>NC_136067.1:1546156412-1546900169 GCF_964261635.1 Lissotriton helveticus | reverse complement strand
TGATGCAAAATCTGCTTCCAGAGGGTGCTTGGATTGTGGGTGAGTATGCCTAGTGATATGGTGTGCTGTGTGTGTAACCTGCTGCCCTCCGCTTGTGCAACATTGCAATGTGTGTTTGTCATTCACAGGTGACTCTGCATATCTCAGCCATCCATGGCTGCTAAGCCCACTACGGAATCCCAGGACCCCGGCTGACGTCAGTTACAATGAGGCCCATGGCATGACCTGACGTGTCATTGAGCAGACTTTTGGCCTGCTCAAGTCAAGATTCTGCTGCCTTGACAGGACTAGGGGTGCACTGTCATACTCGTCTGGGAAGGTCTGCAAGATCGTTGTAGCATGCTGTATGCTGCACAACATGGCCATTCACCCTGCTCCTGGACAATGGTGAGGACCCAAGACCCCCGCCTGTTCAGGACCCTGAGTCCAATGATGAGGACAGTGGAGAGGAGGAAGGAGCTGACATACGTCAACAGCTCATCACCCGCTACTTCATTTGAAGGTGGATGACGAGGTACGACTTGTACATTGTCGGGTGTGATTGCTGTTGTTGTGAAGGGCTAGGTGCGGATGTTACAGACAGGCACATGTTGATTCACATGTGTGTAGAAATGTGGCAGTGACATTTCACATGTGAACATATACAGAACTCTGTTTGGTGACACTTGCTGCACATTATGTTGTCTGCCTGTGGAATTATGTGGATGTTTTGTGTAGTGTTATGTCTGTGATGCCACACTAATGCCAGTGACTGTTGTTCTGTTGTGTCTCCCTAGGTGCCTCGAAATTCTCCAGGACTACATAGTGTACATCTTTTGGATACATCATGGACATTTACAACACTGTAGATAGTGCACCAAAGACCAAACTGCACAAATTGAAATGTGTAAGGTGTTTTATTCACAAAGTTGACATGTGAGGGGTGCGGACATATTTACATGAAAGTGGTGATGGATCAGTGAGTTGACAGTCATGGGAGATGAGATGCAAGAGTAGACACCACATGGATGTGGTGACCCAGTCCAACAGACAGGTGCCATTCATAAGACACTGTGGGGAAGGACAGTCCAAACAGCCAATGCAGTGGGGAAGAGGGTTGCCATCAGGGCTGGCTCAGTGACTGGCGTGTGGCTGGTGCTTTGCCTCCAGAGACTCCCAGGCTCTTCTTTGGACACTCCCTTGATCTCTTTGGTGGGGGAGCCTGCTGCATGGCCAGCGGCGTCTTCGGACTCACCCTTCTCTGTGGGTGCAGGGGAAGATGGTGCACTGTCATCCTGCAGCACAACAGAGGGGGGCGGAGGTGTTGTTTGGGACCCAGGCCTGTCCCTCAGTAATGCCACTTGCTGGACCATGAGGTCCACCATCTGTCCAATGCGTGTGGCGATGCACCTCATCAGCAGGATAAGCTCACGTAATAGTTCATCAGACCGGCCACTTTGTCCCTGACCTGTTCATACGCACCAAAGACTGGTGAAGTGGTCCAGGGATGGTGTGCAAACCTCCTGAGGTCTGGGGATGACCCTGACCCTCCCACCTGCCCTGCTGCCACGGACCTGTTGCCTCGCCACTGTGGGTCCACGCACACTCTCCCTGCCCTCCACAGTAGTTGGTGTGGCCTGGTCATCACCTGGGACAGGGAGGGTGCTGCAGGTGGTATTGGTGGTGGTGGCGGAGGTGGCAGCGGTGGAGGCCCAGGACGTGACTGCAGGCGTGTGCTGTGCTGTTGTTGTTGCAGCAGACGTGGTGATGGGGAGGATGGGGGACTAGGACATGCTGGTCCCTGGCACACCAGAAGTGCCAGCCTGTGGCTCATCATCCAAACTATCCTGGGAGTCAACATCCGAGAGTCCATGTACCGGGGGTGGAGATTGGCTCTGCTGGTCGTTGTTGTGGTCCTCAGCAGTGAGTTCTTCATCACCTGTGGATTAGATGGGTAATGGTCAGTGTTGGGCACTGTGCAAGTATTCTGTCAGCTACGTGCCATCGACTGTCTGTACACTACACAATTGAGAGATCTTCACTATTAATATTAAGTGCAATACTGTGCATAATTACATGGTGCTGAGGAACATCTATTACTCGTATATGTCAGGTATCGATGCATTGCATGCAATTGTTGCTGTGTGTAGTGATGCAGGTCTCCCACCCACAAACAGCCAGACCATTCAAGATGGCTAACTACCTGTAGGTTTGTTTGATGAACAGTGCAATGGTTTCCAAGTACTCCTGGGTGGGGGAGTGCTCCATGCTACTGGGGTATGGGACAGGGGGCATGGGGGGAGTAGTAGTGCAGGCATCCCTCCCCCAAACAGGCCTCCTAGTGAAGATGGCTACCTACCTGTTAGGTGAGGGTAAACAATGCAATGGCTGACACATGCTCCTGAGTGGGGGAGGCCTCTATCCTGCTGGGGTTTGGGACAGGGGGCATGGTGGGAGTAGTAGTGCAGGCATCCCTCCCCCAAACAGGCCTCCCAGTGAAGATGGCTACTTACCTGTTAGGTGATGGTGAACAATGCAATGGCTGACACATGCTCCTGGGTGGGGGAGGCTTCTATCCTGCTGGAGTGTGGGACAGGGGGCATGGTGGGAGTAGTAGTGCAGGCATCCCTCCCTCAAACAGGCCTAGATGGTTACCTACCTTTTAGGTGAGGGTGAACAATGCAATGGCCGACACATGCTCCCGGGTGGGGGAGGCCTCTATCCTGCTCAGGTGTGGGACAGGAGGCATGGTGGGAGTAGTGGTACTGATCGCCCTCCCCCAATCATGCCTCCCAAGCAAGATGGCTACCTACCTGTTAGGTGAGGGTGAACAGTGCAATGGCTGACACATGCTCCTGGGTGGGGGAGGCTTCTATTCTGCTGGGGTGTGGGACAGGGGGCATGGTGGGAGTAGTATTGCAGGCATCCCTCCCTCAAACAGGCCTAGATGGCTACCTACCTGTTAGGTGAGGGTGAACAATGCAATGGCCGACACATGCTCCTGGGTGGGGGAGGCCTCTATCCTGCTCAGGTGTGTGACAGGGGGCATGGTGGGAGTAGTGGTACTGACCGCCCTCCCCCAAACAAGCCTCCCAAGCAAGATGGCTACCTACCTATTAGGTGAGGGTGAACAATGCAATGACTGACACATGCTCCTGGGTGGGGGAGGCCTCTATCCTGCTCAGGTGTGGGACAGGGGGCATGGTGGGAATAGTAGTGTAGGAATCCCTCCCCCAAACAGGCCTCCCAGTGAAGATGGCTACCTACCTGTTAGGTGAGGGTGAGCAATGCAATGGCTAACATATGCTCCTGGGTGGGGGAGTGCTCCATGCTGCTGGGGTGTGGGACAGAGGGCATGGTGTGAGTAGTAGTGCAGGCATCCCTCCCCCAAACAGGCCTCCCAGTGAAGATGTCTACCTACCTGTTAGGTGAGGGTGAACAATGCAATGGCTGACACATGCTCCTGGGTGGGGGATGGCCTCTATCCTGCTGGGGTGTGGGACAGGGGGCATGGTGGGAGTAGTAGTGCAGGCATCCCTCCCCAAACAGGCCTCCCAGTGGAGATGGCTACCTACCTGTCAGGTGAGGGTGAACAATGCAATGGCTGATACATGCTCCTGGGTGGGGGAGGCCTCTATCCTGCTCAGGTGTGGGACAGGGGGCATGGTGAGAGTAGTAGTGCTGGCATCCCTCCCCCAAACAGGTCTCACAGTGAAGATGTCTACCTACCTGTTAGGTGAGGGTGAAGTATGCAATGGTGTTTGGGGTGTGCAAAAAAGTACATATCAGTATGTTGGTTGCCATTTGTTTGTACTTACCAGCCTCCACTCCCCCGGATACTCCTGTGAGACTCTTAGGATGCAGTATGGCAAGCACCTTCTCCTCCCATAGTGTGAATTTTTTTGGTGGAATGGGAGGGCACCCGCCAGTTCTGTCAGCCAGCTCCCGGTTCTTGCTCCTCCTCTCTTTGACAACCCTATTGAGATCATGCCACCGCTTCATGATCTCCTTCTTGGATCGCGGAGTGGTCCCTACTGCATTGACCCTTTGTACTATCCTTTCCCACATTTGTGTCTTTGTGGCTAATGGAGTTTGTTGGATCAGGCTACCAAACAGTTGTGGTTCCACCCTCACTATCTCATCTACCATGACTGTCAACTCACTCTCTGTGAATTTGGGCATTTTATGTGTTGCCATGGTGCGTGGTGTTTGATGTGTTTGTCGGTGCAGGGGTATGTGTGGTGGGTGTGGTGTTGATGTGTGAGGTGTGTTGTGTGCTGGCGGATTGTTGGTGCTGGTGTGATGTGGTAGTGATGGTGGTAGTGGTGGTGGTGTTGTGTGTGCTGTGTTCTTTTGCCTCTCCTGCCAGATGTGGTGTATGGCCTTCTCTTCTGGAGTATTGCAAAGGATTGTGGTCAGTGAAGGGGCTGGTTTTATACTCATCTGAGTGGGTGTGTCCAAATGGGATTTTCCTGACAGGTGTGTTGTGGCTGTTGTCCTGGGAATTGTATTTTTTTTTATTTGGCTTTAGTTTTTTTATTGGTATGTGTATTATGTATTTGGAGGGCGTGGCTACTTTGATTTGTGCTAAGTTTGGCATTGTTGGGGTGTTTTGGCATCGTCCGCCATGTTTTTCATGTACCGTCCGCTGCGGTGGCTATGCTGCAGCTCTTCCGCTATCTCTGCCATTCACTCCTGTGTGCGACCGCGGCGGTCGGAGACAGCGGATCGTACAGCGGGACCATCGGGGATATCCTAATTTCCCGTGCGGTGTCTCCGCTTTGCTAGCAGCGGGTAGTGTCGTTTCCGCTGCATTTATGACCGCCGCGGTCAGTTTTTGGATGTTTTGGTTCGCCCGCTACCGCCGCGGTCGGTCTTTTTTGGCGGTTGATCCTAATTTGACCGCCGGTTCGTCCGCGGTACCGGCGGGCGGTTGTTTCCCACCTCCATGGTGGTCAGGTTGGTTTTCTGCCCACTATCCTAATGGGGCCCTATGTGTTGCGGATATGAGTCTGCTGAAAGACCTAACAGCATTGGAAGGTGAAGAACTGTTAAGCCAAATATCCACATTGGATGCAGCAACAAGATCTGAAATAGACATATATGAAAGCATACGCACACCATTCAGTCCGAAATCGGTCTTCATTCCCTTGTTGCCCAAACATGGACTAGACATCTTTTCTGACAATGTAATCAAGGATCTAAAAAAGCTATCTTTATTCAGCAGCAGAGAATTCATCAAGAAAAATCACAATAAAAGGACAGAATATGAAAGTCTAATAAACAAGATGAAATTGAGACCAGACATTGGGGTAAGATGGTCAGACAAAGGCGGAAATATAGTCCTATGGCCTGTAGAGATGTACAGCAATGACTAACAAAGCAAGGTAGATGCCATTCGTAGCGCTAATTGATCATAGCGCCGAGTGAAGGGCTTGTTCTATTTAATTTTAAATCACTGTTCACTGTGTTGCTATCTTTTTAAACTTGTAATCAGCACTTTCTTACCTGTGTGGGTGTGTCTTTTCTGCTTCCCCGGTCCACCGCTGACTTTGTCAGTTTGTTGTGGAGGGAAGACGGACTGCAGCACGCACCGGAAGTTGTTACCACTTCCGCTTCTGTCCTGCGAGCAGGTTAGCAGTCAAGCTCTCTGACATCTTGCTTCATATAAGGAACCCGCACCTCTGCCCCAGCTTGACAAACAAAGCAAGGTAGATGCCATTCGTAGCGCTAACTGATCATAGCGCCGAGCGAAGGGTTTGTTCTATTTAATTTTAAATCACTGTTCACTGTGTTGCTGTCTTTTTAAACTTGTAATCGGCACTTTCTTACCGTTCTTTTCCGCTTCCCCGGTCCACCGCTGACTTTGTCAGTTTGTTGTGGAGGGAAGACGGACTGCAGCACTCACCGGAAGTTGTTAGCACTTACGCTTCTGTCCTGCGAGCAGGTTAGCAGTCAAGCTCTCTGACATCTTGCAGCATATAAGGAACCCACACCTCTGCCCCAGCTTGACTAACAAAGCAAGGTAGATGCCATTCGTAGCGCTAATTGATCATAGCGCCGAGCGAAGGGCTTGTTCTATTTAATTTTAAATCACTGTTCACTGTGTTGCTGTCTTTTTAAACTTTTAATCGGCACTTTCTTACCGTTCTTTTCCGCTTCCCCGGTCCACCGCTGACTTTGTCAGTTTGTTGTGGAGGGAAGACGGACTGCAGCACGCACCGGAAGTTGTTACCACTTCCGCTTCTGTCCTGCGAGCAGGTTAGCAGTCAAGCTCTCTGACATCTTGCTGCATATAAGGAACCCGCACCTCTGCCCCAGCTTGACTAACAAAGCAAGGTTAATTGATCAAAGCGCCGAGCGAAGGTCTTAGGGACAGTAGAGTCCTTTGCTGGTGATGCCTCTGAGGCATGGAGCCTGATGCCAGCCTCATTGCTTTTTCGGCCTTGCCCTTCCCATACGGGCTCTTGTCCTTGCATTCTGGTTTGGCTCTGCTCTTCTGTGGGCGGGACCATTTGGGTTGTGTTTGCTGTGTGCTCCTTGTGCTGTATCGTGTTAGTGACGCATGCGAACGGTTGTCGCTTGCACCTGATGTGGCCACTGACTGGGGGGTGGACAAATGCACCTGAGCAGGAATGGGAGCATGTGCCTGTTGAAGGGCAGACGTCACTGCGGATGACAAAGCCTGGACTGTACGGTGTGACCCACCCACGTCAGAGTGTATACCCTCCATGTATGCAACCACCTCGCCTAATTTCTTGTCATGGTCACTGAAGGCATTGAGCAGGGCGGTCTGGCCCACACAAAGCCGGCGCAGGAGCTCTACTGACTCTGCACTGAGGGCAGGAGGGGAGACAGGTGCAGGCTCTGCGGTGCCATGTGTGAATGAAACTCGTCCCCTCTTACGGACACGGATAGCACCAGAGGAAGTGGATGGGAGGCTGGCCACTGGCCGCTGTGTGGTAGATGATGACGCTGACTCACCATCTCCTGTGGCTAACAACATGGATGCATGACTGCTGGCATCAGATGATGCTGTACTCTACGTCTCAGGCACGGATTCCTCCTGCATACTCTGATCCCGCTCAGATGCGCTGGTGAGCTCTGTTTCACTGGCCTCCGGTGCAGATGTGGTGCTACTTTCGCCACCACTGGTTTCCGGGTCCCGTTCCTCCGTGTCCACAGTTGAATCTGCATGAGAATCAGAGACAGGGTTGTGTTAGTGTCATTATCTGGACAAAGCAACCCAATCAATGCAGTACAGGAGATGCCCAAATCGACATGGTGACCACCATACCCTGCAATCACATAGCAGCACCCCACTACATGGACCACAACAGTGCCTGTAACCCTGGATATCTGCCATGACTGAGCCATGTTGAGGCCACACAGCACAACACCCTGCCAATAGATTAAGTTTACCAGACACACAACTTGCACTGCACACACATTGGGGCCTGATGTGTGGATAACATTCATTACTACAGACATACCTTCAGGTAACAGGAGGCAAGCCCGTCTTTGCCCGTCCGCGCCTGGCCCGGGCCTAGGGCCGCCACCCCTAACCCCCCCAACCAAATAAACAACAACGAGCCGCTGGTTTACTCTTCTGGGCAACTTAAAAACATTAGAGATAATGGAAACTTGCCTACCAAGTACCACAAGCCAGACCACAGAGCTCCAATTTATCCATTTTCGTCATGCCATCCTGACTACTTTTCTCACGCACCTACTCATAATTCAATTTATTCCTTAGAAAATAACATACATGCGGCCTGGATAAATGCCCGCTCCCTTCCCAAACATAAATACGAAATCCAAGACTTCATTGAGAATTTTAAATTGGATATTCTGATGATAACTGAAACATGGGGCGATGCAACTGCTGGACCTGATTTCCATATAGCAACCCCAGACGGATACTCAGTCCTCAGACACGACAGACAAGGGAAAAAAGGTGGAGGCCTCGCCATATTGTACAGGAACAGCTACTCACTTAAATCAGAAGTAGTTCATTCAAAATTCTGTGAAGCCTGTTGCTTCCCCATATCAATTCACCCCCTTTTAAAGGAATTCTCCTTTATCGCCCCCCAGGGTCACGCTCGCAATTTCTGCTTTCCATAGATACTCTATTAGAATCAGTTGCAGGTGAGAACAACTATTCTATTCTAGGAGATTTCAACTTTCATTTGAAAGCACATGGGGATCAAGATACAATAGGAGTAAAGGCCGAATTGGAGGCAGTAGGCCTGTCACAATTGGTTACTCTCCCTACCCATACTGCGGGACATATTCTGGATGGAATTTTTTTTAATAACCAAAATCTGACAGTAGAAAATATTCTGCCATTAACTTAGACGGACCACCACGCAGTTTTCTTTGACATTCACTAAAAAAATAATAGGGCTCCCCGTCCTACCACCGTGCTTCCTACACAGTTTAAAGCATGGAGCAACATCGATTCCCG
Source organism: Lissotriton helveticus (assembly GCF_964261635.1). Classification (NCBI taxonomy): domain Eukaryota; kingdom Metazoa; phylum Chordata; class Amphibia; order Caudata; family Salamandridae; genus Lissotriton; species Lissotriton helveticus. Next base: position 1,546,891,723 of record NC_136067.1, on the reverse strand, counting down.
TGAATTTCATATCTCGTTGCTCACCAATCAACCTGTTTTTTCCATTATGGACCCTGATTCAGCAACCTTTGCGTATACCAATTGGATTAAAAATGGCGCTGATAAGGCGGTTCCCACTAAAAAGAGATCTAATACCAGAATCATGCTGTAGTAATTGACTCGCAGGCAGGTAATAGGTAAGCTGATTTATTAGAACAAGTGCTGCGCAGCAGCTCACTCAGCCAGTAGGTCATGAATACAGTTGGCAATTTAAACCACATTCTAAACAGAATCTTTAGTACAAGGAGAAAGAACACAGGAGATGAAAGGTTCCAAAAAGACTAGAAAGTTAACTCAACAGAATACTACATTATCCTCCTTCCTACAAAACAAAAGAAGAAGCAGGAAAGAACAGCTAGAGATCAAAACAAGAAACCAAGAAAATTACCGAAACCTAGCAGGAGTGACTCGAGCGCGAGAACTCCTACGAGGTAGGACAGTGGCAGAAGAAGTAGAAGGTAAAGCCGAAGATGCAGAAACATCATGAGAAAACGAAACAGGGGAACTCCTGCGAGGCAGAGCAAAAGCAGAAGAAGAAGAAGAAGAAGAAGAAGAAAGAGAAGAAGAAGGAGACAAAGTAGGAACATCCAGAGGCAACTTGGACATATCATGAAAAGATTGAGGATGAACCACAGATTTGTCCACTTTAACAACCCTGGCAGCATTCCACCAGTTCTTCATGTTAACTCTCACTGAGTTTCCACATACTTTGTCAATAACATAAGGTTCAGAGAACTTGGGACTCCCCTTAGTGGAGTGAGTAGGCAACTTGATCCGAATTATGTCACCCACAACAAATGACTGAGAGATCACTTTCTTCCTGGAGTCAAAAACACTCTTCTGTTTGGACTGGGCATGCAAGACATTGGACCTGGCAACCTCATCGATATTATCAATAGAATTCATTTTCACCCAACGAGACATCCACCCGGGACAAACCTTCGAACATGGTTTTCTCCCACGCAATAGTTCAAATGGGGAAACCTTGGTGGAAGTATGGGGGGTGGTACGATAGAACCACAACATGGATCTGACAGCGTTCGGGACATGACAATGTTGAGCAATGGCCCACTGAATGCAATTGTTAAGTACCCTGTTCATGCGCTCAACGAGACCGTTCGTTTGAGGGTGATAAAGGGCACTCCTCAAATGATCAATGCCACTCAAATCTACGAATGAACAAAATTCCTGACTAATAAACTGTGGGCCATTATCACTTACAATGGAAGAAGGAAAACCTTCACGCAAAAACAGGTCTTTCAAGAAATCAATAATGTTCTTGGAACTAGCTTCACTTACAAAACGGACCTCTGGCCACTTAGAATAGTAGTCGACTGCAACTATCGCAAATCTGGAGGTAGGAGGAAGCAAAAAGAATGGGCCAACTAAGTCGATACCTATCTTTTCCCACGGCCTGTCCGGAAAAGGAATCGGTTGAAGAGGAGGAGAACGTGTTTTCAAACACTTCTCGGCACTGGAACAAACCACACACTCGGCAACGACGGTGTCTATATCCTGATCCATCTGAGGCCACCAATAATGTTCCCTAACCCTTCTTTTCGTCAGTGTTTTGCCAAGATGACCCTCATGCGCACCTTTGACAATCCTAATTCTAAGATCACAGGGAGGAACTAATCTATCTCCACGCATGAGAATACCACCCTCAATAGAGAGCTCATCAGAAACTTTGACGAAGGTCTGAAGGGAAACGTGAACATTCTTCTCCCTAGGCCACCCATCTCTGACAAATCTGATCACTTCACTAAGCAAATTATCGCTGGATAAATGTTCCCTCCACTCTCTTTCACTAATAGAGCGCATATCGTCAACACCAACAAAAGCTACAAAACAATCCTCTTCGTCGTAATCTTCCTCACAATCTCTGTCAGAATCAACATCAACAGGATTCCTGGATAAGTAATCAGCCCTTACATTTTTATTTCCAGGAATGTAATTGACCTCAAAATCATATTGGAGTAATTTCGTTGAAAGTCTGGCAATCCTAGGAGAATGTTCTTTAATTCGAACCCCAGTAAGGATGGAGACTAAGGGACTGTGATCAGTCCTCAAGCGGAAATGTTTACCCCATATATACGGATTAAATTTCCTGATAGCCCAACAACAAGCTAAGAGTTCCTTTTCAATCACCGCAAAGTTGGACTCCGCACCACGAAGAACCCTTGAAGCATAACCAAGAGTATGCTCAACACCATCCACCTCCTGAGTCAATATGGCCCCCAATCCAAATCCACTGGCATCTACAGTGATAGTGCATGACAAATTGGGATTAAAAGGTTTCAATACTTTAGACCCGGTAAGTTCTTGTTTGATCCAAGAAAAAACTTTCTCACAATCTGCACCCCATTGGAAAGGAACCTCTTTCTTAAGCATGTTGGACAGGGGTTGTACTCTTGTGGCATAATCAGGTATAAACCTAGCGTAAAACTCACAAAGTCCGATGAACGACTTCAAACCACTCTTGTCTTTGGGTGCAGGACTGTCAACGATAGCTTTAACCAGGCCAGGTCTAGGTTCAACACCATTCTCAGACAATACGTGCCCAAGGTATTCTACTTTGGGTGCTCTAAAGATGCACTTTTCTTTCTTTAAAACAACACCTGCACTACTCAGGGCTTTCAAAACCTCTCTCAGAGTTTCATCATGAGCATCACAACTTTTACCATGAATTAGCACATCGTCTTGGAAAACGACCACACCACTAATGTTTTTTAAAATATTGGTCATGATCCTTTGAAAGACGGCTGCCGCAGAGGCCAAACCAAAGGGCATACGGCAGTATTGAAAGGATCCTATAGGGGATACAAAAGCTGTAAAGTGTCTGGACGCTGGATCCAAAACCACCTGGTGGTATGTGGATGCCAAATCCAGCTTACTGAACCACTTGGAACCATCAATAAGCGACAACATGTCGGGGATTTTGGGCAGGGGAAAAGAATCGACCCAGATATTTTTATTTAAACTGCGTAAGTCGACACAGACACGAAGCTCCCCAGTCTTTTTCTTGGCAACCACAAGGGGAGAAAGCCATAGGGAGGATTCAATGGGTTCAATTATCCCCCTGATGCACAGATCATAAAGTTCTGACTCAAGCTGCTCTCGCACACTGAACGGGACATTTCTCAATTTGTGTTTTATTGGGATAGCGTTGTCCTTGATACGGATGGTGTGCATGAACCCCTTCACTTCCCCTAACTTATTGCTAAAAACACCAGGAAAATCTTTGGCCAAGGTGCAGACAAAATCACCATTCTGTGTGGAAGGGACTACATTAGCAAGAGGATTGTCGTCAGATTGAACAACAGCAATGGAGATAGGGTCTTTGGTTCCTGGGCGGAGAACCATCTTAAATAAACCTTGATGAAACCAACCAAGGATATTTAAACCCTTAACTGAGACATACACTTTGCCAAAAATTTTCCTCCCCCTAAATTCAATTGAGTCTTCAAAGTATCCTAAAAGTTCGATCTTCCTGCCCTCGTAATTGAGAGGCAACCTATCTGGAGGAGAAAGTTTGCGATTACCCCAAACCTCCTCGAAAAGTTCCTGAGTTAGCATTGTTATCCTGGCCCCGAAATCCACCAACAGGCAAACTATCTTATCTCCGATGCCGAAGTCGGAGTAAGGATCTACACACTCTGACTCAGGATCTTCAATGCTAACTACAGCAACCATGTCTCTCAGGTCATCTTGTATACTAGTATCATCCTGAAGAGAATCAGACACGTAAGCCACTGAAGTGGGGGCATAACTATTGTTCCACTGCTTGCCAGATTGTGAGAAGGAAGAATTCCTTTTACTACTTTGGCACACTTTGGCAAAATGTCCCACTCTGCCACACAGTCTACACGTAACACTCCTGGCTGGACAAGGACGACCAGATTTTGAATGGGGAAAATTTCCACATTTAAAACATACATTGGTTTGTTTAAAAAATTTGTTTTCAGCACGACCTAAAGTGCCCATCTTGTTGTCAACAACCTTCACAGAACTAACAACTGTCTCATCCTTAGTGATGGACGCAGAAGATCTAACATCTAATTCCTTGACAGAAAGCTTTGAAAATTCAATACTTTTTGCTACTCGTACAGTCTCTTCAAGAGAGGGATTATCAAGTGATAGCAACTTTTGTTGAATATTTTTATCTAAACATTTGCAAATGTACTGGTCTCTTATCATTTGGTCTCTAAAATTTTCGAACTCGCACTCTGCACTTAATACCCTAAGTGTAGAAATAAAGTCTTCCACTTTCTCTCCATGTTTCTGTTCAGATTTGAAAAATTTGTGCCTGACAACAACAAGACTAGGTTTGACATCAAAACGTAGTTCAAGAAGTTTTACAGTTTGGTTGTAGTCATCCAAATCTTCCTCTTCAGGAGCAGGTACCAAGGGGGGTAAATGTTTAAAAATTGAACGCCCTTCAAACCCCAGACTGTTCAATAAAAGGTATTTCTTCCTTTCTGCTCTGTACCTGGAGGCACCAATAGCTCCTAAGTAAGTGGTGAAAGCGTCAAACCACTTTTTCCAGACAATGGGAGGTTCACCTGGAAGGTCAAGGAATGGTGGAGGAGGAGAAACAGCCTGTAGACTCATGTTTATATATGTAAAGATTAATTCAAAACAAAGGGGGAACAACTATTGATGGTAAATGTAAGTGTGAGAAAATAAAACAATCTCCTGCTTTGTTTGAGCCAAAGACTTAGAGTGTTAATGTTAATAATATGAATCAAAGTTGCTTCCTCGCTTTGTAATATGACTGCTTCTAGACAACAGTTACCAAACAAAATGACTCTTAGAGTAGAACTGTCTCCTCGCTTCGTATTTGAACTGTCTCCTCGCTTCGTGAACACCAAAAACGGATGGTAGACACTCACCTCGTTGTGGTTGGTTCGTAAAATTTTTTTTTACTTTGTACAGCTGTGAAGGTGCGTCTTTGTCTGTGCGTCGGAAGCTCGTTTGCGGTGTGATAATAAAGCCTTCTTGAAAAAAAAACGCGAAAAATGACCTATAAAATGGCTTCCCACGTTGCGTTCCAATACTAGAACGTTGCGTTTCAACGACGTCACAGAGTGTAACTTACGTCAATTGCGCAATGAAATTAGTGAGTATTCCGATGACTGGACGTTGCACAATGCGCCAAGAATACAGATTTGTTGCGCTAGTAGCGTAGCTGACGTAGACAAGCAGGCCGATGCCCGCGCTGAATGGAGACTGCCGCCGCTTCCCGTGAGAAGACACAAAGACAAGTACAGTACCTTTTTCTTTCTTAAGTTCAGCGGGGTTGAGGAGACTCACGCGGGTGTGCTGGATCTTCCACTGCTCGACGTATTCTCGAGGGGGAAACCGGTGCTTCTTGGACCTCCGCGTCCTCTGTTGTCAAAGTGTATGCGACACTTCAGGTTTGCTGAACATCATTCCTTGGTTACACGCGTGGTGAGCAGACACTTGTTCACGGATCGTCGCCAAATATTTTGTAGTAATTGACTCGCAGGCAGGTAATAGGTAAGCTGATTTATTAGAACAAGTGCTGCGCAGCAGCTCACTCAGCCAGTAGGTCATGAATACAGTTGGCAATTTAAACCACATTCTAAACAGAATCTTTAGTACAAGGAGAAAGAACACAGGAGATGAAAGGTTCCAAAAAGACTAGAAAGTTAACTCAACAGAATACTACACATGCCTTAGACGTGAAAAGCACAAATGCCGAAACTTAGAACGCAGCTGGTGTTTGAACTATGACCCCCTCCAAAAAAACAATCTATAAACAATCTCTTGTCATCTACAAACATCTCTTAATCACAGCAAAAAGCCAATTTTATTGTCACCAAATCAACTACGCTACAAATTCTGCTAAACAACTATATCAAGTGGTATCTAAACTTGCAGGGCAGGGTTCAACCCCCCCTACCGTTGCTACGCAGAAACTCTGCAATTCGTTAGCAACATATTTTCAAGAGAAAGTTTGTTCCATCTGTAATGAATTCGCTAACAACAACCCTTCCTCCATACCCCTGGTGGACTCTAATGACCCTAGTACCATTTGCCTCAAAAAAGAGATTGCTCCCCCTCGGTCTTCCAAGCTCCATCCTTAGGGGATGCTAGAAATTACACCTCCCTGGGTGCCCAGACCCCAACTTTTGATGAATTAACCGCAGTGACCTCCGATATCATTCTGCCCCTTATATCATCATCAAAATCAGGGTCCCCGGAGCATCCATGTCCTCCTGCTATCCTCAAATTTGACTTGGATATTATTGGAGCCAATTTGGCAACCATAATCAACTCCATGTTCAAGTCTGGAATCTTCCCTACTCAATGGAAAAAGACGATCATTAAGCTTCTTATCAAAAAATCTAATCTAGACCAAGCTGAAACTTCTAGCTACAGACCGATTGCCTCTTTGCCCCTCCCACCAAAATTAATGAGAAGGCGATGAACATTCAACTGACTCAGTTCATCGAGCAAAACCATCTACTTGACGATACGCAATTCGGTTTCAGAAAGGGACATGCCACAGAAACCGCACTTCTCAAAGCTTCAGATGAAATTAGGAAAATAATGGATAATAGAGGAGCTGCGGTTCTTGTCCTACTTGACCTTTCAGCAGCATTTGACACGGTCGATCATGCCACTCTAATCGACCGTGTCACTGCATTAGGAATTGGATAGCGAGCTAGGTCCCTGCTAGCGTCTTTCCTGGCCAATCGATCACAATCGGTTATGCTAGGTACTTTTACGTCTCCCCCATTCTCATTCCCTTGTGGGGTCCCTCAAGGATCCTCGCTAAGTCCAACATTATTTAATATCTATATGCTGGACTTGGGGAGAGTCATCAAATCCTATAATCTGTCCCTCACATTCTGCGCTGATGACACCCAACTTGTGTTAGCCATACACAATGATGGTGATAGGGTGGCAGCCAACTTCCAGAATGGAATGCTGGCTATAAGCTCCTGGATGGCAGATAATTCACTGAGGCTGAATTCGAGCAAGACTGAGGTCATGAACTTCGGTAAGCTTACTCCGGCCTGGTCAGCCCTTTGGTGGCCATCCGATCTGGGACCAATCCCCTCTCCCAGTTACTAAAGTGAGAAATTTGGGAGTCATCTTCGACACCAAACTTACCTTTGTGCATCATGCCAACTCTGTAGTTTCATCCGCATTTCATTCCATCAGAATTATAAAGAAACTCCTGCCCTATCTCCCAGCTTCAGCTGCTAAGACACTGATAAGCACATTAGTAATGGCCAAAGTAGATTACTGCAATGGACTGCTGATCAATGCACAAGAAAAAGTGTATAACAAACTTCAGCTAATTCAAAATGCGGCAGCGAGACTCCTAACAGGCACCCCTAAATTTACTTCGATCTCCAAAGTGGTTCGCCAGCTCCATTGGCTCCCGATCAGAAGCAGAGCCAAGTTCAAGGCGCTCTGCATTGCCTATAAATCTATCCACTCAACGGGTCCCATTTTTCTCAGGCAATCTCTTTGCCCCTATATTCCTTCCACACAACTCTGATCATCCAGCACTAATCTTTTGACTGTTCCACGGACAAAAAAAGCATCATGGGGTGACAGATCGTTCCTACATGCCACTACCAAACTTTGGAATAGGCTGCCTTCCGACATCAAGACTAACCCTTCCCTGCTTGCCTTCAGGAAACACTTAAAGACTTGGCTCTTTAACCAATGATCTATCCTTCCACTCTGCTTTGTTATTCTGCAGCGCCGAGGCACCTACTGGTATTTCTGCGCTTTATAAATTGCATAAATTGCATAAATAAATAAATACAACCGTGAAGCAAATACACAGCTACAGGACCGAGAGTGCTACAGTCGCATAAATGCCACAAGCATAATAGGCATAAAAGAATAATTCCACAAAGCGCTCTATGAATGGAGAGGAGTAGGGCTGATATCAAAACATGAACTGGATTTCTTAAGAAACAACTATCCCGTAACCCCACAGTTATATCTTATCAGGATCTGGAACGCTTTACCGCCGGAAACAAGACTTACCCCCAGATTCATCAAGGCAACGTTCTGCGAATTCCAAATTGCGATAATTACCGAATTGCAATTTAGAATTCGCAGAATGGCATTCATGAAGAAATGCGATTAAAAAAAGCGAATCGCAATCGGTCGCAATTGCCGATTGCGATTTTGCCACAATCGCATAAAATTTGCAGAATCGGCCTTTTTCCATGTTCAAATTGCGATCTCGCAATTACCGAAATCGCAAAAACGGGAAGTCGCATTTCGAGCCCATTGATGACATCACAACCAGGAAGTCGGCTGTTCCCTCCCTCATTCAGGTCACTGAGCCTGAAAGTGGAAGCAGTACTGGGAAGAGCTCCACTACAGTCTACTTGCAGCACCACAGCAGGACATTAACCACCTTTAAAATGTCCCAGGAAGCAGCAGGGAGCAGTGCTCCAGGGAGGAAGAGGAAGATTAAATTTTCGGAGCAAGAACTTGAGTTCCTCATTGAGGGAGTCTGTAAGGACCATGCTCGCCTTTTTGGCAAGGACTCCCGGAGGGTGCCTGAGGCTGACAAGCGCCGCATCTGGCTGCGCATCCGCGCCAAGGTCAATTCTGTCGGGGTGACCCAGCGGTCAATAGATGATTTAAAAAAGAGGTGGTACGACCTCAGAGGGCGTGCCAAGGAGCGAATCGCGGAGAGGCTTGGGGAGGGACTTGCCACCGGTGGAGAGCCCACTGCCACACCCAACACTCCACTGGAAGACCTTGTGGAGGACACCCTGACTCCTGAAGCCTGCGTGGGGGTTACCCAGCTTGACTCGTCCCGACCCACCCAACAATCCTAAGGTAAGTGCCATGCGACTGCGACCCCGTCTCCTAACAATGCCCATGACTCCTGAGCTAGCTATTTGACAACCCCAGTAATGCAGGCCATGCACACCTGAAATGCCCTATTGCATTGTGGTAGTTGTAGTGTAACCAAATTTCCCAGATAGCCCAACACAGCCAGACCTGTCAATTCAAAGTAATTCAAAAAGCCAGTCAGGGAAAGCAAGCCTGCATGCATATAGCAACATCTCATGTGCAAGATACATATCATTAATCATGCACCCATTTACATCACAGGTGCACCAGAGCAACCCAGCACCGACAGTGAGGCCCTACATATTGAGAAGATCCCGGAGGACACCGAAGGTGAGGGCCAACCTGCACCACGACCAGGACCATCTCAGCCACCTGCAGCAGTACCACCACCTCCCCATGTGGACAGGGCCATCCCTGCAGCCACAGGTGCCCAGCAAACACCCCAACTGACACCCATGGCAGTGGTACAGGCCACACCACCAGCAGCCAGGAGGCAGACAAGGCGATCAGCCGCAGTTAGATCCCAGTCCAGCGGACTGATGCGGCACATGAGCGTGACGCGTCAACACGCGCGGGCAGGGCTGCCCATGTACGGGATCCTGGCCTGGCCATTGAACGCGGAATGCTCGCGGTACATCAAAAGCAGGCGCGTCACCCGGCAGCCATACACCTGCAGCTGCATAAGACCGCCCAAAATGTTGGACAGCTCACGGAATGCATGCAGGGCATGACCGCAGCTGTTCGTGAGAACAGCCAGATCCTAGTATCCCAGCAGGATATCACCCGCCACCGCCAAATGCTGACCCGCCTGTCAGCCTACACCAGATCCAATCACATCATTGGCAATGCTACCTCGCAACTTTCCCGCCGGTCCCTTGCAATGCAGGTGCAGATGGTCCAGTGTTGCCAGGACGTTGCCAGGGCACTGGAACAGGTGACAGCAGCAGTGCATAGTCTGCAGCCGCCTGCCCATGGTGAACAAGGGATGGGTGATGATGCCAGCGAGGACACTTCCAGCCACAGCAGCATGTCCTTGCCGCTGGTGACTGAACGCCGCCGCAGCAGCAGGCCCACTGCAGCATCACGGGCCAACACTGTTGTTGAGGACACCGAGAGGCAACTGGGTGCGTCCGGACGGAGGCGCCAGTGGCAATTTTCACTCTGCCTGCCATGCAGATTCTAGGAGCAAGCCCTCTACCCCTGCATGGGGACGTATGATGCAATACTGTTCTCATGTGAAATCAGGGACAACAAAGGCCACATTATTGTGAATTAACAATAAGAATTTATGGTCTCACGTAAATCCGACTCATGTCATTATTACATTTGTCATGCATGAGTGCAGTGTTGTGTGAGGGGAATGTGTGCACTAGAAACAGTTCATGGTGATTTGGTTGCGGCGCCCGTGTCCTTCTGCAGGATTATCCCCGCGTGCATGATGCACGTTTGCAGGTTGGCGGTTGTCCCCTTCCGACTCACTACCAGAGATGTCCACAGGTATCCTCCGCTTGGTAGCAATGTTGTGGAGTATTGCACATACGGCCATGATGCGGCAGCAGACCTCAGGCTGCTATTTGAGGGCCCCACCAGTCTTGTGTAGGATGCGGAATCTGCTCTTTAAAAGTCCAAATGCCCGCTCAATGCAATTCCGAGTGCGAATGTGAGCAGCATTGTAACGCCGTTGCTGTGGTGTGGCAGGGTTGAGGTATGGGGTGAGGAGGTACTCACGGAGGCCATAGGCGCTGTCACCTGAATGAAAGGAGCAGAGTGTGAGTGCCTGTCATGCGCATCTACATGGTTTCGATGTACTGTTTGTTGGCACGTGTACTTACCTAGAAGGTGTCCTTCGCAATAGTCTCCCCTGGCCAGTCGTGTGTGCAAGCGCAGTGCCGGAATATGAAGGAGTCATGCGTGCTCCCCGGGTATTGTGCCACTATGTCAGTGAGGATTGTCTTTGCGTTGCACACCATCTGGATGTTCAGGGAGTGGTAGGACTTGCGGTGCCTGTACATGTATTCTGTCCCTGCGGGTGGGCAGATGTGGATGTGGGTACAGTCTATGCATCCAATTACATGTGGGAATTGTGCTACGTTGTAAAATTCTAGCTTGGTTTGATTCAAGTCCTGTTGGGTGCTTGGGAATTTAATGTAATGGTGTAGGCGGCTCAACATGGCATCCAGGAAACTCCTCAGGCAGCGGGACATGGTGCTCTGGGAGATCCCCCCTGCAACAGAAACTAACCCCTGGAAGCTTTCGGAAGCCAGGAGATGCAGGCTGCACAAGACCTGGACATGGGTGGGCACGGCATTGGTCCTCCTTGTTGGGTGCTGCATCAGGGGGTCAAGGTCCCGGATGAGCTTTGTAATCATTGCCCCATTCAGCCGGTACTTCGAGTAGATTTCCTCCTCAGTTTGGCCCAGCAGTGTGCCCCGCTGGCGGAAAATTCGCTCCTGGATCCTGCGTCTGTTCCTTGCTGCAGCCTGGAGCCTTCGCCGCCTGACCACCATGTAGAGTCCTGGCATTGTGAATGTCCTCATGTTCCTACTGTGTCTCCTTAAGTGTGTTTGGTCAGGCCCACACCTGTGGCTATTTTTTTTTTTACTTCATGGTTACCACCTGGTTTGGGTTCTCTTTAAATAGCTCCTCGCAAATAGCGATTTTTACGTTTTTCGCCAAAAGTGATTTTTCATGAATTTGAGTCTCGCTATTTCCGATTCGCTAAGGGGGTTCCACGTAGATTCTGCGATTTTTATTGCGAATTCGCAAAATATTTTTTGCGATTTCGCAAATTGGTCTGTTTTCTTTTCATGAATTGCGGTTCATTGATTTGCGATCGCAATAGCTAATTCGCAGCTATTGCGATCGCAATTTTGGTTGATGAATCTGCCTCTAACTCAGTCTGCGGCCTCTTTCAAAAAAGAAGTGAAATCGATACTCATGTCTAAATTCACTTGAACTGTTACTTTTACAAAAGTCAACTGTATCCTGAAATGCCGGGCACGATCAAACGCCTTCTGGACGTACTTACCTTGCTGGATATTTGAGTTTGGTGTTCTACAAACGGAACTTTATTATTTGGACTTTGCATAGAAAACATTTGAACTGCTTTGCACTATTACGAATATTACATTGTGTTATATGAATATATGTATTTGAATTATTGATTTTTGAAGTGCTCAGGGGGGACCTATCTGTTATTACTGATGTACCCTAAAAAGAATGTTGGGGGGACCAGTGGGATAGACTGGTAACCTATCCTTCTCTCTTAGGAGCACTCATTTATTACATTTCACCAACATTTGCCTTTACATTTAGTTGTGCGCCCAAGTGCATACCTGGTTACCATTATTAATAGTTGAAAAAGGTAGAAAACAATGCAGTATATCGACTTGAAAAGTAGGTAACAAACAAGTAACAATGACACCAATATAAATAGAATAACACATTTATCTGAACAAAACAATTAAACAACATTATTAATTTACATATAACTAGTATAACTATTTCAACTATACATATATATATATATATATATATATATATATATATATATATATATATATATATATATATATATATGTGTAGCTCGTAATCCTTAGAATCCTCTCGGAAAACAGCACTCGTAGGCTCGCTGATATTCACAATCCTGTTTATTTGCACAGAGTCAACAGACGCATTTCGGCTTCATGCCTTCGTCAGTGTCGATTACAACGCGCGGACCAGCTATGTATTTAAAGGTTTGTCACATGATTTTAGTCAAAACATAAAAGAGGGACTTACAGCATTCTTGCATATAGTCGCTCCATCTTTGAATGAGCAAATTTTAACCAGTTATTAGTCGTAATGATATTACACATTTATCATTCTACATGCGCTTTGCAAGACTGTGCAGGTTGAGTGTATTGCCGTGAATCGGCATGTCACCCCGGTTCGAAGCATGCCTTGAAACATTCTAAAGTAGAATTGCTTACTACATTTGGCATAATGCCGAATTTTAAATACTTTATATATACATTATTCAAAAATTCCGCCGTGGATCGGCATGTCACCCCTGTTTAACCCTTTCACAGGGGTTTGAATGTGACATTTCGGGGGCCTCTCCGGGGTTATCCCAATAGTTTTTAAGCCATAAAATGGTCTGTGTCCCTGATTCCTTATGCCGACCAACTAAACATCAGTGTTGCCAATATTCTGTCATCGTAACACCATTTTTTTCTCCTCAATGACAGATAATTCATAAACTTCTATACTGTCAGAGTTAGAAGCCCGATTTCAATAGTTTAAATACAATCCATATTGTGCAGTCTTATTTCATCACAGGTTGACCAGAACAGAACAGACCAAAACAAAACAACCGGAAACATAGATATACATAATTTTGACCATTCTTGATCCAAATATCTGTTACTCTCCATTGTATATTGTCCATGACTGTAACTGTCAATTGCAGTAGCTATCAATTATCACAGAGCATACTATCTATCATAGATTACATATGACTTTTTCTTACTGTTTATTTTCCTAGATGTACAGCTAATTCTTCTCCGCTGTTAAGCCCTAGTGGTGCCTTAGTCATCAAATCTATTATGTATCTGGATTCCAGACGCCTTAGTTGTTTTAGCCTATCACCCCCTCTTGCGCTTGCTGGTATGCTGTCTAGTCCAAAGTATTGTAGTTTGCTCCTATCTCTGTTGTGCACTTCATCAAAATGTCTTGCGACTGGGTAGGAGGGGTCTACTCTATCAATCGCTCTTCGATGTTCCAATATTCTGATTTTCAGTGGATGAATTGTGCTGCCAACATATCTTAGACCGCACGGGCAAACAAGACAATATACAGCAAAAGGTGTGCTGCACGTAAGGAATTTCTTTATGGGCTTTGCCATTTCTGCCCCGGCCACCCAATATGATAATGTCCTTTTACTCCCTGCGCAGGCTTTGCATTTTCCGCAGGGGAAAAAACCTTTCATTTCAGTCAGTGTATTTTTCTTGGGTTTCTTTTTCTCAAAATGGCTTCTTACCAGGGTATCTCTCAGTGATCTTGCTTTGCGGAAAGTTACCTGGGGTTTAGGGGGAATGTCTCCTTTAATTACGGGATCGGTTAAGAGAATATGCCAATTTTTGGCGAATATTTTCCTAAGATTCTGTGATTCAGTGGAATATGATGTTATCATCCGAAATTTCCCACCTGTGTCTGATCCCGTATTTTTAGTTTTAGTTTGTAGTAGGCAAGCCCTTGGCACCTTCCTTACTTTTGTCAATGTTTTGGTTAAGGAGTGGATAACATACCCTCTCACAATGAATCTCTCAATGCAATTCTTTGCTGCTACCTCAAAATCCTCATCCCTGCTGCTATCGGCCAGATTCATCAAGGTAAGGAATTGCGAGTCCTTAATAGCGAATTTTAAGGATTCGCTATTATTTGATATTTGATATTTATTTGATATTTTGTGGGTATTTGTAAAGCGCGAGCGTTCGCTCCCAGGGGAGCATCATGGCGCTGGGCGAGTTACGGAGGAATAACTGGGAAAAGTGGTGAATAAAAGATAGAGCTAGATGGCAGCCAGGACAGAGGAGTCTGATAGTTTGTAGACCCATGTCTTAAGAAGTTTCCTGAAGTTGTTCTCATTGCTGATGATTCTGAGGTCAATGGGTAAGGTGTTCCAGGCCTTAGCTGCCAGAACATTAAAGGATTTTCCTCCTCTAGTCTTATATTTAAATCTGGGGATTTGGACAAGGTTAGTCCCAGAGGATCTCAGGCAGCGCGAAGGATTGTAGCGCTTGAAGCGGTTTACAAAATAGCGGGGTCCTGTATTTTGCATGGTTTTGTGGACTGTGAGAAGCAGTTTGAAAAAGATTCTTTATTATTAAGGACTATTAAGGACTCGCAAAACGGGATTCATGTAGGAATCGCAATTCAATTTGCGATTCCCACTGATTCCTTATTTGCGATTAGCTAATTGCTAATCGCAAATAAGGAATGACTCCCCATTCATTCCTATGGGCATTTGCGATTAGCAATTTGCTAATCACAAATAAGATTGCGATTTCAAGGGTGGCAGGGGTGTCCCAAGGACACCCTGTAGCACCCCTGAAATGTAATCTACATTGGTGTTGCGCACACACATGTCCAAAGGACATGTGTGTGTGTAACATGCAACTTAGAAAAATGCATTTAAATGCATTTTTCTAAGTTTTCGCTATTTACCACGAGGTTTGACCTCGCGGTAAATAGCGGCCCAAAATTGCGATTTCGCAATTTTAAAATGGTTCATGAATTGCATTTAAGAAATCTCAAATAGAGATTCCTTAAATGCAATTCCTCGCAAATTTGCGAATTCTTTATTAGCGAATTTTGCATTTGGGGTGATGAATCCCAAATGCAAAAATTGCACTCGCAAAGGGCCAGATTCTCAGAATCTGGCCCTTTGCGAGCGCAATTAAGCTTGATGAATCTGGCTGTATTTCTCTTCAGTCTGAGTAGTTCCCCATAAGGAATACTCTGTATGAGTTTTATATATATATATCATTCATTACAATGGTGTGAAAAATGGACAGTTTATGAAAGAGTCTAGGTATGAACCATGCAGATTCACAACCAGCGATGACCAATGACTAGAATGATTTTTCATTTAAGTACATGTCAAACAAACTGAACCTGATTCACAAAGGGCCTCAGCACTCGTAGCGGAGGCCCCACAGTCTTGGGGAAGTCTCTGCACTCGGGGCGGAATCTCCTCAATGAGAGTTCTCAATGCAGAGATTCCACCCCAAGAGCATTCTAGTCATTGGTCATTGCTGGTTGTGAACCATCATGGTTTGTACCCAGCCACGGCCCGTGGAGGGAGTTGTAGTGGGGCAGAGAGGCGGGGCGGGGTGCTAAAAAACGGAATACGGATAATTGGAGGTAGGTAAACAATTTAATGAATAAAACGAATTTCGTAGCGCGCTACAAAATTTGTTTTATTAATTAAATTGTTTACTTACCTCCAATTATCCATATTCCGGTTTTTAGCAACCCCCCACCCTGCCCCTTCCCCGCCCCGCCTTTCTGCCCCACCGCAACTCCCTCCACGGGCTGCGGCTGTTTGTACCTAAACGCCTTCATAAGCTGTTGCATATTTAAGACCTGATTCACAAAGGGCCTCCGCACTTGAGGCAGAGGCCCCACAGTTGTGGGGATGTCTCTGCACTCGGGGCGGAATCTCGGCAATGAGAATTCTCATTGTGGATATTCCGCCCTGAGTGCGAAGACTCCCCCATGACTGCGGGATCTCCGCTACGAGTGCCGAGGCCCTTTGTGAATCAGGCCCCCTGTCTTCCATGCAAACCTTTAGCATGGTTACAAGGTTATCCATGGATGTGTGTTCATTTTGCCTGGTACAATGGGAGATAAATTGTTCACATCTGAAAATCTTCTGCAACAAATTATGTGTTAAAGCTCACTTTTAGTTTATTCTATTTGACTTTCTTGGGCCTCTACAGTTCAGAAGCCCTTGCTTTCAAAAGTCCAGATCCATCAAAGCCACTCATGACTCAGGATTCTAAGTGAGGAAGTGAATGGGACAGTTACAGCTAGCAGGTCTTAGCAATGGCTGCTTATGTCTCCAGGAGTCGATGTAATGTTATGCTTCTCTGGATACGGAAAATGGTGCATCCTCCTCTGACGACGCTGCTGTATGTGGATAGCTATTTTTATGCCTGGAGATTAGCAATAATGTGGGTATAAAGATGCTGGAATGTCACCCAGTGTGCTCACGGAGCTGCATTCTGAGAATCAGGATTAATAACATGAACGACTGTTTCTATGGCAGTGAGTGGTTATTTAAAATATGATCGTCCTTTGAGGAGCTAGGTGACCTGGCTACCACGATTGGATGTCACTTAAATAAAGCACTATATATGAAACATCTCTAGTTACCCCCAACTAAAATGACTGCCAGTCTAGCTCCTCCAGTACTTGCATAGGTGTCGTACGTCACCAGTCTCTTCTTTGTGTGACTTTACATCTAGTACATTTGCAATTTTTTTTCTGTGTGTATCTTTTATGTAACGCATGTAATCCTAAATCCTTATGTTTTGCAACTGGTTCTTATGTAAAGCGCTCTGACACCTTCGGGTAAAGTTTGCGCTATATAAAATCGCATTAAATAAAAAATAAAAAATACGTTCAGCACGGATGTTGGCAAACAGGATGCATGGCCTGGTCTTGACTAACTGCCCTTGGGTGCCTAAGGGTTGAAGCACTACATAGATGAGTAAATGATTAATGATAAATGGATGGCAGCGCCACATCCTATGGAGCTAGCGTGAGCCAGTAAATCAACAAGCAAACCCCAGTTTGCTCTGTGAAATATATGGGTAGGGCTGACAGTATCTTTAGGAATGGGCATTGGGGGCCTAGAAGACTGTGTGATTGATGCAGTGGTGGTGGTGGGCAGTGGCAGTGTCCCAGCCGCTTTGAAGTCACGCTACCGGTGCATGAAAGTGCTGTTTTAACTTGTGATGTTTTAAGTTGTGCAGGAATTGTATTGATGTTTTAAACTGTGCAGGAATTGCCGTTTTAAATTGTTTTATCAATTAGGGGCAGTGCGGGGAGAGCGATTAAGGCTTCCTCTTTTAATTTGTACTGCTGGCATTGTGGGGAGAGCGACTTAGACATCTTCGCTGATATTGTCAAATCTGCACTATTGTTGACACTGTTGAGGGCTTACCTGCAGGCACGCGTCACCGCTCCAGGGGGGCTGCTCTCGTTTCTCTTCCTTCCCGCGTCGTTCTAACACGGTGACTAGCACCGATTGTGCGGAGGGCGTGGAAGGTCCGAGGCAGCCACTTCCGGTGCGCGAGGGAGGACGGGCAGCGCTCTAGGCTATATCTGGACGCTGGGGGAGATAAAAGGCGGATGGCTGTTCGGCAGCGGACGAGCGCAGCAGGCGCGCCTGCGCCCGTCCGCGGCCGGGCGCTGCACAGGGCCATGATCCCTGGTCAAAAGGGACAGGGCCGGTCCTAGGCCTTCTGAGGCCCCGGGCGAAAGGGAAGATGCGAGGCCCCCCTTGTTGCATATTGCGTCACAAGAAGTGACATCACAGAAAGCGACATCGCAGTACTATTGATCTTATTTGGCATCACTGAAGCTAACTAATGTGGATATCAGTAACATGGACAAAAAGTAGAGGGGATTGAAAACACGTGAGCAAATATCAATTTATTATAAAAAGTAGATAAAATTAAATATTGCAATGAAACAAGGTTGAGAGAATGAACACAATGCTTGTTGCAAAATGCAGTGAGGTCACAAACTCCAAACCAGATCGCTTGTAACCACAAAAATGTTTGAACATCTGGCCCATGGCTCTTCTAGCTGACAAGTTAAAACTTTTTGATTCTGCTGGTTTTAGTTTGAAAGTGAAAATTACATAGATTGGTCCAAAGATCGCCGACCTTGCACCAGGAAGCTTAGCACCTACAACAGTGATTACTCAGGATCAGGCACGTTGCCCATTGGGCTCAAAGGGCTTCAGCATCTTTTTAATTGAGATTTTTCAAACAAAGAGTACAGGCACAGTATAGAAGAAAGAGGAGCAATCGCATAGTGGGGTATGAGGACTGTGAGACGGAACAGCATGCTTTGCTATCAAGTTGTAGAGTCAAGGTACCATCATGACGTAACATAACATAGTAACATTTAATCTTAGTATCCTAGGTCATAGGTGCTTGAGATGAGTAAGGAGCTATAAGAGGACTGGCGAGTGTTGAAGCGCAGAGAATTCTAGAGGAGGCCACCTCACCTACCGGTAGTGAACAGCAATGTAGAGCAGACTTTTTGTGCAGTGGCGAGCGTTACTATTACGTAATCTTTAAGGGTGTGTAATATACCGACCTTGGAAGGTTAAAAGTGTTAGCTTGCCTAGGCACGATTTACATGTAGGAACCGCAGGTCAGGAGTGAGCATCTGATTTACTGACACATCTTGCCAGTAACGCATAAAGAGCATCTTCTGGTCTATGCCGTACTTCAGGACTAGAGGATAAAATGCATTTTGAAGCAATATGGTTGAGATGTGATAGCATGGCCATCGAAATGATCACTGCAAGAAGTCACTCAGCACCACCACAGCACCACTCAGCACCACCACAGCATCACTCAGCGCCACCTCAGCATCACTCAGCACCACCACAGCACCACTCAGCACCACCACAGCATCACTCAGCACCACCACGGCACCACTCAGCACCACTCAGCACCACCACAGCACCACTCAGCACCACTCAGCACCACCACAGCATCACTCAGCACCACCACAGCATCACTCAGCACTACCACAGCACCACTCAGCACCACCACACCACCACAGCATCACCACAGCATCACTCAGCACCACCACAGCATCACTCAGCACCACCACAGCATCACTCAGCACCACCACAGCATCACTCAGCACCACCACAGCATCCCTCAGCACCACCACAGCATCAGTCAGCACCACCACAGCACCACTCAGCACCACCACACCACCACAGCATCCCTCAGCACCACCACAGCATCACTCAGCACCACCACAGCATCACTTAATTAAAAAATTAAAAGCCATTGTTATTTGTAATATCAATACATCTAAGTCACGTAAATACAAAACATGTTGCTTTACAAATGCTATAGGTGTCACATTTGCGAAAGTTATAACTATTGGCATTGTAAATGACAAAGCTATTAATTTAGCTATTTTCAAAACCAACACATAAATAATAAAATTGTCATTTACAAGACCAATAGCTCAAACTTTCCTAATGCGAGACCTATTGCATTGCAAATGCTTGTTTAAAAGGTCCACTATACTTAAACGGCAAGGTGCTGTTCTACTAGTAATTTATGAACGTGGTTTCCACTGCAACTGATTTTGCTTCACTTACTTTTTCACGTCTCTGCTTCCTGCCCAATAGCCACCGATGGCTACAATGCCCACATTACAAAGATGATAACAATTTTGTAGTCCAGGACAGGCTCATTGGAGGCATACATTGCCACCTTCACTAACTTGCCAAATGTATCACCAATATATAAATGAGTCCTGCTTAAAACCTACACTCTTTCTGCGCTTTCTGAAACAGACACCGAAGGCTACAAGGCCCAGGGAAGGGGGCCCCCACACCATGACCTTCCAGCTCGACACAGTGCTATGAGGCACTGGGAGGGGGCCCCCCTCCCCTGGGCCTTCAAACCGTAACAAGGCACTTCCCAAGACACTGCAGAGAGCTCATCAGAGAGCAAAAAAAAAAAAAAAACGTCAGCTGAAGGGGTGTGCTTCAATTGTAGGTGTACCTAGCTTAGATGGCAACAGTAAATATATTTTCGATGTGTATGTAATATTGCCCCCCCTGTCAGATCAGTACAAGTCAAATATTGCTTATGCATACATTTTAAGATACAAGACACTGCCCTACCAAGATTCCAAGTATTACAAAAGCCAGTTGATCTGGCTGCTCCCTCCTCCCCTCACCCACCTTCTCTTACCTGTGTCCGGCTGGTGCTCGAAAGAAACAAAGGGGCCTCTGTTGCTTGGATACAAAATGCCCAAACAGAGCCGAGAATGGCCGGTACTTAACCAAGGCGCCCGAGGCGCTGCCGGGGGCCCTGAAGTGAGCTGTGAAAGTGTGACCTTTCACAGGGGCGCGAGGCCCCCTGTGTTTTGCTGAGCGCGAGGCCCTGGGCGGCTGCCCACACTGCCCATGCCTAGCGCCGGCCCTGAAAAGGGAGTCCGAAGGAACTGGAGCAAAGAGCTTCTCCTGAGCATCCGCACCAAAACCCCAAATGCTTTAAACACAGCATAAGAGTGGAAGAGGGTGCAGGTTGTAAACACTGTGACTATGTATGCAACACAGGAGGGGAGGGCAAGCAAGAGCATACCAGCTTAGCTTGTGGGCTGCTTAATGTTAGATCTTTTCGCAAACACAGACTAGATGTTTATGACCTGCTTGCGGATAAACAACTCGACCTATTGTTCCTCACGGAACCATGGTTAGATATGGATTCAGACCCTGATGTTATTGAGGCCTTACCGGAAGGGTATCTGATGACCAGGCAGGACAGGCCTATTGGCAGAGGCGGGGGTATAGCCATTGTATTTAAGCAGCCGCTAGGCTGTCAAATGGAGCAAATGTTGATTACTGACAGTGAGGCAAGTGCTTTCACCATTAGGGGGAATGGGGGGACCACGGTGAAGGGCTTTTTGATCTATAGACCTCCGGGTCCCCTGCCTAGGTTTGCTGCCAGCTTGGTAGAGGGAATAACAGGGGCCGCTCTACGTGAGATAAGTTCCGCGTGCTAGGGGACCTAAACATACATGTGGAAGACTCCCTGGACAGAGTGGCGGCAGGGTTTTGTCAGGAACTGCAGGCACTCCAGCTGGATAAGAGAGTGAAGACCCCCACTCACCAGCAGGGCTACGTATTGGACCTGATATTTGCGAATTGGAGGGAAGTAGAGGTTAAACCCACTATTCCGGTTCCATGGTCAGACCACTTTCTGGTGCCCTTTGTTATACAGATTCCGGGCGCGAGAATAATGGAACAGGCACCCCTTAACTATTTGAGCCGGAAGTGGGCAAAATTCTCTCAGGCGAGGTTTGAGGAGGCACTCACCAAAGGAGGGAGCCCGGGCGGGGTGGATGTGTAAACAGCAAACAGTAATCTAGACAAGCGTATTATAGAGGCGCTCGACTCCACAGCCCCACTCTGCCAGAACAAGGCGGGGTGCCGCACACAGAGAACGGCCCCATGGTACAATGAGGAACTGCGATTGGCTAAAGGGAAGTGTAAGCGCTCTGAAAGGCAGTGGAGGGTAGCTTTTACGACCCAGGCTAAACAGGAGAATCTAGTGTTGAGGCGGGTATATCACGGGCTGATTAGGCAGGCTAAAGCAGCCTACTACGCAGAGAAGATTAGCGATGCGGAGAACTCTGCGAAGGAACTCTTTAAACTATATAAATCTATCTCGGTAGCCAAGTCCTCCGTGGTATCGGGGGATTGCTCTGTGGACGCGTGCAACCGCATTGCAGAATTTTTCGCAGAAAAAGTTGCTAAAATGTATTCATCTTTCCCGCGCCAAACGACAACAGGGTCTGAATTCGCTGAAGCGGCGGGGGAAGTTAGGGGTCAGTATGGTTTAGTAAACCTCACCACCCCCTCCCCAGAGACGCTCATACAGATCTGTAGATCCGTAAAATCAGGCTCCCCTAGGGACCCCATATCGCCCAAGCGGCTTGCGGAAAGCTTAGTGACTCTGGAGCCCTATATTAGGCATTTGTTAGATGTTTCCTTTGGGACCCATACGGTACCTATTGGGTGGAAACAGGCGGTAGTGCTTCCCATACAAAAAAAGCCAAACATCAGCTTTGAGAAATTGGAGAACCTCCGCCCCATCTCACTTCTACCCTATATGGCCAAAGTAGCGGAGAAGGTCGTGAACATCCAGCTGATGGAATTTGTGGAGGATGCGAATCTCCTTCACGCCACTCAGTTCGGATTCCGGCCCCGCCACTCCACTGAGTCTGCCCTATTGATGGCGGTCGAGACTATTAGACAGGGGGTGGATGAGGGCCAAACCATGGCCCTGATCCTTCTGGATCTAAGCGCAGCATTCAACACTGTAGCACATGCCACCTTGCTACAGTGTCTGAATAAAGGTGGAATCTCAGGAGCTGCGCTAAAATGGATCCGGTCCTTTCTGGTAGACAGAGGCTTCCAGGTCAGGCAGGGGGACCACTACTCTAGAGTGGTCCATTTGGGTCAGGGCGTACCACAGGGTTCGTCCCTGAGCCCAACCTTATTTAACCTGTATGTCTCCCCACTGGCTACCATAGTGGAGGGTTATGGGCTGCGCATAGTGTCCTATGCCGATGACGCGCAGCTGATCATCTCCCTATCGCGTGCTCCCTGTCTTGCTGTGGACAGATTCAGAGCATGCATGCAGGAGCTTGCATCCTGGATGTCGACCAACTGACTGAGGCTGAATGGCAGCAAGACGGAGGTGCTCGTGGTGGGGGAGGAGGCCGTCGGTGTGGTCATCGGCATGGTGGCCACCCTGTTTGTGGTCTGCCAGTTTCCAATGATTCTACCTATTACAACCGCACACGCTTACATTTTCCTCGTCGCCACTGTAGGGTCACTTGGTGGCAGACATAAACACGGGTAACCAGACACAGGTTTCTTCCAATGATGGATTTTTTTTTTTACTTAACTGTGGTGTGACTAGTTTCCGACATATTGTTACCATCTCTGGACGACTGGATGTGTCCCTTCGACCTTTCCCCACCCTGTAAGGTCACCAGATCAGAACATGAAATCCCTTTCCAAATGTGTTGAGGCGCCAGAGCAATCGTCTACCATTCCCAGCACTGCTAATGCAGGATCACCACAGACAAGAGGCCTTGTCCCTTATGTCTGACGGTACTTTCACTTTGTGGTGAGTGAAGTACTGTTCTTTATTACCTCGCCTTAAACCTGTAGGCACTCCCGTGCCTCCTCGAGAGGATTAGAAACGTCTACTACAACTGTATATCCAGCTACTTGACGCTTACAGCTATCTGTGTTCACTTTTGTCGTCGCTTTTATGAATACTTCAAAGTTCATCTTCCTGAAGTGACTGCTGCATTGAAATATTAATTGCCTAGAACATGCCTGCAACATTGTTCCACGTCCCTTCAAACGATAATTACAATACCTGCCACAATACATCTTCCTGTTAAAATGTCCTCCCGAGTCCCAGATCTGCCATGCCATGTAAGTGGGCAATTAGCAGTGTTCGAGCCAGATGTTGTGTTGAGTACTCGCACTTCATACACGGTCGAGAATGTTTGAAAACAACACATTGGTTGTAATTGATTTTCTGTCGCCTCAGTTTCGCTTTTGCCTGGCTGCGTTCATTCTACGCCTTTTAAAATCCGGGGAGACATTCTGTTATTTTAGGAGTGAAAAACGGATTCCGAATCCCAGTGTCTCCCCTGCCCAAAAACGGAAGCCTGTAAGGGGCATTTCGGAATGTGTGGCTATTATTTTGAAGAGCTTAGAGCTCTCACAGCTTTGGGGTCGTCTTGGGGTGGGTAGCAGTACTCTACAAAAACCCACATACATAACAAAAAAAAGAAATGATCCAAAAAAATTAATATGTGGCATTTTATTATAAATGCCACTCTCAATTGTGAGTATAATTTCTCGAAATTAACTATGACATTGAAATATAAGGCGTTAATGTTCGGTCCAATCTTTTGACATTCAACAGAGGTTCAGCTTGGCCTACTCCAGTAAAATCCAAGCAGGTGTTCAGAATATCAGCCTTGAATATACATGATGTAAATTTATGTATAAGGATTTTTCATTGAAATTATTTGCGTATTTGTGGGCATTTTGAAAACCTGACTGGATTTCAATTTTCAGTGGATCGAGTAGTCCAGCCCCATATATAACAGGAGCATTGGGGTTAAATATTGCAATTTCCGTATGCTACAGGGGAAAAACCTCCTATGCAACATTTATTTCCTAATATAATACTGTGTCTCAACTGGCAGAGTTTTAAGTCTGACCTTGAACTGCAACTGGCTGTGATGTGCCAGGGCAGAGTTCTTGCTTATTATGTGCACCTAACAAATATAGGGAGTTGGTCTCGAAGAATATTAGCACCGGAACAGAAAAATGCAAAATAAAATTTTAATAAAGCGAACTAGAGAAAGGGCGATGACCTTCAGAGATACCGGCTGTAAAGAAACACGAGTTATGTCACTGCCATTAAATAAAATGCATTCATTCATTTCAATGTTCTGTAGTACATACACAATTATTATTCATAATCTTCCATTTAACTCCTGTACAAGATATACAAGGTTAAGGTGAGAGCAAGAGAGTGCAAGGCAAAGTACACCTGGAACCTTGAACCTTCAATGCCAATGATGGCAAACAGAAGAAAGGAATATAATAACCTTTATTAAGACACTGTCTTCTTGAGTGGCAGCCGCATAAATAATACATTTAATCTAAATACATGCGCGCAAAGACACATACGCTCTATTCTTCACTGCGAATAATTGATTTCACTCGATAAATGAATGCCAGAGAAAGATGTATAGAAATATGAAAGAAGTAAGATACAACAATTTACGCAGTGCATTTCTTTACTCTAAAGTCTAACCCAATGGTGTCCAACATTGGCCAATCGAGGGCGGGTTCCATGCCAAATTTTCAGGATAGCTACCTGGGTTGTGATCATTTGATGAATATAAATTTCATTTGATTTAATGTATTCTTGTTGAGTACCCTCAGCACTAATAAACATTCAGGCCAAGCTATGTTTTACACCCTGACATGAAAGTATTGTCAGCAGATTAGGTTTTGTCTGTCTTATTGAAGGACATGTGTGAGCAAATTGATCTGAGATGTGGAGGGAGATTGGGCCATAGTTGTGGACATAGAAAATCAGCTGAGTGTCCTTTTCCAAGGTTGCTCCGGGTCAGTGATGCACTTAATAACTGGAGAGTTAAGGGCCAGTCGGTGCCATGAAGCCTGTTATAGTATACATAAAGTCCCAGTCCCAAAGAACACTTTACATCAGTGCTTCAAAGTTAACAATGCTTGAATAGCAGCTAATGGAGTCTGATTCTTGCCTGTGCAACAGGATTGAATTTTCTGAGGCGGGCTACTCTCCAACGTTTACATGCTTTATATCTATGAATAGTGGTTTCAGGTTGTCTAAGGTAAAAGATACTGCAGTTGCAAGTTCCCAAAATAACGTAAGTGAAGACTACTTTGGCATGATGCTCTTTTAGTAGAAAGGGTAAGATTTTTTCTAAGACCCTTAAGACACCACAGCAGAAGGAAGAAACAGGTAAAGATAGGTGAAGATATTAGCTTATATTGTATTTGATTAATTAAAACCATTACAAAAAGTACACTTAAAAATTCTTACTTTTTAAGACAAGAGGAAAGATGTTAGGAAGAAAAAGAGAAAATAAGGAGAAAGAGATATTTTAAAAATCATTTTTTAAAAACCATAAAAGTTTCAAGTGTAAAAGTGCCTTGCTCAGCATGTTCTGAAGAGGTTCGAATGGCTGTGTTTAAAGTTTTCGAGTGTATGAGATGAAACTCCTTAATGCTGTTTATGCATTTGCAAGGCGCGCAGCTCTGCTTGCTTAGTTTCTACTAGAATGATGAAACAGTATTTACTTGCTTTTGCAAGACAGGATCCCTATGAAGGATAACCCAGAGTCTCCTATCCTTAGCAACTAGCAGTGGGGTGGCACCCAAGGCGGAGGGCCAAATGCAGTTTTGCAGGTCTTTACTCTTGCCTACCAACAAAATCTCTTCTTTATTTGTTTTCAATTTGAGGAACATTTCAGATATCCATGTCTGAACCCATAGGAAACATATAGTCAGGTTAGTGAAAGACTTGAATGCGTGATGATCGAGGTGCCCAATGGTAATCAGTCGCATAATCAAGGGTTTTGCTAAAAACTCTGGCATTGACCCAAGACTCATGGACAGCCCTGCACCAGCACCAGTCTCAGATGTGACCTCCAATTATGTATTTATTTATTTAAGAGTTTTATATAGCACTGCCCAGACCTGAAGGTATCAGAGCACTTTATAACATTTATCGTGATGCAATCGAACACAAAGTATTTCAATAAACAGCATTGTGTTGTGTCGAATCCTGTCCAGACCTGAAGGTATCAGAGCACTTTATAACATTTATCGTGATGCAATCGAACACAAAGTATTTCAATAAACAGCATTGTGTTGTGTCGAATCCTGTTCAGGGTGGAGGGGACAAAGGAGCGATGTAAATGCCTTCTTATTCTGCGCTGGGTAAGATTCCTGTGACAGAGGAATTTTGTCTCGTTGGGCGGCAGCTATCCATTCGGATGAGTTCGGTTGAGGAAGAGGTCTTTGAGCTGACTTTTGAAGTTTATGAAGGAGGGGTTAGTCCTGATATGGACTGGGTGGAGTTCTAAATTTTAGGCACATTTCCAGAGAAGGAAATTGATAACGTTTTTTTTGTGAGTTTTCGGGGGAATAAGAAGTAGAGTGTTAGTACTCCTGAGATTCCTCGTCTGGCCTGCCCTTTTGAGTTTGAAAGCCAGGTAGGCAGGTTTACCGGTCTAAAGAGCTTTGTGTGTGAGACAAGCAGTTCTGAAGTTGGAACGCATTTCAATTGGGAGCCATTTTAGCTCTCTTAGAGAGGGAGAGATGTGGCCATATTTCTGTACTCCGTGACCATCCTGGCAGCTGCATTTAGAGTTGATCTGTAGGGAGCTAAGTGAGATTTTGCCGTGCCTGTGAGGGTTGTGTTCCCAAAGTCCAATCTGGACAGAACCAGGGATTGTGTGGCCTGTTTAAGGTCATTGGGAGGGATGAAGGGCTTTATTTTGTTGAGTAGTTTTAGGTTGAAGAATGCACTATTTGCAGTGTTCCTGATATGTTTGTCCATGTTTAGGCTTGGGTCCAGAGTGATTCCCAGGGATTTTACAGAGTCGGGCAGGGTGAGATTGCAGTTAAGAGCATCATTAGTTTTTAGCATTCTGAGACTTGGGGGGGGGGGTTGCTCTTTGATGGATATCAGAAGGATTTCTGTTTTATCTTGGTTGAGTTTTAGGTGGTTGTGGGATAGCCATTGCTGGACTTCTCTTAGAGTGTCATTTAGTCTCTGTATGACATTAATTGAGGATGTTTCTAGGTAGATCTGGGTTTCGTCAGCATAGAGGTGGCAGGGGATGTTGGCTTTTTTGAGTATGCAGTGAGGGGCTCCATGTAGATGTTGAACAGTGATGGGGAGAGAACCGATCCTTGTGGGACACCCCTGGTTATGGGGAGTAGGTCAGACGTGAAGTTGTTAATTTTTATTTGTTGGGAGCGGTTCTGAAGGAAGGAGGGGACTACCTCGTCTGCACCATTCCTTTCTCTGAGTTAATTTATGAGCAGTTTGTGGTCGACTGCATCGAAGCCTGCCGATAGGTCAAGGAGTATGAATAAACATCATTGGTCTGTATCAAGTGATTTGTGGAAATCATCTAAGACATCCAGGATCACTGTCTCTGTGCTGCATCCTTTTCAGAAGCCTGATTGGTGAGAATCCAAGAAAATGCAGTCTCTTCGGCTACCATCAGGGCCACTGAAATTATTTGATAGTGCAGCTGCTGCGATTTTTGCATAGTTATAGAATTGCTGCATTTGCCACATATTTCATCATCTGTTGAATAATCTGCAGATTATCACACAAAAAATGTTGCTTCTAGCTCAAACGATTCAAAGGTTAATAACAATGAAGCAACACTTGTTGCCGCATAGTGGAAGGCCCTTTGCAAAGGTTGACTGGTCACATTTCTGCTTCTAATTGCTGTATTTGGGTGTTAACTTGGTACTAATGAGGTGCAACCAATTCCCAGACACTCTTAACAAGTGTATAAAAGCCAAA
The DNA here is from genome assembly GCF_964261635.1 of Lissotriton helveticus. Classification (NCBI taxonomy): domain Eukaryota; kingdom Metazoa; phylum Chordata; class Amphibia; order Caudata; family Salamandridae; genus Lissotriton; species Lissotriton helveticus. The sequence continues at coordinate 1,546,863,362 of NC_136067.1, read as the reverse complement.
ATAATGAATTAATACTATCACAAAACCTGCCGCTGTAAGCTGCATAATTTGGCTTTTCTTGTCGCTTAATTTACTCAACACTGCAGCATAATTTAGCCTGCCCTTACCGTATAATTCCGGTGGCCCTGGTTATAATAGACCAATATTACAAGAGGGTAACTATTAACCATGTTAATGAACGACTGGCACATAGTTCCATATTTAAACAAGCAGTTTTGCTATACAGACTTACAGCAAGGTGGCGAGTTGCCAATACAAAAGTGCATGGAACGAGGTATCAGCATATCAGTTTTACAACTCTAAAGGAATCAATGTACAATTATTTGAAGCATTGTTCTGCTTCATGTAACAGATCCAGAAAGATCAGTTTCTGAAAAGGGGCATAGCTTTGGAGGCAGCGTGCGAGGGCGGAGTGCCCCCCCAATAAAGACATCGGTCAGTTGATAGTTGGGTCTAGAGATTCGGTGTTGGGTTTCCCTGGGGCGGCTCACCACAGAAGAAACCCACGCTCCTTCATACCTAAGAAGCACTTGTTTAAAGCAGCCCCTCTGCCTCTGTCCCGCACAGTACAAGCAAAGATAAACACAAGCAATTATTCAGCTGTGCAGACACTTGATGGCTCTCTCATGATCTGATCCAGAGCATCCTTTCAAGCTATAAAACCGTGACTGGGCCCTAGGAAAAGAAGTTTTCAATATATGTTTTGATTGGACACTTGGGGGCTCATAGACAACGTAAAAACATATTTGCCAAGATGAAAAAGTAGAGAGCAGGGTGGGTAACAATGGTCTTCTGTTTAAGTAGTTCTTCCATGTTTCAAGGAGGAGATGGATGTTGAGTAAACAAGTAGGACACAATATTTCCCCATGTTCTTTTATGTTCTATAGCAGAAAGTAGTAATTGCACCAATATTTAGGTCCCTCAAATATATCCGTTCATATTTCCCGGCTCTCTGTCAGTGGTGGCTGCCGCAAATCTAGAGTGTGGGGGGTTAGGGCAATAATATATTTTTTTCAAAATGCCCTGCCACTGAGGCTGACACTGACTCCGCCGACCGCTTCTGCGCTCCTCTCCTCCCGTCAGTCACTGGGACAAAAGCACAGGCTCCCCACCCAATCCAGATGATGCTCTCATGCTATATACCAAGCACAAGAGAAGCACTGGGATTGGACTAAGAGGGCTGGTTTGATGCTCGCTCAGGCTTAGGGAGGCCATGCCATTTCTCCACCTACCTGTGCAACAAAACTGGATTGGAAAAATGTAAGTGCACATGTCAGTTTTGCCATCCTAAGACGGCCATTCAAATCGGCATGCGCACTTACAGTGCCCATCATTCCTCCTCCCTGCCATGGCCAGGGCCCGCCCTAGATTCCATGGCTCATTCAGTCAGTGGAAAATACAATTATAATATTGTTTTATTATCATTTTATTTTTCACTGACAGACTCTGAGCAGTGGGGAGACGCTCCTCCGCCATTATGGATGAGCCGCTCCCGCAGTCTCTGTATAGCATGGCAATTCCGAATTTCAGGCCTCTAACTACAAATATGCATTTCTACATTTTTTTTTCATAAAGATCCATTAATCAAATATTGAAATCAGGGCCAGATTAAGACCTTTAGAGGCACTAAGCATTTCAAAGATTTTGGTGCTCCCATATATATATATATATCCAATTCAAGATATAAACAATAATTAACAGTAAAATACAAGCATTGAAAATGCAACAGGTCTCGCCTTTGGTTAAGTTAAAGCCATTTGCTTTGCTAATGGTATTGTATAGCAAAGCAAATGGCTTTAACTTAATAAAAGGCAATGTACACGTGTCTACAGTATTAAGGTTAAAATAGCAGAAAATTGCTTAAGTGGGGCTCAGTGCCCAGTAAACATTTAATGGGGGATCCCTAGAACTTAGTTTAAGAAGCGCTGCTATAGATAAGATTTAGCTACCACGTGCATGAGACGAAAGCAAAGCAGTCGTGGGCCAATGCTCATTTCCTTAAATTGGAGATTGTAAAACGTACCAGAAAGGATGTTTAGTTTTGGTAACTGCCCACTAAAAGCACAACCACACTACAACGCACCTACTGCCCAACTCAGAGGCATTCTCGTTAACGACAAAGTGAAAGGAGGCTGAATAAAAACTAGACACCACTGGTGCACAATATACATACGTTGCTTAGGGGTCAGTAGACAAATACAACGAAGGCTAGAGCAAAGTTAACACAACAAAACGTAGTATCAAGTGCAAGTGTCGGGTAAACATACGTTTACGTGGAGGCAGACTTACATGCAGGCCGTCGTGGGTAACTCAAGATGTTGCACACCAGACAACAACAGGCGCCCAACTTATTGTAATGCCCAATCAAGAACAAAGATACCCCACGTTGTAAACATTAAAAGTGCTCCATAAACCACACAAATACCACTTAATGTCAAATGGGCAGACAATAAAATGCAGTGTCTGCTGAAGTACTGTTTACACTACAATTTGTACTAAATTAAACAAGCATTTGCAATGCAATAGGTCTCATATCTTCCGGAGTTTGAGCTATTGGCATTGTAAATGAAAATGCCTTTTATTTATGTCTTGTTTTTAAAACAGATCAATAAAAGGCATTGTCATTAACAATGCCAATAGCTTAAACTGCCGCAAATGCGAGACCTATTGCATTCCAATGCCAGAGCCCATGCTATAAAAAAAGTTGAGAGCATGTCGAAAATACTGTTTGGAGACTGTAATTAAAGCCTCCGGAGTAGTGTGCTACTTGCCCAAAAAAGGAAGCGCTTCAAAGCCCCATCAGGGGTAACAAGCGCTATATAAATGCAAACCTTTTCCCTCTTCTATTCTATCCTTCTGAATCCAAATAACTGACTAACCTATCCACCACTCAAATTACTTTCATATTTCACTATACTAACTCAACATTAATCATTTACGGGTTCTGGAGTAGCGTGCCACTTGCTAAAAAAAGCGATTTGACACCTTGTGGGTAGTAAGCGCTATATAAATGCAATTACAATACAATACAGGCTCTGCTGACTTAATTACCTGTGCGCTCTGGTCCATGTACCATGGATGTGAGGCCTTACTGAAACACCCTTCGCTCACTGCTCTCTAGTGACTCACGTTTCAGGATTAGCATATTCCTGTATTTTCATCCAGCCTGACAAAAGTATCTTAATTAAAGGTTCCAATTTGACTAGGATTGCATTATCAGACAGCGTGACAATACAGAGCGTCGTGCCTCACTGAGTTTTTCCAAGCGCTGTAAATTTAGAGTGGTAGCATTATCCAGGTTCATGATTCTTAATTTACAGACATCTGAAAGACATAAGGATAAGTGAGCCTCACAAGGATTCAGGCTCATGAGCTGAAGGTCACTGATGTACCACTGAGCACTTTATTTTATAAGTAGATTTAATAACACTTTGTTCTAAAAACTTGATTCTTTTGTATTTTTTTATCTTGACTATTCCTGGGTTGTTGTTTTTTCCCCGTGGCATACATGTTCATTCAGTCATTGTATACTCAAGTCAACTGTATGTTTTATTCGTAAAAAAGAAAAAAAAGTTTCTAAAATATATCTTACAAGCCTTAGGGATATAATAAACAATAGATTGTAATCTGCGTTGCTGAACTTTTAACATTTAGGCCTTGGTTTCGATTAAATTGTTATTTTGCATCCACCTCTGAAGAATGGACGGCTGGTTAGGCCCAGCAGGATGAAAAACAGAATTCAGTATTCAAGAGGGCTTGCATTAAAGTATTTTGCCGCCCAGAAGTCATGGCTATGGAACAGAAACCTGGTTCCCTGCCAGACAAAGAGGCCTAACCCTCCCGCAGTGATCACTCCTCCCAAGAGATAGCACTATCAGCAGGCAAAACTGCATCAATGCAGGTACTAGAATTGCACACCAGGCGTCGATAACACCTTGCGCTATGGATGGAAATCCGGGTGAGGCACCTTCCTATTCATACCGCACTGGGGGTTAGATAGCTATAATTTGCCACGACGCAGCCAATAGGTGTGGTATCGAATCTGTGACACGTCTTTCAGGCTAGTTAGTGCGGCTTTTGCATCACTTCCCACGGCTATCTCACTCTCCTATGTAGAGCGGCTTTGGCTATCCCTGTACCCACGCCGTAGTTGTGGGTGCGAAAGGAGGGTGCTGACGACAATCCTTTCGTGGAGCATTAATGAGGGACTCCCCTATACAGGCTTGGGTGAGGACATGTTCCATTAGGCCGCTACTGCATGTGCCCTCACAAAGAAAGTGCAGTACCAGGGACGGTTAGTGCAGGGGGTGGCTCAGTCAGGCAGTGAGCGTGGGTGCTCTGTCTTCCCCCAGGGAAGGACGAGCAGGGAACAGGATCTCGCCCACCACTGCACATTCTTCTTGATCTAGAACGAAATGTCAGCACTGGGCCCTTTGGGAGATGCAGAGCGCTCATCCTCAATTTGAGGGATGGCAGCTGGGGAGCAAAGGGTGCCAGCAGTCTGCAGCTTTATTAGTTCCAGGACCCGGCGATGGTGCAAGTCAGCTGCTTGGTGCTACTCTGGGACCTCGGTGTAGCGAGAATACATGCATAACTAAATCAGCAGTTGGGGTAAGAAAGCAACCCTTCTCACCACAAAGTGAATCTGAGCCATTCCCTCGTTTAGGAGGTCAGGCTCGCCTTTTTGAAATGATGCCCGCACAACCAGTCGAGTAGAAGCACACATGAACCCCAGACCCAATTTTCCCAAAAACGGCACCGCATGCCCAAGCTTACCTGAGATGCGGGAATTAATGCAGTTTCCCGTTGCCAGCAAATGTGCGCAAACCCCTGGAAAACAGAGACCGAGTACGCGCCATCATGCACCATTGCACCCTCACGGCATTCCGATGGAGCCGCAGTACAATGACGTCACTTCCGGCGCTACCGGATGTGCGTTGAGTTTCTGAGAGTCCACCTACGATTTATTCAGGTATACCTGCTTAAAAGTGAGTGGGAAGCAGAGAATGGAATTTGGAAAATAATACATTTAGGCTATTTCTAGTTGTGTAGTGACGGGGCTAATTAGCTGAGCGACAAGACCTGCTCTTTTAATTGCAAGGACCCGGGTTCGAGTCCCAGCGCCGCACTTGTGCTGTTTGTCGCTCAAAAAACAGATAGGACTGTTTAATTCTTTAAAAAAAAATACCTGTGACCTTTTATGCTTTCCTTCTCCCATAAGGCACAATGAAAGCTAGAGACTAGCGTTTCTAGCTTGTAAGTACCCCAATGGGCCTTGATAATTCTTTAACAGGTCGCATTGCGTTTCATTTAAGGGGTTAGATTGGGCAGCAGTATCCAGGTCGCCGGGGCGTTCACTTTCATGCAATAAAACCAGCATAGTCTTTCCACTTTTAGGTGTATGACATTTCATTTGCAACCATTGGCACGGAGTACATTTTTTGCTACTCATGCATCGCTACTGCCCTTTTTGTTGATTAAAAATCGCAAAGCAATATTTCACATTAGTAAAAATTCACAACCAAAATACATCACAATTTAAAAGATAAAATCAGCGCATTTAGGGCTGATGTAGTAATTATATTGTAAGTAAACAGGGCCTCATCAGGAGAAAATTAATGACGTCTGATCAGCACGATGTTTATCATGTCTCTTGCCAACAGTGTTTGTGTTCCGCATTCGGAGAACATTGGTTGTATATTTGGGGGGACGGTCTGTCTTACTTTGTTATCAGTATACTGATTCTTGCCCTATTTACATTTAGAGATAACGTGGGCAACACTATCATGGTTCCAGGTAGTGCCGCCCCGCCTCCTTTTGTAAATGTGTACAATGTTATTTTGAAAAAAAACTACGTTCTGATGAATGCAAATGTACGTTATCCCCCCTCACTCCCACAAATGAAATCCTTCATTCTGAAAAACGGAGTCAACATGTTTCTCATGTAACGTAACTGGTGCTATGTAAGGCGCCCTGATACCCGATTCGGGTCAAGTTCGCGCTGTATAAAACTGCAAAAAAAAACGCAGCACACAGGCCTCATTTCCTCCATTTTAGTTAGCGCGAGGACGGCGGCGTCTGCCAGGCTCCGGGAGGAGGGGGGGGGGTTCAAAGGTCACCCGCTGCCGACGGCGACGTCTGTTCCATTAACCAAACTCCGCGCCCCGGGGCTGCGAGCGCGTGCTCCCGCTCCGGCCTTTACGACGCCTCGGAGGCCTAGAATAAGGACGGACATTACAGGGGGAAAATAAACGTTGAATTAGAAGCAGTCAGTCAGAAAGACGGACGGACCGAGCGCCATGGAGCCGCCGCTGCTGCTCACCGCCTGCCTCCTGCTGCTCGGCGGGGCCCGCGCCGACCTCTCCGGTGAGTGTGAGGAAAGAGGGGGGGAAATCTCACCCCTGGGCGGGTGGGGGCGGCGGCAGGCGGGCGGTATGTGTGCTCGTGTGTGTGTGTGTGTCTGCGTGCATGTGCGCTCGTGTGTCTCTCTGTGTGTGTGCTCGTGTGTGTGTGTGCGTGCTAGTGCGAAAAGCTGTGGCTGTGTGTGTGTGTATGCGAGAAGTGCATGAGGCACAAACTGTAGAGGGTCGCGTGTAAAAACTGAAACTGACATGCTGTTTAGTTGACGCGCGCGACCTAATCCCAGTCAAGGAGCTGCGCGTTCACATTGCTTGTCCGCTGTCTGTTCCCCTTGAGCCCTTGAAAGATGAAATGATCACAATAAGTCTCGCAGCGACGGATCGCTTTCGCGATCCGGTTCGCAGTGCGAGACCTAAAAATGGTATTTTTCAAAATGAAACAAAACGTACAGAGCCAAAATCTATTTTACTGTCATTGCCTTGTCAAAAGCACTTCATTACCATCATGAATCACTTCCGGTTCTAGTACCAGGCTCTAAGGGATTCAATTTTGTTTAAAGAGCTTTAGATTTGGGCCCTCTTCCACCACCGTGAAACATATGTATCTCTTAAGTGCTTTCAATCAAATGGTTTTGTTGCAGAAGAGCTTTATACCAATTCTTTTATTATCTTATGAACCATTCCAAATAACATTATTTAAAACATGTTTATGCAGCTCCTTGTTTGATAAAATATCTTTTGCGTGGAGAAGTTGACCAATGAGGGTGGAGTTCAGCAGAGCTTGGGCCCCATTCTTGGTTTACCTTTTGACAGACTGTTTTGACCTTACTTGACCCAAGAACCAGTACTCCGCAACCTGACATTTCAGAGCTGGGTAGCTTAACGAGGAAGGGTGGACTCAGCCGGGGTACCACGTACCAAGGGGAATGGGTTGGCCTCCTAAATTCGCACAGTGGGCAGTTCTGGATGTGGGTGGGTTGGGGGAATCAGCTTCTTCTTCATTTTTACTGTTTTCATCTTTACATTGATACTGGATACATGGATACATGGAGAAGAGCGTATTGTCCCGTGCTAAAAATCACCTACCTTTCTGTACTCCAGATCTACAAAAAAGGCATCCTCGATGCCAAAACAGAGTTTTACTCAAACAGGATACTGGCAGCGGAGTCCCAGTCCAGAGAAATCTTTGCAACAGTGCATGAGTTGGCTTCATCTGACAGAGCCACGGCTGCGATTCCCCCCTCCCAACTTTTTTGCGACTCACTCAACGAATTTTTAGTTGAGAAGGTCGCAATGATCAAAACCAATATTCCTCCCGCATCACCTACATTCATCAGCCCCTCTCCCCCTCCCACTGTCACCAAACTAACCAGCATTCCACTCTTTTTTTTTTTTTTTTTTTAAAACCTTTATTGTGCATGAAAAAAGGACAAATACGGGCCCACAACCGTCAGGCCGGCCACAATACTTCAGAAGCACAAGCGCAAGCAATACAGTTCCCCAGTTGCAGCGGAAGACATAGCAACAATCAATGGACATCACACTGAATAGAGTCATGCCGCCGAGGAAAAGGAGCATGTAAGGTTAATTTTAAAGTTTTTTTTTTTTGGGACTAAATATAATCAGTGAAGAATAAGAAATAAGGAGAACTGAGTCCATACAATAGCATCACGACATGGGCGGGCGGCATCATCACTGGAAACAACAATGGAAGTAACGACCTCGAGCAGTATGGCGGTACAGAGGAAAACAACAGGATCATCAGCCAGCATGTACTCACCACATACAGTGCCACCCCCCCCCCCACGAACCCCATCGCGGACCCAGACCAGAAAACAGGTGAAGAAAGCGCAGAAAGATAGAAAAATAAGGCCCATAGAAACTAAATGAAGAAAAATAAAACCCTCCCCCCACCCTACACCAATGCGGAGGCTACGGCCTACCCCCCCCCCCGGCAGAGTGTCTGTCGCCCATTAAAGAACCCGAAATACAGACCAAGAGAAAGAGAAGGAAAAGGAAAAAGGGAAAGAAAAAGGAAAGAAGAACCCCTCACACTTGAAATATAGGGAGTCAGAAAAGAATAAACTAATCCAGTACTCCCAGAAAAGGAAAAAAGTGGGGAGGAGCCCACCCAATATCAAATCTCCCGGACTCCCCAGCCACATAGAACTTCTACGTCGTGCACAACAGTAGACTCGGAAGACCTATAACCAAACTCAGAATCAGTCACCCCCAGATCCCCGGGCCAGCACAAAACCCACCACCCCCTCGGCAAGAGCAAAGAACAGGACATAGCAATCACAATCGTAAGGGGGTAAAATCAACACATCTAACGCAATCAACATAGCAGAATGTGATGCAGTCCGGGTCGCAAACCCAACGAGGAAAAATCCCCAGCCCTGGCCCGAACGACAAAATCCCCCCAAGCCCGGCCATCGCTGAGAAGAGGGTCAATTCTATATGCTCTCGGTCACCCCGGCCACAAGTAAATAGTACACTCTGAACACAACAGTACAGCATTAAGCACCGGAGAAAGTGGGGAAAGTCATCTCACAGAACAGCAACACACAACGAAGAAGCGCCCCTGCACGAGTCCCCACTCGCCAATCAAGCACATGTCCGTAAAGAAAAATTCCCCCTAGCCCTGGCCAGTCCGCAAACGTGCCCCAGAACATGGCGCCATCAGAAGGCCCGCCCCAACCAAGACAAAGAGACAAAATGGCCGCATTCGACAAAGAGGAGAAGTCCAGAGACAAGATGGATGTCGCCAGTCCCAAACAGCGTATTCAAACAAAAGAAGCTGCGTATCCAAAGCGGCAGTGCGTTGCAAAGTACAATTTAGCGACGTCGGTATTAGAGAGGCGCAGTCAGCCAGGATATCCAAATGTTGTATCAGCGGCTCCATGAACGCCGAGGTTGCAAGTGGCATTAAGGCGACAGACATCGTAGCCGTGCTAAGGTAGACAGATCGCAGTCCACACACAGTACCTCCGTCAGGAAGCCGCTCCGGCACACATTCTCGCGGCAACAATGTATCACAGTCAGGAGGCAGCTGAGGCTGATCAACGCAGCGAGGAAAGCGGATTGGGAAAGTATAACCCGATCCAAAGGCAACTCTGTCCAGCTTCTCCCCCAATAGGCTTGCGCCCATACGCCATTCGTCCCTCAGTTGATGAAGAGCGATGAGAACAGAAGCGTAGGTCAATGCCGATCGATTCCCCATTACCTCCACTTTACGAGGAGCGGCATATAGGTCAACATCCCACTTGGGTCCGCGCTGGGCACAACATGCAGTAGTCGAGACGCCATCCGCCATCACCACAGGGGAACCAGCCGCCATTGCAATGCCGTCAGGGGGTTAGCAAAGATTTCCAGGCAGGATCAGCGCTATGCTGCAGGGGTCAATTCCCCCGGGACTGTAAAGGTCCGGAATTGTGGAGAGCACACAGCGCAAAATCCCCTTCCGATCGGCCCCAAGCAGAGGCAGGCTAAGTAATGAGCCCCGGCAGCTGGAACATCGCCAAAGTCGAGAAAACAAGGCACGGCTCACCCCCAGCGTCAGCAGACGGAGAGCAGTGAAGTAGACTTCCAGCCGGTCAAAATCACCCTCCACGCAAGTGCCCGGTTCAGTTGACCCCGCAGCTCAGAACACTATGCAGGATGTCCGCTCCGCTCCTGTACGAGCGACCCCCGCAGCTGCAGTCATCACAGGCAGCGCGCTGTGAACACAGATCCGGTTCCAGGGCTGGGGCAGACCTCGGCAAATCAGCTCGATGGAATCCCAGGTTAGCAGGCACGTAGGGACATCGGAGGGACACCTACAGCATCAGCACACATTCCCCCACATCCCGCCGGTGCACAATAGCAGGATAATCGACAGGATAGCTGTGCGAGAAACAAAGGCTCGGGGAGCCGGGAGACTACCAGTCCGTCTCCGCCGCCATCTTGGCTCCTCCCGCCAGCATTCCACTCTTGACCAAGGATACACTCCCCCCACTGCTCCAACGGGTGAAATCGGGCTCCCCCCTGGACTTTGGCCCTGCTCACATTCTCAGAGAAATTTTCCTAGCTTGTTCCACCCCACCTCTTACACTTCTCAACGACTCACTCAGTAATGGCATTGTTCCTAGTCTCCATAAAACCGCGGTCCTTATCCCACTTTTAAAAAAGGCTGGTGCCGATCCCTCACTTTCCTCCAACTATCGTCCCATTTCTCTTTTACCTTACTTGGGAAAGGTCTTGGAAACTCATGTTACCAAGACCCTGAGCACTCAAGTGGAGGTAAATCGTTGCCTCTCCCCTTGTCAGGCAGGCTTTAGGCCCCTCCACTCCACGGAGAAGGTGGTGATTTCAGTGATGGATGGGCTACGTGAGGGCATTGATACCAACCTCTCGCAAGCCCTCATCCTCTTAGATCTATCCGCCGCCTTTGACACGGTGGACCATTCCACACTTCTCACTCGTGTCAGGGCGGCGGGCATAGAGGGTCTAGCCTTCTCATGGCTTGAGTCTTTTTTGAGCGGAAGGACTCAGGCGGTCCACCTTGCTGGTTCCACCGCCGCCTCCCGCGGGGTGGACTGTGGTGTTCCCCAGGGCTCTTCACTTTCCCCGCTTCTGTTTAATTTATACATCTACCCCCTCATTTTTATGTTGCAGCAGCTCGAGGTCACGGTGTTCAACTACGCCGATGACCTCCAGCTTATTTTTAATCTCTCCAATTCCCCTTCATCCGCCCAGAATGTTCAAACAGTCATGCTGTTCATTCAGGACTGGATGAACTGCAACCACCTCAAACTCAATCCGGACAAGACAGAGCTGGTCCTGACCGGAGGTGGTTGCAGCCCCTGGTCTCCCTCCTTCTGGCCCCCCTCACTCGGTGTTCCCCCACCCCCTGTCCCCAAAGTTAAAACTCTTGGGATTTTTCTCAACTCACAACTTTCGGTTCATTCCCATGTCAGTTCAGTTGTGTCCTCTTGTTTCTTTTCCCTCAGGACAATCAGGAAGATCTCCCGCTTCTTCTCCCTCCCGGCATTAAAAGTCATCGTGATGGCAATGGTGCTCTCGCGCCTTGATTATGGCAACATAATCTACAATGGCGCGCCTGCCTACGCCATCCACCGTCTGCAATTAGTACAGAATCAGGCTGCTCGCCTGATCCATGGCCTGCCCAAATTCCATCGTGCTACTCCTCTGCTGCAGGCATTACACTGGCTACCTGTGAGAGAGCGAGCCTTATTCAAACTCGGCTGCCTCACCTTTCAGGCCAGGATGGGCACCGCCCCTGAGTTTATATGCTCAGCCATCAAACCTTACCTGCCGACCAGAGAACTCCGTTCCACCCACTTGGCACTCCTGACCACTCCTCGTTTTAAAAAGAAGAAGGCGGGAGGAGCAAAATTCGCGGTTCTTGCCCCAACCTTTTGGAACTCTCTCCCGATGCATCTCCGCACCTCACCCTCTTATACCGAGTTCCGTAAAAACCTCAAAACCTTTCTGTTTTCCCGAGCTTTCGCTGCCTAACCCCCTCTCGCTGCTACTGCTGGTTATCAACTGAAAAGCGCCAAGAAACCGCTTGGTAAAAGCGCGCTTAATAAGTGTTTTTAAATTCAAATTCAAATTCACTCTGTAATGGAATGAAAGTTCCTCTTGCCAGCAAATGGTTGCATGTACAATTAAAATTCTAATAAAAAAGAGTTGATCTTACAGCATCTCTTTGCATAACATTGCATAATTTCATGATGACAGGCTAGCAAGTTTTGAGCATCAAAACTGTGAAACGTTTTCACTGCCCAAAGCTTACAGTTGCCCTGAGTTTACTGCCCCTTTAAAGCTATGCATTTTGCCACCAGTCTGCCTGCTCCATGGTGTTGCTTTCAGTTTCCTGCCACAGTTCTATAATCTGAAGCCCAGAAATCCTGACGATGGCAGCTTTGCTTGAAACATAATGGTCCTTGGACCACCTTGGTACTGAGCACACCACCTCTGATGGATGTATGATGTTACAACTTTTACAACGCATACCGTTACAACACATTTTTTACAACGCAACATCCATTACAAAGCATTCCATTACAACGAATTTTTAAAAACTACCTTACAACGCATTCCATTACAACGCATACTACCTTTACAACGCATACCATTACAACGCTTACCATTACATTGCATGTATGGTAAGTATTGGATAGTGTAGGGGTAAAAATTACTATTCTAACTCCAGGGGGTGCAACAGTAAGGTAAGTGTTGGATAGTGTAAGGGTACTATGCGTTGTAATGGTATGCATTGTAATGGTATGCGTTGTAATGACATGAGTTGTAATTGTATGCGTTGTAGTGTCATGCGTGGTAATGGTTGCATTGTAATGGCATGCGTTGTAAGGGATGTTGCGTTGTAATAAATGCGTTGTAATGGTAGTGCGTTGTAAAAGTTGCGTTGTACAGGTTTGTCACGGGGTTCAATCCTGCCCCGTAACGGACTCTACGTCTCGCTTGCAGGAAGGATACGGGCCCTTTAAGAATGACTGGGGAGGCGGAGCCAGACCGGCGGCCAAGATGGTCGCCCGGGCTCCCGGCTCCGCCGGCTCTCCTCTCCCGCCGCCTGATTCCATCGCCCACCCCGCACAGCTCCGGTGCTCCCGTGTGTCGGATGGGGCGCTAAGCAGATGCGTCCGACTCCGAGGGATTTCCGTGCCCTGAAAGCGAAGCTACGGACCTCCGTGATTTTGGCCTGCACAAGCCTTGAAGCCGGGACCCCGAGTGATCTCGCGCCCGCCTGAGAGTGCACCAACAACGGCCGCACGGACCCAGAAGGTACCGGTGAACCGCTATGCAGGTCAGCCCGCCCCCGAGAACTTGGCTTTAGCGCTGCCCCGTGGAACGTGAGGGCAAGACGCATTCTGTCCTTCAGCGCTGGTTTGGTGTCCCCCCCCCCGATGAAGTTGGTCGTTTACCAACTGCTTTTGCTACTCTGCTGGAACTTTGCTTGGCCCGAAATGCGCTGCCTACACTCCGCATCAACTCCGCATCACAGTTACTTGGAGCTGGTTGCGGAGCTTTACCGCTGTTGCACCATCCTGACTGCGGGGGCTCGTATGTGCTCACACGCCACGAAGTGGGGGCGATGCCTCTATAGTGTACCAACGTTGGGGAACTGTTGACACCATCCCCCCTTTCCTGGAACCTAGGGCGGGCGGCCCTGACACTGGTCGATGCGGCGTTCTGTTGGGGGTCCCTCCTGTGAGTAGTGTTGTAATGTGGTGTATCCGCAAATGACGTTGGCAGCGCGCACAATAGATCGAGGGGAGAGGGATCATATACCTCCCGTGCGCTGGAAGGGCGGAATTGGAACCGGATCGCTACAGGGGTGAGCCCGGTATCACTGGAATGGGGAAAGCAACCTGCCGCCGGTATCCTTATTGTGAGACATTGTTTATGTGGCCCCTGCTCGGCCTTGTTGTGCAGGCACTGTGGTGAGACCTTGCTTTGACTCTATCGGCGGCGAGAGGGGAGGTTCGCTCCTTGAAGACTCCCTGTTTGTTTTTAATTGATTGCTTCATGGACATCCGATTCCAGGGGTACATCGTCTCATTGGAGCGACCACCGGCTATGTTTTATTCTTCTCCCTCTCGCGCGCATCTCCTGGTGACGAGTCTTGCTGTGGGTGCAGGAAACTACAAAATGGCTGTCCTTGTTGTGCTACATATTGTTCTCCGGATCGTGGACGGCCAAAATGGCGGCGGATGAACTTTGACGGCGCAGTTACCTGGAACATTGCAAGGCTTCCTATTCTTTTCTGATCTGGCCTGCCTGTTTAGTGCGATATTCTACTTGCCTTTTTCCGCTTCCTAATATTTGCGGCATACTTATGTTTGGGGCTACATGAGTCGTGTGCATCAATGTCACTCTGTTCCTTTGTATCAGCATGGGGAGATTTCCATCTTGCTCGGGTAGCTTGAGGGGCTGGGCTGCAATTGTGATTCTGAACCTGTTGCTCCTTGACGCTTTATTATTCACTCTGGTATCATTGTAATGATGTGAGGCGGTGGGGGAGGGGGGGGCCGGGGGCCTGTACTGGGGACCCTCCATGTCTTCATCTTTCCCTATCGTGGGGTTTTCTTTCCTTTTTTTTATCTTTGTGTGGAATATTGTCTCTTTCTCTCCTCGTTGTCTCTCTTCTCTATATTTCGGGTTTAGATACGGGGCGACAGGCACGCTGCTAAGGGGGTAGGCCGTAGCCATATGCAGGGGTGCAGGGTGGGGGGATGGGGGTGGGGTATTTTTGTTTTTCATTTTTCTCTTCTGTTCTATGGCCTTTATTCTTTCCTTTCTTTCTTCTTTTCTCTTTCTTGCGGGTCTGATTAGCGGTGACTCTCCGTGCGTTTTCCTGGTTCAGATAAATGGTGTATGTTTTTTTTTTAATGCTTTATTACACGGCGGGCGGACACGGTCTAGGTGGGGACATGTAATGTTTATTGAATATCCTGTTTCTACGTCCTGACATGAATATCCTGCCTACGATGGTCCTGCTGTGAATATCCTATTTCATGTGTAACCCTGGCTTTGGAAAGGTCTAATTGTGCGTTATCAGATCCTGCTCTTCTTTAACTTTAATTTAAAAAACAAACCTTCCCTAATCCTGTGGCCATATCGGTACTGAGTTCTCCTGAGTTACAGCATAGATTTGTGAGGTGTACCTTTGCATTGCTCCTGTTTTATATTATTTGCATACTCTACCTCTATACCTATGTTCAACCGTGACGGTTGGTATACTCTGAATGTAACTGCTTAATGCTAATAAAGGTTTTAAAAAAAAAAAAAAAAAAAAAAAAGAATGACTGGGATTCCTGTGAGGAGGACTTCCCTCCTATGACGTGGACAACGTCGAACCAATCAGAGCACGGAACGGGACGAGAAAAGGAAGAGCCGGAAGACGCCGAGGTGTGGATGGTGCAGAGCTCTTTGGTACCGAAGCCCCGTAGAGAAATCAACCACCGAGAGACCCGGACGGCGGAAGCAAGTCGAGTCAGTGGCGAGCCGAAGGAGGACGACGAAGCAGACAACAGCAATCGGCCTCCTGACCAAGGGGACGAAGACGACGCCAGGACACCGGAGAAGCCAGGAGGCCACCGTTCCCACGCACCGCCCAGCCACGCGCAGGAAGACGCGTGGCTACACCAGGTACGTGAGCGTTTGCGTACCCTGTTTCCTTTTAAGAGAGCCGGGAAGGGGCAGCAGCGGGAGGAGGGAGGTCGGAAGGGGCACGGGGACTCTTGAGCACTTCACGTTCACCTTTCTGTGGTCAGCTCCCCGGGTGTCGGTATTCCGTTCTATCTTCACGCGTGTTGCCCTCACTCCCCTCCCTGACGGTGTTTATATCGTTTACGCTGTGAACTAACAGCCACCTGTTTTCCTTTTGCTTTTTGGGGCTTGTGAGCGTGAGAAGGAAGAAGACGACGGCGCCACTCTTTGGGGAGACGTTCCGCCTGTTTTGAAGCCAACACTACAAGCGACGAACTTGAATTGT
This sequence comes from Lissotriton helveticus, assembly GCF_964261635.1. Classification (NCBI taxonomy): domain Eukaryota; kingdom Metazoa; phylum Chordata; class Amphibia; order Caudata; family Salamandridae; genus Lissotriton; species Lissotriton helveticus. Next base: position 1,546,847,480 of record NC_136067.1, on the reverse strand, counting down.
GCCTTGTGCTGTTTAACAGACATTGTTTCAGTAATAAACACTATAGAACTTCACTTCAGTTTGGGCTCGGTTTCTTCTTGTACACCCCTAAGGTGACAAGGTTGTTTCCCACCTCTGATACTTATAATACATTGTAAGAGTGTAGAATGATTACCTATTAAGTATTTTACGATATGTATAACCTTTTATAAAAATTCACTTGCAAAATGATGCTATAAGCTCTAGGGATAAATCTAGTGCTTTCCATTTTTAAATGTTTTGATGGAGGAATTATCAGTAACAAGCTCATGATTCAAATATATAGTCCTGTACATACCAGAGACTTGCTGAGATAGGATGCATGAGGTGGTAGCCCAGTAAATGCTACAGCTTCCAAAGAGGGAACAGTGCCCAAAAGCAACTCGTAAAGAATCCAGGTCTAAAAGAATGCAGAATAAGCACTATGTTGAATGCACAATTCATGCATTTGTGAAGTATGACGTTAGTCCCTGTGCATGGGTAACCCTTTAAAGTTTGATTGATAAGTGCTCCAAGGCAAGACCGAGATCATGGATGAAAAGGGCTAGCTGTGGCAGGTCCTCCTCCTACCCCATCAGAAAGGAGGACTTTGTACTGCTGCTTATGATAACCACAGCAATGGAGGATAAGTAAGGCTTGAAAAATAATAATTAAAAAGCAAGAGAAAAAACAAGTTTAAAGAGAAAATCCTATGGATTTGTCAACAAAAAATAACCACATCCTTTCTGTATTGTGAGTAGAGTGTGAAAAAGCTGTCCAGTAGAGTCCCATCAGACCAGACAACTTCCAAAAATCGTAGGGCACCTTCTGACCCATGTATACCAGGCAAAATATCTCTTTGTCATCAAGTATTGATGAAGCACCGGAAATGTAGAACTTATGAGAGGCAAGATGGCGGTCGCCAGCTCTGACGAGTGAGCTGGTTGCTCCCGGGCTCCCACACCTGATGTACTGAAGGAAGAAGGCACGCAATTACTGTATATAGCTGCCTGATGCGTGCACCATAGCAGGGGTCCTGGCATGCGGGGCTTCGTACATTTCTGGTAAAGGTTTTGCAGCTTCGTGGCGGGTACTGTATCGCTGCGAGGAGCCGGCGGTGGAGTGGGCAGCGGTCAGCGGAAGCCTCACCCTACGGAAGGCTGTTAGAGGAAAGCACCGAATAGCGGACGATGCCTCCGAAAGCCGGAAGAGGGAAACTTCGCCCTCTTGGTGATCCCGCCAGTACAGGAGGAGGCACGGCTGGAGCCAAGACTGTTGCAAGTACGAATGGAAAGTTAAACAAAAAGGATGCCACCGCCAATGCAGGTATTGCAGCTGTCGAGAAAAATACAAAAGGCAGCTCTGGTAAACGTACTAGTCCCCTGTTGTTTTCTATGGGGAAAGATAAAAGGAAATCAGTACAGCTGCCCCAGGTGGATACTTCTTTGTTGGAAAGTGGAGATGGGGAGGTTTCTGACAATTTTGAGCTGCAGGATCTTATAGAGAAGGATTCTCCCACTCACCATATTGGTTTGGGAGATATTGATATTAATTCTACCCTGGAATCGTGGCGGTGGTGATGCTGAACCAACCGGAGGAACGCTATGTTTAAACTCTCTGCAGATTCCACCATTAGACTCACCCTCTTCTGCAATGGTATTAAACAATGGTGAGTCGGAGATGAGATTTACCCCAACACCAAGGCTAATACCAATATCAATAGTAGGGAAATTATAAAGGAGGTAGACTCTGGGGAAAACTTTTATTCTCTCTTGGATCATTCAGATTCTTCTATTGAAGATTTAGAGGCAAGTGTGCAGATGCAGGCTGCTCTGCATGATGATGGGATGAGCGATCATAGCAGCACGGTCCCAGAGGACACGGGAGGAGATTCATCGGACGGTAGTCCTCAGACAATTCGCAAGAACTCTGATTTAGGAGAGGGAAATAAACGGGTAGGTAACAGCAATAGCGGCAATAATTTACAAACGGACTATTCCTTCTCTACAGAGCTAAATATCGGTACTAGGTCGGTAATAATCTTGACATACCGAAAGCAAAATTAGCAGAACCACCAGAGGAGGTCTTGTTGACTTTGATATACCAAACCATTATAACCCATAGAGAGGAGACATGGGCGGAAAGTCAAAGGGCACACAACTCTTGCCGTAAATTGCAAAATTCAGTTTGTCGCATAGCTAAAACCTGTTCGGAGTTCACCACAAGGTTCAGTGAGGCAGAAACCCACATTTCTTGCCTTGAAGAAGAACTGGCAGCACAAAAGGCATTGACTGAGACTTTGCGAACCATGAAAGACGACACCCAGTGGAAGCACGCCGACTTAGAGAATCGATCTCTTCAAAACAATTTGAGAGTCCTCCAAATTCCTGAGGGCACAGAAGGGCAGGACTACCGCAAGTTTATTATTGAACTATTTATGGAAGCATTCCCTGAACTTACCCAATGGGATTGGCAGAGAGAAGTGCAGAGGGCACATCGATTTCCGTTCTCCAAACGGTCTCGACATGGTCAAACAACAGCCAGGCCTAGAGCTATCCTGATATCTCTGAATAACTTTCCAGCCCACGAAGCTGTATTTGAGTTAGCACGCCCTGACAGAAAAAGAGCTGGGAAAGGGTTGGAGTTCTTTGTTAGGCCAGATTATTGTCCTCAAACGGTCAAGAAACGCTGGCAACTTCATCAGCTTATTCCATGATTTCAGGCCAAAGGGGCCCATGCTTTTTTATTAAACCCAGCTAAGCTAAAACTTCTTTACAAAGAACACACTAGATTTTTTACTTCGGAGATATTAGCTAAGGAGTTTCTACAATCTCTTTGAAAAGCCAAAGCTTCTTAATTTTATACTGGTAGCTAATGCTCTGGGCTACGTTTAATTAATATCAGGCTCTGCTAGATTTGTTGAGATGTGATGATGTGATGATCTGTAAAATCTGTCAACTATTGAGTGAATTGGGCCGTTTTCTTATGGTTTCTTCCTTCTTTTCTTTCTGGACTATATCCTATGACACTCTATGAGTACTATTCTTGTTTTTTTGTTGCAAAAGGGATAACAAGAATATGAATGTGTTTTTCTATGTTTTGTGGTGATATTCTTCTATTTTCAAGAGTGTAGTTGAGGCTTGTCTCTTGCATATGGGGTGCCAGTTAGGTGTGGAAAGTCCCGTACGAGGGTCGAGCTCATCATCCCTAGGACTATCAGTCCTAAAGCCTCATTGAAGGGGTGGGGTGGGATTGGTTGGGTGTGGGGGGGTTGGCTGGGTGGAGGAGGGAGGGTAGAGGGGGGTACAAGAAAAAAAATAATCCACAGCAAAGATGAAGCTTTGAGAGTTTTAAGAATGTGTTTTCTTTCTGGATTGAGCAAATGCCGGTATATATATTGAACTTATGGCTAAACTAGGTTTTCGAGTTTGTACATTAAATGTTTGTGGGTTAAACAATTACAATAAAAGGCAAAGAGTGGCCACAGAGTTGCGTGTGATTCAGTCAGACTTAGTGTGTCTGCAGGAGACACATATATCATGGGGGAACCAGAAGGTCCTGTCAGAACTGGGCTATGTAGTTTTAGCAGCCTTGAAGCAATCAACTATGACTAGGGGGTATCAATATTAGCTAGATCAGCAATTCAAACAACAGGCCTTATATTGGTTGAAGTTCAGGGACGTTGGGATATTTTGGAATGTGTCTTGGGGGGAGTAAAGTTTACCCTATGTTCTGTTTATGGCTCCAACCTCGATGAGGCTCCCGTTCTTGAATACCTAAATGGGGAACTTGCTTTATGGCAGGCTCCGTTATTGCTCTGTGGTGATTTTAACATCAATTTGAGCTATACAGATTTTCAATCCCGGGGTCAGAACTATAAAGGTAGGAAGCCTAGAGTTTCTAAGGCCCTACATCATTTGTTAGCTGGAGCAATTTACATTTGCAATACCCAGGATATACGTTTAACTCTTACCCACATTTCAAGCTAGTACGGCTAAACAATTTTTTTGTATCTCCTCTATTATTTGCAGGATTAAAAATGTGTGTGTATCCAAGGATCACATTGGACCAATGCACCGGTAGTTTTGGATAGCCCGGCACTTGGTACATGTGTAGCCCCTAGAGACATTCTACGGAATGGAGTGTTGTCTGGGGAACATTCAAAGCTGGTTTTAGAGCAGAAGTTATGAGTTATGGATTATATAAACAAAAAACAGGCCAAACTAGTATTGCAGGAGTTATATAACAAACTTAAAATAGCTGAAGAGAATTTGGCAGTTGGGATAGCAGCGGGAAATAATATTGTAGCTCTGCACACTAACCTGGCTAAATGTAAAGCTAAAATAAATATGTTATGGAGCAAAGAAATTGCTTTAAAATATCAAACTTATAAAAAAGATTGCTATGAATATGGGGTGGCCACTGGGCGATGTTTAGCTCAGAAGCTACGTGAGAGGGAGGCTGGACAAAGAATTACTGCCATGAAAAATGCCTTAGTGGACACAGTTTATGACCCTCATGAAATCCTTAAGGTTTTCGTTGACTTTTATACAGAACTGTATACAGGGCAAGGTATTGGGTGACATCCTTTGGATTTAGAGCTTCCATCTTCGCTGTGGGAAAAATTGGTTCAGGCGGAAGCTGAGATGTTGGATAGCCCTATTACTTTAGATGAATTACAGAAGGCCAATTACAGCTTGGTGACTGGAAAAGCCGCAGGCCCGGACAAACTTCTGTTGGAAATGTATAAGGTTTTTTTTCAAGATCTTAAAATAGATATGCTTGCAGTTCTCCAAGCAGCACACATCATGGAGGCACTGCGTTTTTGGGATGAGGCTAGCATAATTTTATTAAAAAAAGGTAAGACATCTGATTTACCAGGGTCTTACCGGCCAATTTCTCTTACCAACTATGAGGGCAAAATTTATGCAAAAATTCTTGCAACTCGGTTGGCGAAAGTCATATCTCTCCTGGTCTCTCTAAGGCAGCACTGTTGTATACCGGGAAGGGGCACTGTTAATCATATCAGCAGAGTAGTGACCCTGTTCGATATACCACAGGTAGAGGCCTAGGGATCTAGGATTGATCCTCCTCGGTGCTGAAAAAAAGCCTTCGACCGAGTTTCGTGGGACTTCATTTGGGGAGGCTTACAGCAAATGGGGTTTGGTCAGGGATACATTCAAGCTCTTCAGGCCCTATATCTGTCTCCCACAGCCAAAATATGCTCAATGGGGTTTTGTTCTGAGTCATTTCAGATCACAACAGGAATGTCCCAGCTCCCTGCTTTTATTCGCGCTTTATATTAATCCTTTTATAATTATGTTAGAGCGGAGTAACCAGATTGTACCCTTTACTGTTCGGCAGGATCATTTTTGTGTCTTGGTGTAGGACGATGACATTGCAGTCGTAACATCTAGCCCGGGTACGCTGTACCCGAAATTGAACGGCTGGCACAGGAGTTTGGCACTGTATCAGATTACAAACTCAATACATCCAAAATCTAAATTTTATGTACGAGCCAAATTATGGGTAATGACCCTCGAGTAGTTAATGAAGCCACTTATTTGGGTATTAAGATCCGAGCCTTTGCAAAAGAGATTGTTGATGTTAACTGGGGTGACATTATAGGTCATGTGAAGCTAGCACTTGATAGGTGGGAGAGTTTGCACCTTTCCTTGGTTGGCAGAGCTAATGTACTTAAAATGAATATCCTGCCTATGATAATGTATTTTTTAGGGCAGTACCCCTGGAAGTAACCTCTGGACAACTTCAACATTTACAATCAATGTGTGCTAGATATATGTGGACCCCAGGGAAACCACATAGAGCTGCACGTTTATGACCCTTCCTCGAGAGAGCGAGGTTCATGGCCGGTCCCTGACTTTGCTCTCTATTAATATGCGTGTATTTTGTCAAACATACGCATATTACTGACAGGAGGGGAAGTGAACAATGTGGCCGAGGGCCCCTCAATCTTTCAGATGGTTTTGAGCTCGGAGGTGAATAGCTGTTTGTTTAGGATGGTAGCTATTTTAAAAGAACCAGCTTTAAAGTTTTGGGAGTAGCTTTTAAGGTTTGGAATATAGCTCGAAAGAATTTACAGATTCCTGTGATCTCCCGGTATACACCTACCGCCGCAGTAGGATTATTGCCCTCGATCTTCTGGGAATATGTGGCAGCTAGCTGGAGGTCAAAAGGAAATATTCGAAGTAGTGATTTTTGTCAGGCTCATGCGGTCTGCTTCTCATTTCAAGACTTGGCGAATAAATATCAACTACCCAAGCCCCAATGTTTCAAATTTTTACAGATAAGGGACTTTTTAGGCAAACACCCAATCAGGTTGACATCATATAAGATTGTAGAAGCTATTAGACGTCACGAAAAAATTGGTTCTCTGTTTAAAATATTATTAGCTGTAAGATCAGATGACTTAGAGAAGTACAATTCTAAATGGGTAAGTGGTTGAGAAATCAGTCGGTTTCCTTAGAGAAATCAATTAATATTACTGATAGAATTCTGCTGGCAGTCAATTAAAAAACCCAGCACTATAAAACACTATTTAACTTGTACCATAATCCTGCTAAGATGATGAAATGGGGGTATCATAATGATGGGAAATGTGTTCGGTGTGGTGCAGATAATGCTGATATTCTCCACATATGTTATCTTTGTTCCTCTCTGACTCCTCTGGTAGGATCAATAGAAAGGTTTTTGTCAGAGATTACTGGAGTACCTATTAAAATTTCAACTGCCATGATGCTGTTAGGGATTGGGGAGGAGCTGTGCCAAGGGATGCCAATGTATAAATGTTGCTATCTATTATTGGTTTGGGTCTTGTTATTAAATAATTTGGCTTCCCATATGATATATGACCCCTCTTGCGGGTAAAGATTTGATCTTCCGCCCATTTCCCTGTCCTTTATAATGATGGAGGCTACTTTTTCATATTTATTCCTCCAGTTAAATCAGCCTGTTAGAGGGGCCACAAGACAGATGAACTGTTGGGCCCCAACTGTGGTGTTTGAGGTTGTTGCTCTCCTATGTCCTGGGGTCCATCCCAATTTGGCTCTGCAAACTAGACACCTCTGTTTACATGGTATGCTGCCATCACGACTTTAAGATTTCTCTGGTACAGGGACAGTAGTGTACTGTCAACTATGAGGGAGGGCATGCTTGGTACGCCCCTCTTGGTTACAGGTACGGGAACAGGTCATGACCCTCGCATAGTCGGAGACAGGCCTAGGGTCTCTGCAGCCCATGCTAGATTCATGTGATGCTAGGGCCAAAATGAAAGTCAGAATATCAGGTTCACATTGATTTGGGCACACAGGACAGGGGTACATGCCATATACCAGTGCAGAGGATATTCCCATCACAACACTGACCATGCCAATGTATTGCTCACCTTACAGATGGAAGTCTTTCCAGTCCTTGATAGTAGTTGGAGGTTCAATGTAAATATTCCATAACACTCTACATTTTGCAATTTGCAAACCTTATATTTTACAAAACAAGACAATTTAGAAATAAGACTGGCAGACGATGAGATCTAATTTTGATTGAGATGTTTTGAGTGCAGGTATTCAAAGGCACTTAGCAAAAAAAGATGTACATAATTGAATGAATATGCTGGTAATTACTTTGGGCGCCATTTTAAGTTGTCTGTGCCACTACTGAAGAGGACCAATCATTCAAGCAATGGTATATCAAAGCATTTCATCTCGTCTGTTTGGGTTAAAGCAAGCCTACCAGTGCTTAAAGTGATAACATTAATACTTATATCAATACTATTGAAAACTAACTTGGTGCATGAAGCCCAGCAAATGAAGTGTTTTTAGGCTTCGTGGCCAGAGGACATATTTTTAAACACTGCAATCTATGGACTTTTTTTTAACTTTTTGGCTCTACCTTTGGGGAGGTTATGTCTTTTTGTGGATGAACTTCAAAAAGAGTCGAACAGAAGTCTTAAATTCACTGCGGCCGGAATTGGCCAACCTCAAGCTTTGATACCAAAGAAAGCCAAATACTTTTCAAACTGAAACAAGCTCTTGGGCAGTGTATGACTGTCAACAACTCAAAGAAGCGGCACAACATACTTTCTAAATTCTTTACGCACATTCCAGAAACACTTGTTCCTTTATTGGAACTGATGCATGGCCTTCTCTATAGGCAATACAATCCAGAGTTTGTGGTGAGAATGTGCACAATTGTTTTGGTATGACTGGGGAAATAGCATCAGGACTGTGTGTTCAGCTGTGCACTAAATGGGACTGTCAACTGCGTGCAACTAGTCTGATAAAAAGTCAAAAGAAACATTTCAGCCAAAACAACGTTATTTCCGTATTTCCATAGAAACTGAAAATATTATTAAAAGTGTATACTTTTAATGACAAGAGAAACTTTAGGAAGAGGCTGGCTAAATGTCCACCTTTTCTTCAAGATTATGCATTTTTTTACTTGGTAAAGGTTTTTAATTAGGCCTTGTGGAAGGATTCCTTCAAAGAATCTCTTTCTCAGGAACAGCGGATTTTGGTTATGAAAAGTAGTAGGCATCCAAAAATATGCAAGGCTTATAGACCATTCTTTATTTACCATATCTATTTGATCCTGACTGTATTTTATATGGCTGCACTGGCTAAAATTGGTGCTTCATCAATACTTTGATTTTTAAACTTTTTATTGAATAATCCACATCGTCAAAATACAAATAGACACTTGTCTTAAATCATAACACAATAATAATTCAGTTCATCCTCCTATACAAACATTAGCCTCAGTCCATCATAAAGTTGATTAATCCTGCAAAAAGAATAAAAAACAAGAACAAAAAACACAAGGATTTACAGCTCCTTCCCTGTACACATGAATATTAATCCGCCATATAATCAATCATTGCCCCTCACATATAGATACCAACCTTTCTTTTTCTAGGCCCTTTAACAGAATAAAGGCTAAATTCCATATTCAAGATGTTACAAAATTTGGCCCGCCACATTTCAAACGATGGGACCTCCTGCTGTAGCCAGAAGGCGGCTATAGCTATCCGTGCCACAGTCGTGGCTATAATTATTAGATAGCGAAATTTGTACATTGGCATCCCTTGGTGCAGCTCCTTGCAGGCCGGGCAGATCGGGGCCTTAATATGGTGGCAGTACCTAGCAGGCACCGCCATCCATATTAGGTTGCTGAGTTCCACAGGCCTTTGCATGGTGGCTTTGCCGCCATGGAAAGGCTGGCGAGAAAATGCTTTGGGGCCCTGTGAGACGGCATCCCGACAAACCCGACCAGTACTCCGCCCTTCCCCGAACTTACCTCCTTCACCGCCCCCGGGACTGTCTCCCCGGTCTCATTCTACCACCATACGGACTCGACCTGAGACGCCAGCAACCCGCCAGAGAGTCACTCGCTTCTTTTCCCCACAGGGACCAACCAGAACAACGGGCCAGATCGCCTCAAATATCGCGGACTCCGGAAACCCCGCCCCTATGGCAGCGACAGCACCGGATAAAAAGGAGAACCCGGAAATGCAAGTCGTCGGAGATTTGTGGCAGAAACCTCGGACTGGTGGACGCGAAGGAGAAGACGAAGGTGACGGAGAGCAGTCGGCTGAAGCAGACGTGTGGACCGAAGAGTGGTGGAGTCCACAGGAGGTGGCTGTAGAGCGGCCGTAACTCACCTGGAGAGTTACGGCGGACCGCGTGAGTGCCCTTAACCTCAGTTATTCTACTCACTAGGAGTCCCCTGTATAGTCCTTGTAAATTCCCCTTCTCTTTAGAATTCACGTCCCCTGCACTGTAATATAATCGTATAGCACTGCACTGTTTTGAATATCCCCCTTTGTTCACCTCCCGACCAAGCACCCTTTTTCTTCCTCCAGCCCCGTATCCCTTCCTCCCGGGCCCTTCCTTTCCTCACTGTCTCCGTTTTCCGATCCTTCCTCACACACCCGGGTGACGGTGGAGATAGCTGTGATCCTACAACTAGGATAGGACTAACGGTCCCTTTTGTTTCTCTTTTGCTCCCTGCCCTCCGTGGATCCTCCCCATCGCCGGACCCTCCGTTGGACCCGCCGAAGACCAACAGCAGCAACATCGGCCCGGAGTGGATCCAGCCCCGGACTTCCTCTTGTTTTCCTTGTGTTCTACCTCTGTGACATTGCTAATAAAACCCCTACTATAGCACACTACATACGGCCTCCTCGCTTGCTTTTCCAGCCCGCTGTACACCCACCATCACAGGCCCGTTGCGGTTCCCCGGGAGATGAGGGGCTACACTTGGAGGGTACCTATGGTAACCCCCTCCATTGCCATGCAGAAGGTGGCAGCCACTGTGCAGTGCCTGCCATGTTGTGCATGGCAATGCACAACATGGCTCTTTGGCATGGAGGCGGGTGCTACCGCACCCGCCGCAATGTCAACAATGCAGAATGCGACCGCCACCCTGGCGGTCGTATCCTATTTGGCGGATGCAAGACCGCTGCAAGGATGGCGGCTGGTCCCAGCACTGCTAGGGTGGCGGATGGACTAAAGTACACCCGCCATCCTAATAACTCTGGAGGGAAACCTATTGAGGTGCTTGGGGAATGTAATATCATTGCTACTTTTAAGGGTGATTCTATTACTGCTGCTGTGTATGTGGCTAAACATGCTTCATTATTATTGGGATGATTGGAACAACAGACAAGGGATATTATTTTGGATCCGAACAATCGCTCAAGAAAGAATGCTTGGGTGTATGGGCGATGCAACTTGCAGAGTGGGAGGTGAAATTTCTGAGAGGTTTTACAAATGGGCTTGAAAATTACTATTCCCACTACAGTTAGTGTAACAGTAGGGAAAGCATTGGATAGTGGAGGGGTAACAATCCATATTTCCAATCCAGTGAGTGTAACAGTAGGGAAAGTGTTGGATAGTGGAGGGATACAAATTACGATTCCCACTCCAGTGAGTGCAACAGTAGGGAAAGTGTTGGATAGTGGAGGGGTAAAAATAACTATTCCACTCCAGTGAGTTTAACAGTAGGGAAAGTGCTGGATAGGGGAGGGGTAACAATTACTATTCCCACTCTAGTAAGTGCAACAGTAGGAAAAGTGTTGGACAGTGGTGGGATAAAATTACTATTCCCACTCCAATGAGTGCAACAGTAGGGAAAGTGTTGGATAGCGTAGGGGTTAAATTACTATTGCTACTCCAGTGAGTGCAAGAGTAGATAAAGTGTTGGATTGCAGTGGGGTAACAATTAATATTCTCACTACAGTCAGTTAAGAATTAAAAACAAACAAAATATTAACAACAAAAATATTAAAATATATATATATATATATATATATATATATATATATATATATATATATATATATATATATATATATATATATATATATATATATATATATTCGGTAAGTTTCAACCTTATTTCAGCATTCCCGCCAAAACGAAAAGGAAGAGACGAGACCCAGTCTTGCGGTGTTTCTACTCTTTAATCAAACCCAACACCAGTCTGCCATGACGCGTTTCGGCTGCCAAGAGCCTTGATCACATGACACAGTCAAGAGGCTGGCCACCCAATTTAAAGTGCAAAAGTGCATGACGTGCAAACAACATAGAAAAAATACTATGCGTGAAATCAATTTTAAGTAAATTCAGCTGATCATAATACATGTTAAATACGTATTACAACGATGCTCACTGTGTAAATACACTTTTTTTATGTAGTAAAGCATTGTAGTACACTAAAAACCATCTAATGTTGAACGTGAGTTCACTTATATAAGCATTGCAACAAATATAGTCAGACGAAATGGATTGGATTAAAATACATAAATAATTAAAAATGTATTAAAAATGTATAAATATTACTAATCCGAGCCAAAGTCAACACCACACAACGCTATAGAATATGAGCAATAACCATAGGGACATGTCCTCTAATCAACCGTATGCTAATATAAGCAACAGTAAACATCTTATACAAAAGCATGCCTGATAAGATTATATAGGTGTGGCAAATGTATTCATGACTTAGGGTGTTTCCCCTGTGGGCAATTGATACATTTGTACAAAATAGCAATGGTTTTAGTGCAAATCAGCTGCAAAGATTATAACTATGCACATCGGTATAGTCTAAAGTGCTACCAGTGATAAATCAAAAATAAGGGAGGAACCTGATAAAGAATATTATTAAAATATCCTATGTTACATAGAGGGAAAACAGTGCAAAGGGAAAGGGACAGTTCAGAAAGTTGTTAAAACTATATATTTGGATTATAATAAAAATCAGCAAAAATTCATTATCTTACTGCAAACGCCAGCCTCAGTATCTGAATTGGAGAAGTTAGGGGAACTCAATCTATAGGTAAGTATGGCAATCCTCACTGTTATTGAGACCATTGGGTATTTTGAAATCCAGCATAATGATGTATCTGGTCTCAAGTTTACGTAATAGCCCTTCTCTGTCACCGCCCCTTCTTTGGGGAGGGACACTATCGATGACAAAATAGGTGAGACCAGAGGGATTCTTGTTGTGAACTTGTTCAAAGTGTCTAGCCACAGGGTATTGGGGGTCGGCATTAATGATGGCCCTCAGATGTTGCAAAATTCGTTTATGTACTTGTGGCCTGGTGCTCCCCACGTAACGTAGCCCACATGGACATTCTAAAACGTAAACTGCAAATTCTGATTTGCAGTTCAGTTTTTCTTTGATTTTGATGGGGGTGGGGGAGAGTGGTATCGTGAATTCAGATTTACTGACCCCGTTCTTGCGTGCTTTGCATGTGGCACACTTCAAAAATCCTCTACTGCCACCTAGCCACGAGCCCGTGGCTAGTTCTGGGCTGCTTGAGACCAAACTGGTTTGCATTGATCTAGCTTTTCTATATGTAATGTTAGGTGAGGTGGTCACTAAACTGCCTACAATTGGGTCACTCCTAATTAAAAACCAATTGTCTTTAACAATTTTGCGGATGGACTTATGTTGATTACTGTAGGTCATGATGAGTCTTGTTTCCTGTAATGCATCGGATTTGGGAGCCCTGGCTGTTTCCTTCAGGGAACCCAACAATTGCTGTCTGTCTTGGGTATTGGCGCTCCTCATAGCTTTGTGAATTGTTTGAGTATCATAACCTCTGGCAAGAAATCTGTTTCTGCAATCAAATTGAGCAGACAGACAATCAGAGTTATTACTACAGTTTCTTCTGATGCGGAGCATCTCCCCATAAGGGATGCTCTTTATCAGATGTACTGGGTGGTGGCTATGGGCATGCAACAATGAATTGCCGGCCGTGGGTTTTCTATATAGCCTAGTTTGTAACTTGCCCTCTTGAATAAAGATTTCTACATCAAGAAAAACAATTGACATGTCACTGACAGTACTGGTGAAATGCAAATTTAAATTATTGACATTAAGTTGTTCAATGAAGACATTGACTTCATCTGCAGTACCATCCCATACAAAGAAAAGGTCATCAATGTACCTCCACCAACATTTGACCTTTGTGTTCATTATATCCGAGTGATGCGCAACAGTAGGAAAAGTTTTGGACAGTGGTGGGATAAAATTACTATTCCCACTCCAATAGGGAAAGTGTTGGATAGCGGAGGGGTTAAATTACTATTGCTACTCCAGTGAGTGCAAGAGTAGATAAAGTGTTGGATTGCAGTGGGGTAACAATTAATATTCTCACTACAGTCAGTTAAGAATTAAAAACAAACAAAATATTAACAACAAAAATATTTTTTTTAAAGTATATATATATATATATATATATATATATATATATATATATATATATATGTTACAATCAAAACACAAATATATTTAATATTAAACAATTTAAAAATGTATTATAAGGTTAAATACATATGACAGATCCCTACAAATATCATATTAAATAATAAATTTAAAAATTATTTCAAACATATACATTTTTAATATTTTTACTTACCAATTATTTAGAAACAAAAACATTCATTATTACATAAATTTACTTTTTTAATTTTCTACCTTATAACACCACACAACTCACAAGCCACATCTTAACTTAAAAAATGTACTTCAATAATTACCATAATTAATTACCAATTAAACAAATATTATTTATAAAAAACCCAAAATAAAATCAAACATTTATTAATATTTCACACTTTACCCCTATAATGCTGACAACACACAGCTAAAATTAAACTGTTATCAAATTAATTTCAAAATTAAAACTTATTTTCAATTAAAAGACTAATAGTATTTAACCACTAATTATAAAGTAAGTAAAATGCATTTACTCCCCTCCTTTTACCACTAGAAAAGTAAAACCCACACACAATAAAATATAAACATATACCCTAATTAAATATCAAGTAATTTTTTAATAATAATGAGCAAGAAATTATTAATTAAATAAACATAAATTACTTCCCACCCATTACCCTCATAAACCCCACAGCCCACACCTAAAATTAATTACACCATTTCCATCTCTAGGGGTCGATTCCGATTCGGGAAACTAATCCGTACGACGATTCGAATTCATAGCCGTTTCATTACGAATCGTACAAATCCTTCCGAATCGCGTAGTACGATCAGTAGGAAAAGAATGCGTACGAAAGTTTGTGAACCGTACGAAAAGCAAGGGAAAATCCATACGTTACAGGACCCTCATGGTGAACCATACGAATTGTAAACATGCTGTACGACCGGACAAGTATGATCCGGACCATGGAACGAGAACGTGATTCATACGGAATACGTCATATGAGCAATTCATATGGAGAACCACACATTCACATATGCACTGTACCCCTGCAATCATGGGGGTACGCACCGTACCCCTATGCTCTGTACCCCTACGCATCGTAAACCTATGCACCGTACCCCTACGCACTGTACACCCATGCACCGTACCCCGATGCACCATACCCCTACGCACCGTACCCCTACGCACCATACCCCTGTAATCATGGTGTACTCGCGTACCCGGGGGGGTCTGTTTCGCACGCGGTTCGAGTCGAAATCTGCTTTTACGGACATTTTAAACTCCTGTAGAAAAAGAGTCATATGTAGTGTCGTCGTAACGAATCGTTCTTGCTGGTTCGTAAAAAGCTGCTTTAATCCGTACGGACGTCGCGTACTGCGTGTTCCGAATGCGATGTGTACGTATTTTTAAGTCGTATGGTCTTTCGTACGATTCGTACGGAGATCTGCTTTGGGTTCGGATCGTACTTCATCGTACATACAGGGACGTTGAGGGGTACGATTCGTACGGGAAAAATGCTCCGTACTGCTATTCGTAGGGGATTTTACCGAATCCGAATCGACCCCTTAATATTCAATGAACTAAGTAATACTAATTGAAAACTAATTAATAATTATTTACAAATAAATTACTTCTCACCCTTTACCCCTATAAGCCACACAACCCGCACCTAAAATTAATTACACAATTTCCATAATTAATTTACAATCAATTAATCAATAGAAATGATCAACTAATTATTAATTCATTAAACATAAATTAAACATAAATTACTTCCCAACCTTTATCCATATAAACCCCACAACACCTACCTAAAATGAATTACACAATTTCCATAATCTTCAATAAATTAAATAATATAAATTAACAACTATAATTAATCAAAAATTACTTCCCACCCTGTACCCCCTAAAAACACCAGAAACCCACACCTAAAATAAATTAAATAAATTACACAATTACCATAAGTAATTACCAATTAACTAATTAATTAGCAAACAATTAATAATTAATTACTTCCCACAATTAACACTATAAAATCTCAATTAAATAAATATTAATAAATAAAAAATATTCATTAATTTATTATAATTAAATACTTCCCACCTTATTCCCCTATAAACCTTAAACCCACTACAGAACCAAAAAACGCACATTTTTATTAAAATAAATTGATAACTACTAAAAATGTAACACGTATATTAAAAACAAACAATACTTGTACAAAAAAATCACATACATTTAAAATATAAACTGAAATACATAACACTAATTTAAAAATCGATATTTTAAAAAACAATTTTTTAACAACAATGTTACCTTCGATATTTTTTAAACAATATTTTTTACCCTAAATTTAATATTCCTGACCATGATATTCTTCATGTCAATATTTCTGTGGCCGAATATTTCCAACTTGATATTTATGTAGGTCGATATTTCCAACTCGATATTCTGTCTGCATACCTATTGGTCCTATGAGTGTAACCAATGGTCAAATCAAGTATGGTGTTGTAGTTGTTGATTATTTTTCTAGATGGTTGGAAGTGGCATTTGTGAATAATATCACCACTACCATGGTTAAAGGATGTTTTGGATAAATTGTTTTCAAGAGAAGGGGTCCCGAATGAGATTGTTACTGATAATGGTTCACAGTTTATTTCCCAAGAGTTCGAAGAGGGCTCTGACAGTAAAGGCATGAGTCAATTAATGTAGCAGTGGTTCTCCAATGCAACTTAGAACTGGTTCATCAAATAAAGACACAATGGGATACTCTCTGTGTCATATGTGGTATTTGCAGCTTGATACAATGCGCTGCCACCTTTTTCTCTGGATCACTCTTATAGCTGGAATCAAGCCGTGGGACACTATTAATCGTTTGCAGGTTGTTACTATAGTTTGTGTCTTTATTTGATGAACCAGTTTTTGCGTTGGAGAACCACTGCTACATTCATTGGCCCATGCTATTACTGTCAGAGCCCTGAAGAAGTTGAGGTATATATGGCCTTACGATGATACACATGTTGGCTGTTTGGCTGTATGAAGATGTATTATTGAAGATATCAACATCTGTCTTATGGATTGTCTCATATGAATATTTGGCTGTGAAAAGGAATATTGATCCTGCACTGGCACTTTGAATTAAAAGTGAACTGAAACGAACTTGTTATCATATTACTCTTTGATTGCTAAAGATTTGTTTGCTGTCTTGTGTTCTCTTCTTTGAAGAGACTTAGGGGTTGAATTGGTAACCGACACCCACTTCCTAGTAGCACCTACATCAATATTGTCAAATTGACTATCCCAAGGCTTACTGTAGAGCTCCCTGTATGTTCGTCTGATACCTGGTTACCATATTCTACAAATTTTTACTATAACATAGTTATCAAGAAAAACATACAGTTGTATCTGATGAATGGATTGGTTTGGATACAAATAGTAAAAAACTTAGGGGCTGATTACGATTGCGGAAGGCCCGTCAGCGCCAGCTATGAGGTGGTGGTCCTCCCGTAATCGTACTGTGATTTTCCCCGCGCCACATTACGATGGCGGAGGGAATCGTGCTCGGACCGTGGCGGACGCAAATACTGTCCGCCACGGATCCACCAAAAGCAATCTTACAGATTGCCTGGCGGACAGCCCCCATAGCCAGAAATCATGATGCTGCTACAGCCGGCATTTCTATGGTGGCAATGCCGCCATAGAAAGGCTGGTAGGGATTAGTGACGGTGCCCGTTGCGGGCCCCTCTTTTGTTGGGGGGAGGTGCACTTGGGGGGTACCCATGGTACCCCCCTACATTTCACAGCACTACATGGCAGGCAATGTGTGGTGCCTGCTACGTAGTGCTGTGAAATGCACATCATGGTATATTGACATCGCGGCGGGTGCTACTCTCAGCAACATCCGCCACAATGTTAATGATCATGATCCGACCGCCATAGTAGTGGTCACATCGGGATCAGGTGTGCGGGAACGCCACATGCATGGTGGACGGTCCCGGTTTACACCAGGATGGCTGACAGACTCAAGTCCATCAGCCATCCTAATGAGCCCCTGAGTGTGGGCACTTTGCACTACATCAATTCAAAAACTAAGGTTTTTCAATTTGTTTTGCTGAAAGGAAGGTTGGCTAGATCAATCATGAGATAAAACACTACAGAGACTAAGGGAACGAAAATCAAAACAGATCACTCGTCAGGACTAAAGACAATGATCACTGCAATTACTGACACATGTACAACTCCATGCCAGAAGAAACCCTGAGGAGGGGATGAAAAAGTGAGGATTTCCATCAACTGCCCTTCGTGGCCAGTGTCATCATTTGGAACTTCCAGAGTGCCCCTGTCACCTCAGCTCTTCTGGCAGCAAGCCAAAAGCTGGTGAACTAGGCGTAAGGAGAGACCAATGTAACAAGCAATTGACCAAGTCAATCCAAAATGCAGTGCACAACAGAGAATAAGTGAAAGTGATGTTAAAAAAGTTTCAGCAGCAATCCGGACACATTTATTGATGACTGCTGTTGAGCTTACTAAAAAACGCAGAGCATCGGCAATTAACAAATCTGCCGGATGTAGTGGTCAAAGACCACCAGATTATTCTATGTGTTTAATATGTTAGTAGTTGGGAATTGAATCTGGTTAGGTCTCTAAACATTTCCCTGTGACCCTTGCTCCCCTTGGGAGTGTTGTGTTGTAGTAGATCAAACATGAACCAATTGCGGATGAAGTGAAAATGATTTCTGATGTGGTGTTTGAGAGTGTGAGTGAGAAACTGAGAGAAATTCAAAGGCGGTACAACTATGGTTAAGAATAGAGTTCTGAACGTTAAGGAGGCAGACTGTGTGAAAGTCAAAGTACATTTGAGGGAGGGAAGAGATCTCTAGTTTTTCCGACATGAAAGAAGTTATTCGCGTAAGGAAACATACTGTGATTTTGGATGATGGGAAGTGCTGGAACAAAGATAAATTGTCAATTGTTCAAGGGCAACATAGTCCTGTGAAATGTAAGCGGAATGCTAGCAAAGAGCTTGGTGCTGGCTTGAGAAGGTCATGCAGAACATCAAGTCTTCCACTTAAGCTACAGGACTATGTGCTAAATTGATAATGGGTGCTTCACCTCCATGTCAGGAATTGCAATTTTTATTTTTAAATCATGGTTCTGTATTCTAGTTTTGTTTTAAGTTTTTTTTAAAATATTAGGCTATGTTTGTTATTGGGTATGTATGTCATAAATGTGTTTTACTAATTTTGTTTTAGATGGATTGTTTTTACAATTGAATTTTGTACAGGGGATAGATGTGTTGGGTTTTCTTTATGGAAACTTCTATCCTCATTGTAGAATTTGAACGTGGGAGTAGGGAGAAGGTTTCTGCTTGACTGTAGACAGATTCTGAGTTCCTGCTTTTGCTACCAGTCATGTACTTCGATGTTTCAATAATCTTGGTCTTATTTCATCATACCTGACTTGTGGAATCTTTTCAATATATGTACACTTTGAGAACTATTGTTCATTGTTTTTTGCAACATTTTTGAAACTGAATTTTTGGTTTGCAGAAGTATGCACCCTGTCCAAGCAGTTGAACAATCCTAGTCAGAGTAGTGTAAGTCAAATACACACCATATAAAAAACCTGTGCTCATCCTCTGGTAGCTTGTCACAGAGCAGGCAGGCTTAACTTAAGAGTTAATGTGTGAAGTATTTGTGCAACACTTCTGAACATACCACAAAAACAAACATCCAATAATTATAACCAGAGTTAATCATTTTTAAAGAATAAATGAAAATATATTGCTTAAAGGCTTAAAGCACTAACCGGGGACATTTGTTCGCACTTGACCAGGGTAAATCCAAAAGTTCAGGCCAACTGCAATTAGCGAGGGTAGATACAGGGACCAGCCTTGGCCTGCTGAAAAGTACCTGGGATGCATCGACGACGAAGTCAAGATTCAAGAAGCAGCGTCAGCACTCAACCGCTAGATGAAAGGCGATGTGCCGTCATTGAGCCACGCAAATCTGAGATGCATCGTCATTGAGCTGCAGAAGGTATGTGATGTGTCGGGAACTGGAGGCAATGCGCTGTACAGTCGACGATGCGCAGTCCTCAGTCCATGCAGCAGTGGCGATGCGCCGGCATCGAGGGAGATGCGCTTGTTCCGATCAGCAAAATATTGTTGATGCATGGATTTGTAGCAGTTGCTGCACTTTATACCCACTTACAAGATCCCAGGACTGGATTGGAACCACTTGGTAAGGCAAGACATGCAGCAAGCAAAGCCCAAGTGCAGTTGCACTTGGATGAGAAGTATTTGATGTCCCTGAGACTTAAAACAGGGGGCAAGCCAGCATGCCCTTGGAGTCACTCTGGGTTCAAGTGAGATAGTGCCACTCCTACCTCAGCAGGGAATAGAATAGCAGTCTTCAGGGAAGTGCAGCATAAAATCAGTTATTCCAGAGCAGTAGACCAGCAGAGTGGCAGTCCTTGTTGCAGCACAGCAGCCTTTCCTCTGGGCAGAGTTCTTCACAGGTCTGGTAGTGTCTAATTTGGCGAGGTCAGAGGCCCAGCACCTATACCCAGTTGTGCCTTTGAAGTGGAGGTGACTTCAAAGAGGGGCTTTGAAGTGCTCAAAGGTCCTCCCTCCCAGCTTTGGCTCTAGACTCACTACAAGTGATTATGCAGCCTTTTGTGTGAAGACATGACATAGCCTTTTCAGGTGTAAATCAGCTCCTCCCTCCCATCCTGCCCAGGATGATCCATCAGGATGTGGATGGCCACTCAGTCACACCTAAGCTCCCTTAGTGTGTGGTTGTCTAGAGGGAATGCACAAGATCCAGCTGTCACCCACTCCAGGCATGTATTGAAGGCAGGCTACAGGCATACAGGGCTAAGAGCAGAAAAATGCCATTTTCTAAAAGTGCCATTTTTAAAAGGGTAGTGATAAAATAATCTTTACCAGTAAAGAGGATTTATCATTAGCATTCCAATGACATTAAACATGACAGAGAAACGTTATCTTACATACATGGATCTCCTGCCTCCTACATTGGTGACACTTTATAATGAAGCAAAACGAGAGGGGCAACTGCCTACCACCACTCGCGAAGCAGTCATTGTTCCATTGCTCAAACCAGGGAAATCGTCCTCAAATAGGACGGCCTATCGCCTGCGGTCTATGCTTCCCACTAACTGTAAGATTTTAAGTCGGATCTTGGCGACTCCATTACTCCCGCACATGGTTCACTTAATACCCAAGGATCAAGCTGGATTTATTCCTACTGGGAATACAGCCATAAATGTGCAACGCCTGTTTCGTATATTAGATGCTGACACTTATCCGAAAGAACCCGCTGCTATCCTGGCGGTGGCATAGAGAAGGCGTTCGATAGTTTGGAATGGCCTTATTTGTTCCAAGTCATGAGAAGCTTTGGCCTGGGGGACGCTTTCGTGGATTGGACGGCTCTCTTGTACAATCAGTCCACTGTTAGGGTTAAAACGGGTGGACTGATCTCGGATGCTTGCGTCGTGAGCCGGTGGATGAGGCAGGGCTGTCCACTTTCCCCTTTACTGTTTGCCCTGGCTATGGAGCTGGTAGCAGCCCAGGTCAGAACAGGTCTCCGATGTCCTGGGCTTTGTGTGCATGATCGGTATTACTATATCGCACTCTATGCTGATGACCTGCTCATGTTTTAGCTAATGTCGAGGGTGCCCTCCTTGGAGTAAGGAGTTTACTAAGCAACCTTAGCACTGTCGCTGGACTCAAAGTGAATTGGACAAAGTCTTGCCTGTTTCCCACCTTTCCACTGGCTCATGGCCCAACAATTACACACGGGGTGCAATGGGAGCGCCAATGTCCCGCGTATATCACACCCAAATTGATTTACTAGAGGGTAACGTGGGTAGAGCCATTAGAGGTCTTAAGGGTAATCTTGAGTTTTGGGGAACGCTCCCCCTTTCGGTAACCGGCCGAGTGGCCCTCAATAAGATTGTGGCCCTCTCCAGGCTGCTGTATTATTTTAGGACCTTGCCTATTTGGATACCAGTGTCAACTTTTAAGCAACTTAAATCACTGATTACGGGATTTCTCTGGGCCGTGGGCAGGCGGAGGGTGGCTCTGAAAATAGTAATGAGGCCAAAGTCAGAGGGTGGACTGACAGTCCCTGATTTTGAGACATATTATCTGGCGGTTCAGCTGCAGTGGCTCACCCAAGCAGTAGCATCGGACTTTCGAGGGCAGGGTGGTCCTGAGAGAGAACAGACCTCCGGGCAGACACTCTCCAGAATAATTTTACAACTACCATTGCAGCTTAAGTCACTTACTCAAGAATTAACGTTGGAGGAGGACTTAGGCAAAGAGATTTCTGAGAAAGTATGGGCTGATCTGGTTGAGTGTGTGTGGAAAAGTACTAGAAATGCTCAATTTCAGCTGGTGTATTTCTATATATTGCACAGGGCATACCTTACCCCGGCAAAAATAAATACATATTTTGACACAAACTCTGCAATGTGATGCAACACAGTTGGAGCAGATTTTCGACACATGATGTGGGGTTGCCCCCAACTTGGGACTTATTGGGAGGAGGTTATCACATTCTAGCAGGAAATCACTGGTAGGGATGGAGAGCTTACTACAGGCCTTTGCATGCTGCAATGGTTTCACCATACCTCTAAGAACAAGATTACAAGCACATTTTTGGCATTAGGCCTTCTTCTGGCGAAGAGAGACATTACAGCTCACTGGAAATCCAGGAAGGGGCCATATACCCAGAGATGGCAGGCTGACCTCCTTAAATGGGCAGAGTGTGAGGGAACAATTAGATCACAATTAGCGAAGCGGCCCAATAGTGAAAAAGCGCTAGAGATGGCAAGGGCTTGGGAAAACTTAGTAGTAGTGTTAAAAACTTCAGACACAGATTCGGATGATGATCTTGCCACTGTTGACCCAGCTGCTCAGACCTGATGGCTGTATGTCCTGTGTGGGTGTAGATGTCCCTGGCATCTCTGATCGTAGCTGCCTCTGACGCTGAGGGAATGTATTGTTATTTGAGGTAATGTACCATTATTGAACCCACTTGAGATGTATCTAACCGTAGGCATGATTATCGCTTATATGTGTTACGCCAGGGAGGTGGGTGGGATAAGAGGGAGGGAAGGGAGTTCGCTTAGTAGCAGCAAGGGTGCGGCAAGAGAGTTTCTTTATTACAGTATCCTCAAAGCTAATTGGTTAATACTAATATATTGTATATGGGCCATCTCTATGTCACTTGTGCTTAGATGCGACCATGTACTTTCATTGCATAAATACCTGCTTGCCAATGTATCTTGGTAATGATTGTATTGACTTATTTTGATATAATAAAAAAAAATATTTTTTTTAAATGACAGAGCAACTTTATCTCACTGAGGAATTACAACTTATAAGTGTAATAAGAAATTCCCAATGTTAACGTATGAGAGGGCAGGCCTCATGGTAGTGAAAAACGAATTTGGGTGTTTTTCACTACCAGGGCATACAAAACGTAAATGTACATGTCCTACCTTTTGATTACACAGCACCCTGCCATATGGGCTACCTTAGGCCTACCTAGGGGGACTTATCTATACTACTATTATAAAAGAAGAACTTTGAACCTTTGAGGCGGGTAAACTCGGGAACCACAGCGCCAATCCACACACCCGATACATCGTTGTAATTGTCAGGGTGTGCAGATGGACATAGGCTATATAAATTAAAAAAATATAAGTTATTAAAAAAAATTACGAGAAAAAAAGTAGTCCCATGGAAGTAGCGCCGGCCGCGACGTGCGTGCTGACATCAGGAGCGCGGGGAGGAGCGGCGTCCAGGAGCGCGAGGAGGAGCGGCGGACATGAGCGCGGGGAGGAGCGGCGGATAGGCGGGGAGGAGCGGTGTGGAGCTGCGGACAGGCTGGGAGGAGCGGCGGACAGGCGGGGAGGAGCGGCGGACCGGTGAACTCAGGAGCGCGGGGAGGTGCGGTGGATGAGGTAAGGTTCCAGGGGACCCACGGACAATGTCGGGGCGGGCGGGGGCCCTGAAGCCAAGGTCGGGATGGGCTGCTACTCCGGGGGACCCACGGACAATGTCGGGGCGGGCGGGGGCCCTGAAGCCTGATTGCTAGCGGCGGACCGGTGAACTCAGGAGCGCGGGGAGGTGCGGCGGTAGAGGTAAGGCTCCGGGGGACCCACGGACAATGTCGGGGCAGGCAGGGTCCCTGAAGCCAATGTCGGGACGGGCTGCTACTCCGGGGGACCCACGGACAATGTCGGGGCGGGCCGGGGCGGGCGGGGGCCCTGAAGCCTGATTGCTCCCGGTCAAGGTCGGGACGGGCTGCTAGTATGTAATAAACCGGAAGTTTAAGGCTTGGCAGGGGGTTTTAAAGGCCAAGTCGACATAGCAGTATAACAGCACACATAGGCTCTGCTGTGACATGCCTGTGACATGTTTAAAGTACTACTTGTGTGGGTGATGCAATCGGTGCTTAAGGCCAACTAGTAGCATATAAATTAAAGGCCCTGGGCACACGTAGTGCACTCTCCTGGGAACTTACAGGTAAGTTAAATATGCTAATTGTGGGGAAATCAATAAAACCAGGTTTTAGTGGTGAAGCACGTGCAATTTAGTACTGGTTGACAGTGGTAAAGTGCTCAGAATGCTAAGCCAACAAAATGAATTCAGAAAAATTGGAGGCAAGCAGGGAAAAAAAGTTGGGTGAAGGCCATCCAAAAGCTGTCAGGTCTAATGCTAAGGTAATTCGTTATGCAGAATCTAGACTTTCTACCTAGTCCGTATTTTATTTTTTTAAAGGTATACTAAAGGTCATGTCGACACACTTGAGGCCACCAGGTCAAGATATAAAATACATCGACCAGTCAAGTTGCAGTTAATCAAACATCTCTGCTCCCAGAGACTTCTCGAGCCTAAGTCTATTGTTTTTTTTATCCGTGCTTATATTAACATATTGAGCCTATCGCAAGGGAAAGTGACCGTCTGCCCTCGGGGCATCCCATAAGGGGCGAGGCGGGGGCAGTTGGGGGGTTGGGGGTGCGGGGGGACAGTTATCCTCTGCGTCTTCCCAGGGGTCCTGAGTGTACTAATTGGTCATAGGCTGAGGTTCTGATTCTACCTAAAGGCAAATGGAAGGAGGGGATACCGGCAGGGTGTAGTTGAAATTGATGCATTTAATATTTTAGAATTGGTGCTCGTTGCTTTTCTGGGGTGTTTAGCCGTAGGTAGGTATGTATGTAGTTACACATTTGATCCTTTTCAGGTTTCTTTCTCATCAGTTTCAAGTAGTGTTTCCCTCTTGTTGTTACTGGCTATTTTCCTAACTTTTTATAGTGCTTTCTTAGCTCGGAAATAGCCGTGGCTGCTTGTTCATCATACGTGGTCAGTTCAGATCAGTTTCGCCGAATTTTCGGACATTGTTTGAAAGGAAGGTTATTTCTTTAAAGTGTAGGGAACTTAAAATCGGAACTCATGAAACTACTCAATGTATAATAAATACTTCGACCAACACAAATATTTATTAGAAACTCTATGCAAGGCTGGTAGCAAAAATTATAATATCAGGAGAGATGTTTATATGCTCAAAACTGCGAGCAATCTGCATTTCATTATAAAGCGACTACTTTCTATCTAAATCTATAAATAACACAAACTATAACTGTTGTTAACATTATTCTCGAAGCTCGACTCACTGAAGCGCAGACACATTAAGAAAACGTAATCTAACCACGTTTTATTCATTAAAACAGTATGTAATTGTGTTGACAAACTGTGAAACCAGCATCACATGCATTTTCCACATTGGCCACAAGATGGCAATGTGGCTCCGCGATTGTCCAACTTTTAGTCATTTACATCGTGCTTTTTTTACGTAAGGAGCTCACGAAGTAGTGCCAGTTTGCACTCTTTCAGACAATTTTTTACTTAAATGCGATTTTCTCATTGCAATGGAAAACTCCCCTTCCCTGAAATTGATTCTGGAACTGATTCTTAGAAGAGGCTGGATATAACGTAATTTTTTTGCATTGCACTGCTAACTGTCTCCTCATTTGCAGTGCAAGGAATGCTCAACGTCATCACACAGAGTTGCTACCCCCTCCCCGATTAATATTAATGAGGCTGAAATTGGCTTTAGACTCCTTGTGAAAAGTTGCAGATGTTGGTCTGGAGGGATGCACGGAACAACATCAGAGCCTCCGGAACAACATCAGACCCCTGTGTCAGCATTGAAAATCGCACTGTAGAGGCACCGTGGCCCCTCCCATTAGGGGGCAGGAGTCGCAATGATTATGCAACAGGCAGTGACACACTTTGATTCACACATCTACAATTCAGCTGCCCCTGCTGATGTCCCCACCAGGGCCGGCTCTAGGCTCATGGTGGCCCTGTGCAGGGAGCGTAGGTGGGGGCCCCGGAAGAGGGGGTCCGGACGGGGCGGAGCTCAGGAAGGTGTTTTAATAATACGTCCAGAAAAGTCGTTAGATGATTGACCAGTACCTGCGGCTGCTCCTACCCTTCCGAATTCGTCTCAGAACGACTGAAGGGTCCAGACAGTTGGCCAACTGGTGACAAATGGAGAGTTTGGGGACTTCCGGGATTGAAGTGAGAGAAGGGGGTAGCGCAGCACTTCTTGGAGGCCAGTTGGGAAGTCCATTGTATATTCTCCTCAATTCTCTACTCCCTATTTGACTACTTTTGGGAGAATGGAGGGTTGCTTCTCTCCTCTATGGGATGTTAGTAAATCTACAATACTCTAACCCAACAGAGACTGTGTGCAGACAGCGGTGGCAGACCAATCTGAAGAAAAATTACCCAGACTGGGCGGAATTGCTGGAGAAACAGAGTCTTTAAGGAGGCAACATGATTGCTCTTCTAAATTCTGCAACTATGGTATTGGAATTCACTGAAATGGCGTAACTGAGTGGGCCTGCCGCTGCAGAGCTCTGCGGATTTGTTGCCTACTCCATGTTGAGCCAGGCCTTGGTCCCAGTTCCCTTTGCATTATACCAGTTTTATGAACGTCTGCCGTTTTAAAAAGAGACTTACACTGATCATCTTGCATGTTATTGCAACACAATATTAGGCGTATAATCATGTGTATCTTTTCCCACTACAGATTTCGCATTCATTCTTCATAGCTGCAAACACGCTATTTCCTCCATATGAAAGAGACCAAGAATGTAAGCTTTTTGGGAGATGGTTAATTGTGCAATCGTGTATTAATAGGGTGTGTTAAAATGACACCGCAAGTTGCTTACAAAGGAACTTGGCTTTCAGTCTTGTTCCTCTATAATTGTAAAATAAATTCTCTATGACTTGCATTATCCTTAAAATGTATGGCAGAGGATACATTCTCCCATGTAGCTTCATGTAGCATGTCCCTGCAAAGCACCCTTAAGATTTGTGCAGGCATAGAATATTGACTTGAAGATGTCAAATATGTACTTGACAGCATACCTTGTACTGCAGAGTGCTGTGTGGAACGTATACTGCCTTGCACATGTAGGGTTGAGGTAGGACGTCATCATCTTGAAATGGAGTCCATATGTACTATGACCTATTGATGGTAAAATGATTGGTCAGTAGCGCGTGACATGCTATGAGCGAGCTGTATGGTCCCTTACTAAGAAGTCACCAATCACCAAGTTAGCTGAAAGTCACTTGTGCATGTCACTCTGTTGGAACTTGTTAGTCATTAAGACAGCCTGGGTTTTGCATCATTATTTCAGTGAGTATGTGATTGGTGTTGGACGGTACTTGCTTATTAGGTGACTTCTGGCTGTTTGTGTTTTAGTAAATGTATTTCACTTGGGGTGATGCCCATTTTTTACCAAAACCTTGTTTGAGAAGCGGCATATGGCGCAGAAGTCCCCTCTACATGTTGCAGTTCTGCTGTCATGTCTGGAAAACGCCAATGTGTGGTTGTGCTGGTGTGTGTCAACGTGGCTATGATGAAGCAGTGGTGGGGAGCATGTTACTGTAGTTCCTATCACTTTCTGTCATGGCTGCTGCTGAGTGACATCTATGGCGGACAGTCGGTGTAGTGAGTTAGCCCAAGACCTGCCCATACATAGTTTGGGCATACTGTAGCTCTGCTAGTGTGCACCGGGCTCCCATGCAAGGAGGAAAATGTGCCCTCTGTTCTCATTCAAAATATGGGTCCAGACAATCCCTCACAATCTGGGCCTCGGTGCCATTGCACCTGCTGCACTATGGATAGCTATGCCTCTAAGCGCCCGGCTCCTCGCTGAGTTTAGCCCATGAAGATGCATATTTCCTGGAGGAGGTCACATATGTCTATCTTCACCCTGTACCTCCCACCACAGCCCTCAGTGCAGCCAGTTTAGAAAATGCTTTGCATCTGGGATGTCCTGAACAGTTGTCAAGTTTATTAATATCAGCTGTGAGAAGATGTACACTTTCTCTCAATACAAATCTAGATTCTATACATTTTACTCTTGCACTTCTTGGCTCGTTGAAGCAGTACCTGTAAAGTATAGCCCGATTAGAGCTGACAGGATAGGGCAACTATATCATTTTGGGTAATGCCTAGATTGTTTTAGCAGTCTAACCAGTGTCATGTTTTGATAGAAAAAACATAATAAAAATACACAAGGGGCTTTCGTCGTCCCTCTTTATCCGTTGGCCTGCTCCAAGCGTCATTCACATTTTGCTCTTGCACACCACAGACGATTACATTAATAAATATTTTGTGAGCAGTCTCGTCTCAGAGACAGAGTCAGACTCTCACCGTTCCAAATTTGAAGGGTCGGACTGGACTCAGGGAAGAGTCGAGATACTGCCGCCGGAGTCGGACAGGTGTTCTCTGTCTGATGATCGGGTGACGACGTCTTTATTCTCAATCTCACACGATGACGACGCACCGCTCACTCACGTCACGCACTCTCCCTGGTGGGAGCGTGACCACCGACCGTGACGCGTCACTGAGCGGCTAAGAGCAGAAGGTCACGTGCACAGTTGCTCACTGCGCACAGCGCGCGGGGGCTGTCCCAGGCCAGGGCCGTCACGTCATTGGTATAGTAGGGCTAAGATTGACGGTCCTGGGACCCAAACTGCTGGCTGGCTGGGCAAAATCAAGTGAAACCCAATTGAAAACAACAACGCTCACGCTGCCATTGCCCGGAGGCCGCCAAATCCTGCCAGGGGGCCGCCAGTGATCCTTCCGATCCGATCCTCGTCGTGGCGGCCCCTGGGGTTTGGCGGCCCTGTGCAGGTGCACACTTTGCACATGCCTAGGGCCGGCCCTGTCCCCACGTTGCACAGACAGTGTAAGCTCATAGACGTCAATTCACCAAAAAGCCTGGGGTAGCAGAAGTAACATCGCACGCCATTTGACCTTTACTGTGCCTCACAAACACATGCTTACACATACTCACACATTCACACACTCTCGCAAATGTAAACAAACACTCGCACCCGCAAGCATGCATACAACATACATTTAACATAATTTTTTACTTACTTTAGCTTCCAGATAGGGTCATATTAAAGCTAATGTACTCCATGTTGTATTACACTATTAGTGAATAATATTATTCACTATTATAACTTGCAGGATATGGCAGCAAAACTTGCATTAAAACGACCTTGGGATGCGTCACCTTCTCTAGCCCTTAGGGACCTTCATTGGCTGCCAGTTGTACAAAGGATACAATTTAAGGCATTATGCATTGCCTTCAGGGTAGTACATAAAATTGGTCCTAGGGTACTTCAGAGGAAATTTGCTTGGTATGCGCCGGTTAGATCCTTACGCTCTTCCTCCGCAGACCTTTTGTGTGTTCCTCATGTTAAGAAAGTGCGTACAGGTGGCAGATCCTTTAGCTTCACTGCCTCCAGACTTTGGAACGCTCTTCCCCTGAGGCTCAGACAGTTGAACACCTTGTCCGAATTCAGGAAGGAACTGAAAACCAGCTAGTTCCCTAGAGATTAGATCTGCCTTTTCTTTCGCCCCCGCTGTTTTGAAATCTAAAGCGCCAGGATACCCTTTGGGTGACAGCTGCGCTATATAAGTGCACCTTACATTACATTACATTACAACTTAAAAAATTGACAGAAACCAGGCAAGTGGCGCTCCAACCAGCGTCCATTAGGAAGAACTGCACCTGTCGTTCCAGGCACTGATTTTGCCACTTCTGAGGCCAGGGGTCGCAAAAGCAGTGCCAGGGGTAGCAAGGGGCAAGCCAGGGGTTGCAGCTGTGACCCCTAAATGACGTCGAATTTGGAATGCTTTCACTTTGTGGATGTTTATCACCACACTTGCTAGGTGTTACCCGTTCCAGGCCTTGCAACTTTAAAACGATAAAGGAACATTTGTCCATGACTTTGCGAATCACAAGAAACGAGGGACAACCCTTTTCCATGTGCTTCACATGTACACTTTGCAATGTCAGTTGCAGTGTAATGAGAATCAGGCTCCTGGTCTGGTTGCACTTTTTAGCCTGCTCCACACCACTTGGGCCTTGACAGCAGGAGGCAAGACCCTGCCATCCTGTATCTTTTCTCTTCTTTCACCACTGCTTCCAGTTGTAGACAAAACTACGTTATTATCTGACAAAGGCTGTGTGAAAACTGTGATACATTAAACAAGCTTCTGCTCGGCTTTAATAATGGGATGTCGGAAGCGTGACATATATATATGATTCTAAATCCAAGCGCAAGACACATATGTGAATATTGTATGCACTTAATTAATAGGTGTTCTAATCACGTAATTCACCTTTAATCGTTTTATCAACTTTATAAGGATGAAAGGCCAGGCCCTCCCAGAGATGAATTGAAGGAGCAGCCTGTGCATATCTCGGTCAGTGACTAATCTAACTTAACGATTAACACACAAGATGCACAGACTACCTTCAGAGCCCATGCACCTATTTTCTTCTATCAATATTTCTGCACTTTAACGTGTGTGAAATGCACATTTCTAGAAACTGGATATTTAGAATACCCTTCACAGTGGGGATGTGGAGATTAAAGTGCCACTGGCATTATATATGTTTGTCTTCAGAAGCATATTCAAGAGCCCATGGCATTCACATTGCTCACATACATTGGATAAAAAAGCACAGGCTTTACATTCACTTTTGAAGGGAAACAAGTAAAATGTTCTAATATTGCAGGGTCTGACAAAGAACCAATGAGGAGTTTACTACAAAAGAAAATCATTTAGGTGCCTCTTAAGAAAGTATGTGCCAGCGACAAAAAAAGTGCACAGCAGGCAAATATCTATGCACCAGGAGATGCAGTGCTCCTTTGATAGAAAGAGTCCCACTGAATGAAAGGCAATACAAATCCTATGATGAGAGAAACACCAGGAACATTTCTTATGCACACTATCACTAGCAGACCTGTACACATGTTTTCGGGGAAACCACATTGTTTAGAACACATTATCTAACTCGGTAACACTGAACAATAGTTACAGCTCGCTCTGCCAGAAACACGGAACAGTGGACGCCTCTTCATGAAATGAATTTGTACCTGTAAAGCGCACTTATACCCCAACTGGGGTTTCCTGGCGCTGTACGCATACCGCTGTGGAACCCTTCCTGGCTTTTCCCAGCGAAATGTCCACTCCTGGGCACCCCAAAGGTAAAGACAGGCATCCCAGCGCTGTTGGGGCCGTTGTTGAGATTAAGCAAGCTATTGCCCAGAGTTGCAGAGTGGGACCCATGATTAGAATAGGCACCGAGGCGAGAATTATCATGCCCCAGGAAATTGAGCCCAAGACCCGCCGAGGCGGGAATTGAACCCTAGTCCCGGGCCAGACCTCTGCATCAGGGTCTGCTGCTCTAACCATTGAGCCACGCTTCTCCACTTCTTCATGTTTCCGGATATGCAATCTGACTAACCATATCTTTTTTTGTTGCAGATTTGTATAGATGAACTCGACCCGAGCGCTTTACTTGAGCACCAGTTGCATTACAGATGGACACATTAATTTTTAGGCAGGGGAAGATGAAGTGATTTGCCCAGAATTACCGGAGGTTTGGTCATACCGGCAGTCTCGACCCTGGTTCCCAAGCTTCAAAGTCGGTTGCCAGGGCGGTGCGATCGGTGCCACCGCACTGGGCGCTGACTTGGGGTGGGGGAGTCCTTTTTGCAACTATATTAATATTTTAAAAGCAGCTCCTGCAGCATTCCTGGCCTCCAACACTGTTCAGGCATCAATTAAAATGTCAAGATAACTCCAGTTATTAATCGTCTTCCTGGAAAGAGACCAGAGGTTTGTCTAGTGGAAGTTTTGACTCATCCTTGTAGTTTATAAGTCAAAATCCTAATATAGAACATTGAGTTATTAACTGTCATCAAAGAGCTGCATGCAAACTGCAAGGTATATGTTAGAGCTATATATTTTTTGCACAGTCTTTCATTATCCTAATCTTCCCAAAAGGGTTCATTTGGGTAGAAAACAATTCTTATTATGAAGGAGAACCCCCTAACAATGGTGTTACGTTTTAAATTCTGAATGTGTGCTTTTCCAGAATAAGGACTCAAACGATATTGCCTACCAGTATTGATGACATGTCACTCCTACACTACACCTTGTAGTCCTGTCTGATGTAACATTTCCTATACACTAATTTACACACATATGATTGTCTCTGTGCAATGTGTGTGTGATGTAAATTGCTATGACACCCAACACTGGTATGAGGGGTGATATAAAACTAAATGAATCTGAGAGACCGTGGTTATGGAGACTAGACGGGCACTGTTAAAGGGTGCTAGTGAGGGAATCCGTGGCAGAGTTGAGCATTGGAGGGATGCCAACAAACATTGTTGCACAGGGTGCCACCAGTGTTGAAGCCGGCCCTGTCGGTTACTCTAGCTGTTAAGCCACATCCGCTCCTTCCATCTTGGTTTAGCAAAGTGCATGTGCGTTCACTAATGTATTTTGTCTGAATGAATGTGGGTTCTTTTGTCATTTGTTTATTTTCCTCATGTTTAGTTTAATCCTCCAAATGTGATATGGTATGGATGCTTTAGAAAGTTAAATCCTCCAAATGTGATATTGTATGGATGCTTTAGAAAGGCACAGCTCTTTATGTGAGTTAACACTCAGTGGTCGCAGTGTACTTTCCAGAAGCAACAATATATTAGGAGGATCAAATGTACTCAGAGTGTAGCTAGCACTATAGTGCGGCATGTGCAGTGGCATCAATGCCAAGTAATAGGGGCCCTCTGGACAAGGTCATGACTGTTTTACTACCAAACGATTGCTTTAGTGGCTAATTTTCTTCACACGCATGAGGGACTATTGCTCTCACGCTGCCCTACTGAATTTAATTCCCCATGCCCAGTTTGCAGTTGCCTAGGAGGCGCAGGAAAAGATGGTAGCTGCCCCACTTTGGTGGTGCTTGAACAATATTCAGATTGGGGGTGTTGATGCCATCAATGATACCTCACTAGTCATAGGGAGTGTGAAAAGTCCAATGTCTCACACAAAGAAATAGTATAGCAAATAAGCCACGCCCATTCTGCAGGAAAGTGGCATGGGTATAGTATGCACTTTGAAACACACTATTGCAAATATATTACTAAAGCATGATGTGTCAAAGTCATTGCAAAAAACAGTCCTACTTCGTGTAACATACAATCTCAAACACAAATCAGAACACAATTTGCACCAGGACTCTTTTTTTAAAAGGGCATGAGTTGCCCTTTGTTAAGGATCCCAAACTGGCGTTAGGGGTCTTGTTGCAGTTATCAAACAGGAATCCTTTTGGGATGAGCATTGAAGAGTTTCCCATTTCAAACAGCCCCCCACCACATTTTTGGTTCCTAGCCCCTTTCACTCTTCATTCCAGGTGCCTTGGGGGCCTTCCTTTCCTCTAGAAGGTAGGTTGAGTAAGGGTGGGGCATAAAGCCTCTCATGTGCGTGGCTTAAAAACTTGTACGTTAAAAATCTGTTCTTAGCATAGTGTGCCACCCAACTTGTATTTTGTTGTTTCTGTCAAATATATGATACAACAAGTAACATCATACCTACAAAAAACGTCAGGACTATTGGATTTGTGGTTGTTAGTTGCATAAGATAAATAAGCAGCAACTATGGCTTGTATATAATATTGAAAAAGCGTCCCCTTAAAGCTCTGGTGACACCACGACAATGGTGCTGCTCCTGAGATTCAAAAAGAGAAGAGAAATCCAGAGAGTGAAGAACCGGGTTTTCTTAGAACCCAGCGGTGCCAGGGACACACACGAAGTCTTCGGATTCTCCTGTCTTAGAATACAGAGACACGGAATACTTCTGGATGGCGTCAAAGATCAAATTTATTAGCTGCAGCTAGTAACAGTAAACCAAGCTATACAACACGGTGTACAACTCAGGAAACTGCTCAATTTTCATAGAGCAAGACATCCATTTTTATACACCATATTCTAATTATAAATGTACACCCACTGCGCAAAATTCTGACCATTTTCTTACTGAGTATCACATTAACAAAAACCCAATTTACAGTAACCCAACCCAAAAGTTAATTATTAGGACTGCCCCAAATTCAATTTCCAGAAGCCGGACAAACACATAATTGAAAGCACTACCCATGTAATGAAAAGTCGTAAGGAAAGAAACAATTCAGATGCTGATTAGGATAAGATATGTGCAAGGAAACTAAAAGTTAACGATATCCTGCACATTGATTGGCAATTTTAGATAAGAATCAAACCAAGGGAAATTGGCCTCGCGAAGGGTCAGTTTCAGGTGGAGAGGTCAACGTCCTGCAGTTCACACACAAGTCAGAAAAGGGCCTGTTAATGCAAACATGAACAATGAGGCCCATGCAACTTTGTTCGTTCGATTACCTCCACGGCCTACGTGAGGGCAACACAAAAATGGCGTCTTGAACAACTCAAACAAAATGGAGTCTGGTTCGAAATCACGGAACCTCAGCACCTCCTTTTGCCATTACGTAGGCAATGACCTAAACTCACGTCAATCTGAATCTAGGTCTATATCTATTCTCATCAGGTCATCAAGGTGTTGCTGTAACATCATCTTATTATCCTTCACTTCTCTCGGGACGGGTCTTCTCACACAGATCGTAGCACAAAGACTACCAATGGCGGGACCACACTGGATGCATAAGCAACACGAGAAAAGGATTGCTAAAGCCATACCAAGAAACATCAGAATCTTCCATCCCTATTTGGACAGCAGTTCCCAAAACCTTTCTATCAATGACCAGTTCCCTTCGTCCACATGTATAGACTCAGCGGACTTATGTAACCTCAAGATGGCTTGGTACACTGTCGGGGCGTTATCTGGTATGAAAACACAGCAACTAGACCCGTCAAATTTACATACCCCACCTCTATCTGCAAGTATAATATCTAAAACAAAGCAGTTCTGTAATGTCATAAGGCGATCCGCTTGAAGCTCAGCTGTAATATTGCTTAGAGCACCTGCAGTCTCATTGATAGTGGCCTCGACCACTCTCGTAAGCTGACGAATATTCCTACTATTGGCCATAGGACCCCAAAAGGGCAGTGAACCCTTAAAGAAGTCCCCAACTTCTTGTGCGACAGTATCTTTCGCATCGATAACACTTCTACCATATCTTGTCTTATGGTAATCAAAAGCAGCTGTATACGTAGGGGGAAGCAAAAATGCCACATAACATGTGCCTGAAAAATCAGAAGGCAACCATGTATATGCTCTGTCGTAACAAACAAAATACGTGCCTTTAGCTGGCACGAACGGTGGAGATTTCTGGGATGTATAGACATAGGTGTGAACACACACACTCTTACCAAGCTGAGCTCTCGGATTCTGACCATTACCTTGCAGACAAAAATGACCTCGGTGGGGTACAATCCAAATAGGAGGAGACCTTTTCTGTCTCTCTTTCTCTGTCAGACTAATGCTATATCCAGTCTTGTTCCAACCAACATATGCTCGTACCTCATCTTTAGGGATAGCATTATACGCATCAATATCTCTGATCATATCTACTATTCCCTGTATCAAGGCATTATTACTCGCATTATCTTTAATGGAACGTACAGGAGATGCTTCATTCGCATAGATAAACATTGCTTGGAGTGCCTGTACTGACCCAAAAAGGCAAAACCAAATATGGCATTCCCTTATCTGTCGTATGTGGCATAAGACCACAAACCCAACAATTCGTGGTATTTACGACTAGCTGATGCTGATGCAACATCTGTATGAACGAATTGTTAACAAATTCTGATCTTCGTGTCTGTTCATGTTCAGGCAACGTATGAAACTCATATGGAGAAACAGTAGAAAAAGAAAGAGTAGGTTGGGATGTAGATGCAAACATCTGTTGTATGGAATAAACAATCCAACCCACACATCCCAATATAATATTCAAAAGCATCAAGAAACACAATATTAAAAAACATTTGCTACGGACCAATGTACACATTTTCATTTTAAAATCAACTTTCTCAACACTCTTATCAGACCCAAAAGACTCCATCCTCTAACGTGCTGCTCACGGCAATCTTCCTTCTTCACTCAAGTGTGCGTCAAGATCGTTCTAACGACCATGAACCACAGACCTTTCGTCAATTCGCGGCTCACCCCTTAAGAACTTATACCGTGTCCCTGCAGCGAAGTCCGGATGGTGACTCGAAAAAGAAAAAAGTAAACAAGTCTCTTGATCTGACAAGGTGTAATTCACTATAAAAGAATTCAGATTTTATTTGTCCATGAGAACAGTCTTTCTTGGTCTCAAATTGTAGCGTTCTTTACCAAGCACAGTTGGGTCTTTAAAAAGGAGCTCCGGATTCTTCGTGTCGAGCTTCAGATGTGGAGGCACAGCAGCTTACAGAACATCATCATCCTCGCGTTCTGACTGAGTCCATGTCAAATGTGCATCACTAAAAGGTACAAATCTAGGAATCCTTTCACATTCGGAATCAGCTATTCCATCCTTTACCCACTTATCATAAGGTGAAGGCAAAGGAACTTTTTTACTATGGGTGGCATGCACCCAATTTTTTTTACAAGCTACTCTAACAGCAGTTCTAGTGGCCAAGAGGACCAAATGTGGTCCAGTCCATCTCTGCTCCAAGTTTTTGGTTCGTTGAAAATTCTTCGTCAAGACAAAATCACCAGGTTGAATCGTATGGCCTGGATCTGCAGTAGCTGTCGGCAAACTGTCATAGAGCTGTTGGTGGAGAACACGTAATTTAGCAGTAAAGTCATGTAAGTAATCCACCAACATAGGGTACTCGATCTCACTAATTTTTTTAGGACGAGGCACACCCCAAACATTCGCGGGACGACCAAAAACTATTTCGTATGGGCTAAGTCCCACACGAGAATGCACTGTCGTCCTTGTTGACAAAAGAACCAACGGCAAGGCATCTGGCCATGTAAGACCAGTGCTCGCTTGTATCTTAGCTAGCTTCAGCTTCAACGTGCCATTATAGCACTCGACAAGTTCAGCAGACTGGAGGTGATTCGCAGCATGGAATTTCTGTTTTATTCCCAAACCAGCACATACTTTCTTCATGATTTGACCCACAAATTCACTCCCATTGTCGCTCCATACAATTCTCGGCAAACCATACCTAGGGAAGTACTCTTTGAGCAAAACCTTGGCTGTAGACAAGGCAGTATTATCCTTTAGGGTGTAGGCCTCTATCCATCTGGAAAAGGCGCAAACAACCACAAGGACATACTTCAAATTGTTGCATCTCTCCATGTGAATGTAATCTAACTGTATTACTTCAAACGGATACGTCGGAGGAGCAAAATGACCAGCCGGAGTTGGAGTTCCTTTGCCAGGATTGTACTTCAAACAAATCATGCAATGCTTCACCACGTTCTCAGCACATTTCGGAATTCCAGCATTCTGCCATACTGGAGCCAACAACTTGCATATCCCTTTCGAGCTAATGTGAGCCATTCCATGAGCCATCGTAACCACTGGGAGCACATACGCATCAGGCAACAACCATCGCTGGTGTTCTGACAACTCAACCCAATAACCCGTCGAATCCAACATACCTGTACTTTCTCTCCACGTACTCACTTCCTTTTCCGTAGCTTCAGCCTGAATTGACTTCACCCTTTCTATTGTGTCTTCACACATTCCACCAGCCATAACCCAATTAGCAGGGCCCGCAACATACATACGGCTCATCATATCTCTCGCCGTTTCCTTCGCAACTTCATCCGCAAACGCATTCCCTCGACCTACATCGTCCACAACTTTCTTATGCGCACTACACTTCACAATTGCAATCTGCTTTAGGAGAGTAAGTGATTCCAAAAGTTCATTCACTAACTGCCCATGCTGAATTTTTGTCCCATGGGAAGTAAGGAATCCTCTTTCTCTCCACAAACGTCCAAAACTATGGGCAACACCAAACGCATACTGGCTATCAGTATAAACATTCACTCACTTTCCCTCTGACAACACACACGCTCTAGTCA
This sequence comes from Lissotriton helveticus, assembly GCF_964261635.1. Lineage (NCBI taxonomy): Eukaryota > Metazoa > Chordata > Amphibia > Caudata > Salamandridae > Lissotriton > Lissotriton helveticus. The sequence goes on along the minus strand of NC_136067.1, from coordinate 1,546,809,281 downwards.
ATGCAATCAACTCTGCTGCTTGTGCAGAATTCTGTGCTATGCGTGCTGTTTCAACAACCATATGCAAAGTTGTGACAGCATATGCTGCAGTCGTCTCACCATTCGGAAGCTTGAAACACGAACCATCTACCCATAAAGTACCATCAACATTCTCAAGAGGAGTATCCTTCAGATCAACTCTAGCCTTCATTTCTTCCTCTGTCCGAAGGAAGCAGTCATGCTGTTCTTGAGCATCTCTCTCTACAGATATCGGCAACAACGTAGCTGGATTCAACACATTACATCTTTTGATGTGCACATGGCTAGCCAAAAGTGTCAACTCGTAACCTGACAGACGTGCACTAGTAAGGTGCTGTGTCTTAGTTCTGTTCAATAACGTATCCACTGCATGTGGAACCATCACAATCAACGTATTATCCAATACCAAACCAGCAGACTGTCGAATAGAAACAGCCGCTGCCGCTGTAGCTCTCAAACAACTCGGCAATGCTTTAGCTACTGGATCTAACGTTGCTGAAAAATACGCACATGGGCGTTGCTTGTCTCCAAACTGTTGAGTCAACACTGACAATGCACAACCTTCTCTCTTGTGAACATACAACGTGAAAGGTTTACTGTAGTCAGGAGTACCCAATACCGGAGCAGAACACAATGCATTACGTAATTCAGAAAAACTTTTCTGACATTCCTCAGACCAAGGGAGAGTTTACGGACTATCTTTAAGAGTCAATGCCAACAGAGGTTTCGCTAGCAAGGAAAAGTTGGGGATCCATTGCCTACAATACGAGGTGATACCTAAGAAAGCACGCACTTCTCTCTGTGTGGATGGCACACTCATTTGCGCAATCGCTTGAATTCGTTCTGGGGTCAACCTTCTTCCCTCCTTTGACAAGAGATGACCTAAGTAGGTTACTTCTTGTCGGCAATACTGTAATTTGGAAGGTGACACTTTATGATGAAGGTCAGACAAATGTTGTAACAAAGAAAGAGTAGCTTCTTTACAAATCTCTTCGTCATCAGCAGTAACCAACAGATCATCAACGTACTGAATAAGAGTAGCACCAGAAGGCAATACAAAATCATCAAGCTGAGTTTTCAACGCCTGACTATAGATGGAGGGACTTTCACAATAACCTTGGGGAGCTCTCTTAAACCGGAAGCTTCGGCCTCCTAAAGAGAAGCCAAAAATATCTCTACTTTCCTCAGCATTTGGAATACTGAAGAAAGCATTCTTCAGGTCGATAACTGAAAACCAGGCTGCTGAAGCAGGAATCAGAGTCAACAAAGCAGTGATATCAGGTACAACAGGAAACTGTGGCACAACAATCTTATTCACTTCTCGAAGATCGATCACAAACCGATACACAGGTGGCTGAGAAGCATCTGTACTATTAAGGACAGGCAGAACAGGACTGTTACACACATTACCTCTCGTTTCTTCAATTACACCCTTCTCAACCAAATCATAAATGATCGCCAAAAGAGCTCTCTCGCCATCACTAGAGATTTTATATTGCGGAATACGAGGTAGCCTAGCATTCGACTTGAGGGTAACAACATAGGGTGGAATCTGCAAAAGACCAACATCATTGGGACCTGTAGCCCAAAGTGTATCAGGAAGAGAACGCAATTCCAGTGGAAGGCAATCTTTAGACAAATACATCGGGGAAATCACTTTCTTACCCAAGGTAAGATGTACTCCCGCAGGAGAGCAATGTAATGTCGCATGCAGTCTTTTCAGCAAGTCCAAACCCAACAGATTCTTACCACAACCAGTCGTTAGAATAAGTGGAGCTTCCAATTCAAAAGGACCAATAGAAAGGAACAAAGGACTAGAAACCGGATTACGAACTGGGGCGCCTGAAAATCCTACAGAAACATTGGTCAAGCCAGACAAAGGTGCGCCAGGAAGTTTAGAGTGCATAATAGAACACTTCGTCGCACCAGTATCCAAAAGAAAAGGTTCTGCCACACCTGATGTAATCACTTCAACATAAGGTCCACTCTGGTCTACTGGAACTGATACTACTCCCTCTCTTTGCCCATGGCTGTCCTAACTATCATTATAACCAGCACTCTCACTCTCGACATAATAATCATCAACATAGTACTAAGCAGACTGAACACTCGGAACATTCTGTCTGTTAAAATAATTCACAGAATTCTGAAGGGAAGAGGAACGCTCATTCTGGGGTAACACACCACGTCCCCTACCCCTAGGAGCTTGCAGGAAACCACCACAACCTCTCTGACCAGATATGCCATTTGCACGCTGTAACAAAGCCGGGCAACTATTCTTAAAATGACCTTCCTCTCTGCAATAAGCACACTGATTAGGACCAGGAAAGAATCGCGGAGCATAAGGCTCAGGCTTCTGTAACAATCTCTGAAACTGTGGAGGTTGCTGAAACGGAGGCTGATTCTGACGAGGTGGATAAGCTTGCTGCAAAAGAACCTTTGTCTTTAGATCTTTAGTTTTCTTCTCTGCTTTATCCTTCTCATCTTTATCCCTATTCTCGTAATATTGTGCAGTAGCCAATATCTGGGCCGACGAAGAAACAGCCCATGAACTCTCAGAGTCCTTTAACTTATTAGAAAGTTTGGGAAGCAAATTAAAGACAAATTTGTCCACAAACAACCTTTGACCACCTTCAGTGCTCATATCCTGACCACTATGATCAATAAACGTTTCTTCAAACCTCGTGAAGAAATCAGACACACTCTTGTCTTTCTTTTGTTTGCATGCTGCTAACTTATCCCAATTCACTCGCAAAGGAGGCGTCATAGTTTTCATCAAATTAATAATCCTACCAGGTAATTCTGCAACTAAGGGCTAAGGTTTGGCACCTCCTACTTGCCGACCATCTGCAGCAACAATATTAGCCCACGTATCTCCTAATTCTTGCGCATGATTCTCATGACGAATCTTCGCCCACAAAGGTTGAGGAACTACATTACCCATCAACATATCTATGTCAGCTAAATTCATAATACACGCGTCAACTGTCTGAGACAACTCCTTATAATAACCGGCAGGATTCTTACGGGGGTCAGGTAAGGTCTGCTTAAGAGCCAAGACCTCTGCTCTTTTCCAAGGGACATGTACCCATACTCGCTAAAAATGAGCCGGTATACCCTGAATACCCTGATTAACATTAGCAACAACTTCCTCTCTCCATACAGGGGGAACCTCTCTCATAGGATACTGCTTCACTTTCCTCCTAACAGAGGAATCAGGTTCATACAATGTCTGAGGCGGTAATCTAGACCTAAAAACAAGTATCGTCTCCACGGCATCTGTAACATCAGATTCCACTATCGTCCCTTTAGCAAATTCTGACTGAACATCAAGCACTTCCTGCGGAATCGGACCCAACTCATTATCTTCCCATTCCTGACGAAGAAAAGTACACATTACATCAAAAACATACCTTTGCTTAGGCGGCTCCCACTGAAAGAAAACATTCATAACCGCTGGCAAATCATACCTAGAAGCATTTAAAATCCATCTACGAGCCAACAAATCCAACACTGTCTGTTCCTCGGAACTAGGAAGCTGACTACGACTCTGCTTACGTTCCGAAACAGGGGTCATATTCAGTGACCCAAACAATGGAGACAACAGATTAACAACAGTCTCAGTCATTCGTTTTCGAGCAGAAGGAGAAGAAGCAGACATAAGAACAGGAGAATAAGTATTTTGAGGCAAAAGAGGTGTAGGAACAAGAACAGTAGGAGTCGAAGACGCAGAAGTAGAAGGCAAAGGAGTTTGAGGCAAAGCTGGTAGCAAAGCTGGCGACCCTAGAGTGGGTTGCGCAGTAGGAGGCAAAACCATCTGTGGAGCACCGGGTGCCTGAAAACCAGCAGGAGGTTGAACAACAAAGGGTGGAACAACCTGGGGTAATGGAGGCACAGTAGCACCCAGCACATAAGGGGGTGGCAATCTCAGTAAATGAGAGATCAAAGGATCTTTTTCAAGATCTTCAATTACTTTCAGAGGAGAAGGCGGCAAGGCCGGATAACATTTATCAATGGCCATACAACGTTGTCTATCTGAGACTTCACTCGCACGCTCTTCTCCATCTTCCTTAAACTGCTTAGCAGCTTTTAGTACTGACATATTCTTATCTTTCCTATCTCTCTTTGCTTGCTTAATTTCTCGCTGTTTGGCTTCCTTTCGCCAAAGGCGGAAAGAGTCAAACATTGCCGGCCGGGCTTTCTTCTTAAATAGCGCAACTTCCAGATTATCTAAAATATTTAATTCAAAACTACCATGTTGGGGCCATCGTAAAACACCATTTTTTTTGTATAGCAGACCCAAACTTCATTATAAGTAATAGGACCCACTCCGTGTTTTGAATAGAGCTCATAAGTCGGAGTTCCAACCCGAGGTATCGGACACGAATCCTCCAATCGGGAATCCCTGTTGCAACCACAACTAAACCATTTCCTAATTTTGCTAAGACCAGGTATCTTATAGCTCACTAATCTAGCTTCAAACTTCAAGGGGTTATCAACTATCGATACACTCGTAAATATACGAGCCCTTCTGCTTCGATTGTTGCAGCAACCGAATCAAACAAAACCAAGAACCAAAACAAAATCGTGGGAGCGACCCACTTATACTTAACCAAAATATCTGTCACGCCACCAGAAGACCGTCTATCGTCTCGCTTTACAAAGGATCAATCAAGGGTCCAAGACAGGGCGACAGTCAGGGCAGCAGTCCTTCGTAGCCGTTGGAAAGCGGGAAGCCTCGCAGAAAAGACCTTCGGTCCACGTCGACATGCAGGGGTCAATGAAGTGGCGGCCTTCCTCCAGAATTTCCTCATGTGGCTCCTCACGATCCTCAGGCTTGGACCGGTACCGCTGAAGTCACCCCACCGTTGGGCGTCAACTGAAGAACCGGGTTTTCTTAGAACCCAGCGGTGCCAGGGACACACCCGAAGTTTTTGGATTCTCCTGTCTTGGAATACAGAGACACGGAATACTTCTGGATGGCGTCAAAGATCAAATTTATTAGCTGCAGCTAGTAACAGTAAACCAAGCAATACAACACTGTGTACAACTCAGGAAACTGCTCAATTTTCATAGAGCAAGACATCCCTTTTTATACACCATATTCTCATTATAAATGTACACCCACTGCGCAAAATTCTGACCAATAGGACACATTTTCTAACTGAGTATCACATTAACAAAAACCCAATTTACAGTAACCCAACCCAAAAGTTAATTATTAGGACTGTCCCAAATTCAATTTCCACAAGCCGGACAAACCCATAATTGAAAGCACTACCCATGTAATGAAAAGTCGTAAGGAAAGAAACAATTCAGATGCTGATTAGGATAAGATATGTGCAAGGAAACTAAAAGTTAACGATATCCTGAACATTGATTGGCAATTTTAGACAAGAATCAAACCAAGGGAAATTGGCCTCGCGAAGGGTCAGTTTCAGGTGAAGAGGTCAACGTCCTGCAGTTCACTCACAAGTCAGAAAAGGGCCTGTTAGTGCATACATGAACAATGAGGCCCATGCAACTTTGTTCGTTCGGCTACCTCCACGGCCTACGTGAGGGCAACACATAAATGGCGTCTTGAACAACTCAAACAAAATGGAGTCTGGTTCGAAATCACGGAACCTCAAGAGAAAATTAATCTCTTTAAAGGATTTCCCTTCCTCTACAATGCTGACCTGGCATGACGTCATACCGTAGGTTCTCCACTAGTGAGAAGAGTGTAGCGTGAGCATGGCACATCGAGGTGCCTGCTGTCACTGCAGTCCGGAAAAAAACTGACTGCCTGTGCCAAGGCACCAAACAGAGCCCGATAGAGACCCGTTTGAAGGCCCTATTTAAAAAACTGCCGGTGAGACCCGGTCCACTTAAAGCCCTGCATATGCCCCAAGTTCATGAAATGTTGCACGCATTTCAGTTAGTCACAACCTGTGCTGTGGAGGCCTGCTCCCGCCATCCATTATCCCTGGGAGGCCCAGTGAGCTAACCCCTCACCTGGGTAAACATCCCCATTCAGACTCATAGAAGAGCAAATGGGATGTGGCATGTTGCACTTCTGGGCGTGTCAGGCCCTGTGTGTGGAGCGCTTCCCTCATTCATGATCCCTGCTAGAATTGAGGGAGTTCACTTCCCCTGGGTGGCAGGCGGGTAAAATCCAGCAATATGTTTTTCTCAGGAAGGATAAAGGTTTCTTACACCTTATTCGCAGGTGAGTTGGGCCCTTTGCTCCCCCTTATGGAATGTGGCTTAACGGCCAGAGCTGCCGACCTTGGAGCTGGGAAACCAAGTTTGAGTCTGGGAGTCGGCTCAACATACTGTGATTCTGGGAAAATCACTTAATCTCCCAGTGCCTGTGGAATTTTAGTTCGTGTACTGAACATCATCTACGCCATCTTGCAGACTCACGTATGAGCATACACGACAGCCATTTTAGGTACCATGGTCTCCCTGTTCACGATCGCCCGTCAGCACACTTCCCTGAACCTTGCAAGCCTTCCCCGCGCACCCTGGCTGCCCCCGCACTCACATGCACAAGTCATGAACCCTCCCCTCCCATGACTCTGTCTCAGGGAATCACACCCCGCGCCTGACCAACACCTCCTTTCCGTCCATGAATACCCCTCCTTTGATGACCCCTTCCTCTGAGCCCGACTGCCTGTACGAACCGCTGGTCATCCTTTAGCCCGAGGATATAGTTTATTGCCCACTACTGTATGCACTCGCTTTTCCTGAAAGGAGCCACTATTGATCATGACCTCCCCACCCCCTGAGATTCGATCAGGCGCACACATTCCAAAGGAATCGGCAGAACACTCAGCTGCGTGATAGCCCCCTCCCAATCATATGAGGGGAAAGGGCCTCTACTGTTGTCATGTGTTGGAAGGGGCCGGAACTGGGGGGTGCCGGGGATGTCGTTCTCATACTTCACAATGTCCTTGTTGTAATAAAGAACGTCCACATGTCTTAAACCAGTGTATAAAAGACCAGGTCTCAAAGAGGCTGAGAGAGCACCTCTAGACGATACCTTGTTGTCTGATCTGATGTGTTCTACTCCGTCGGAATAAACTTGTTTCCTGTCTTCCTGTCTCCAGCGCCTGCCTCTTTATTGAATAACTTCGTATGGTATTAGAGGCGTTTTTACGCCGGGCAAATTTAACTTAGGAAACATCTACTGAAATCGCCTGACCATTTTGAATTGATCTTTATCAATTGGCGTCCCAAACGCGGGGCCCATCAGCGACACGTGGATCCAGTGGGAGAGGTCCCGACGACAGAGTGAACGACTGCAACGATCGGGAGAGCTCCTGTCCAATAGACCCTCGTCTGACAGCCGATCATCTGAACTTCACTGATTCCGAGCAGACCTCTCCCGAGTGATCTACGGTCCTGACTGGGAACTACCAGGAGTGCCGCGATAGCAACAGAGAGTAGAGGACGATCGGGCGCTGGAAGCGGAAGACGAGAAACTGTCCATGCGGTCCGGGTAAGGTCGTGACACACGACGAATCGTGAAATTGATTGATTGATTGTTTGAAAATACTAGTATTACTTATTGACTGTTTCTGAGAGATTCTCTATTTGCAAACAAGCACAGAATCGCCATACTCTGTTTAGTCTTTGCAGATAGTGAAGGATAGGTAACGCGGACTTTTGTCCCCCATTGTAATCTGCCGTGCCTATTTTTCTCCCCATTGATTGATTGATTGAATCGAGCATTGAATTGTTCGAAGTTGGTTCTCTTAAGGATCTTCTCTGCCTACAAACGGGGAAGAATAGGAATATTCTCTCTCCCTTTGCAGATAGTGAAGGGTAGGTAACGCAAGCTTTTAACCCGTCGTACCTATTTCATTCCTCATTGATTGATTGTTTGTCCAAACATTGACTGTTTGGAATTGGTTCTTTCTGGAGGTATTCTCTATTTGCAAATAGCGTAGAATAGAATATTCTGTCCAGTCTTTGCAAGTAGTGAAAAGATAGGTAGTGCAGGCTTTTGCCCCCCATTGTAATCCGTCATGCCTATCTTCTCCCCATTGGTTAGTAGTTGGGTCAACCTGGACCGCTTATTGGAGATGAACCATCCACCTCCACTGGAAGGCACCCCTAATAAGGACATGTTTACTAAGCAAGGACTAGTCGCTATAGCTTATAGTAAGTTATGGCATAAATATACAAAAAAGGATCCTGAAAGTCAGTGGCCACTGATAGGTTCTTTTGATGAAAATAAAATAAAAACACTAGAAGCAGCTGTAAAAATAAATAAGGCAACGCCCACTATGCTCGATAGTATTGGCATGTGGCGCAAAGAAGCAGAACAGCGAAGGAAAAGAGAAGAAGCAAAAATAGTGAAAGAATTACGAAAAGCAGCCCATCTGGCCGCAAAAGAACTAGATGAAGAAATAAGAAAAAGAGAGGAAGTTAAACAAACACAAGAATCAGGACTGGCAGGCCAATGCCCTGTCAGGACCACCCCTACGCTCTACCCGGAGATGCCCTCCAAACAGCGGGCAAATGACGAGTTACTGCTCGGTCCTCCAATTATCTACATGCCCCCTCCTTATGCTCCCAGCCAACCTCTAGCACAACACTCACCAGTTCAAAATGTAGGCGAGGGTGACCATAGCGCTAGTGCCCCGACTCTTACGGCCTTCGCACCGGCCGCATTGGTAACAACACCAGATGAACTCGAGACTGGCAAACAGCTAACAGCCAGGCCAAATAGGTTGAGCAAATATGAGCGGGATGGAATCGACCAGATAGCAAAGACCCTGGTAGAACGGAAGGAGAGCGAAGAATATACGATGAATATGCATAATTCACATGCCGGTAGTCACAGACGGCATTTCATTTTACGGTTCAGCTACCACACCCTGAACGCATATGAGGATAGGTACCAGAATAAGGGTCCTGCAAAACTGACGACTCTATATAGAAGGGTCGATGTTGGAGATGGGACTGAGAGCGATGTGACGGACCTCTTCATGCAAACGCTTGAGGTCTTCCGCCACCTCGCGGAACAGAAACCAGAGGTCAAGATCACAGTCCCTGAGACGATTGAGCCCTCATTAGAAGCAGCCAACACTATGATGCCTATCAGAGAAGCCGCCCCCTACTGGGTTCCCCCAAGAGGTCAGGGAACAAACGATGATATCAACCACGCAGATGCAAAAGGGAGGGTTGTGTACAACTGGGTTTACCAACCATGGGATCGGCAAGATATTTTAACTTTTAGGCAAACCCTGCCCGATTTAAGAAAGAACCCTACAGCATTTTATACCGAACTAGGCACAGCCTTGGGCTCAACCATAATGACTCTATCGGACATTGATTTGTTTTTCGGGTTGTGTCTGCCGGCTGATGTGTGGAAGCAAATCCGGAAAGCCGACCACACAGACCTGTTCGGACACACCTGGAAACAACTCGATGAACTAGATAGGCAGCGAGAGCCCGGAAAGAAACCCGTAAAGGACATACTGGAACTCCCCGACAAAATAGTGCAGAAGCTAAAGACGTTGATCCCAGAAAAGAAGGTAGACTGGTCGGTAGTCACGGCTTGCCGCCAGAAACCTCAGGAGGACGTATCAGAATACTTCTCCCGATTTGAGACGGTTTTCTCCGACTACAGTGGCCAAGACATGACCACCGCAACCGGACAACACCTATTCGTGCAAAACTACGTAAAAGGGCTATTGCAAGAGGTCTCCCAAAAGTTACAGACGAGTGAGAGTAGTTGGGGAGCCTCCAAACCTGCAGCTATCCTTCAGATGGCTCAGTATTACGAACACCAAAAGAATGAGAACGAGAGGGCGACTGAGAGAAAGAAAAAGGACTTAAAGGAACGAGTGATGATTGCTCAATTACAGGGAGTGACTACAGGAAGGGAACGATATAGGGGGAACTACCAGTCGAATGCCCCTAGGAATCCGCCCACTAGAGACCGCAACCCCACACCCGGTGCTCCACGAACTGACCTCGATGAGAACCAGTGTGCATTTTGCAAAGAATTTGGACATTGGAAGTCCCAATGCCCGGCCCTTCGGGAAATGATTAAAAATAAAGAGACAAGGGACATGACAAATGGCCCAAAAACTGGAGGGCAGGGGCGAGGGCAGACCTACGACACCACCAATGACCGACCTGGCAGACCAAACACATTTGACCGCCCCCGACAGAATCAGTGCCAACAGTCCGACTGTAACAATGCTCACGACTCTGCATAGGACTGCCAGGGGCAAGGGAAGGATCCAGTCGAGCTCTGTGTTGACCAGCAAGGTCCTTACGTCACTGCTAAGGTCCTGGGTACAAAGTCTCCATTTTTGGTAGACACTGGAGCGACACGTAGTGTATTATCAAAACGACTGATTCCAAGGGCACCCTTGTCTGGCTCACACATTACCTCGATAGGTTTCGATGGAACGCCCTCCACTAATCCCCTGTCTGTACCTATCTCCTTTGACCTAGGAAACAATCCCACTGACACCACGTTTCTGCTCTCCTCCAACTCCCCTGACGCCATTATGGGTATTGATTTACTGAAACATTTCCGAGCTACTATTAGGTGTTCCCCGGATGGAGTCCGAGTCATCCTGTACGACAACCCGAGCATGTCCAGACCCTACCCCGCACGACATATGTACGCCATAACAGATGCTGACCTATCCTTGCTCGATACCCTACCCCTGTACCTATGGGCCAGAAACGACTCGGATGTAGGACGAATGATGATCGATCCTGTACACATAACTGTTCGACCAGATGCAATACTCCCGAAACTCCCACAGTACCGGATATCGCCCGAAGGCGAGAAGGCATTGGTAGCGATTATTCAGTCCTTGGTAGATGCAGGAGTGGTAGAGGAAGTGGTTAGTAATGTCTGCAATAGCCCTATCCTACCCATTGTTAAGAAGCAAGGTGAGGGAGATGAGAAAGCGTACCGCTTCATCATCGACCTGCGAGAAGTCAACAAAGTGGTGGTGCCACAGTACCCCGTAGTCTCAGACATCGCCACCATTCTGACTCTCATCCCGTCCACTGCCACCACCTTCACCGTTATTGATCTTAAAAATGAATTTTTCTCTATCCCCATCCATCCAGACAGCCGTTATCTCTTCGGCTTCACTTTAAAAAACCGTTCATACCGATTTTGTAGAGCTCCCCAGGGCTACACTGAAAGTCCCAGCATTTACAGCCAGGCCCTCAAAAGACAGCTGGACGCCGTCCAGCTACCAGATGGAGTAGTGTTGATCCAATATGTCGATGATATCCTTTTGGCGGCCGACACCACTCCACTTGCAATCACAGCCACTATCCAACTCTTGCACTTTCTTGCGGAGAATGGCCACAAAGTCTCCAAAAAGAAACTGCAGTTCTGCCAGCCCCAAGTGACATACCTAGGCCATCTCCTGTCCAAAGAAGGGAGGAAACGTACGCCCGACCGAATCCAAACCATCCTAGACACCCCCATTCCAAAAACACAGAAGCAAGTCCGTTCATTAGTGGGCCTTACTTCTTTCTGCCGACAATGGTTACCAAATTTCAGTCTCATTATAAAACCCCTACTTTCCCTGTTGGCCAAAGATGTTCCGTTCCCACTCCCTTGGACTCCCGAATGCCAAGCATCCTTTAAGGAGTTGCGGGATGCCCTTTGCTCGGCACCCGTTCTAGGAACACCAGATTACTCCAAGCCCTTCTCCCTCTTCACTCACGAAAGGGAGGGATGCGCATTGTCTGTTCTAACTCAGCCCATCGGCGCCAAACAACGCCCTTGTGCCTACTTCTCTGCCACTCTTGATCCAGTCGCCAGAGCCTTACCTGCCTGCCTTCGAGCAGTAGCCGCTGCTGCTGTCTCTATCCGCCAGAGTGAGGGAATTGTGCTTTCGAACTCTCTCACGGTATTAGTGCCCCATGCAGTTGACACCCTTTTGAACCAGACCAAGACTCAACACCTGACTAGTGCACGACTGACAGGGTACGAATTGACTCTACTTGCACCCCACATCACCCTGAAGAGATGCACGACATTGAATCCTGCTACACTGTTACCCCTGCCCGAAAATGACCCCGATGTGCCCCCTATACACGACTGTGTGACCCTCACGGACGAACAGACTAGGAGTAGAATTGACCTCCGAGACATTGCTTTTACAGATCCTGATGGAGAACTATGGGTAGATGGCTCTTGTATCAAACTCCCAGACGGCACCACTTCTGCTGCCTATGCGGTGACGACAGCTCGAACAGTAGTTGAAACAGCTCGCATCACACAACGATCCGCACAGGCAGCAGAACTAATTGCCCTCACACGAGCATGTATCATAGCAGCAGGAACCACGGCAAACATTTACACGGACAGCCAGTACGCCTTCGGGGTGGTTCATCATTTTGGGCTCCTGTGGAGGGAAAGGGGATTCCTGACGTCCCACGGTACGCCCATCCTTCACGGAGATTTAGTCTCCGCCCTGATTGAAGCAGTTCTTCTCCCCAAACAATTAGCAGTGATCAAATGCCAGGCACACAAGAAGGTGACAGATTTAGTTGGACAGGGAAACGCACTAGCCGACATCACTGCCCGAACCACAGCTGAGAATAGGACAACGACACGCATGTATGTGACCAGGTCACAAGCAGAAAAATGGACCGACGCTAGGGAAACGATCAGGGACATCCAATCGGCCAGCACACCTCTCGAACTGACTGAATGGGCACGGGTGGGTCTAAGGGACGATGAAGGCTGCTGGCGGACAAAGGACACGAACAAATGGTTGCTGCCTGATGCATATTTGATCCCCATACTGACAATGGCACACTCCCCTGCACACATAGGCTCTGCCCCCATGATTGAACTCATTTCCAAAGTCTGGCACAACAACAAGATCCCCGACTCGGCCAAACGCCTAGTCCAGCAGTGCCTTATCTGCCTACAACACAACCCCGGGAAAGGAACTGTGGTACCCCGGGGAGGGTTTGGGATCCCCGACCACCTCTTTGAGGTCCTCCAGATGGATTACATCCAATTAGAGAGGTGCCAAGGCTTGAAGTACGTATTAGTCATTGTATGTGCCTTCAGCAAATGGGTGGAAGCCTATCCGACCCGAGATAACACTGCCATGACTACTGCCAAAGTACTACTGAAAGAGTTTTTCCCTCGCTACGGCCTTTGTCGAATTTTATGGAGCGACAATGGCCCCCACTTCATAGCTGAAGTTATCCAACTAATCCTGAAGGGGTTGGGGGTAAAACAGAGGTTCCATGCAGTCTTCCACCCCCAATCCGCTGGCCTGGTTGAACGACACAACGCTACACTGAAACTGAAACTGTCAAAAATAGTGGCCACCACAGGACTTAAGTGGCCAGATGCCCTTCCACTGGCATTACTATCGATGCGCTCCACTCCCACTAAGCACCACTTGACCCCCTACGAAGTTGTGTTTGGGCGGCCTATGAACCTCTGGACTGCCCCCAAACGGACCTCCATTCACGACGTCCCCGACGTCCTGCTGTCAGATTATTTATACAAATTAACTAAAACGTTGTCTGTCATTCATCAACAGGTGCAGCAGGCCATCCCCGATGCTTCCAGGGGTCCCGGTCACGATATCCAACCGGGGGACTACGTCCTAGTCCGGAACTTTCAACGAGCGAAGAGTCTGGAACCCCGGTGGACGGGCCCCTGGCAAGTACTGATCACCACTCGGACGGCTCTTCGAGTGGAGGGGAAGAAGAACTGGCTGCACGCACACCACTGCAAAAAGGTTTCCTCGACCCTGGCCACGACAGACAACGTCAGCACCCAAGAAGAGCTCCTGAACAAAGACCGACCATCACTGAACTGCTATCCTGATACCGAGGCACTTGAACTTGCAAAACACTCTGATCCCACTGTGCCTTCCCGAGAAGGGTATTTCCTGCGTCGAAAGAAGGGAGCTTCGGCTAAGTAGGCCACTGACTAAGTTAAAAATCTCAGAACGGTGACCCAAAGCAACCAAGGGTTACCCGGAGAGAAGCTAAACAAAGTCTGTGGTTCTGCCCACTACCGAGCACCTTGAAGATGAAGATGATGGAAGCGCCAGATAAGAAGATGATGGAAGCGCCAGATAGGAAGACGTCGGAAGCAACAGGAAATACCCGCTACAGAAACCCAAAGACTGATAATTTGCACAAATCAAAGACAATCGCTTTCTTCATTGTCTTCCTCTTTTGCCTCCTCCTCATGACTTCCTTCTGGATCTTGGAGGAAAGCACACCCGCTCACCAGATGTTGCCAACCACTGTCCAGCCAACCACCATGAAAGAGCACCACCTGATCACCCTTTCACCTCAGCTCCGAGAAAGGCGTAAGGAGTTCTGGAACAATTCCTTCGTACAACTGTTGCACCAGCACAACCTTGCTGCAAATGCCACGAACTGCTGGATCTGTGGGTTGCTCCCACATGCTACCGGACACTCCATCCCCTTCATCCCTTCTCCTTTCTCAGTTCACGGCTCCTGCCTCGCCTGGTTGATCCTCATGCAGGAAAGCCACAAGGACAACGCCGCTTCTGGTCAAACAGTGTCACACTTCTACTATGGGTTCTGGCTGAACAAAACAGGAAAGATGTCTGCTCCCTTTTGTCCTGCAATTTCAGGTTCAACCTTCCTTACGAACATCCCTGCCAAAGAAAGGGTCGAAATGCAAGTGCTCCACAATCCAGCCAGACCCACCTTCTCCCACCTGCGGAAACAAACGGCTGCCACCCTGACCGTGGCCCTGTCTGTCATCAATGTCACAGGACTCGTATGCCTCGAAGGACAAGGAACGCAGCTGGTGGGTCACAGTTCTTGTCGCATCACCAAAACATTGGTCTCAGCTGACCCCCCCTCCTTTGTTGCTTCTCCGAATATGTACTTTGTTTGTGGCACCAAAGCTTACACTTGGCTCCCAAAAGGCTGGAGGGGTACGTGCTACATCGCCTTCATTTTTCCTCCCACGTATGTGGCTTCAGCCTACCACCACCGGCAAAGGCGCGCAGGAGATGTTGAACAAGCCGACTCCACCGGAGCACAGTTCCTGGATGCAGCAAAGGGACTTGTTCCTCTGTGGGGACCAATGGCAAATAGCCGCGCTATCCGACACCTGACTCAGGCAGTAGAAACAACCATTAACATCACCGCTGGCATCCTTGCTAACAACACGGCTGAGCTTCAGGCAGTCTGCCTGGTGGCTCTTCAGAACCGCCTTGTTCTAGATGTGGTTCTGGCCGACCGTGGAGGTGCATGCCGCATCATCGGCTCCAGCTGTTGCACCTACGTGCCAGATAACTCACCTTCAGTCTACAAAGCAATCGAACACCTCCACAGACTGTCCTCGGAGGTTCACCAAGAGCAGGAAGGATGGTCGCTTGGAGGCTGGTTCTGGGACACTTTGAAGAAGTGGGGATGGAGATTGTTCACATTTTTATTGATACCAATCATGATACTGTGTGGGTGTTGCTTGGGTATTCAATGTTTACCACCTTTATGTGCACTCATTTCCAACTGTATGTGCCCAAAGACTTTGAACTTTAAAACTGAGCACATGAGTCCCCTATATGAGATAGAGGTGCATGGTCTCATGGGGATCGATCCGAACTGACAAGCTGGCGAGACATGTTAAAGGGAGGACTGTGGAATTTTAGTTCGTGTACTGAACATCATCTACGCCATCTTGCAGACTCACGTATGAGCATACACGACAGCCATTTTAGGTACCATGGTCTCCCTGTTCACGATCGCCCGTCAGCACACTTCCCTGAACCTTGCAAGCCTTCCCCGCGCACCCTGGCTGCCCCCGCACTCACATGCACAAGTCATGAACACTCCCCTCCCATGACTCTGTCTCAGGGAATCACACCCCGCGCCTGACCAACACCTCCTTTCCGTCCATGAATACCCCTCCTTTGATGACCCCTTCCTCTGAGCCCGACTGCCTGTACGAACCGCTGGTCATCCTTTAGCCCGAGGATATAGTTTATTGCCCACTACTGTATGCACTCGCTTTTCCTGAAAAGAGCCACTATTGATCATGACCTCCCCACCCCCTGAGATTCGATCAGGCGCACACATTCCAAAGGAATCGGCAGAACACTCAGCTGCGTGATAGCCCCCTCCCAATCATATGAGGGGAAAGGGCCTCTACTGTTGTCATGTGTTGGAAGGGGCCGGAACTGGGGGGTGCCGGGGATGTCGTTCTCATACTTCACAATGTCCTTGTTGTAATAAAGAACGTCCACATGTCTTAAACCAGTGTATAAAAGACCAGGTCTCAAAGAGGCTGAGAGAGCACCTCGAGACGATACCTTGTTGTCTGATCTGATGTGTTCTACTCCGTCGGAATAAACTTGTTTCCTGTCTTCCTGTCTCCAGCGCCTGCCTCTTTATTGAATAACTTCGTATGGTATTAGAGGCGTTTTTACGCCGGGCAAATTTAACTTAGGAAACATCTACTGAAATCGCCTGACCATTTTGAATGCCTGCCAAATAAATAAATAAATGTGTCTTTGTGTAACATAACTGGTGCTCATGCAAAGCATTCTAATACCTTTGGGTCGAGTTAGTTCTATATAAAACTGCAAAAAAAAACAAAAAAAACCTTGGTGTCTTCTGGAACAAGTACTACTTGGAGCTCACAGTCCACCCAGGATTCCTGAGCAGGAATCCTTTCAGCATCAGAATGGAGGTGTCTGCGAGGCATGGGGAGGGAACTCAACCCCCCGGGACCTGTGGCTGCACCGACTGTTTTTTACAGTCAGTAGCAACAATGCTTCATTTCCCTAAAAGCACGGGTTGCATTCACATCCCCAGTGACCCAGTACACCTTTGGACAGGTATAATATGCTATTTTGCTACAGACAAGGGTGGGGGTATGGAGGTGACCAGGAAACCACTGCAGCTAGCAAAAGCAGTCTTCCTATGTCATGATGTTAGGGTGTGTAGGTCACATATTCAGCACTGCAAAAAAAGTGCTATGAACATGAACTCCACATCCCTTAATTGGAAGGGTTAACAGAAAATTAAAGTATGTAGCTTTCTATCATGTTATAACTCAGTGGAGAACAGCATCGCATACCTTATTTAGACCAAGCTCCAGAAGTGGGAACATGTTCCAACACAATCAAAGATTGTACAAGTGCAACTTACTATTAAATGCAGTGTCCAGTGCCCCAAGAAAACTTAAAAAATAACATTCCAACTGCTGAGTTCCTACCGGGCCAAAATAAATTGCAATTCACGTGAAACACTCAACGCAGATTGTACACATGTGGTAAAATGTTTTAAGGATTGAGGGTACCCTATAAATGTACTATACTATGTGTTAGGCAAAGTGTACTGTATTGACCAAGATTGTTTACTAAAACAATGAATTGTTTCTTAAAACAAAACACATTCCTTTTTGTCACAAGGCATTGCAAACAACATGCAGAAATCTGAATAAATTATCACTGGATCTGGAGTTTATAGTGCAATCTAGCATATCATATTATAGGCTGCCTAACTTCATCTGACACTGAGTTTAATTAATAAACTTACATTTTCAGTTCATCAAAATGAATTGTCGTCCTCAATTCCCAATCATTTTTATATCTGGCTTGAAACTGAAAGCAAAGCTGTCTGCTAGCCCAATGTTACCAATTCTTAAAATTATACTTTTAGTGGGCTTTGGCACCTCTCTGTTTGGAGTGTTCCTATGGAGTCGAGGTATTGCAATGCATGAGGGACTATTTTACATCTCACAAATAAACTCAATTGTCACACATTACATTATTTATCTTCTACGTGCACTGTAGGAAGAGGGCAATCATTTTTTTGTTTTGTTTTATACTGCAGAGGTGGTTTTGACCTACCGCGCTTGCCAATGTTTGTTTCAAATGTGATAAGTATGGTGCGTGCAAATTAACCTTCAATACAACTACGTAGTTTGAGCTAAAGGAAAAATGAAAGGGCACACAACAATTTCTTTCATTTATTATAATACAGCAGTTGTCATTTATGCTCCACATTTACCATGTGGCAGAACGTTAGGAAGCGGAGAATGGTCCTTAAATGTTAGCATGGTTGGCCACCTTATAATAAGAAACTATCCAGTTGCTATTTATGTTAGGAAACAGGATAGTAAATCTTCTCTACCCTCTTTTTGCCATAGAAAAACGTCACAAGGGGGCAGTCAGTACCTGCATCTGGGAAGACTTTATGTACTTGGATACTTAATCTTAAAACAAAAGCACCAAAGGGGTTAAATATCAAGGAGAATCTCTGTTAAATCGGTGTGCACATAAACACAATGTTTAGGATATTTTACAGTGATTTATTTTTAATATAAGCATATGATCCTTGGCATTCACTCTTCTATTTTTGACAATTATTATCAGCAGTTTACTGTTGGAAGTTTTACATAATAAAGAATAATATAAATGGAGTTCCTTTAACAAAATGTGTTTTATTCAATTAAATATTTTTGGACCTAATGAAGATGGGTCAGTATGAGATATTCATACATTAATTTATGAATGGGCGCACCAATTCATTCGCAATGCTTTATTACATAAGTATTATCTGTGCCATGATCCACAAACCGTAACATAAGGTTTAAACAATTGTGCTATTAATTGAACAACAGCTCCTCTGATTGGTAGTTTTGTGTCTAGCTGTCTGCATTAGACTGGAAATGATCTGAAACTTTAGCAAATAGGATGGCCCGATTTACTAAAGGTTTACCCTGGCACCAATTAAATGCAAACCAATACAAATAGCAGTGACAACATGCACAAAAGCTATTTGGAGCCAAAAGTTGATTCCGGCACAGCGGCAAAATGGCTGTGTGACAGCCCCTTCTTAATTTATGCAAAGGGGGCTCGCCTGGGGTGGGACAGCACACACAAATAGGCTCTGGTGCAGAGCCAGAACTACTAAAGTAGCAAGAACTGGCTTTCGAGCGCATCTTCAATGGCTGTCCTGCCGTGGAACACTGCACCATCGTGGAAATTGCCGAGGCTGTATGCAGCACAGAAGATGTGGTCAATTTTACTAGCAACTCATCCAGGAGGCCCACAAGGGTAATAATATGCTTTAAAGATTGTGAATGCGACGGAACCCACTGAAGGGTAATATTTTGCTCTAAATAAGGACTAAGAGTCCCAACATGCAACAATGACTAAATATGCACTGAGCGTGACTCACTACAGGTTAAAAGTATGGACATAATCAATTAATTAGAGCTTCCGGTGCGCATTGCTAGCTGCCTATGAATAAGAGGCTTTCTGCCTCGAAACGCATCAGGTGAAATGAATTTTAACTCCTCAATGAAGTTGCTGGCTACTGTTTGAAATGAATAAACTGTGAGGTTACATCACCTGTCGAGTGTGTCTTCAATGCTTTCCGGCTTTTGTTGGAGAATATATATATTTATATATATATAGGTGGCTTATGGGAGAGGTAGTCCCGTAGATTGTAACACGGGCAGTGGGTACCAAAGAGATATAACGAATTCCAGTATGACCGAGTACTGGGTAATAGAGAGGGAAGAGGCAGCGCTGGATATCTTCAGTGATACGGACACGAGTGCATCTACAGCATCCAAAACAAAGATCCAAGTTCATGAGCGTCATCTAGTTGTCTCAGAAAACTAACACAAGAATTGGAGAAACTGCGTAAAAATGAGGTTTCAAAGTGGTGGGACTGTAAATCACTTAAAAGATATCTGAACGTAGGACGCATCCCAAGAGGACTGAGGATTCTCGTAGCACCAACTTACGACAACCCAGATCCTGAAATGCTGCAAGAGTGGGCTGATAATAGTGCGCAATCATCACAAAACATGTTGCAAATACTAATAAAATTTGCAAACAGTGACAGAGAAAAGATCTTGACCAGGATAGATGCAATTTGTAGAGAACTGGAAACAATAGACAAGCAGGAAGACGTCAGAAATATCCTTAACGATTTACAAACAAGAGTGATTAAATATGAGCAAATAATAAAAGACAGAAAAGCCATAAAATTCCAAAGAGATAGAAACGATTACCTCAACGGTAGAATATACACTTTCTCAAAGAAATTTGAAAATATCAAGCACCAAAATTGTCATCCGCTGCAGGTAATCAAGGGAGACCAACAGAACAAAGTGAATCTGAATGGAGCTCCGAAGTGGAGTCAGACCCAGAAGGCACCGGGAGTGGCACCCTAAACTGCAAAGCACCAACCCCAGTACAAGAGTTTGATTTTTTACGAATGGAACGCATGATGAGCTTGCGACCACGACCAGCACGCCAAGAACAGCAACCGTCAAAAAACAAAATACGAAATCAAAGAGAAGGCGAAGGCGAAGAAATAACAGAAGATGGGGAAAGCACAGCACAAAAAACTGTAAAAACATCATACAGAAGGAACAGACGGAGATAATGACGAGTACAGGCACCGACAAAACAGTAATCAATCTATCAAACATAGATCTGAATTCTGAAGAGCAAATCATTTTATTGTTAGGCTTGACCTATTGTACAGAGACTAATCTTGACCATACACAAACCAGAGTAGATGTGTATCAATACATTCGCAAGCTAAAATTGCAAAAACATTTCTTCAATGTGACTAGGAATGTGAAAGAACATGAAACAGGACTAACAGAGCCGGGGACTCTCTGCGTTGCGGATATGAGCTTGCTGAAGGACCTAACAGAACTAGAATGTGAGGAACTAATAGGTCAAATATCCCCATTAGATGCGGCAATAAGATCTGAAATAGACATATATGAAGATATACGCACACCGTTCAAACCTAAATCAGTCTTTACTCCCTTGTTGCCCAAAGACAGATTAGATTTGTTTTCTGACAACGTAATCAAGGATCTAAAAGAGCATTCAAAACTGAGCAGCAGATAATTTATCAAGAAAAATCACAATAAAAGAACACAATATAACAACCTTATCCATAAGATCAAATTGAGACCAGACATTGTGGTACGATAGTCAGACAAGGGCGGAAACATAGTCCTATGGCCTATAGAGATGTACAATCAGGAAGCAACTAAACAGCTACAAGACCGGGAGTGCTACAGTCGCACCAGTGCCACAAGCATAATAGGAATAAAAAATTCCACAAGGCACTCTACGAATGGAGAGGTGTGGGACTGGATTTCCTAAAACACGATTATCCCATAGCTCCACAGGTATATCACATACCAAAGATACATAAAGATGCTAAGTGCCCCCCAGGAAGACTGATCATCTCTGCGAATGGGGGACTCTTTGAAAACACCAGCAGATTCATAGACTTCTTCCTCCAGCCATATGTACGTGAACTACTAGCTTTCATGAAAGACACTGGTGACTTTTTTTTACAAAAATCTAAGATTACAGCTGGAATGATATTTTTGTGTTCATGACACTAGATGTACATACTTTGTATACAAGTATTCAACACACTGATGGCCTAAGGGCTTTGAGCCATTACCTAGGTAAACAACAGATAGGTCTGCACCAACATACCATGATGCTACTACAAATGGCAGAATGGTGCCTAGATAATAATATTTTCATTTTGACAGACGCCACTACAAACAAACACAAGGCACTGCCATGGGCACTTGCTTTGCCCCCAGCTATGCTAATTTGCATATGGGCTGGTGGGAGGAGCAAATACTCATAGAGACACAAAGGACAACCATGACAGAAAATGTGGTACTGTACACCAGGTACATAGATTACATTTTTGTATTGTGGCAAGGTACGGAAGAAAGTGCTAAGAACTTTGCAGCAGAAATCAATAACGACTGTCTTAATTTAACCTTCACATGCACTACCAGTAAGGAATCTATCAAATTCTTAGACCTTGAACTATATGTGGAAAACAAAAAAATACAATCCAGGACCTCCAGAAAACCCAGGTCAGGCAATGCAATCCTCCATGCCAGTAGCTCCCACCCCACTAACCTCAAGGAGAGCGTACCATATGCAGAATGCCTCAGAATGAAACGGAATTGTAGCACACATGAGGGACTAAAACAATCAACGAATAGTCTCTTTATGAGACTAAAGAACAGGGGCTACAGTACCAAAACATTAACAAATGCAGAGAAAAAATTTACAAATAACACAAGAAAAGATCTTCTTTTCTCGCCCAAAAGCAACAACCAAAATAATGCCAAACAATCCATAGGAAACACTACTAGACTAATCACAGAGTTTAATGCTTATCATACAAACCTACGGAAAATACTACAAAAACATTGGCAGTTAGTACGTAATGACCCTGTCCTAGGCCCACGTGTAACAAAATCCCACAGACAACGTTCAGAAAAGCCAAATCGATGCACCAGGAATTAGTCTGCAACGCACCCTCAATCAATAAAGTAGCGAGTTGGCGCAAGCCACAAAGAGGGTTCCATAAGTGCTCCAAGTGCAAGGCGTGTAAACACGGCGTTAACACCAGAATCGTCCCTTACCGCTTAGGCAGACTCCTTTTGAAATCAGAGGAAGCTACACATGTAAAACAGACTTCGCAGTTTACGTTCTCCAATGCACGTGTGGCAAACTGTACATCGGGAGTACTTTACACCCCTTACATGTGCGGATATTGCAACATCTTAGGGCCATCACGCATGATGACACAGCATATCCAGTAGCGAGACACATGAATACATGCCATGCCGGAAAAACGCAAGAACTGTCTTTCTTCGTAATTGACAGTATCCCCAAATACATCAGGGGAAGGAACAGACAGCTGTTGCTCAGAAGATTGGAATCAAGTTACATAATCCTTTTGGATTCCAAAATCCCCAATGGGATGAATGCAAATGAGGCACTCAATGTACATCTCTGATATCCTAGCAGCTTGTCCTGTACCTTTAACTCTTTCCGTAGCATTAGGTTCTCACTGTGTAGCACAGTTATATAAGTTTTAGTTGACAAATTTTGCACTTAATTAGCATAAGTGAATATAAAATGTCATTTTTATGTGTTCTATGACAGGCCCACTATGACAGAATTGTTTGAATCACAAAATTGATCTGTTATTTGGGACCTAGTGAATACAAGATTCCGTAATGTACTGCGCCCACTAGGGCAGAATTGTTGGATTTATAAAGTTGAGTCAGGCATAAAATGTAAAAAGTGAAAAAAGAGAGGTGGTCACCACTCGGTTAAGAATTTATTTGTTTAAAAGTCTGTCAAAACATGTTGACATTATTTTCATTTTGTTTACAGCACTTCTCCAAATGAACGAAATGTACGTCAATCTTTATTTAAATTAAATTGACGAACAGTCAGTGCAACATAGTATCTTTTTCATGTTGATTAATCACGTGCACGTTAAGAAATGCTATGTACCTTTAAAAAAAGAATGGCTACATTGTAACCTCACCCGTGAGAAAGAAGTGAGGAAACTTCTAAATGCGTTGGGTGTTTCTCGTTGCCAATAAACATGTTGAGCACAGACTGTGGCCACAGCTCTGGTTTTTCTCGTAAAAGAGGATTGTGTACCAGGAGGTGTGTTTATATTACGGGGGTTGCGACCCCGCCGTGTCCTCGCCGTTGCAAGAGGCTCGGACACGCAAAAAAGCTGGTGATTCTATATATATATGTATATTTCAGGACCGGCACGATGTTCTGGGCAAAAGAAAGCCTGCACTCGAAGCATTCCGTCCTACTTAAGGAGTTTAATTAATGCTGCAACAAAATACAGGGGCACTGCACCTACTCAAGGATCATATAATCACCTGCTGGACTACTTGAACCACAATTCTGTGGGTTTAACTGTGAAAGCCACGCCCACTGAGGGCGGTTTACATTCGAAATAAAAAAGGATGTTGAAACAGGTGAGACTGTCTCTGCCTCTGTAAAGCCCATGATTAGGAGGAGTGTATTGCCTCGAAACGCGTCGGGCATGGTATAATGCTGGAATCAGAGAGAACAGGCTGCAAGGAGGTCAATATTACCGGAAGGAAACAGAGCATCGTCGAGTGACCCCTCAAGCGCAGTGGTGTTTGTTTGCTCATGTATATATATATATATATATAAATATATATGAAGCACATTTTGTTTTTGCCAATAACTTTGGTGCCATTTGATAAATCTTCATGAAACTTTCCTCAAAAAAGTTTATCCACCTCAGCTCCTTCCTGGAAAGTTTCTGGGTGATCTGACCAGCAGGGAGCGAGAATTAGGGGGGTCCCAAAACACTTTCCCCCCATGCCATTTCCATAGAAACAAATTAGACACGATACAGAAAAAATGGCTGAACAGAACTATACGAAAGTTGCAGAAAACTAGATATATATCCCAAAAGATTGCCTTTTGTGATTTGGTGGAAATCTATTCAGCCGTTTTAGAGATATTAAGGTTAAAAAATAGCAATATTGGTTGCTCTTAGTGCTGGCTGCCCAAAACACGCCGTAGGAGCAGGGCCACGGCCAAGCCCTGCCACACACGGTTGACTGTGCATGGCCAAGGGTTGGCTGCATATGCAGATTGGGCACAGGGCAAGGCCGCTGATGAGGGCATTCTGCCAACCCCATGCTGCCAACCCCCTGTCACGCACAGCCAAGTTTTTCATAATAAGATATTACTTAACGTAAACAAAAAATTGAAATTCACAACAAAAAAAACAAGAGGTACAGTGAAGTTATGCATAGGTGACTGAATTTCACCAGTTACACTGACATAAATACAACTTGCACTGCTTATGGCTGCTCACATTACATTTCTGACAGTGACGTAACTTGAGGTGGCCCCCTGCCACATAAATGCAGGGAGCCCCCAGGCTACAGGCCCGGTCAGGAGCTCTCAGACCAGCGTCCTGCCAGTGCTGGAGGGGGTCCCCAGAGCTCGAGGACCCCTGCACCGTGGTGACTTTTGTTACTACATTGATCTCTGATGACGTCTCAATTCTGCGCTGGTGCAAGTTATACTTTTTTTTTGGGCGTTCAAACTGCTTTTATTGAATAACATAGACAGTACACAGCGTCCAATGCCTACAACCCTGAGGCCGGCAGCGTGGAGTGCATTCAGTGCATAAAGTCATGAGAGGTATAACACAGCTGTAGGACCGGCATCCCGGGGGCCCGGTAGCGTAGTTTAGCACCGTGCTATGAGTGTCCGATAGCTAGTACAGAAGACATATGTCATAAGAGCAGCAGCAGTAGAACAGAGTTTTATGGATTTTTGGTTTAATTGTATTCCTTAGAAACAGTCCCCAACTTTAAAGAAACCTGTGAGGTCTCGTAGGCACACTCGGGAGTTAAATCCTAACACAAATTTATAGCAGTACATAGCTATAGTCTTCTAGGGCAATGGGACGACACACGCCAGTCGCAGCAGTGCCTGTGCATCTGACGGATAGGGGTGAAGTGTGGTGCCATAGTGCAGTGCCGGGCCTAATAAAAAAGAATAGAGGTACAAGGAAAGTGTATGGAAATGTCAAGGCAGTAGAGAGTATACGTCAGGTAGGGATTTGGGTACGAGTGTTGCGTGTGAAGTGCCAATGTAAATATCACAGAGAAAATGCCTTGCCGGTGTGCGTACAGTAGGGCAGTATATGGGGCAGTAAGTGAGGTTGAAAGGCTGGGCTTGGTGTGCGTGTCTGCAAGTAGCAGTCTATAACCTCGGATGTATTCAGTGTAGTTAGTCATTAACAGCCCCTCCCTCTGGAATATCATTGTCATCCGCCTGGGCATGCAAATAGCCAACCAACGGGCTACAAATATCTTTGGGTCGGCTAGAGATCGGTAGGAGTTCAGTGAATGTGATGTGTTGTTCCTGGCAGTATGTCATATCCGCCAGCCACTCCTTAAATTTAGGGGCTCTGCCTCTGCCCCATCGACATGCCACTCGGCGCTTCGCCAAAAGCAGTGCCATATCAACGAATTTTCTGCAGGTTTTGGAGATATGGGGCGTGTGTCCCAGCAGTACAATGAGTGACTCCGCCTAAATGGCTACAGTGGTCATGGCTGTAAGAGCGTCTACCACTTGCTGCCAATATAAGCGGATAGAAGGGCATTCCCAAGCTAGGTGCAGGAAGCCCGCGTGTTCAGCATGGCAGCGCTCACATCTATATTCTTCGGCTAGGCGAAATCTGTGCTTTTTGACTGGGGTATAGTATAATTGGTGCAGGAATTTGTAGTGTATGATCTTAAATCTGCTGCCAGCCGATATCCGGGCCGTCAAGGCAGAACAGTATTGCCAGTGGTCGTCAGTGAGTTCCGTGGCTAGGTCAGCACTCCAGCGCGTCCGAGCCCCCGCCTCAGGTAGCGAGGCGACAGGTCTGAGCTGGCGATAAAGACCAGCAACCAGGTGTGCCCCTTCCTGCGCGCATAGCAGAAAGTGGAGGGGGAGGAAGGTCTCAGGCTCCCCAGGGAACGCAGGGAGGATGTCCTTCATGCCCTGACGGAGACGCAGGTAGTAAAAAACATCCAGTGGGGTACTTCCGTGGGAGGTGAAAAACTTGTCTGCGGATTTGAATTTACCGTTCATGAAGAGGTCGCCCCATGAGGTGACCCGCAATCGTTCGCAGAGCAGACGAAACCCTCGTTCTTGTAATAGGGCAAGGTTCGGATGAAACGTCAACGGCATTCTGGGAGAGTATGGCAGGCAACAGGACATCCTCTTGGCTATGCGACGCCATGCATCGAGTGTGCAGGAGACTGAGGTGTTTGGCGTCTGTATGAGTGACTCTAGGCAGAGAATCAGACCATTAAGTGGAATGGGATGCACTATCCAGTCCTCTACCGCTAGCTGAGGCATGAAGGGTGTAGGGACTAGCCAATGGTATGCATAATGTGCTTGCGCGCATAAGTAATAAGCCTCTGGTGCAAGTTATACTTATGTCATGTATGCATAACTGGCGAATTTAAGCGTTATTTTGTTTTTTAAATATTAGGACAGAGTTTGTTATTGGATAATTAACAATTTTCTTGGGTCAACGTGAGCTGAGTACATGTCTTTGATTCAATATTTTGAATTTTGCCTTATTGGGCTACAAATAATTGCTATTACTTTTAGCTCACAAACTTTACTCAGTAACTGCCTTACTCACTTGTTCACTTCCCAATCACTCCAAGAAGTTTGCCCAGGTCTTAATTGACTGGCACACCTCTCTCTCCTTACCGTGTCCTCCTTTTATGAAGGCCACACAAGTGTTGTAGGTTTAATGAAGCGTTCTTGTCAAACACATATAGAAACTAAGCATGTGGTCTTCAAAATACACCAGTAGACCAGTCATCATAAAATCCACAACTGTCAATTAAAAGTCCTGCAATGACTCTGACCTCCCATGGCAGGGCATTTAGAAGATGTACTTTATCCTTGAAGTAGTTTGATACCACTGGGGAGTTAGTTCTCCTTAGCATGTTGCTGTGTGCCACTGATCTTGCACATGCAGAAAAAGGGGTCTACCAGTATGAAAGAATTAAAGGACATTTTGTCTTTGTGATTAAACTACAAAGGCAGAATGGGTATTACATTAAAACAACAACTTTTTGTGCAATGCATTTGCCCATCAATTGTGTGGTAAATAGTTTGGTCCCACTTTTGAACAATCCCCCCACCAGCACCACTTCACTTGCCTTTCTAACTCAAAATGTGAGGTGTTGCTAAAAACAGGGGTCCCTTTAATCTGAATCAAAGCACCTCGCATGCTCCTTCCACATTTTCCTGCCATTTATTTCAGAGTTCGCTTGCATCCCTCGTTTTATCTGACAAACATAAACACATCATTACCACCAGATGCCTCGAGCCAAAGGAATGGCAGCCATACGCTCATCGCTATCTAAGTGGTTAACCCCAATTTCAAGCCACAAAATTGCATACAATATTTATTCTGGATTGCAGCACTTACTGCTTTGGAAAGTGTACAGTAGCTAACTGATTAATGCCCTCTAATAATGGTAATAACACATGTGCTGATAGAGCGCCATTATCCCTTGCGCGCTCGCGGGCAGGTTGCGCGGTCCTATTAACCAATTGTAATTGACGCTCCATTTGCCATTGATACCTCGAACTGCAATCCGAGTGGCATCCGAAACCGACTGTAAAAGACATTGGATGATGGAAAGTGAATCATCAGGCTGTTACGACGTCCAACTAGCCTTATGACTTAATTAATGGAATTAAGGTATTAAGAATAGGTCATAGAGGGGAACTCTTTGCTTGCTGATGGTGAGCCAGTGAGTTGTCAACCCTCGTGGGTCATTAGCAGAGCTGAAACAATAAATCGTTGATAGCATGGTGTGCCTTAAATGCAAACATGTAAATACAATTTAATAATGAGTAAGGTTCGAGCCTTAATTTAACACTTGCGCGAGCTCTGTGCAGTATTCGGCCATATTTGTTAAGTATTCCAATATTACCAGTCTGGTCTCAAACAAGGGTACGAGTGTGTGTTTGCCTTGCCATCAAGCCCTCAACATGATGAATTGAACTCACATGTGCTGTGCCCAATGGCTTCGTTTCATCCAAATCCTAAAGGAAGGCAAGTGACATCACATGCCACTTAACACCACTAACCCCATTCTTGCAAAGGAAATGACATCATTGTTTTCATTTTCTTTTCAAACAATATTTTTTGAAAGAGTGAGGATGCAGCATAATGATAAACTGGGACTGAGAAGAACAAAGCACAGGTACTCGCAAAGCAAGGCGTGCATTTGCTTTAAAGGGACAGAAGACGGATTAGTTAAACCACAAGTGCTGCGAAGCAACTCACAAGAGCTACTAAACAAAGTAAACAAAGTAGTGAAACCATATATTACCTCTGGCTATTCTTGAATGCAGGAGGGGCACTTCCATACAACGAGGTAAGGTTAGCAGCCTTAGAATGCCACCCAGTGGTGTGACCAAATTCCAACAAAAAAAAAAGCCAGTAGAATGGCCTTTTTCTGTGCAAGGGGGAGCTGACATAGGCAAGATGTTATTTTAGTGGAGCGCTGAGAATTCCTTGGGCTGCGCCTTTCTGCTATAAGAAAAACATATTCCTTTTTCTGAGGGCTTTTCCTTACACCTTTATAACAAAAAACAGAGAACTTTAAATGCCAGGAAATAAATGCCACGGTTGTGGATGTGATTTACAGGCACATGCATCAAGCGTTTAAGAATTCGCAAAAATTGCGAATCGCAAAAAAATAGCAATTGCGATCGCAATTTACCATGTCGTTATGCATTAACCTTATTTTTGCGAAAATATGTACGTTTTCGCTAAAATAAGGAATCGCAAAAGAATGCCTTGCGAATTCTTATTTGCGATTCTCAAATACAGAATCGCAAATAAGGAATTCCCAACTCATTTCTTGATGCATGTGCCTGTATGTCTTTTATTGGACCAATGCAACCAGCATGTCGATGTTACAGGCGAATGTGTATGCTTCAGTGAGGACCAAGAACAAATCAAAGTTAATTTAAGGGAATATTACAAGGCCCCTGTTGTAAGGTCGTTCACTCCGCTCCCCCAATTACTAATAACACAGGGGCCACTCGCTACAGAGCGCACAGGTAAAGGGGGTTAAAAGTGGAACCCTGCGTGTACCCTGAAAAACATGAAGAATTTCTAGGGGGAGGGCCTTTAGTTTCCGGGGCCGATGTCCGTGGTAATTCCTCATTTATCTGCAGAGTTTCGTCTGGCTTTTAACAGGTCTGCAGACCTTGCAATTTCAATGATACTGGAAAGACGCATCACCCCCCCCCCCCCCCCCACTGGAATTACTATGTACCCTGTAATGAGGCCTTTAATGTGATCTTTCCTGATCAAAAATCTGCAACTTAAATACTTTTTGACTAATTTTAGATGACTAGGTGGCTAATCTGTTTAAACGTGTCCTCCAAGGGCAACAAATAACTGTACAAAAGGTAATGTAATATAACATTATTATTGGACATTAAGGGTGGTATTAGCCACACGGTGCCCAGTCTCTGTCTGCGGTGTGGCACACCTGTACCTAATTGCACTTGGCGCAGCTCATGACAGTGTATCCTGTCACAACAAGCACTCTGGGGGAGAGTGCATCAGTGAAAGGCGAACAGGCTGTTTGAAGTCTTCAGTCTGCCTTTGTTTATTGGCGCTGGCGGCACAGACTCCGATTCAAAGGAAATAAGACATCACCAGCAGGCAGGGGGGGTACGTCACTCCACCTGTCCGCAATGGCATCCCTAATGGACTCTCATCGACTCCAGTCAGGGGCGTAGCTTCAGGGGGGAGTTTGGGGTGTTACTTTTAAAAGACTCGCGCCAGGTCATTGTCTTTGGTATTAGCAGGTTTCTGCTAGCAGTGAACTTCCTTAGAACTAAAGCCGGCGAGAAATTCTAGGATTTATTAGAGAACTGTGATTGAGAAAGAAGTCATTTGTAAATTGACGTGATGCACTGGAATACTAAGGAAGGAGACTGAGTGTTGAGGTACACATGTACTTAGAATTATTGGTGCACCAGTATCGTGGAAATAATGATTTTATGTCAGAATGATTTTAAATTTTCAACGAGTGCCTTTTTAAATTATTTATGGATTTTTTTTTAATAATATGATTGATTCCTCCCCCACATGATCATTAATGGTCGAATTGTAATTACTTATATTTGTAATGATTTAATAATCCCTCGCATGATTAGTCTTTTTTATGTAACTTTGATGGTACAGTTGTATCGAAATAAAAATGATATATGTTTGGGGTGTTACACCTCTCTAATTAATATATTTTCTGAGGAATAGTTAGGCACAGGTACTTTCAGTCAGGTATGGTGAGGTGTCTGTCGGGTTTTACCTGGGATTTTGCCTGCACACACTGACAAAAACAATCACACACTCATCTGTTTTCAAAGCCCTTCAAATGTTGATTATTTAAAAAATATATTGTTTCTCTCAGTTGGTAATCCTACCAATCCGCATCCCTCTCCCTTACCATTGCCTCTTAAGCCCCTCTCATGCACTCTACTTGTCCTATAATGTATTTTAACATTATATGCCGGCATGATTGTCGAGAAATCTGAAGCTCACCCCCCCCAATCTTACTGACCAGGCTACGCCCCTCACCCCAGTGCCCACCTTACAAAGGATACTCAAACGGGATGCACTGACTGAGGACCACCTCTACGTGGTGCAGAGTAAGTGCACCTCCTAACGTTTCGTTTCGTTTCATAAACTTTTATTCGATTGCCATTGTTTTTGCAACCATAAAAAGTACAAAAGCTAAAAACATTCAATACATTTTTCAAAAGACATTTACAAATTAGGGACTGTCATAATTAAGAGAAAATTATGGTTACTCATAATTGCGTCGATACATGATACAGGATTTAAAAAAAATTGCAGTGTACTTTGCAATAAAACTTGACTCCAGAGTTTGCAGGGACAAGAATGCAGATTTACACGATCTAAGACCTGCTAGTTTGAGAACAGGCAAAATCCAGACCTTTCTGGGGAAGGAATAAAATTTACAAAAAAATAAAACGTGCATTGTCGATTGATTTGAAAGATCATCACAGGGACAAGGGATAAGTGTATGAGACCAATCGTGAGTTTTAGGAAAAGTAACTAACCTGAAAAAAAGATTAAAACGAAACCTAGTAAGGAGATACTTTTCATAATTATTTAAATGAAAAATCAAATAAGGTTGTATACCCAGGTGGGTCTGGACAGCTGTAATCTGAGAATTTGATGGTTTTGTCAGTTCAATGGTGCTACGTAGAGCTCTAAGATGACTCAGACACAGTTTTTTGAGCTCTTTTCTTGAAATATCACCCATTGAGGGAGGGTCTTGAAAGTAATTGCTGCGGTCTATATCTCGGCTAAAGTTCCTTATGTAAGCTAGCCAAGATATTTTTTCCCAATTATCAAGGGCAACACAATCCATGATCAAAGATCGAGTTAGGTAGCATTCTTCATTGGTCCAGATGCGGTGCCACAGGAGCATAGGATGACAACGTATTGTGTCCGTGATATAGTCCATGCCTAGTTCAGCTAATGAAGCATAGATTGGGGCACTAGATGGTAAGGACAACAGGTATTTGGCAAAGCCATTTTCTACTGTTTGTAGTGGGTTGATTGGGCCATAACCCCAAACACCTGCACCATACGTGGCCACACTGTGGCATTTGGCATAGTATATTTTGAGAAGTTCCGGAGGAGCTGGTTTTCCCAGTTTCCTGGAGAAGGAGACTAGGGCTGATGTAGATCTCTGGAAAAGCAATTTTTTGCTTGCAACCAACTGCCGCCAGCTCAGAGTTTCATCCACCAAAATTCCAAGGTAGGGATAAGCACTAGTTCGATCCAGCTTGGTTTTGTTCACAAAGATGGTTTTAGGATTTTTTAGTCTCTGGCCAAAGTGCATTACAAAAGTATTTTTGATGTTGACTTTAAGGCTCAAGGAATCCATATAGGAACAATATTTGTTGAGTTGTACTTGCAGCTGGGTCAAAGTCCTGGCAAAAATAACAGAATCATCGGCATATAAAAGGGTTGGTATGGGACGATGTTTGATTTGTGGGAGGTCCTGGCTCCCCTCTAGTAGCGCTGCCTCCAACCTGTTAGTATACAGGTTAAACAAGAAGGGATCCAGTACACAACCCTGTCTTACCCCCTGTCTAATTTGGAAGTCGGGGGTAAGTTTGCCGTTAATCCCATGCCGTACTCTTGCCATTGCGTTCGAGTATAATTCGCGCAGGAAAACAATAAGTGCAGAATCGACGCCCATTTCCTCAAGCAGGGACCAAAGTTTACAGTGCTGTACACAATCAAACGCTGCACTTAAATCAACGTAGACTACAAATAAGTGACCTTTTTTGGCATTTACATATATTCCGGTCAGAAGAACAAGATTCAAGATTTGTTCCAAGGTCCCAAGACCAGCTTGGAACCCATATTGGAGATCAGTTATAATTTTCTTGGATGATGCCCATTCTTGAAGACGCACCAATAATATTCTACCTACTACCTTTCCAATAGAGTCCAGAAGGGAGATAGGTCTGTAACAGACCGGATCGTTTCGGTCTCCCTTTTTAAAGATAGGTAGAAGAATTGATGATGACCATGAATCTATAAGGCCTACTGTTGTTACTGCTGTTAGGACTTGGGTGAGGAGTGGAGACCAAAGCTCGATGTTGTGAGTAAAAATGTCTACCGGGACCCCGTCCGGTCCGGGGGCCTTACCTAGTTTGGAGGCCTTCAAAGCTCTGACTCCTTCACCATGTTCAAAGCAGATGTTTATTGGATGCGTCTTGGATACTAATGTTGGTGGGAGAAAAGGTTCCCCCTCTGTTGGATTGGGTTGGGGACCCCCGAAGATTCCCGTGAAATGGGCAACCCATTCTTCAGCTGACACTGCCACGTCAAGATGTTGGACAGATGACGAGTCTGACAAAAAAAGGAGATTTTACCACTCGCCAAAAGTGACCGCTATCCCTCGCTCGACAGCTTTCATGAAGTTGAAGCCACAAATTCGCCTTAATTTCCTTAGTGCGTTTTGCCCTTTCGTCCTTGTAAAGTTTTCTCAGCCTGGCAATCTCAGGGAGGTTCCTAGGGGTTGTCCGCAGGGCTATCTTAAGATTTGAGAGTGCTTTGCGGCATCCAGGATTAAACCACCTCTCAGTCAATGGTTTGCGTGAATTTGTACGCGTTAGTTCCTCTTTTATTGTTCTCAGAATCCTATCAAAGCTACTGAGGATTAATTCGGGCGAGGAGCTAGGATCTAGGCAGTCCATAACAGAGAGATTAACTTTTTTGATAACCTGCGCTGTCAATGCATCGGGATCGATTTTTGCCCACTTTACTGAAAAACCGTTCACCTTATCCATTTTTAAAGTTTCTTGGGTTAAGAGGCTTCTTGTATTTATGTTTAGTGACACGATTTTTGTCTGTATTAGGATTTGGTTTGAGAAATGGGCACTGCTGATGTCTGTGCCTATAGAGAATTTTTTCAGTTGGCCCCTTAAGTTCTGAGAGCATAGAATGAAGTCAATTGTACTTGATAGACCCGGCCATGAAATGTTGGAGCAAAGTCTAGTTGAGGGTATACTAGTCGATTTGCATAATCCAACTCTAGGGAAAAAAAGCTCTCATTAAAAAGAGAGCCATTTATAGAATGAGTAAAATGGGCCAGAGGGCTATCAAATTCGTCGATCAGTCCACAATTCTCATTACCGTCTTTGAAATTAGGACATAATGGAGTATTGAAGTCACCTCCCCAAATGATATACACGGTATGAGACGTTAGCTTTTTCAGTTGAAGCTTTAAGAGAGAGGTAATTTCGTTGACCATCCGTGAGCAGTCTGATTGCGAAAGATTATTGTACAAATTAACCAGAAGATAAACAAAACTATTTTTAAAAAGGATTCGTAGGATTTGATAAGAGGCTTCCTCTTTTAGGATTGTGATTGTTGTCAAAGGAAGGGTGTTTATTACGTATATCGCTAACCCTCCCTTGGGTCTGCCGAGCATGCCCTGTGTGGCTAAGATGGTAAAAGTTTTATAGCCCGCCAGATGGACAGGGACTGGTGACCAGGTCTCTTGGAAGCAGACTACATGGTTCTCTGTTATTTTATCCACCCATATTTGAGATTTTATTTTGGAGCGAAGTCCTGCAATGTTCCAAAATAAAAATGATAGTTGTAGGTTCTTTGCACTGGAATAGTTACATAATTGGGGATGATCCGATGGAACTGTGTTTGTGATGCTCGTATCATTTATGTGCGGAATGCTAAGTAGCGGGTCAAGAGGGATTATAGGTTCCTCTTCTTCTATTTGTGTTGAGATATAGGGGGGACGATGGGAAGGGAGGGTTTGACCGCTAAAGCATGAAATGGTGATAGGGTTAGTATTTGGTAAAGGGGTATCAAAAGGTTTCTCACAGGGTGTCTCTAGACCTTCAGATGGTGATATGAACCTCTGTACCTGATTGTTGATATATGGAGTGGCTGGCGGTCAATCGACCATTTGCAGACAGTCGTATCTGTTTCGTGTTGGTATTCCTCGCCATCCTGTCATAGGGACCTGTTCTCTGATTGGAGGCCAATTCCACGTTTCCCATTCTCTGTTGGTGTTTCTGTGGGAACGCTATGGTTCCTCGTAGTTCCACGCCCTCTCTAAAGGTTGTTCCCAGTTTAGAGGCATCAAATACTGGTTATTGTATGTTGGGGGATAAAAAAAGGAAAGACGATAAGCGTCTATCCCTCCACTCTTAGCTAGGGCTGGCCAGGAACAGATATGGTCTACTGTGGCTGGATCTTCACAGCTGACTATTATGCAGTCTCCCTGGATGGTTTTTAATTCTGACCCTACCCACGGGACTCTGCGTACGGTGGAAATTCTGCTGGTGTATGCAGATTGTGTAGGTCTGTTAATGTTAAGCCACTGTAAAACCTTGTTTTGTAATGACCAGGATGGTTCTTTGATAGAATCCGGTAGCTTGGGGACACCCGTAAGAATAACGGTATAGGGGGATGCTTCACGCGGAAGATGGAACAGGCGACTTGGCCTACGCCCCTTTTTCCCATCACTAAATATATTTGGCAAGGGATGCTGTGGTACTATTGGTGGGATGGGCGTCTGTGGTGGAGGAAGAGCAACCTTTACAGGGGGTAACTGAGTAGGACAGGATTGGGGGGGGTGCAGGCTGAGTGGGAGTAATAATGCACCCAGTCTTATTCTTATTCTCAGTCACCTCTCTACGGGATAAGGGAGCAGAGGGTTGTGTATTCTTGGAATTTGTTTGGTTGACTTGGAAAGTTGATGGTTTTGGCAAGTTTGTTCCATAGGTTTTATGAACCCCTTGGGTGCCAGCAGTTAAAGGGGTAGCATTAGTAGTGGAAGTTCCTAGAATTTGTTGACCCCCTCTTGGAGGGATTAGAGGTTTTTGTGTTAGTTTTGCTAGCTGTTTTTCTATGATCATTATGCTACGTTCAAGGGGTTGGAGGTGGTACTTAAGTATTTCCCTAAAGCTGGCCAAAAGTTGGTTATTTTCGCTACTTAGGTTGCAAACTTTCCCGGCTGTGGTCGGAATGGGTAAGTTTGCAGATAAATCTGTTAGAATAATGGGTTGAACATTAGAATCATTTGGAGGTTCACATAATTTTGGAAGAAGTGGTCTGTCTGTACAGGTTGTTATAGCTTTGGATGGTAATAGGTTTTCTATGGTCTTATCTTTACCTTGCTTAGGGACAGCGCCCTCCTCTCCCCTATTTGCTGAATTTGGGTAGCCGAATCCTGGGAATGCAATAATTGTAGGTCGGGGGTATTTTCCAGATCGCATGCGGATTCGATGTCAGATGTAAGATTTGAAACAGAGAGGTCGATAGATTTCGGTATTGTGTGAATATCTATCTGGACATTTGACTGAGGTTGTGGTTGTAAAGTAGAAGAGACTAGGGATGGTTTTGATGGAGTTTGGGCGGAGGCTAAGGGGCCCAATGATGACCTTCTTGCTGCTGCAAGTTCTTGCGATACCCTTCGCTCAAGTAAGGATATGCTCAGGTTGATAGTGTTGTTTGTTCTAGAAATAAATTGATCAATTGGACCAGTAACCAGGGCAGTAGCCATGGCAGTCTTGCCTCTACTCCCCCTGGTCATAGTGTAAGGTTTAAAGGGAAGTTTTATACAAAATGTGAATCTTGTAGGTGAAAGTCAATTATCGAGCAGCAAGAATACACTGGTAGTTGATGATCGCCTTACCAGATGCACAGGCCAGTGGGGTGGCCCAGCCCAGCCTTTAACAGTCTAGAACGGGCTAAAACGGGCCCGCCCTTGGCCCGGGCTTCGCCCCGGGCTACGACCCGCGCGTGTCCCGCGATGCGCGTTAATAGGCCTGCTTAAATTTATGAAGGAGGCGTGGCACTGGGAGGGGGCGCGGCTCGGCCGGGAAGAGGAACCAGCTGTTGGTGTTGACAGGAATGCTGGTCCTCGCAGTCCCGGGCGCCGCGCCTCTCACCTCCTCTGCGGCCACGAAGGTGTTGCACTCTCCGCAAGGGTTTACAAAGAAGCAGGGATCTCGAAGCGCTACTCCTGTAGCGAAGGGCTAAGTCAGGCGATTCAAACACCTCTAACGAGCGGCAGCTCCTAACAGCTTACTTGCCTCTGCAGCTGTGTCTGTAATATGGTGCAGGTGCAAAGACAGAGCACACCCACACTTTATTATTCACAAACATCTGCCAGGCACAATCCCACCCTGGGTACAATAGTTTTGTGGAAAACTCATATCAAGAGACAGAGTAAATATGTATCCAGGGTATGAATGGAAGAGAATACCCCAAAATAAGTCAAAGTGTAAGGTAAAGTTAAATATTTTTCTCTGTGGAGAAAAAGTTGTGAACTGTAAGCACATTTTCCTGAAGCATTCACCCATGTATATATGTTTACTATCAACATTTATGCATGTGTAAATGCCGTAGCATACCAATCATGCCTGGGGCTCTGGTGCAAAGAAAGTGTCCCTTTGACTGCAGTTGGAGGTAGTAAAATTCAGCAATTATCAGAGTTCAATGGGCCCAGGTGCCACTGCACTTGCGGCACCAGTAGTAGCAACACCCACTGTATTTTTTGTGAATTCTCACAAATATATAGCTACACACCAAAGGTGGTAAACATTTTTCTCTGTCACAGAAAAAATACTTTTCTTTTATCTTCGCTTTCTGTATATGCGAGTGAGTAGCAACATTTTTGCAAGCTTCAGGGAAATTCCCCATCATAGTGGTGTTTCTGGTCTTCAGTTTCTCTCAGATTCCCGCCTTTCATTTATGCTTACTGTAATCTTATGCCACATGGGCTAAAATGCATTTCAGAGGGCTTCAAGTTATGCTGCCTTTAAATAGAATTATCCATAAACTGACCTCCTTGTTTGTTCTCAGTCCAAATCTTGAAATGTACATTCTCATATAAGAACTTTTTTCTTTCAGGTCTTTTCATCCACCATGCGTCTCCCATGGTCTCTTCTGTCCACCACAATGCTTTGCCAACAATAGTTGCCATTGAGAAAAGACAAGTAATTAAATGTGTCTACTGTTGTTTTTTTTCCTCCAGGTCTTTTAATGCTTTCCTTCTCTCATGTTCCCTGTGGCTGCTGCAATTAATCGAGGGGAGCTAGGGAAAATGGCAAATTCGCTTGCTGCGGTCTGGGCTTTCAAAGCCGGTATCCAGTTGCTCCAGCCCACTGATGAAATGCCCAATAGAACAAAAGGCAAGTCCAGCCTTGCTCCCAAATTGTAACTTGGTTGTAGGGTTGCCATCTTTTCTGGAGACAAATGCCAGCCATCTGTGCATGTTTTAAAATTCTGCAACGGCCTGGAAATTATGCCTATATAGAAATGAATGAAAAATAGTCTCATGGACATGATACTTAATTAGAACTTCATGAAAAATCTTCTGTATTCATTTTTAACATGGACTTTCTATCTTTGTTTACTTTAATTATCAATCAGAAATCAATCACCACGGCAGCCATGGAACACTTTTATTTATTGATTTTTTTTGTTATATTTACTTATTACAGTTTATACTGATGAAGAAAAAAATACCGGCATTAGACTTTTTTTTGTAGTTTTATATAGCTCAACCCAAAGGTATCAAGTATCAGAGTGCCTTACTTGAGCACCAGTTGCGTTACAGACACATTCATTTTTGTTAGGTTCGGGGAGATTAAGTGACTTGTCCAGAATCACAGGATGTGGAGTGTCATTGCCGAGACTCGAACCTGGTTCCTCAGCTTCGAGGTCGACCACTCTAGCCCTTAGGCCACATCCTCTCCCCTAATATTTGAACTGGCAGGGACTTTAAAATACTGGCCTTGCTAATAAAGGTCAATATTTTAAAGTTCTTACCAGTTCAAAAATTAGGAAACTTGTCTAATGCCCGTATTTTATTTTTAACTGCCCGTGTTCAAATAGAATGGTAAAAGGCTCACAGATCTTTGTGCCCTGAAAAGTTTGGTGAGGGGCGGTAGTATATTCCCACACAAAAGAATACACAAGGCAATATGGGTGTTACCAAACCATTCAACAGAGAAGCAGATTGACCATGTCGCTATTGCCAAGTCATTACGGAGGTCCCACAGGATGTGAGAGTGATAAGAGGAGTGGACGCGGCGTTTGTGCCATCACCTTGTTGTGGCCAGGCTAAAGCTGAAGAAAACATGGATGGAACCGACAAACCAACACCAGTGATATAACACCACCCTCCTCAAAGATGCACAGAAACTGAATACTCAATCACTCTCAGTAACAAGTTTCAGGTCCTGCAAGAACTAGAGGATGACAGAGGCCCAGTTCAAAGTATGTGGAAGAAGATCAAAGTAACAATTATATTAACCTGCCAGGAGGTACTGGGTCCCATGAAACACCAGCATAGAGAATGGATCTCCGCCTATACTCTTTGCAAAATCCAACAGAGAAAGGAAAAGAAAGCTGCAGGCAACACCTGCTGAACAAGAGCAGAAAAAGCGCAGAAAAAGCAAAATCTTAAGGCGAAGACACCAAAACCTGCAAGGAAGCAAAGAGAAGCTTAAAGAGCAGACAAGTGAAGATTCATTAATAGTCTTGCCACCGAAGCCCAGGAAGCAGCAAGGCATGAAAACTTGAAACAACTCTACAACATAACAAGAAAACTCTCCGGCAGATACATGAAGCCAGCCTAACCTGTTAAAGACAAAGCTAAGAAGACAATCATGGGTAACGAAGGCCAGCAATGAAGATGAGTGGACCTCT
This sequence comes from Lissotriton helveticus, assembly GCF_964261635.1. NCBI lineage: Eukaryota > Metazoa > Chordata > Amphibia > Caudata > Salamandridae > Lissotriton > Lissotriton helveticus. The sequence continues at coordinate 1,546,769,591 of NC_136067.1, read as the reverse complement.
TTGAAGAGCTGTCAAACCATCCCATGCTGCAGTTTGCACCAGACATACTTCCAGCTGACAAGGACGTGCCAATACACTGCAGCAGACCCACCAAAGAAGAAATACAGTAAGCCATCAAACATCTGAGCAATGGGAATGCAGCAGGACCCAACAACCTTCCTACGGAGGCACTGAAGGTAGAAATTGAAGCATCAGTAGGCATGCTCTACCTCATGTTTGGAAGCATCTGGGAAGAAGAAAAGGTGCCATCAGACTAGAAGGAGGGATACCTCATCAATATCCTCAGGAAAGGTGACCTGTGTAACTGCACAAACTACAGAGCGATAATTCTTCTATTAATCCCAGTTCAACAGAGTCATCCTGAACAGAATGAAGTAACAAGTCAACACCAGTTTTGAGATCAGCAAACTGACTTCCGCAAAAATAGATCTTGTACAGAGCAGATTGAAGCACTGTGCTTCATCAATGAGCAGTAGATGGAATGAAACTCACCCCTCTATGTCAACTTTTTCTACTATGAGAAGGCGTTTGACAGTGTGGACAGAGAGACTCTGTGGAAACTCCTCTGTCACTGTGGTGTGCCAGAAACACTTGTTAGAAACATCAGGAACTCCTAAGAGGGAATGACCTGCAAGATAGTCCCTTGAGAACAACTCTTGTAAGCCTCCAAGTGAGGACCGGAATCTGCCAGTGTTCTTTGATCTCGCCTTTTCTATTCCTGCAGGTCATAGACTGGATCATGAAGACATCCACACCATGCAGAAGAAATGGGATCCAGTGGACACCTTGAATGCAGCTGGACGACCTGTACTTTGAAGATGACCTGGCCCTACTCTCCCATATCCTTCTGCAGATGCAAGAGAATATTGACAAGGTGGCAGTCACATCAGCACAACTTGGCCTCAACATTCACAGGGGGAAAGCAAGATCCTGAAGGCCAACACGGCCAGCACAACTGCAGTCACTCTTACAGGCATTACACTGGAAGTGGTTAAGGCCTTCACCTACTTGAGCAGTGTCATAGACAAGTAAGACAGCACAGATGCTGACTTCAAGGAAACAATCGGCAAAACAAGGGCTGTCTTAATTCAGCTAAAGATCTGGAGCTCCAAGGACCTAACGCTGCAAACCAAGATCAGGCTTTATAACATCAACGTAAAATAAGCCTTCTGTATGGAGCAGAAACTTGGAGGACAACAGGGACCACCACCAACAAAGTCCTGACCTTCATCAACACCTGCTGGCCATACACAATCATCAATAATGACCTAGGGCAGCAGACTTTACAACTCCCTGCTCATAAAGATATCATCATAGGTCATAGGTCTGGATAGGTCACACCCTCCGCAAGCCCACATCAAACACCACCAGGCAAGCCCTGACTGGAACCAAAGAATCGCTGGCCATTGGGCCCTTCAAGGTGTCACTTAAAGTAGATGGTCCAGTCCCTTGTGGGACATGTAGTCCTGACCTCAAGCAAGTTTCAGGTGGCTGCAGTTTTCCCCTGGACCTCCAGACGTTGAAATATCTACATGCTGACCTTACTGCGGCCAAGGCTTGTTGGTGACCAGTCTGGTAGCCATCATACTTATTTGCTGCTGCAACACAAGGGGAATTCACAGCACCTTCAATCGACCGAAGCAGTGGCCCTGTTGTCGCCCGTTTGCATCAGTTTCCTCACCAGCACAGTCTAAGAGGTAAATCCTGCTTTCCTGTGGCTCCTGTTTCAGCAGCAAGGACAACTTTGCACCGTGCCTCCCAGGTCAAGTAAAATTGAACTGACTATTGTGGCTTTGTCCTGGGATCCACAACACTTTACACCCCATGGATTCCACGTAATTCGACCTGCACGAGACTTATTGTCACTAGTGCTTTTCCCCACTGACCGCAATGTTAACATTTTGCAATAGTAAAATGCACTGACTTATTTTTTGCTTCTAAAATCCACAACTCTGATTACACTCATCAGATTGGATTCATTTTGGTGTCAAAATTAATATAAAAATCTGCTTTATTTTGATAAATTTGTGTCAGATTTCGTTCGAGCAGTGTCAATTACTTATCATCTATGTTGGTACTCATAAATGTTTAATACGTTTCTCTAATAAAGCCTGACTGCTCTTTGCCACACTACCAGGACGGAACTAATGATTTATTATTGTGAATACAAGGACATTCATTTGAAAGTAAGACATAGTGAAGCCTCACCAACATCACCATATAATACTTCACTTTCCTACAGTCATATGTTTAGATAGTGTTTTGATGGTCTTTCAAATATTCAGTTTGCATAGAACCTCTTCACAATTAATAGTGTGAAAAGTCTTGAGAAGATTATAAGATTTTGTGTTTGTCTTCTCATGCAAATGCATGGCAATAGTGAACAGACATTTTCTTTTTGTATAAATCTCGTGGTCCAATGCAAAAGGTAGAATTACATTTTAGTGGATACAAAGTGGTGAAAAACACTTTAGTTGTAAGTAATTAAACAACAAGAAAATTCAGAGAAAGCTGAATCCCATTTCAAACACAACTATAGCTTAGACCAGTATTTGACATAGCCATCTCCTAAACCAGGGCTCTAATACCTGTTGGTAAGGAGGGTCAGAGAGTTTTTAGATATGTCCCTCAAGCGACTGGTACTAAAGGGGAAATTATTCAAGATGTATATGTAGAGGCTAGATGGAGACTTGAATTACATTATGCCAAGGAAGAAAACGTAGTTATGTCTACATACAAGTTCTACACACAACATCAGAAGGTAGAAGAGAGCATTGATGAATTTATGTCTAGACTGCGTGAATTAGCCACCAAGTGTAAGTTTGGAGCTATGACAGAGGAACTTATTAGGGATCAACTTATTGTTCAATGTGCCAATAAGAAAATCCAAGAAAGGTTGTGGGCTGCTAAAAACCCTTGTCTCAATGATGCTATAGGTAAAGCCAAAGTGTTGGAATAATCTAATGTGTGTATGAAGGAGCTAGAGAAGACTGAACAGAATCAATCAATCAATCATAGCATTTCTAAAGCACTCTACATACCCAAGAGGGTCTCAAGGCGCTATGGTGGGGGGGGGGGAAGCTGCTACTGTTCGAAGAGCCAAGTCTTGAGGAGTCTTCCGAAGGTCAATAGGTCTTGGGTGTGCCGTAGGCGGATGGGGAGGGTGTTCCATGTCTTGGCGGCGAGGTGGGAGAATGATCTGCCGTCGGCGGTCACACTTCGGATGTGGGGGACTGCGGCAAGGGCGTGGTCGGGGGAGAAAGTGGATGTTTCTGAGGTGGGTGCTGTCAATAAATTCTCTCAACCCAGTACCACTCGAGGTAAACATTTTGTTCAAAGGGGAAGGTCCTCCCCCTGTTTCCAACAAGTGTTGCAATTGTTATGGCAGTCTCAATCATGGTTCTGATTCTCAGTTTTGTTTTGCACAGAATAAGGAATGTTTGAGGTGTGGTCGCTTTGGTCACTTCTCAAAGATGTGTAGGTTGGCCCAAAGGGGCAAAGTTGCTTGTGTCACTGAAGATGATACTCAACTGGTTGAAACTCCTGACAGGCTTTTATGTGTTGATGGGGCTGTGCCTGGAGATGGTGAGGATCATTCACGCAGACACAACAGACCCAAAGCTTTGTTTAAAGTGAATGGCAAAGAAGTGTCTCTCATGGTAGACACTGGTTTCAAATACACTATTGTCCCGAAAACCTTATTGACACGCTTGTGGGGAGGTACAGCTTTGGAACCAAGGCTACCACACCCTCTGGATACCAAGGGGAAACAATTGACATCTTGGGGTCCATGGTATCTCAGATTGAGTTTGGAGGGAGATCAGCTTCTGGGAAAGTCTGTCTCAGAAAACGGTCCTGCCATTCTGGTTGGGTTCATTAATTTGACTTACACATTAAAATTGACCCAAGGGCTCCGTTGCAAGTCATGGTTGTTGAAGATGATTCTCTTGATGATATTTTGAATTCCGTTAAGCACTTGTTTAATGAGAAGCTTGGCCTCCTTAAAGGTTTGGTTCACAAGATTGTTTTAAAGAAAAACGCTAACCTTGTACAGCACAAACTCAGAAGGGTTGCTGTCATTGTGAGAGAAGGTGTTAAAGAATTATTGGAAGATATGCTTAAGGAGTGGATTATTGAACCTGTTGAGGCCTCTGATTGAGTTTCACCTGTTGTTATCACACGCATGTCAGACAACCACATGCCATATTGCGTGGACTTGAGGTCCCTAAATCAGAATATTGTGGCCGACACCTTCCCACTGCCAAATATCAATGAACTTGTCATGTTACTAAAAGGTGGTACATTTTTTTCTCCAAATTAGACCGTTAGAGAACATACCACCAAATCAAGCTCCACCCAGACTCAAAACCACTCACAGCTTTCATCACTCTAGAGGGGACTTTTCAGTTTACTCGCATGCCATTTGGTCTCTCATCTGTGGCCAGCGTGTTTCAACGTATGATGTCTCAAATTTTTAAGGGGGTACCCAATGTCTTGTATTTCCAAGATGACATCCTTTTCTTCGGTGCAACTGTTCAAGAACACAATTTTATATTAAATCAGACCCTATAGAGAATTGCCGATGTTGGAATAACTTTGTGCAAGGATAAGTGTTAATTTCTCACTGAAAGTGTTGAATATTTAGGTCACACGCTGTCATCCAAAGGTGTTAAACCCCAACTAAGCCTTCTTGGAGCCACTGAAAAAGCCCAAAGACCCATCAGCTAAGATCCTTTAGGGGTCTCATTGAATACTACGCCAAGTTTGTCAAATCTTTTGCTGGCAAGACTGAGAGACTCAAAGATCTTTTGAGAAAAGGTCAAAGATTTGTCTGGGGAAATGAACAACAAAAATGTTTTGATGACATTAAGAAAGAGATGTGCAATGCTGGCATTTTATCGCCTTTTGATGTCAAACTAAAGTCAATAATAACTGTTGATGCAAGTGCTACAGGTTTCCTCTCTGAAAAACATTGTGGAATGGCGAGGACAGTATCCTTTGCTTCCAGGACACTGTCCAAGTTGGAAAGGAACTACTCAGTTACTGAGAGTAGGCCTGGGTGCAGTTCGCAGAGTTTTGCTACACAGAACTTTGTAAAGTTACAAAAAAAACTCTTTGAAGTTGCACGAGTGGCAGAGTGCAGTGCGAACTGCTGCTCGGGTAGAAATTCTACCCAAGCAGTAGCTCGTGCTCGCGAACTTATCGTTTGCGATCGAGAGCAGCGAAATACTTCACTGCACATCGTGAAGCGGAGTTTTCTGCACTCCGCGAGGTCCGCGGAGTGCAGAAAACTCTGCGAACTCTGCGAATGGAGCGAAGTTCACCGCCCAGGCCTAATTGAGAGGGAGGCCTTGGCTACTGCTTGGAGAGTGGAATACTTTCAAACTGTTGTCTGAGGTGCTGAATTCTCATTACATTCTGATCATAAACCTCTCCTCACTATACGTTATCCTGGAGGGGCAGGCAAAGGATCGGCACGCTTAGCCAGGTTAGCAACCAGGTTACAAGAATATCGCTATTTTCTTGAGTACATTCCTGGTTGGCAGAATAAACAAGCTGACTGTTTAGTTAGGTTTTCTATAGATAGTGCTCATGCGGACAACCAACCTAATGATCCTGTTACCTCTGTGGAGGAAGTGGTGTGTGAAGGAGCAGGTGCATTTTCCCAGGAGGATTGGAATGCGGAAATGTCTAAAGATGATACTCTTGGTGAAGTAATACGTCTTGTGTCTTCTGGCAGAAGAAGAGACAGTTGTGTCTACATCTGTGCGACCTTTTCTTTTTTTTCTGTTTTTTTTATTTCAAAGTTTTTTTATTTTAATACAAGTACAGTACAGTAGCGATGCGGGGGCACATACAGATGGGTTACTGGAGTATCGTGGTTGACTGGCGTCGATTGGGTTTATTCCTGATGCTGTTGGATGAATTGTCCGCTTGTGGAAAGAAAATACTCATGAGGGGTGACAGGTTTGTTCTTCCATTTGGTGTGAGAAGTAAAATTATTCAAATGGCACGTGTGGGTCATCTTGGCCAGGGTTTGACTCCTCGCCGTGTTAAGGCTCAATTTTGGTGGCCGGGAATGGATATTCATATGTTGTCAATAGCAAAGTTTGCAAGGAAATTGAGAAGAGACTCAAGGTAGGCAAGAAAGTGGTCATGGGTCACATCTCCAATCCTGGCAAACCCTGGCATAGTGTTTGCATAGACTTCCTCTGCTTAATGTCTGACATGGATGAAGATTGTAGATTTGCCCTGGTTTTGGTGGACGTGTTTTCCAAGTGGCTTTCTGTAGTGTTTTGAAGGAAATGTCTACTATTTCCACCATTGTAAGTCTTTACTAAATTTTCAGGCGGAAGGTACCCCTTCACTCTTTATCACTGACAATGGTACCCAGTTAGTTTCCCAGGATATGGAAACTTTTCTCAAGAAGCATGGCATCACTCACCATCGCACCACTTTATACAATCCCCAGGGCAATGGCATGGTTGAGAGGGCCAACAGAACAGTATAGGGTGACATGCAAATTGCAATATCTTCTGGTTTGGAAGTCAAAAAAGCTGTGCAAGACCTAGTGTGGGCCCATCTCACAATCATATAGGAAGCTACTTCCAAATCCCCTTTTAAGATTATGATAGGCAGGCCTCTTGGGAGCAAGATGGTGCCTTTCTGGTTGAAAGAGTTGGTATATAGAGATGCTCTCTTAATCCTGAGGAATTAAGGAGTGCACGCTCCAAGGCGTGTGCGGTGGAAGGTGAATGGGTCAAGATCAAATCTGGGCGCACTGCTAGGGGTCGGTAAAAATTTAAAGGACCCTACAAAGTCCTACGTGCTTTTAACTATTATGTCATTCTTGAGAATGGCGAACGCTGGAATCGGCGTTGAGTCGCATTGTACCAAAGAGGTGGTGTTTGTTCAAGAAAGGAAAAGAGAGAGAGTTGTGGTGACTACTTGTTCATGGATGATGTGGAGTTTGTCCAATGTGGACAAAGTCAAAAAGTCCCTTTTGCGTCAGGGGAATCTGTTTTTCCTAGTTGTAGCAGTGAAAGGAGCACCACTGATGTGAACTTCGAGAATGGTACAACCTCTAGGGTTGGTAGAGTTTGTAACCCACCCAAGTATCTAAAGGATTATATTTCATAATCTTTTATTTTTTTGTATTCTTTCAATGTGGTTTTCCTCACACCTTTGTTTTGGTTTTTCTTCGTTTCTTGGCTTTCTTGCTCTTCCTCTTCTCTTGTTCCTGGCCTTTCCTTCCTTTCTCCTTTCATTTTCTGTTTTGTTATTGAATGGGAGGGGATGTGTTATGAAGAGCTCGTTTCCACGAGCCCTTGAGGTCTCGTGGTCACTCATACTTGGAATGCGGGGTTTGAACGGGGTGTCGGGAGACGGTTGGGGGTTAACGGCGGTGCGGTATTGCCTGCCAAGAGTTGGTTCGCTGTTACCTGTGTTTCCTGCCATTAAAGTAACCGCTTACCACTTACAATCTCTCTAGTGTTACCTACCTGCACAACTCCACTCTGGCTACTAATGTCACACTTATTTTTCCAGCCCAGTGTTCACACTCCAATTGTGACTGATAGAGTAGCCACAAAAAATTAACAATGTTGTAGCAGTTTTGCTACATTGAAAGTGGAGACAGATGATCATGTTGAAGGCCTTGCAGACCTTCACATTGTGTGTTAATGTGGGACCCTACTACTATGGGCTTGACAGGCTGCCCATCCAATGGTTTGGAGATGAGTAGCGTTAACTTCTTCAGTGTGCCTAAATCCCCTGAATGATAGACTAGGCTTCATTTCCACAGGCTACTGTCAGGGTTTAGGCAAGCCATCAGCAGCTCCTGAGCTACTCATTGGAGACTGCTGCCTTAGACTCACCATTACAATGTTTAGCACCAGTGCTTTAAATGGGCCGGTACTCACCGGTACTGAGTACCGGCGCTTCTTCATTTTCTCCCCTTGAGTACCGGCACTTTTTTCTAGAAGAAAGAGAATACCGGTACTCATGGGGATCTGACTTTAACCGAGGCAGCGCGCTCCCTTTATCCCTCAAGTTATACTACGGCAGCACTGCACGGAATCAATCAATGGAGCTCGTCACCAGGACCCAGCGTGAGCTGCTTTGTAAATCAGAGCAGGGGTGTGTCTGCAGAGTCATTTGCTTATCCAAAGATCTTTCACAGTGGGCGCTAAGAGGGGGCTGTAAAATCTAATGGGTGGCAGTGGGAGGCACTATTCAGGACATAACAAAAGAACGTATGGGAATGCTTTTACAGTCGCCACGCATCTGAATTGCTTTCTTGACACATTTCCACTTCCAAACTCTTCTGATTCCTATTTCATCGACCTTGGACAGACCTTAAGACCAATCAAAAATGTGGAGACTGGCACCTGGTTCCCCAGTACAGACGTTGTCAGCTCTGGCCCTAACTCCGGTTTACAAATGTTCCAGGAGAGACTGGTTTATTTATTTTATGCATTTTTATATAGCGCGGACTTTACCCGAAGGTGTCAGAGCGCTTCACAATAGGAACAGTAATGATACGTGAGGAGAAAATGACAAGTGAACAAATTACAAAAGCAAACGTTAAGTTACATGAGGCAAAAGTGACAATTGTGAGCAAACAAAATACAAGAGGTAGCAAACGATACATTACAGGAGGAAAAAGTGATGTGTGTGCAGGTTACAAAAGCATACAAGGTACAAGTAGAGGTATAGTACTGCAATAAATGGCAGACACTCCAGCACAAGAACAAACATTACATGAGGCAATGGTGGCACTTGCGCAAGTATCTAAAGCAAACACAATGTAAGAGGTAGCAAACAGTATGTTACAAGAGAAAAGTGACGTGTGCATGTTACAAGAGTACCAGTACTGGACAGATGGCTCAGTGGGCTGTAGGCCACCGGTTCGATTTAAGGCAGGCTGAAGCAGCATGTAATCCTTAGGGACGGTTGATAAAATGCATGCAGATTTCGTGCATACAACCTTGGCACGGTCAAAAAGCTAACCCCGCCCCTTGTTCCCCCTTAGCCCCGCCCTAAACTCCACCCACTGCTCCTTTTGGTGAGTACCTGCACTTATTTTTTTCCATTTAAAGCACTGGTTAGTACTAGCATCCAAGTTGGCTATGGCTGAAGTCAGAATACTAAATTAGCAGGGGTGGAGTAATGGTGAGTCTTTTTTAATCTGGCACCGAAGATTATGATGATGAATCTGTTTTTGCAATCTGGTCTTGGATCTTGTGGATCCCTCTATCAAAGACAATCTGAAGAAGAAGGAAAAGACTACAGCACATTCAGTATGGTGCCACTGACCTTGGAAATGTTTAATGATGTCTGTGGCCATTCGATGAAGGTATACCTTCTATGCAAAAGAGGACTATTTTTAAAACTATGGTTATGGCCAGACGTGGGTCCCTTTCTCTCTGCGCCACTGGATTCAAGCTAGCCTTGCTGATGAGGGATGATACCCGGAAACAGGTCCCAGGACACTTGTTTCCGGTCCAGGGAGGACCTGGCTTGGCAGTTCGGGCTGGACTGTTCCCATGAGGTACAAGGTTAAAACTGATTTGCATATGGATGGTCCAAACTAGGGTGATGTGGCGAGTAAAATAATGATGGTTGTAGTGTCCTTATCCCATCCTAGTCGATAAATTCATGTAGTAACTAGGCAGACAAAGTGGATCCGATGAGGGGATTTATTGTTGGGGAACAAGACAGCTTAGACAACCACCAAGAGGAGCTGACAGGAGACCAACTGTTTTCACCTGCTCTGTGTACTCTCTCTGAACATTCCCCCCATGACATCCTAGAATTCTAAGATGACATAAATAAGAACACTACAATGGTTTAAACCCAGATCTGTGACTGGCGGGCGAGTGTTTGAAAAGTTTCAACACTCAGTCCATCATTTTATTTTGTGATGTTGCTATATTTAGAACTCCCTGATGCCAGTCTTCCCTCCCTCGTGGCCAATTCATTTAGGAAGTATTGTCCCAGACCTAATCCGTGATCACCGTCTCATCTTTTTGCTGTTCCTCTTAATAGATGGGAAAAGAGACTGTTCTCCTGCCTCGGGAGAACAGCTGAAAACTTTCTTGCGGTAGGTGTTTTTTCTCTGCCTAGCTCAACTCCATAATTCTGTTTTACAAAGGCTGTTCGGGTAGACCCTCTAGTTAGTGTATACGCCTTTGTTCCATAAAAAACAGTTCGATCGGAAGCTTCACGGTAAAATACAGTCCAATCGGGTATACCACTGACTTTAGTCGAAAGGCACGATTCTCAAAGATTCAGGCCAGCCGCGTGGACGCTTTCAAGTGAACATTAAAGAGATCTGGCTCGCCATAACTGGTAGGGGGGCTTCTCCGGCGGAGGGGAAGTTGTTAGTGGAAACGATGAAAGCAACACCACAAAATCCCCTCAGTCCCTTTGAGACTTTGAGGCACACACATGATTTTTCCACGAAGAACCCCGGGGTGCCTAGAATGTCGGCACGCGGTCCGCAGCGTTACCAGTCTCCCAGTCCCAGCGGCTCTCATTTGCTCCGAGTAAATTGGAAGAGCTTTTTTTTTTCTACAATGATGGTCGCAAAATAATCTTGTCCACGAGATGGCAGTACATACTAGGGAATGGATACACCAGCGCACAGTAACCCACATTATTTCTACTTTTGTGTTTGCACTCATTCAACATGAATCTAAATTTCGCCTAGTAAAAGGACTGCTGAAGCAAAACGGGAACAACGCTCTAATCTGAACAAAACGAGAAGCGGTCTTTTTTTTTTTTTAACACAGGACAGTTTGTCTTAATGCGTTTACAAACAAAACGACTATCAATTGCCATGCAAAGGAGAACACGGCCGCCTCAGCCTCCTTTTGAAGCTCTACAGTTAAATAATTTGCAGAGAGCGTTAGCTGAGTGTGCCATTGACCATTCAGGATGGGGCACTCTCACGACAGGAGGGCCTCTCGTGCATGCTGGAGAGGGCTGGCGTCGGTAACCAATATTTCCAGAGTAGCCGAGTGCCCAGGTCCTAGCGTGGCACCTTCAGCCAGTGCAGGGTTCAAGCTAACGCAATTTGACGTTCTGGGGGCCTTAGCTTGGATGCTTCTTTTCATTCTTCCAAATCTAGATTTGCTTTACCCTTTCAAAATCCAGATCACGAGAGATAATAAAAACGAAAGGCAATGAATTCTGCTTTAAAGCAGGATGGACTCTATTTACTTTTAACCTGTTATATTTAATTTAGAATAATTTCGGCAGTGACTATCTATTTATGTAGCAGGTACCGAAAAAGAATAGTAAGTAGGAACCTGCATGCACTTTTTTTTCTTTTTCATTGCAGCCTGGGTGCGCTCTATCCATCTGACCTCCCATCATCCCGGCGGCACGCGCCTTGCAGATAATGTGTTCCTGTGCCCAATCATGCCCCTTCTCTTTTTGAAAAGTGTGATGTGTTACATGATATTCACCGGCAGTGTGGACCAGTGCTCCAATTCGGACTTCATTTGGCTAATCAGTAGTGCAATATTTAAACCCACATCTCTTCCCGGGACTCCCGTCACCCAAATTCCCAGGTGACGAAAGTAGTATCCATCTACTTTAAGTGGGAGACAAGCAATGTCCTCTCTCTTTGCAGAGGGACAATGGTTATTTTTATAATAGATCTACAACTCTGACAGAGAGTTCTTACAATATTTTCCACAGCTGTGGCAATATTCATACATTTTAATCTGGAATGGAGGCAAAAGTGGAAACAAAAGTTAAAATCTGTGCTATGCACAGGGCTTTAAGTGGGCCGGGTCTCACCGGTGCTGAGCACTAGCAGTTTTTTAAAGAGGGGCTCGAAACGGGTCTCTATTGGCTCTGTTTTGTGCCCTGGCACAGGTGGTCCGTTTTTTTCTGACTGCAGTGACAGCAGGCATATAGATGGGCGCTGCTCACACTGCTCACTTCTCACTAGTGGAGAAGTTACGGCATTTCGTCATGCCAGGTGAGCGTTGTAGGGGAGGGCAAATCTTTTAACAAGAGTCATTTCCTCTCTGGATTTCCCTTCTCTTTTTAAAACTCAGGAGCAGCAACATTGCCATGGTGTCACCAGGGCGTCAAGTGGAAGCTTTTTTCAATATTATATTCAAGCCATAGTTGCTGCCTATTTATCTTATGCAACTAACAACCATTGACAAAGCCAATAATCCTGACTTCTTGTAGGTATTGAGGTTACTTGTTGTATCATATATCTGGATGCAATGACAGAAACAGTAAAATACAATATATTTTTTTTTAAATACAAGTCAGGCGGCACAATATGCTAAGCACAGATTTTTAGCTTGTGTTTTTAAGCCACGCCCTTAATTACACTGGCCACGACCCTTTGAGAGACCCCCCAGTTTTTTCACCCCACTTAAATCCCTGGCTATGCACGTTTGTAATAAAAAAAAATATATACAAGGGCGAGTTGGCCCGAAACGCGTAGCTGTTTCCTCTGTGAGCAATAAATTTCATCTTGCTGTACCTGGCTGGTCCGTCTCCTTTGTTGCTGGCGTGCTGTTGCTGCGCATAGCTATGCTATGCGCAGCTAAGCTATGCGCAGCAACAGCACGCCAGCAACAAAGGAGACGGACCAGCCAGGTACAGCAAGATGAAATTTATTGCTCACAGAGGAAACAGCTACGCGTTTCGGGCCAACTGCAAGGAGTTGATTTCATATATATATGGTTCAGGAGGAAAAAGGAAAGTGGAAGGAAAGAATGATCTGGTTAGCAGCAAAATTTGACTCCTAACAGGAGATATAGATTATAGACTTGCACTGCTTCGTATCGTTTTCTTGCAGAGAGTCATAAAGAGGTTTTGAGGACACGTTTGGTTCCAAGAGGCAGCGGAAACCTCAAAAAAGGAGTAGAAAAAACCCTAGAAAAGAAAGTGAAGCCATCCTATGAGTGAGGGGTTGCAGGAGACCATACATGGCAGCAGGAAGTCTGTTACAGAGGAGTTGGAGGCAAGGGAGACTAGCCTTATCAGAAACATAAAGGTCTCTGGAGGAGAAAGGGGTAAGGAGAAAGCCTGGAACAATAGAAAGAGAATCCAGAGTAAAAGTTACATTCTGCATAGATGATGTGGAGATGGACAGTAAGAACAGTCCTGCCTGCATGGAGATTGGGCTTAGTGGTATTTATGGACCACGTGGGCCCTGCAACATTGAGTTATCTGAGATCATTAGAATGGGAGGAAATTATAAAGATAAAATGCTCAAAACTGAGCCCCTGTGTTCCTGCTGCGGTAGAGGCATCTTGTGATAATGGGATTCAGCTAAGATGACGGCTTTGGTAGCAAACATAGCTGTGCGTTCTGACAACACCGATTCCAGTAAGAGAATTCCTTCTTTAGAAACATGAGCTTTGGTTTTACCTTGTTTTTATCATTCATTAAATAAAATGTCGGTCATAAAGGGCAATGTGGAATCATAGGAATGGAGTGCACAACTACTGAGTTTAACTAGAATACATTGCATATATATTACTTTACATCATACACTTTTGTTTCTCCTACCAACAGCTCTCTACAAAAATACTACATTAATAGTTCTTCAAAATAGTACATTATATTTCAATATAAACATTGTGTTTTGCCTTTTCAGAGCTCTCAATATTGGCATGTTGACAGGTTTTAAACACTCCGAATTTGGGCAGATAAGGGCACATCCTCTAAGTAGCCCCATGCAATGTGGGACATTTTCAGCCAGCCCTTGCTTTTTAGCCAACATCACTTTGCATACTGGAACTTGTAGTTTCACTGTTCTTATTATATGTGTTGGCTTGAACGGCACTGCATGCAACATACCATTGGATAAAAGAAAGCCATGATTATCTGAAAAGGTTGTATGTGACATGACCCAGCCCCACGTCTCTTCAGCTATCCTCATGATACCTCAGATAAGCTATGTGGTCCATAGCTGCCACGTTTCCCAGGTCCATGCGTTATGTATTGGTCCAGTCCAGGATTTTTTCGTTTGGATTCTTGGACTTGTAGTCCTGGTTTGTAATGGAATAAGACTACAAGTCCTAGAATCCAAAGAAAAAACCTGGGCTGGAGCAGCACATCACACATGGACCTGGGAAACCTGCCAGGCCAATGCTGATGATGAAAAAAAGATACTTGGAGAGAAGACGATTTCCTAGTATAACAAACATAACTACTAGGTCGATGTTATGTGGGACATCTTTATCAATTTCAGGCCAACAAAGCGTAGCGCAATGGTATTTTTGAGCCTATCCGTACAAGGCTAAAAGTAATAATACAAATCCCTGAGTGCAACATGCTGTTGGATAAAAAAAACACAGGACTGTCTGAGGGCATCACAATTTCCTTAGGGACACTTGGCAGTAATGCCTACAATGCTGTTAAGTGAGGAATTTGAGATTAATCAGATTTCCCTGATATGCAGTCACTGACAGTCTCTAGCCCACATGTTTTTTTTTTTAATTAACACTCCGAGATTTGTCAACGCACACCATGTTTTCATTTAAAAGGAGCCTCTCCCCGCGAGTTGAGAAATATTACGAGGTGCAATGAGAACGATTCAATGCTAAGTGGCCCTATGCCAAGCGAGATTGCCTCACCCTCAAAACTAGCAATATTAAACGTGAAACTAACTACAAGTCCCAGAACACGGTGAGAAACTGGGGCTAAAGCCAAACATTGACTGAAAGCGTCACACATGACCTGGCGCCGCTTTGCAGCAGACAGAAGGCAGGATTTTGGAGGCAGGCTCGACTGGTTCCAAAGTCTCTAATTTCCCAGCAGGCCATGCGTCCTGCTTTCCATCCCGCGCTGCCTCTCCAGACGGGCCACTGACAGGCAGTTCCGATATCGCTCATTGGCGGCTGCTGTTCTGCCACGGTACTGTATCGATTGTCATGTCTGACTTGTTTGCACGAGGGCCGTCTCTTTATGCTGTTTAATGTGCCGGGCCAATAACCTGCTGATCACTCAGCTCGCGCGGCTGGGCCTATCAATGTCCGCCAGTGTTGCTGTAATTAACCCGATATCGTCGCTGCCTGACCCGCACAGCCCCCCGGCTTCAAAATCAATACCTGGATTGGCGGAGCTAACGGAGAGCCTGATTCAGCTGCCAATCGAGCAGCCATTACAGCTTCTCCGACATTTATTTATTCAATGGAGTGGAATCATTATCAAGTTATTTTGCTCAACCTCCTGCCCCTTCTTAATTCTTCCGATCGATTAGAAAATCAAGCCTCCTTAGAGCAGAGCCTGGCATAGCTAACGTTGGAGGGGGGAGTAGCCATTTATTCTCCCTAAATCAATTCGATTTGCTAGTTTCGTGTATTTGTTTTGTGTAAGATCAAACATGTCACCTCACACCGGGACACTTAAAGGCTCTTTTGCCATAAGATATAAGCAGATAATTCAGCCAAACAAACTGAGTTAATCGTGTTGGAGCATAGCTCCCAAATAGCCTATGCCACGTGTTAAAAAAATCAGGGAGTCTAGACTTTTTAGCCAACATTTGAAGGTCTACAAGGCTCTCAAGTTTCTCCAGTCCATGTGAGATGACATCACCAAGTCCAGGATTTTTGTGTGTGCAATTTTAAGTCCAGTTGATCCACTCTAAAATAAGGACTGCAAGCCACAGAATGCAAAGAAAAAAACCTGGACCGGATGAGCTACTCAAGCATGGACCTGTGAAATATGAGGGCTCTGTAGCTCCCTCAAGCTCCTTTACACTTAAGTCGAGATGCAGTCTTCACAATAAAGGAGTCCAAACAAGGTGAAACGCATCTATGATTATTGAACATCTTTTTGAGGTGGCTGAACATGTGATGCTAACGTGAACCTGTGATTAGATTGTGGCATAATTGTGAGCTTTAGTTTTGAGCTCATGTGGCTAAAACAGTAGGTGATCCCAGTTCAATGTTTCCATACTAACAACCTTTGCGTCTGTGTTTATTTCTGAGTGAGGGGTGTGCATGGTGTGCAGACTGCTAATAGCAATATTTCCGCAAGTAATTTATTAAGTCCTCAAGATATTCATTGTAAAATATTTGCCAGGTAAATCACTGTCCTACTCCTAAAGTTGTGGCAATCCACCAAAGACTAAGAATGACTTTTAACCTGGCATGAGCTCTGTTGTTGATGCTATCATCCCTGGAAATAGGCCCAGCCCTGTGTCCCATCTTCAGCTTTTGTTCAGTCTTTATAGCCAACAACACTTCTTGGATTTGCAGATTTGCTTTCCTCTTTTTGCTACGAGCCTACAGGTGCCATCATCCCTGTAGCTGCTAGCTAGAAAATCAGGACTGGCTGAAACTGACCCACATGACCTGGATCTATTTGGTTGCTTTGTTACCCTACAGAGATCAAGTTTCCCCGTTCCACGCAGGTGTAGCTCATCCAGTTCTGGCATTTTCTTTGAATTGTGGGATTTGTGGTCCTAGTTGTATAAGGGGTTAAACAATACTACAAATCCCAACTTGCAACAGTAAAAACCTGGACTGGATGATTTCATTCATGGAACTGGGAAATTTGAGAACTTGATTATCCATTTTTCGCGATTTAACTCCTAGGCCAATTTGTACATTTCCGTTGCATAAAATACTTATTTTGATTTCACAAACATATGGCTTGTCCTCTAAAGTGTTTGGGTGGTGGAGGCTCATTGATTAAATGACTAATATACTGTGAGTACCGAACCCCAGTAGTCGGTCGATCAATTGTTCAAGTCTATAAGTTGAAAGAATATTAATAGCCCTCTTGTAGGTTCATATGGCGGATATGAGTCTGGCACCCACTGGCATTTTTATCTTTTCATTTCTGTACAATACCCGCCTTAAAGTAAATACAGGGCTATAGGTAAATACTAGACTTCAAAGGAAATAAATAGAGTATGTGAAGATCTCACACAAGAGCGATGGAAAACACATTTCTACTGCTTATTGCAGGGAATTTCCAGTCCCAGTTTTTTGTACTGATGTAGCTGTGCTTGAGTGTCATAAAAGAAAGAGTTATTGCAATAGTACAAAAGAGGTCCTTAGGGTAGCCCATCCTAGAACTCATTTTTTGCATTCCTCAAAATCATGCTTCAATTGCAGTGCATCATGTGAAAGTTCACACTGGGGTACATCTAGTGCAATGATCTTGTTGCATGCAATTCTGTAGTCCTTCTATGGGGCCCCACCCCTTTCAGGACCTCTGAAGGAGGCTTATCAGTCAATCAAGCTGTATTTCTAAAGCGCTGCTTCTCACCCGAGAGCGTATCCAGGCGCTTAGTAATAAAAAAATAAAGCCGCTATGCTGCGGTGTCTGTTGAAGAGCCAGGTTTTGAGTCCCTTCCTGAAGCGGGTCAGTGAGTGTGAATTACGGAGGTGGAAGGGAAGGGTAAGGGCGTACCCTTCCACCTTTTGCTGGAGATCCTTAACATTCTGCATGCACTTTAACCTTTTCGGCTCCTGGTGATCTATGTGGCTGCTCTGTTTGTGAAGCAAACATGCACTGCTGTTTGCCCCACTCTGTCTATTCTGTGCATTATTTACACTCAGTGGTCGTAGTGGGGGGATCTGAGGGGCACAGCGTGCCCTTACTTTTTAATTTTACGAGAACAGTTCCCTTACTTCTTGTCAAAAGTTAGCTGTCCTGAGACGGTTAATTCCAGGAGCTGAAAAGCTTTAGCTAAATTGTCATTCAGGTAGCCTCGTGAGCTGTGAAATCGAGGGAGGGGAAGACAGAAAAAACAAGTCTTCTTGGCAGGGTGCCTGATTACCTGAAAGAAGTGTAAATGTGCCAAATGCTGAATCTGCAAATGTAAAGGGCGCCTGGAAGCCGGTATTGGCTTTAACTGACGGAATCCCTTGAAACTTCCTGGTGATACACATTTATTAATTTTGAGCGGTATTGTAAGGGAGCTCCCTGCTAAGATGTGAAGTGTGTTTTCTTAAAAGACAGGAGACCTAAAAAATTGCTTCCTGATGACACACATTTATTTCTTTTTGAGGGGTATAATAAGGGAGTTACGGCCGTCGAAGATGGCTGCCTAGATCCCGAGCTCCGCTGGGACCGTTGCTGTCCCCTAGAAATCCGACCCGATATCCTAGCTGAGAGGCTATGCCCTGAAAGCCCCAGCTCCCACAGGAACAGTGCTCAATCGGAGCGTTGGAACGGAGTCCGGAGACTCGCGGAAAGAGCCGCAACAAGATCGCGGATCTTCGGCGGCCGACCGGCAACCCGGGTCTGGTGCCCTGAGGCCGCCAGCCGCTCAACTCTGGACCCCGGCTTGAGGCCTATGGTGCAACGCGGCCTGTGTGGCGCGAAGCCGATGGTGGGCGTGGCTACGCCCGCGGCGCTGTGAGACCGCGGCCTTGACGCTGCTGTGGCGCTGCTGGCCGCAAGTGCACATGACTATGCAGTGTGGTGAGTGATCGTCTCCCATGCACCACGAAGGAAGGCGGGCTGCTCCGCGGCGCTTCCCTAACCGAGTCGGAGGTGATAAGACTCAATACAC
Organism: Lissotriton helveticus; assembly: GCF_964261635.1. Classification (NCBI taxonomy): domain Eukaryota; kingdom Metazoa; phylum Chordata; class Amphibia; order Caudata; family Salamandridae; genus Lissotriton; species Lissotriton helveticus. The sequence goes on along the minus strand of NC_136067.1, from coordinate 1,546,751,074 downwards.
CTGGCCTTGCAGGCGACATTTGAGCACGACTACGGCGGCGGTCTGAACGCTGGAGGATTCGTTGGTGCGATAACGCTAACCAGCGATAGTGAGTGGAAATCGTGGACCCGGATACGTCGGCTAATACGGCGGATACACCGCGGTGAGCACTGCGGGGACTCCTCCTAGAGGCCTCGGCTCCTAGTGCGATCCTGGATAAGACGATTGGCGCAGGCTGCTGCGAACCGGACGGCAAAGGGAGGGCTGAACTGACCCGCGCCTCTCTGGCAGGAGCTCCGGCGGAGGTATATCCGGACTCAGGGGCACCCGGTCCACCATGCGGCCCAAAGGGGGGCTTGTGACTCAATCCAGCAAACTGGACAACTACACAGTGCCCAAACCGCAGCCGCAGGCCGGCGGTGCGACAAAGGACAGCAAAGATCAGGCGGAGCCCTCCCTGTCCTCCATAATGACTGCAATACAGACCCTTGGCACCAGCCTTGAAACGAAAATGGATAAAATCACTATCGAGGTGAATCTGCTCCGGACGGACCTCGGGAAGACCACGGACAGATCCAAATCCAACGAAGTGTACATTAAGGCATTGCAGGAATCTGAAAAACGGCTGGAAGGCAGGGTCAACGATCTCGTACACCAACACAGGCTGATGGCCTCGCGGCTTGAGGACCAGGAAGGCAGGGCACGGAGGAGCAACATACGCGTAGTAGGCGTATCGGAAGGCCTCGAGAGAGACAGTGTGGAGCTCTTCCTTGAAGATTTGATCCTCCGTCACCTGAAACCCAAGAGACTCTCGAAGATCTTCACCATTGAACGGGCACACAGAGCGCCTATTCCGAAACCCAAACCGGGCCCCCCCCCCGAGGACAATTATTGCAAAAATACTCAATTATCGAGATCGCGACGCCATCCTACAGGCCGCAAGACAACATGGCGATCTACAATATGAGGGAGCAACAGTTCGCTTCTTCCCTGACTTCACGCTTCAAGTGCAACAGGAGAGGCGCTCATTTCAAGGGGTCAAGGCGACGCTCCGAGAACGCGGAATTTCGATACATGATGTTTTTCCCAGCAAAACTGAAAATCATCTTCGGGGGCAAATCCCACTTTTTCACCTCGCCGGCAGCCGTACAGGAGTGGCTGGACACAACGGAGCTGGAGGCCCAAGCGAGACAAGATGGCGGACAATGGCAGGAAACTTGAGGCCCCTCTCCGGGGTCTACTGCGGAAAGAGCGAAGCCAGCGATCCTGGCGATCAAGGTCTAACAGTCCCCGCTGGGACTCTGACAGAGACAACACGGCGAGATGAGGTCACGAATATTCGAATCAGAAGCCACCGAACAGTAATGTATAAATCATGCCTGTTTTGGGATTTAGTTGATCCAGTGGGGCAACACACATACCGGCCCAGGGTCTCTAGGACCATGTGAACTTTATCCAATGCACTGTTCATCTGCGGGGTCCAAAATACTGGGACACTTCGGGTGGGACGGCCAGGCGGGACTTGCCCAAGATATTCCCTAGTTGAGTTTCCTCGGGTGAGACCTCTCCCCGGGGCAGGGTTGGGCGACAGGCGCTCTGCTAATTGGGGTGGTGGGTAGTTTGGAACCCACGGAGCAGGGAGGGGGGTTTTGTTTTTGCAGAGGAGGGGAAGGTTGTGCCGAGCAGTTGTGGGGGGGGGGGGTAGGAGCCGATTGTCACTGATCACTATGAACGCCTGCACTGAACATGAAGGTTGGAGGGGAACCAGGGAGGGACGGGAAGTTTGGGGTTTGTTACGGTCTCATAGAGTATTTATCCACACAGTCTGTGATAGTTTCGGGAAGCGGCGACAGGTTGCCTCTGAAAGCAACGGGTATGGCTAAGAAATGGGAAAAGAGTATGAAAAGTTTGAGCTGGAATGTTAATGGACTGGGAGACAGACTTAAACGCACCATAGTCCTGCAGTTCATTAAGCGGCACCAGCCGGACGTGGTACTGTTGCAAGAAACGCACCTTCTGGGGAATGCATGCCAGGCCCTCAATCGATGGGGCTACACTCGCAGCACATTCCGGCTTCACCTCCGGATCACGGGGGGTAGGAATCCTCACACGTCGCTCACTGCCCCTACACATTGATCGCACTGAATCTGACCCGCAAGGCCGCTTCGCTGCACTGTCTGGACGGTGGGAGGGCTACACACTGAACCTGCTCTCTGTCTATGTTCCGCCTGGCCTCCAGACTCAGGCCTATGCGGACTTGGGCAACTTGCTACTCTCCCTCCCCGATGGTCAGTTGATTCAGGGAGGTGACTTCAACTCGGTTGTGTCAGGGACCCTAGACAGACGGCCCCCCAGAGACAGGGACAGAAATGGCTGGGTGACTTTTTGAGGCCTACGGACTTACGGACGTGTGGCGACTGCTCCATCCCACAGATAGCCAATTCACCTTCTTCTCTGGGCCACACCATTCATTCTCACGCCTCGACTACATCCTCACCTCGCTGCCACAGGGTACCACAGTACAAGAAACGACACTCCTACCTCGGGGCATATCGGACCATTACCCGGTCACTGCACACATGACGTTCGGAACCAGGCGGGAGGGATGTGTAGCGCCGATAGCACCCTGGCTTTTAAAAGATGAAGACACGAAGGGAAAAGTAGCTGACTCAATTACCCACTACTTCGAAAATAATGTCGGGACCTGTTACTTTATGGGAGGCCTTTAAAACCGTGGTTAGAGGGGAAGCGCTGTCCGCCATCTCAGGCAAACGGAAAGAAAAACGTAGCCAGGTTATGTCAGTTGAGGCTGATCTTGCAGCACTTGAGAGAGAGGCACTCGATAAGGGGGCCAGGGAGATACGACATAAACTGCAGATTAAGGTGGCAGAGTACAAAGCGCTGGTTACTCAAGAGGCTCAGGCTGTGACTAGGCACAAGATGGGTAGGCTGTATGATCAGGGCGACAAAGCCGGCAAACTTATAGCCTGGCTCGATAAAAAGCAGCAGGCCAGGAAGGTAGTGCCTTAGATACATACTATATCCGGGACTGTAATCACTGAGCCCCGAGAGATAGTGGAGGAATTCGCGAGACACTACAAGCAGGTCTACGCTCGGGAATCTGACCGTCCAGAGGAGGACTCAATAGCCCTCCTTGCGGATATCCGAATGCCCTGCCTATCGGACGAAGATCGGGAAGCCATTGATACTCCTCTTACTGAAATACAGCGCGCCATAGCTGATCTCTGTCCGGGTAAAGCACTTGGTCCCAACGGCCTCCCAATAGAGCTCTACAACCTCAAACCAGACATCATTAGTAAACACCTCAAATCCATGTTCGAGAGAAGCAGGACGATGAGAGTGCTGCCGCGTGACCAACGCATAGCAACTATAGTGGCGATCCCTAAAGAAGGGAAACCCAGAGAGTCCTGCGCTTCCTATAGACCGATCTCCCTCCTCAATGCGGAGCCAAAAATTTTAGCAAAGATACTCGCCAATAGACTTCAATCGATATTAACTACACTGATACACCCTGACCAATCGGGGTTCATGCCGCACCGCAATACAGCACTTAATATTCAACGGTTAAACGGAGTGCTGGGGCAGCGACATAGACTACGGGAAGACACGGTGGTGGTCTCCCTGGACGCCACCATGGCGTTTGACACCTTAGAATGGCCCTACATGTTCGCAGTCCTACGCAAATTCGGCTTCGGCCCTCATTTTATAGCCTGGGTTTGTCTTCTCTATTCTGAGCCACTGGCACAAGTAGTGGTGAACAACAAAGTCTCCGGGGTTTTCACCTTAGAGAGGGGGACTCGACAGGGCTGCCCCCTATCCCCCCTCCTGTTCGCCCTTTCCCTCGAACCGTTGGCCGCCTGGATCAGGCAGGATGTATACTTGAGAGGTATAGCATGGACGGAAGGGTGGGAAGACAAAATATCCCTCTACGCCGACGACATCCTACTTTACCTATCCAAGCCGAAAAGGTCGATACTGGCGGCACTCGACATTTTCGCGAGCTTCGGACGTAACTCCGGTTTTCGCGTCAACTGGAGCAAATCGTATCTCTATGTCCTCCACGGCGACCCACCTAGGCTCCCCGACACGTGCCCCATCACAGTGGCGGAGGACGGGTTCAAATACCTGGGAGTATTCATTACTACTAATAAGACCTTGTTGTATGAACGTAACCTTAAACCGCCACTAAGCCGGCTTCAAAGCGAGGCCAAATCCTGGCAGCACCTACCATTGTCGCTACTAGGCCGGGCGGCCTTATTTAAAATGATGGCGCTGCCACGATTTCTCTATGCGCTACAAAACTATCCTGACCTGGTTCCCAATAACTACTTTATAGCAATTGAGGCCGCTCAACATGCACTCCTCTGGGCCGGCGCTCCGCGCATTGCACTGCAAAATCTCACGCTGGGGTGGTATGACGGGGGAATAGCCCTCCCGGACATCCGAAAATACTATTGGGCAGCCCACCTCGCAGCTATCAACCAGGGGACGTATGGTGACGGTAACGATCCCGCCTACGGGATGGACAGATGGCTACTTCCTGGGGGGAACTATGAGATTGCACTCTACTCCAAGCCGGGCACACATCGACTCACAGGGCCTACACTTCACTCGGTACAGATATGGCATATTGCTCAAAGGAAACTCGGAGGGTCGGAAACTCTCACACTGGCCACACCACTCTGGGCCTCCGAAAAACTGGGCAGCCTGGGACGCACCAAGGGGTTCCAAAACTGGGACTTAATTGGAATCTCCCAAATTAAAGACATCTGGGGTCCTAATGGTGTTCACACATTCGCCCACTTACAAGACACGTATGAACTGGCACGCACCGAATATTTTAGATACATGCAGGTGCGGCACTCCCTTCTGGCAAATATTCCACCAGAGACTAAACTACCACAAATCTCCCCGCTCGAAGATAGATTGCTTGATGGACACATGACAGAACACGCCATCTCTCTCACATATAAAAAACTAATCAATAACCCTCCCGACTTGCTTCTTCCCCTAAAAGAAAAATGGGTCGCGGATGGGCTGGAAATCGACGACGAAGAGTGGCTGTATGCTCTAGCCTCACCGAGAGAGGTGGCAATATCAGCCCGACTGCGTCTAATTCAACTGAAAATAGTGCACAGAATATACCTTTCATGTACAAGACTACAAATGATGGGGAGGGGTGGAAGCGGGCCTTGTAGGAGGGGGTGTGGCGGAACAGGCACCTTTTTCCATATCCTATGGGGTTCCCCGAAGGTGCAAAAGTACTGGAGAAGGGTGGTGCCGTGCATGCAGGAGGTCTGGGAGGTTGAGATTCGCCCAGAGGCAAAGAGGTGTATTCTCAATATTTGGGAGCCCACGGACCTGTCACCAAAAGGGAAACTATGGGTGATGCTCGGGCAGATGGTGGCGAAAAGAAACATTGCCAGGCTCTGGGGCAACCCTAATCCACCGAAATTGATAGACTGGCAATCTGACATGGATTGGTGTATGTTGCAGGAAAAGACTGTGTACGTAACAAGAGGGTGCCCCCGAAAATGGGTGGAAATATAGACCAGGTGGAATGACTTTAGGGGAAACATTTGCGAGCCTCCTTGTACCACGCAGACTAGCTCACTGGACTTACAACGATCCTAACCACTTAGTAGCTCTGTACTCTTGAACACGATATGCTGTCGCTTTCTCACCGGAGCAGCAATAGACTCGTTTGGACTGTAACTTGATGACCGAGTTTAGAGGGGGGGTATGTTCATTGTTCTGTTGTTTTTTTTTTTTTTAAGTCCTCATACGCCGATAAAGATATTTTTAGTATTTTGATTGTACCAAGAATCTTTATAGGAGCTCTTTGTTCAGACACCCAGTGAAAATCTCGCAATGCCACCATGTGGACAATCAGCTCAGTCTCTCACTTTTCCAGACCCTTAGACTGATCTTCGGGTGAATCATTCTGCAGAAAGGGCTAATCATTGGACAAAGTTGTTATAAGCCATCGAGCCAAATAATGCAGGGAGTCCAGAAATGCTTCCTTCTCTTCCATACCATACTATCCAAACTAAGAGTGTGCCTAATTGCCCTAATCCAATTTACATATGTCGGTATAGTGGTGCTCACCCATAGTTTACATATTTCCCTACGGGCTAAGACAATTAGATATAAAAATAACTTATTATTATCTCGTGATACATTCTCATAATTAGAAGGAATTCCCAAAAAAACTTGTTGCGTACTAACCTGTATTTCATACCCAAAAAGGGTTTTCATACCTTCTTGTATGTTAAACCAAAATTCTCTGAGTGCGGGACAGGTCATGAACATATGCAGGTCATCTGCTTTTTCCAAATTGCACTTTGGACAACAGGGAGTGGGCCCCTTCGAAAATTTAGCAAGCCTGGCTGGAGACCAATATACTCTATGAAGAGAAAACAAGTGGTTCCGCTTTAAATTGGCAGGTGCGACCGTGAGATGTAATAACTCAAAAGATACTTGCCATAAATTCTGCAAGTCGGTATCCAGTACTTGATCCCTCCATAGCTGATCTGGGAGGGCGAATTCTCCATCTTCTTCCTCAAGTAATGTCCAATAAAGGACTGATGTTTTAAGAGTTCTAGGTTTCTTCATTAGGAGCTCATCGAGGACAGTCTTGATACCTTTATCCCCTGTAACAGCCTGAGTCCAGCTTTTAATTTGAAGATACTTGAATCTGGATAGATTTTTATCTGTGAGGACAGAAATGTCTTCCCAACTTAAAAGGTTCCCTCCAGGCAATAACTGGCCCCATGTTCTGATGTTTGCATTCTGCAAAGCGATAGATAGTAAATCTTTAGTCCATTCAGGAGAGCCAGGAGAGTCCCATATTGGGGCAAGAGCGGAATAATATGGGATATTCAGCGCTCTTCTAGCTCTGGCCCACACATATGCCATGTCTCTAAAAACCTTTAGTCTCACTTTTTTAAAGTACCGCATGTCTCCAAACTTAAACAAAAATGCATTAGATCCTCCCTGGATCTCTGATAACATGTTTTGAAACATAAAGTCTGTTTCTGTCTCTCCTAGGGTGTCAAATAACCTTATTCCCGCTTTCAATAATAGGGTCCAGGCATAAACTCTCAGATCTGGTGCGCATAATCCACCCTTGCTTTTTTTCCTGCGAAGCTTTTTCCAAGAAATCCTTATGCCTTTAGAGGCCCAAATAAAAGAGTTCCATTTGGCTTGAATCTTGCTTAGTTTGGCTTCATTGAAGGCAAGTGGAATGTTCTGGAATATGTATATTAATTTAGGTAGCAGCATCATTTTTACTACGTTGATTCTTCCAATTAGGGTCAAAGGCAGGAGTGACCAGCCTTTCAAGGATTGCTCAACTTCTTTCTGGATTTTAGAAAGATTCTTTTCTGCAAGTTGATTTATGTCCTGCGTAATTTGAACTCCCAAATATCTGATTTGATGTTTCAAAATTGGAATGGAGTTAGCATAGGTTATGTTCCAACACATACATTCTGATTTGAGTTGATTAATCAGGTAACCAGACACTTGACCAAAGTTCTCTGCTGCTTTATATATGAGAGGAATTGATTTGATAGGGTCAGTAGTGTACAACATGAGATCGTCCGCATATAAAGCGACTTTTTTCACCCAGTTGTTATATTCAAAGGGTATAATATCTTGATCTTGTCTGATCTTTTCTGCGAACGATTCCATATATAGATCAAAGAGCAGGGGGGAAAGCGGACACCCCTGTCTTGTTCCTCTCTGAATTTTTATAGGAGAAGATAAGCTTCCATTTATTAGTAATCTAGCTGTCGGAGCCTGGTAAAATGCTGCTATTGCCCTACAAAAATTCCTCCCTAGATTAGCTTTTTCTAATACTTTGCCTAGAAATGCCCAATTAACGCGGTCGAATGCCTTGGCGGCGTCTAATGTGATAACCGCTAGTGGGATTTTAAATTGAGAGGCAACATCTATTGCACCCACCAAAGCTTGTGTAAGATCTTGTATAGAGCGGCCTCTGACAAAGCCCTTTTGGTCTTGATGCAACAATTGGCCTGCTACCCCATTTAATCGTTCTGCTAATATTTTTGCCATAAGCTTATAGTCCGTGTTAAGGAGAGAGATCGGCCTATATGAATCACATTGGGATGGTTTCTTCATTGGTTTTAAAATAAGGACCACTATGGCATCATTCCAAGAGACAGGAATTTTGCCTCCTTCCTCATATATAGAGGTAAAAAGCATTTTCAAAACCGGTAATATTACAGGTGCAAGCACTTTATATATCTTGGAAGGTAGCCCATCAGGGCCTGGAGCCTTACTTTTTTTAGCGGAATCAATTGCTGAAGCTATTTCAATGGAGCTAATATCTCTATTAAGATTATTAGAGGCCTGATCATCTAAAGCTTTAACCTGATACTGATCTAGCCATGACTGTATTAATTGCTGTTGTGGTAAGAGGTCTTCTCTATATACTTCATCAAAATGGTGAAAGAAAGCCTGATCAATATGTGTACTTTTATCTGAGATCACTCCCGTGTTTGAAATCTGTATTTCCTTAATAGAGTTCTTCTTAATATCTTTTTTTGTTTTCCAGGCTAAAAGTTTTCCGCTGGCCTCACCATATTCGAAATGTGCTAATGAGCTAGCCTGCCATCGTTTCCTCAGCCTTTCATCTAGTAACTGTTCCAACTGTAATTTACATGTTAGCAATTCTTTCTTATTATTCTCTTGATCAGTCAAGCTAGGATCTAATGCATTCTGTTCAAGAGCTTTAATCCTTGCCTCAATCTGTGAAATTTGTGCCTTGTATGCTGAATATTTTGCGATCTGAAATGCTAATAAACGCCCTCTCAAAAAGGCTTTATAAGTGTCCCAAACAACGAGAGTGTAGCTGTACCTAAATTAAAAGTAAAGAACTCATTAGATTCCTCGAGTAATTTATCTATTATTTCATCTTCCAAGAGAATACTTCTGACTATTGTGTATCTTTTAACCAACTGTGGACCTGACAGTTTTAAAGTTAGAGTGACCGCTGAGTGATCAGAGATGTGGGCGCCAAGATGTTTTATCTCCACCAATGGCTGAATTAGGTGTTCCGCAATCAAAAAAAAATCTAATCTAGACTTATTCCGTAATTTCTTATTGTGGAAAGTAAATTCTCTTTTTGTACCGTTTTTTGTCGCCAGATATCTTTCCATCCAAACTGGATAATCGCATTAGATAGAACAGCTCTAGTTTTGGAATTATGTGTAAACCTTACAGTGGTAGATTTGTCTAGCTGTGGATCAAGTACTAAGTTAAAATCTCCTGCAAGAATCACCGGATCCTCATAATCTAAAAGTTCAACAAAGAGGTCTTTGAGAGGAAGGGTGTCATCCAAATTAGGACCGTAGTACCTCGCAATCGTAAACTTAAATGCATGTTGCTTTATTTTTGCTATAACCCACCTTCCCTTTTTATCACACTTAGATTGTAACAAAGTTATCTCTGAATTAGATTTAATCAGTATAGCCACCCCTTTGGTAGTAGTTGGTTGCGAGGTTATCACCTGCTGAATCCATTTTTTCCTTGAAGATATCTCTTAATTCTTGTTCGGTGGAGTGGGTCTCTTGTAAAATAAAGATTTTTTCAGGTGCATCCTTTATGTACTGAAGAATTCTCTCTCTTCTATGCTTAACCCGTAACCCATTGACGTTCCATGAAAGAATATTAAGATATGATGAATGAGTTACCCTATCCTGCATTATTTCTAATGATAAATGTGTTTAAATCAAACTTTGAGTGTGGCGATTTGGACATTTTTTTTGTTTTTTTTCCCCCGGATGCTCCCCACTCAGTGCCTCCCCCTCCCTCCTCAATAGGGCATTAAGAACCACCGAGCTTTTGACAGACGGCTTTTCTTATCAGATCAGATCAGATGTGTCTTCCATCACAGCATCTAGACAGTGGGAGCTTGGTAAGCTGCTAGAACCTTTTAAACAACTTGGCGCTACCGCTCAGCTAAAATTTCCGGCATCACTGAAAGTGATGTATAAAAATAAAATGAAAGTCCTAAAAAGGTTGGATGAGGCAGAAGAATACCTACAATTACTCACAGATGATAATTTAAGAGACCAAGACCAAGACAATGAATAGTTAACACACTGAGAATTAGCTCATGCATCAACTACCATTATAATTTAGCTATATACTTTAAAGGCTTGCCATGTATATAGAGTAGACACCCGGGAGAAAGAGCCTCAATGGCCCAAGTAGGCCAGGAAAAGGAGGGGGGTTCTCCAGGGGAGCACGGGAGGGTTAGGACGGAGGGGGGATTGTTCTGTTGTTTTACTTAAAAAGAATATGTACAGTATAGCTGACCTATATGCGTAAACTATAAAATCAGACCTTCAATATCCTTTCTTATACCTATGGATCACCAGCGCATGCACTATACAACGCCGCCGGGCCCCCGGGTTGACGGCACAGAGGCTGTGTACTCTTTGAACCATGTCATACCTTGAAATGTTGCGGCCAGCCCACGGGGTTGTAGGCTGGTGGCTGTGTACTGTGAAACGATCTAATAAAGGTCTTTAAAAAAATAATAATAATAATAATAAGGGAGTTACATTCTAAGCTGCGAATTGTGTGCTTTTAATAGACAGTTATTAAAAATAACAAAAATGCACTATGTACACCCTGCAAAAAATCTATATTTTGGAAACACTTTTTATCTTGAACCTTTTTGCGCAGTCTGTAGCAGCCTATCTTATACTGTGTGTAAAGCAAGTTTGAAATAATGTCTTGCATGTTAGCAGTGCTTCCTGTCACAGATTGGGACCATCTAACCATACATACGTCGCTATTCTCCATTGCATCAACCAGGATTTGGTGCAGTGCCTTAACTAATAGAGGTTTCATATTGTAAGATAGTGTATTTCCCACTGATTAACATATTAGTTGTCATGTAAGCTGTGTGTTATTTTATATGTAGTTACCAGAAGGTGAAAGACTGAAAAAAATTAGAGAATATTTTGGTTTTTTTAGCCGCACCCACACTCACCCCTCGCCTTGCCCCCCCGCCCCCCCCCCCCCTACACACAGCATCACAGTTCCCATACTTTTTTTTCTGCAATTCGACCACTGGTTACATTTGTGAAAGACTTTTCATTATAGAAAACTTGGACTATTCGACTTTGCTAGTGTTTGTTTCTCACTTACCACAACACCAAAGATTGCTTCCAATAAAAAAGGTAAAAATAGACTCTCTTAAACTCTTCCACTGTCTTTAGTGGTGGTTATCACGGGCTTCCTGGAACTGCTAATATGTAACCTTTCGACTGTCATTCACAGCTTCCGGGAAAGAAAAGGTCCGCTACAATCGAAGAGAACAGCAAACTCGACGTCAGGCATGGTGAGTACGTCTTTTGTTGTCACAGTATTTTGTCGTTTTTATTTCACAGTATTAGGCTTTTCAGCACTGGAGCAGCTTTTGCAAGAGTCCTGCTTCTCTGATTATTGTTCTGGTAAAGAACAGGCCCCTGAAGGCCAAGATAGAGATGCCAAAAATAATTTATGCAGGTTAAGTACATAAAGTCTGATACTTCCTTGTCGCCCTGCTTTTATTAAGAGGAGTGGAGAAAAACCGAAAAAGTAGCGGGTGCACTCCCCATGTAGGGGGAGAACACCCCTTACTTTTTCTTGCAAAAATGTTGGTATTTCTGTACGTTTATGCATTCTTGCTCCTATACACAACACTGTTCCACTTTTCTGAATCAAAATATCGCTTTTATGCTCTGAAATGTAGTCATTTACCATTACCTCCTGCCTTCCCATCGCCTGTCCCACGAAAAGTATTTGGGGACATGGTCGCTGAGCCTCAGCGGGAGAATCTGGTGATGTCATTGCCCTTCGACTGTGGACAATGATATGTTTATTAGTGTCTACTTTGAAAGATATATAGATATGGACGATTATTCTTCTAGTGCTTTAGTCACCTTAAGACTGTTTCAAAGCATAGAACATGAGTCACCTCTCCCAAGTGTTGGTTCTTCTTGGACTTGCACTAGTTGTAGCCAAATTCTTCTCTTTAGCTTTGCTGTAGTTCTTCCCTACCGGTGGGGTCGCAAGGACTGGTCAGGCTGATTGTAAGGGCAGCAGGCTCGAAAGGGGTAGGAATGCTCCCCAACTCACTGCTACTTCCCTCCTACCCAGAGCACCCAGTATCAACTCTCTACCTTGTGTTTAATAGATAGAAATCGTATTTTTCATCAAGTTGACTTCTAAATTAAATCAGAGCGCTGATTTGCCTTAGCAACATATTCGTTATAACATAACACAAAATAATTATGATAGTTCCTGTTTTGAGTTAAGTGTCCATTGTCAAGATAAACGTGGAAACAAAATAGCTGATGTATGATGGGAGTTAAAAGCTATTAAAAGGCAAACACTGAAAAAGACAATAGTTTGTTTTGCATACGGAAAGGTTTTTTAGCAAGCTTACTAGACACTTCATATGTCACAAGTACAGAATGGAACACTACAGTGCAAGCTTTTGTCATACATAGAAATGAAAGCAACAGCAGTTAAAGCTTACTTCACCTACCTAGAACAGGTATATGCAATGCAAAAATTTACAAAGAACAAATTCTCTGTCACATTAAAACGCATTAAACCTTCATGGAATCCAGAGATGAGAACAATGTTAGCAGAAGGAATATCTCATTTAAAGTAAACTGATTAATACATATTGGAGGGGTGCATACTATTCCGTTGGAGCTTCCACAGCCAGTAGCAGCGCAGACCCTTTTTTCGTCTACAAACTCAGCTTTTTGCACGAAGAAGCGAAGAATTCGAAATATGTTTTGCTCAGCCGTATAGTGCCTGGAACATGCTTTTTTTGAGCAAAGCCAGTACTCTGGCTCTTTATTGGAACTCTGTAGTTTCAGTCGTAGGGACATCAAGAAAGGAGTCCATCTGCACTTCTCACATTTGAGGGGTGTACCTTCCCTGGTGCTAGGTATGGGCAGTCGCTACTGTGTGATGAATTCTGCAACTCACTTTGCCTAGCACTACTAAATGCACAAAGTTTGCGTGCGATGAGAAGAGACAAGTCCAGCAGCAGACTGAAATAATCTTACTGGGCCCCTTGGAGTATTTAAAGAGGTTTAGTTTCACAGGAATCACTCAAGGGGTACCTTGAATAGCTGCTGATACAGAGGTACCCCTGGGGCGGTGTACACATGACCCTATCGCTTTCGGGAAACATCGGTTACATCGCTGTGTTTATGTAACATCATATATTCAAATAACTTATGATGGCTCCACCCTGCTTCTTATGTTGCTGTGCTCTAGAAAATGCTACAAAATAATGTTTGTGCCATCCAAAACAGAAACCGCTTGACTATTTAAAAAGAAAAAAAGTTAAAATAGAGGCATTTCGTGCATGAGCTAGTACACTTAAACAGCACAAAGGTGGTAAATGGCAATATTTGAGCTAATTTGATCCAGTGGTAACAACTCTGGATTAATTCCATTCCACCATTTTATGGTTTTGTCTTCTTTGAGTTCACATTGCACAATGAGCTTGGGTGCCACATCTACACATACCTACAACGATTTTAGTAGTACGCAATATCCTGTTTTAACCCATTGCCCTTAGCACTGTTTAATAATAGCGGAACCTATTATAATTCCAACGAGGACAATGGAGAGGACAAAGGGTGGTTCGATAAGGTGTTTTTTTTAGTAAGTCAGAGCGATGATTAGAGGTAGAAGAGCTGAAACGCTGACAGGTGGTGTGGAGATAGCTGCCCTGGCTGCAGATACATGTGTGGAAATAGCACATAATGTAGGGACTATTCAGAAACTCCAAGTGACACTTGGGATGGCTAAACTAAACGAAAACTGACCAATGGCGTATCATTACAGAGATTGTTTGGATGAGCTGAGGCGAAGCCAAGCACTACATCAATGACTAACATTCTTTCACATGATGCTTTCAGTGGGCAGTAACAGATTTCACTTTCACACATTTGCAGCATTCTGAGTTGACCCAGAAATTTGGAGACACTGATTTGAGTTGGGGTTTAAATGCCAGGAGCTAGCAATAGCAGGGGGAGGGAGAGAGAGAGAGTGGTCACTGGGGCAGCAGCAGCACAGCCTTAACTCAAGGATGGATGAAGAAGGATATGGGGATACTTCAATAGTCTTCGTTTTCAGTGATGTGTACTGTAGCGAGCATACTGGAAGAAAATGAATTGGGTAGTAGTAATACATAGCAATACCAAATCACATTTATATGTGGTCCCACCCACAATGTAATAATACTACAAGTGGTTGTTATTTTTTTTAGCTCAAGTGACACAGAACTAGCAGGCAGTGATGATGCAATATCAGAGATTAGAAAGTGCTGTTGCTTGATGAAAAGCCAGCCTCACCTCCTGCCCGTTTATCCCCGTGCGTGCATATTTCTGATTGTTTTTATTTGGACATTCAGACGGATGGTTTCTGGTCTGTATGGTTCCATTATTGATGTACTCTTCTCTACCCAAACGTCGGAGACGCTTATAAATACATATAATGGTTCCTGTGGCATACGAATATATAGAATATACAATACTCGACAGCTTAAATAAGCAATATTCACTTGTAACAGAGAAGGGTTTGGCAGAAAAAGAAACACACATATGCAAAATTTATAAGAAAGACTTCTTATATTTCAACTCATGAAAAGTATCCATATTTACAACAGCAACACATATACAAAAGGTTGTATGTACAGTGTAAAGTGCAGTGCGTCCCAAGTGATTATGTGAGCAAAAACAAACACAAATAATGAATGATCTATACAGTTTTGCGTTATGGGTATTTACACAGGGAAATGACCAAGCAATCTGATACAATAATTGTTAGCAGTGACTATATGAAATCACAAATCACTGTGCTAATAGGTTCCTTCCCTATAGCGTCGACGGCGTTTCGACCTGCTTGATGGAGGTCTCGTCAGGACTAAGCAGTGAGGGACTCACTGTTTACCAAACAGCCGACCGGGAAAGTGCGATCGAGCGATTCCGCGTCCGAAGAGCAGGTATTACCCTGCTTCTCCAATTACAACCTGAGTGCCACCAGACTCAATTACCACGAGCAACCACAGTGTGCCCGGCTGGGTACACTGTAAGTCCGATTTAATTTACTTTATCACGCATGGGTTGCGTTAAGCCGAGACACTACGAGATGTCCCTCACTGCTTAGTCCTGACGAGACCTCCATCAAGCAGGTCGAAACGCCGTCGACGCTATAGGGAAGGAACCTATTAGCACAGTGATTTGTGATTTCATATAGTCACTGCTAACAATTATTGTATCAGATTGCTTGGTCATTTTCCTGTGTAAATACCCATAACGCAAAACTGTATAGATCATTCATTATTTGTGTTTGTTTTTGCTCACATAATCACTTGGGACGCACTGCACTTTACACTGTACATACAACCTTTTGTATATGTGTTGCTGTTGTAAATATGGATACTTTTCATGAGTTGAAATATAAGAAGTCTTTCTTATAAATTTTGCATATGTGTGTTTCTTTTTCTGCCAAACCCTTCTCTGTTACAAGTGAATATTGCTTATTTAAGCTGTCGAGTATTGTATATTCTATATATTCGTATGCCACAGGAACCATTGTTCTTTGGATATACACTTTGCCCTGGTTCCGCTGTGAGTAGGGTTCCCTTGTTTCCCCTTTTCGCTTATAAATACATGGCAGGAGGAACGATAAATACAATTCTCTGGCAAGAACCATTCTTATATCTTGGTGCTGCATGAGAAGGGACATTGAGAGGCCAGTGTTAAATATAGCTTATTTAAGGTACTGTACTGTGAGTGGCACTGATCCCCATACAAAGTGCCCTTAGCATATATATGTCCGTCTACCTGTGGCTGAAGGTGGGGGCCTGGAAAATCTATGTCCTGTCCAAATCTTGCACAGTTTTGGTCTCCGAAAATGTAGTCCATGCATACTTCCTTCGGCTTTCAATTTCCGGCCTTACCCTTCTTTGTTATTCTGCATCACATATCCAAAATTGTTGGGGGCGACTGCTTGCTGAAGAAGATGGTTTGCAACAGCAATATAAGCTGCAGAATTAAGTATACTTAGATTTTGGAATCTGATACGACTCACTCTAATTGGTTTAAAAGAATGGCTGAACATGAGCGCATCATATACTGACTTGATGACCAGTCAAGTGCCTTTCACGTTATTTGGAGACAGAAAGACTACTCATGATTGAACCAAGTGTGATCCATATGTTGTTACGTCTCATCCGAAAGTACACAGTACCTTCCCCCCATGTCCGTCTATCCACTGACGTCTATATCTTCATCCCCTCAATGACAAGCAAAGTTTGGACAGCTTACGTATGATGTGCTCTTGTACTTGGATTTCAATGGTGCCCCGCCTGCAAACCTTTGCCTCATTAAGCCTCGCCACATTAGGCATTTCAGTACTCGCTACACTGGGCTGTGACCTTGCTTTGTGCACCCTTGCACCTCTTTCCCTTAGTACATTATGAACTCTGGCAGTGTCGCATGTCACCGTAGGCTGCACCCAGCGACACTGTCCTTCACCAACTACACTCTCACTGGGATACACTGAGTGTGATATGCTGGCCGTGGCTAAATTATTCCTGCACCACATCACCTTCACTCGCACCCTGCTGTCCAGTTCTAGAGTCCTTTCTCTGCTTCATTCCTCTCGGCAGACGTAGAGATGGAGGAAAGACATGTCTTTACTTTTCTTATCCCGCAGCTTTTTTGCTGCAGTTCCCCTCCGCCTACTCCGCACTGGAGTTGCCAAGCTGGCTTTGATCACGCCACTCCGATTGCATATTGGTACACACTACAAATTCCTTGAACACCCCCACACCTGGTGTCTACCCCATTGTGAGTCTCTTGTCTTTACTGATTATGTTACCCGTATGCAATACCCTATGGCCTGTGATGTATTTACTTGGGTATTGCAAAATCCAATAAAATCCATTTTCACAAGCCGTTATGCCCCACTGATTTATATATACAATTTATAAATGTAGTGGGGTAGGCTTTGAAAGGCACCCCATAATAGTAGTTGGTACTACCAAAGCAAAAACCTAATTAGAGACCTCTACTGCATGAACAATATAGTGAAGAACGATAGATGTATGGAAAAAGGAAAAATGCTATAATGCATCATACCAACACATTTAAAAATGTCTTTCAGGCGGTCAATAATGAGGAACCCATGACAAAGAATGGTAGAAATAAATATAATTTTGCTGTCTCTACTAATCCTGACCCCAGCCTTTCCCTACTTTATCCCTTATCCTTAAGTTAATACTAACCTCATCATAACACTTATCCTAACTTCTGTAAAAGCAGACCTAACCCCGTTATAACTTCTACCCTATTATTTATTGTTCCACTGCAATTTTTTAAAATATCAAAAATTTACATAATTTCAAAGTTCTCTCTTTTATAAATTTTTCTTCACTTTTCAAATTCTTTATATTATCACTATAGTTTGTTTTCACAAAATGCTAGAGAACTGTAAAACTGGGTGATAATCTCTCCCTGTTTCAACATCTAAGAACCTAAAATGTTTTATATAAAAATTAGCCAATGTGATCCCTAACTGTTTGGAATTTTATTTGTGTTTCAGCACCAAAAATTTGCAACAGCTGTTTCATAACTGTTCAGTTGAACAGAATTCCTCTCTCTTCTCAAGTGATGCGCTCTTCAAATATCAACCTCTTCTCACACAGGAATATATAATTTCTGTAAATCAATCCTTCAGAATTAGACTGTTGCACAAACACTCGGTTCTGCTATACCTTTTGGTCAAGAGCATGCAAATCTTTAGCTTCCTTCTCTTTCAACATAAAAAAGAAGGTCGTTTAAGGAGAATCTGCCACCACTTTCGGTACGCAGCATTGCATTGGCTGATTGAGCGGAGAGGGCTTATTGTATTCCCCACTGCCTGGTTGCTCCCAATTTCAGTCTGCCATCTTGAACGTTGGTGGGTGAGTCTTCAGGCCGGCTTTGGCTATTTCAGACACATTCCAGCATGGACACGCCGCCAGACACCGGCTCCCCACATACTGTACATTTTCATTATCACCACATTTTATTTAGTGAGACCGTGTTGGGGGAGCTCTTACTTTTCTTTGTTGTATCGCATTTCGCATTGGTAAGCCCTTTGGTCTGCCGTCGCCATGGCTGATTGAGCAGAGGGCTTATTCTTTTCCCCACTTATTAGTTGCTCTCAATTTCAGTCCGCTGTTTTGGAGGTTGGAGCAGGCCCGGCTCCAGGAATTTTTAATTGGGTGGGCCAAGGACGCATTTGGGTGGGCCACTGCGGGCTCGATTTGTCGCATATATGTCTAGGCAGGCCTGCTTCAGGGCCCTCCTTTACCTCTTCTTAGTCTTACAAGGCCCAGTAAAACTCACTCTTTTCCAAATCTCTTTTTAATGTTATCACTCACAAAAAGTGTTTTTTCTATGTAATGTTCCTTTGATGGGAAGAGGAGGTTTCTGAGGTGGGAGTATCAGGCAAGTGACACTTCTCGGGCTCCCTCTGTGTGAGCCTTCAGGGAGAATCCCTCTTCATTACTACCTCCACCTGACCACGGACTCTTCAACGCACTCCCTTACAAGCTTGATTAGCCACTATTCCTCTCCAGTGCACCTTATCTCAAAGATGACCTTGGGCCCGCTCCATGTCAGGCACCATCTCCCAGTAAAAACATTAGTGAAATAACCTTCATACTTAAAACATTGAATAGAGCAATAAATATAATTAGCACGCACTTTAAAGTATGTTCCACAGTGGCCCATATGGCCCGACTGCTAATTAAATAAACAAAAACAGAAAGGCCATGACAGGGCCGGCTTCAGCGCTGATGCAAAAGTCTTTTTGGGCGCTGCACCAAAAACCTCTTTCTCCATAAATACCTTTACTACCACCTTCCAACAGTGTACCTCATCCGTCCATGGCCCCCTATTGACCTCTTCCTCGGATTCCCTCACTGCCACACGCCACAAGTGCCCCTCATCTCCCCATAGCCCCTCCCCTTTATGACCTCCTCCTCGGATTCCCTCACTGCCACCCTCCCCCAGTGCACCTCGTCTCTCTGTAGCCCCTCCCCCTCATGACCTCCTCATCAGACTCCCTCAATATCACTATCCACCGGTTCCCCTCGTCTCTCCCTAGCTCCCCCTCCACCCCATGACCTCCTCTTCGGATTCCCTCACTGCACCCTCCACCAGCGCCCCTCATCTCTCTGTAGCCCATCCCCTCATGACCTCCTCCTTAGACTCCCTCACTACCACCCTCTACCAGTGCCCCTCATCTCTCCCTAGCTTCCCCCTCCACCCCATGACCTCTTCCTCGGATTCCCTCACTGTCATCCTCCAACAGTGCCCCTCATCGCTCCATAGCCCCTCCCACTATCTCCTCCTCGGATTCCCTCACTGGCACCCTCCACCAGCGCCCCTCATGTTTACGTATCCCCTCTCTCATATGCATTTAATTTGTTGTATAACGCTGCTCATATCAATGTAGTGTGTGTCAGTACTTTACACCACGCACACACTTACAGAGACAATGAATCATGCAAGTATGTAAATCAGTCTACAGGGAATGTCACATAAGCCAATGAGGATTACAAGGTGTAGGAATCATAGGTCATCCATTCTGGTGTAGTATATTTTAAGAGGGTTTGGTCTGGGGAAACACAACCTTAGAATTTAAAGAGTATTCCATGGGGGTCAGCTTTACTGATAAAAATGTATATCTGCCCAAACACACTCATTTTAGCAACATTAGAATAATGAAAAGACTAGGGAAGTTCTAACTATATCACAAAACAAAAAAAGCAAAGTTCTAATTATACCATTCATGTTTGTTTGCAGCTCTTTGGTGGCAGTTCATTGTTCACTGCCTTTTGTTAGGATTGTAACTTCTGAAGTAACACAAGGATCTCTGTGACAAAGGCAGTAACCCACTGAGCTATCCACATAAAATACAGTGCGTCTGCATTTAAAAAATACTAACAGACAAATGATTGCTCTAAAGCAGGATCATTAATCACCAACTTTATCTGGACATTTCCATTTTGTATTGTTTTATTGTTGACCAGCATCGGCTATGATGAAATGATAAAAACTGTTTAAATGAAGCACATACGAAGTATGCGTCCTGCTGGGCCTGTGCAATTTCAAAAATAATTTTTTTTGTAACACATTCTCTTACCTACTCCATTAGTCATATTTTGTGTCACAGCCTTGTGATAAGCAGCTGCAGGGGTCAGGGGGTGACTAGGAATAAACAGACCACTTTTCCGCTGCATAGAAAAAGAAATATGAACGCAGCAGGACAGTAGGCAAAGGTTACCAAAGGTTACCATTGTCAAAGAAAGGATTTGTCCCCTTTCACCATGCAGAGATGAAGGGGTGAAAAAAGTAAACAAAGCCTAATTAACATGTTAATGGTCTTTTAAAGACCTGTTAAGTACTTTGGTGTGGCTGCGATAATCTTAAACTGTCTGTGTGTGTGTGCGCCCGGGAAGCTGTCTCCCCGGGCTGACACACACGACCTGTGCGTTGCACGCCTGCCTTCAAGCCCTCACTGCGAGGGCCAAGGCTCCTGTTTGGGTGGGCCAGGCTCATCTTTGGGTGGGCCGGGCCCACCCGGCCCACCCGCTAGAACCGGGCCTGGGTTGGAGGGCTAGTCTTCAGGCCGGCTGTGCCTATTTTAGGTTTAAAGTATTTTATTAGAGTTTCTGCAACAAGAAAAACAATAATACATACAAAGGAATACAGACATCATGAAAGTATACTGCAAAGACTCTCCCCAAGAACCCCATCAGTATCCGGAGAGGACTAGCCAGGCGAGCGTAGAGCCCCAATAAGAGCGTGAGCGCCATGATGCACTTGTTCCAAAACTAGAACACCCCCCCCAACTCCCACCCCTCCCCATCCCAACTCCCTCCCACCCCCCTGTGCCTGAGCGAATGTCCAGCAACACCCTCACTTCCAGAAAGGAACCCCGTGCCCTCCCCTCCTCCCCCCCCCACCCATTAGGAAATCGGGGTGGTCAGCCGCAGCAGTCGGAGATAACGTGGACAGGTGATCTCTTTGAATTCTGATTGCAATAGGACACCAAAAGGCTGCCACAGGTCATCAAATCTGTCTACCTCCCCCGCCACCGTGAGGGACATCTTCTCCATCCCTAGAACATGCCACAACCTGTGTAACCAGCCCGTGGTTGTGGGAAGCGTGGTGGTACGCCAATATATAAGGATGTTCTGGATCGCCGACCCCAGAGCGATCGCTATCTGTCTGCCCCTCCTAGAGCGCAGTGGGTACATCAGGCCATTGGGTAACCCTAGCAAAACATAGGCAGGAAGGCGCGGCAATTCTATGTCAAAGCACTGATCTATATCATCCAGGACCTCCCGCCAATACGGACCCAGCAACGGACAATCCCATAAAATGTGCGAGAGTGTTCCCGTCTGCCCACATTCGCGCCAGCAGGTGTCCTGTATGTGGTGGTTCATGTCGTGCAGCCTCTGAGGCGTATAGTACCAGTACGTAGAAATCTTCGTAAAAGTCTCCGTGAGCCCAGTGTGGTAGGCCGAGTGCCGAGCTCGATACGAAATGTCGTCCCATTCCTTGTGACTCAGCGTCCTCCCCAGCTCCCGCTCCCAGCGCGCCCTCCCGGGGCTATAAAAGTGATGGGGGGGGGGCTGTAGTAGCCGGTAAAGATCCGAGATAAGCTTGGCGTCGGAGGAGCGCGTCGCGAGCCACAGCTCGTATGGGGTAAGTTTCCGATCAGCCAGATCTCGCACCTGCGGCTGTAACGCCCAGTGGCGAACCTGCAGGTATCGCATACGCTCCGTCTCGGGTAAGTGGTATTCCCTGCACAAGTCAGTGAACGACACAGCACCCTCCGGGCCATAAATATGAACCAAAGCACAGCACCTGGCCGTCTGCCAGAGCGAAAAAGCTCCAGGCTCTGTTCCGGGCCGGAAGTCAGGATTCCCCGCCAAGGGAGTAAGCGGCGACGGGAAGGTGGTAAGTTCATGTCGAGTGCACACGGCATCCCAAACGCGGAGCGTGGCCTGCGTGACAAAGGACGCATACAGATTGGGGGGCCTGTGACTCCTGCGAAGGAAAGGTATCTCCTGCAGAGTCCTGCCCGCCACCGCCTGATCCTGAAATAGCCAGTGTCTGTCCGACTCCCATTTACTCCATTCAACCAAGTAGCGCAACTGCGCCGCCTGGAAGTACTTGTGTAAGTCCGGGATGCCGAGGCCCCCGGACTCGGGTGCCAGTGTGGAGAGGGCTCTACGGAGTCTAGGTTTACGACCCTGCCAAACAAATCGAGCGATATCAGCCTGAGTCTGTCGTATCCATCCCTTCGGAGGCTGTAAAGGCAAAGCACGGAACAGATACAGCACCTGCGGCAAGAGAGTCATTTTCACTGCAGCAATGCGTCCCAACAGTGATAGCGTACCTTTGCTCCACCGGAGCAACTCTTCCTTCAGTTTGGTCCCTAAGGCCGCATAGTTAGCCGTAACCATGGCAGGCAGGGATGGTGCCAGCAGTACCCCCAGGTATGGGATCAGATCTCTAGACCATTGCAAGGGGAAGCGGTTCTGCAGCTCCAACCTGGTAGCCGAGGCGAGCGAGATGTCAAGGGCCGCCGATTTCTTTATATTCATTTTGAACCCCGCCACAGCCGCAAAAGCGTCCAACTCTGCGAGGCAGGCAGGGAGCGCCTCCTTCGGGTTGCCGAGCATAAAGATCACGTCATCCGCATAGAGGCTGATCGTGTGGATGTAGCCGCCCATCTTGACACCCGTCACTTCTGGGTTACTTCTAATCCTCTGGGCAAAAGGCTCCATGTACAGAGCGAAGAGCAGTGGGGACAGGGGGCACCCCTGCCTAGTACCCCGTTCAATCGCGAATTGGCCCGAATTGCAACCATTGACCCTCACCGTCGCAGTGGGAAACTTGTAACAGTTAAGTATCAGGGTGCGAAACTTCTCGCCCAACCCCAGCTTACAGAGAACCTTCTCGAGGTAGGGCCAATGCACCCGATCGAACGCCTTTTCGGCGTCCACCGAAAGCAGCATATGCTCCCCGGGGATCCGAGAGGTCTTCTCCAGAACGTGGACCACCCGTTTGGTGTTGTCCACTGTCTGCCGGCCCGGGACAAACCCGGCCTGATCCGGATCCACCAACCCCGGCAGACGAGGCGCCAAACGTGCGGCCAGGATCCCGGTGTAAAGCTTAAGGTCTACATTGAGCAGCGAGATCGGTCTATAGGATGCACATTCGGTGCGGGGCTTTCCCGGTTTGGGAATAACCGACACCGTCGCCCTCAGTAGATCCGGGGGGATGGCCCCAGACTCCGCGAAGGAGTTAAAGAGTCGTGTCAGCAGCGGGGCCAGTTCCAGGCAGAATGTTTTGTAGAAGAGTGGAGTATAACCGTCGGGCCCTGGGGCTTTCCCATGCTTGAGTCGGGAGATAGCCCCAATCACTTCTTCCGGGCGGATATCCCGGTCCAGGTACTCAGCCTGTTCCGGTGTGAGTACCGGGAGGTCGACCGATGTGAGGTAATCAGCCTCTGCCGAGGCCGATGGGGGCTCGCCAGCGTAGAGGTCCGCATAGTATCGGCGGAAGCCTTCCGCTATCTGGTCGTCCTCCGTGACCAACCCGTCTCCGGGGACGGACAGGCCCTCGACCTTCTGGCGTTGGTGTCGTACCCGCAGTTTATTCGCTAGCAACCGGCCGCAACGGTCACCGCCAGTATAGTATGCGTGCTTCAGGCGCAGCGCCGCATATTCCGCCCTGTCCATGTCCAGCGCGGCGAGAAGCTTCCGCGCCGCCTTGAGCCGCCTCCAGACTCTGGGGGCCCCTGTCCTTTGGTGTACCTGTTCTAGCTCTCGAACCGTACCTGTAAGTTCGTCCCTCTTCCGCTGTCTATCCCTGTTCTCCGCCGAGGAGATGGAAATGAACTCTCCCCGCAGCACCGCCTTCAGGGCTGACCACTGCGTCGCCCGGGTGGTATCGTCGTTCTCGTTGTGCTCCCGGAACCCAGCAATTGCGGCCCGGATCCGCGACAGTACCTCCCGTCGGTGTAACAGAGTGTCCCGGAGGCGCCAGACCCCGCGTCTCGGGGATATCGGCGGCAACTGGAAGCATCCCGACACCGGAGCATGGTCCGACAACGTGAGGACCCCTATGTCAGATGCTGTCGCAAGTGCGGCCAACGGCCCCGTCACCAGGAGGTAGTCCAGCCTGGCGTAAGTCCTATGTGCGTGGGAGTAATAGGAATAGGCCCTCGAGGCGGGATGTAATTGTCTCCAAAGATCGTGCATGTCAAGGTCTCCTAAGTGTGAGGCACTAAGCTGTGAAATTTCCCCAGTCTGTGGATGGCGCTGCGCGGATCTGTCTAAAGATGAATTGAAGACCATATTCAGGTCACCACCAATGAGTATATGCCTATCTGGGGTAGTCGCAATATCGGCTAGAGCAGACTGCAGAAACAAGTCCTGGCGATCATTAGTACTATACACAGAACCCACCGTGAAAGGGAAATCCCCTAACCTAAATCTGTATGCCAGGAGCCTCCCCTTCTGCTCCGCCACCTTGTGCAGTACCTCCCCCCTGAACTTCCCAGACACCAAGATAGCAACCCCTGCCGTTTTAGTAGTCCCAGAGGAAAAAAGCTGAACCGGGAACTTCGGGGACCGCAACCTGGGACAGTCCCGGGCCAGGAGATGCGTTTCTTGTAAAAGGCAGATATCCGCCTGGGTACTCTCAAGAAGGGATAGTATCGCCCTGCGCTTGACCGGGTTATTCAAACCCTTCACATTAAGGGTAACGATCTTCAGGGCCATGAGTAAACAAAGGAGAAAGAGCTGCAATGGGGCCCGAAAGGGGAGGCGACATGTGAACCTGAAGTAGCAGGGGCCCAGGGCGAACACAACAGAAGGCCAGCACCACCCCTCCCCCCCTCTCCCAGCGCAGGAAGAACACAGCAACAACAGCACCCTGAAACCAGAGAGCCCGCCCAGCACACCATCAGAATCCCCTCCCGAACAGATACCTCCCCACTCAAGAAAGGCAACATGAGGGCACAAAAAGCACAGCAGAAGGCAAATGAGGCACATCCCAAACCCCGAACCCTCCCCCCCCCAACACCCCAAACAACCCTCAAACTCCCCAACTCCCCATCTCTCCATCTCTCTTCCACCCCCTCAGACAGAACCCTCCCTACTCTCCCCAACATCAACCTTAATGGTTTGAAAAACCCCATTGTCCCAGTCCAGCCCCTAACGGGCAAGTCTGTGGTAAAGTGTCCGAGTGGACGTCCAGCCACCATCCATGCCCCCCCAGAGCCCCCCACCCCCCCCGGAACCCTCAAACCTGCAGTGCCAGTAAAGCCAAGATGATCTCCCCCAAGACGATGTTCAAGCCGTCAAGGCCACGTCATTGGACGACGTGGAGCCGGATACCTCCCGAATGGCGCTGTCCATTTCCGCTCTGACCGTAGGAGAGTCCGGTCGAGAAGGCTGAGGCGTGGTCCGGCGCCGTCGGACTGTCTGCCAGCCCCCTCTAGAATTGCGGCGGCGTGGCGTCGGGACATCTTCCTCAGTAGCGGTGATTCCTAGCACCCCACACGTGTCCTGAAGGGATCTCAGTTGGTGCAGTGTCCCGTTCCAGCGGAAAATAAGCCTGAAGGGGTGGCCCCAGGAGTATTGCGTGTCATGCTCTCGTAGAAAGTCCGTGGCAATTTTGAAGGACTTGCGTTTCTGCAACGTAATCGTGGACAGATCATGAAACAACGCAATCTGGTGACCCCTGAAGCTCAACGGTTGTTTCTGACGGGCTTCGCGGAGGATACGCTCCTTCAGAGGGAAATCCGGGAGAAAGGCCAATATATCTGGGGGTGGCGCCGAGGCCCTACGCGGGAGGCCCACTCTATGCGCCCTGTCAATCCTCACCGGAAAGTCAGCCGCTTCGCCCAGGACATCCCGGAACAGGTCTCGTAGGTAGGCCGTGACGTCCTCCCCCTCCTCTCTGGACGGAACGCCCCTGACCCTGATGTTGTTGCGCCTAGACCGATTCTCAAGGTCCTCGGCGTGGGCCTGGAGGTCGATCTGCTGGTCCCGAAGCCGCAGCACTTCCTGTTGTAGGTTCGTGATCTCCTCGTCCCTGGATTGATTAGCGTCCTCCATGGTGGCGACCCGCTCACCAAGCGAATCAACTTCCCTTCTCACTTCTCGGACCTCGCCCGCCACCTCCTGCTTCAGGGTCTGAAAATCCTCCCTGAGTGTGCTAAACAGCGACTCCAGAAAAGACCTGGTGACCGGGGGCTCACCCCCCTCTGCCCCACGAGATCCGGACGAGGGGCTCGGCGTTGGCTGGGATCTGTCCTGTCTCGGGGCTCCCCTGCCCAACATCTCGGGTAAGGTACGCTCACCTTTCTTGCCTCCCCTGTTACCTGACATCGCAGAGGCGGCGGTGCGTCGCAGGGAGAGGGCCCGCGAACCACGTGGGCTCCCGCAGCAAGTCGGTCCAGTGCAGATCCGGGGCTCCTAGGCAGCGCCCCAAAGCTCCCCGACAGTCTGGATGAGAGATGAGCACGACCAGCACTCCACTGCAACACTCTCTTAGTGCGTCCCTGCTTCCCAGGAGCGGGTCACCACCCTGTCTCCAGGCTCCCGGCCGTGTCGCTGCTCCACCGCAGCCTTCCAGGTAGGCACCGCCGCCCTATGAGACCCTGCGCCGGGCAAGCCACACTCCGTCCAGCACCCTCCGGCCAATCAAACTCCTGCAGGGCCCCAGGCACAGCACGCGGGCCCAGCAAGCCCACTGGGGGACGAGGGTCGGTAGTACAAGCCCGAGGGGCACAGGCCCGGCGGTGGGCAGGGTCACCGAAGTTCGTTGGCGCCCTCCGCCCGAGCCCCGCGTGTGGGCCCCCAAATGCAGCCACCAGATCAGTCTCACCGGTCACAGGCAGGCATAGGCGTCCCACCGGGGTCCACGCCGGGCCACTCCAGAGCCGGGGCCCGCAAAGGAAGTCCACCTGCGTCTCCGGCCCGCTAGGCCTCCAGGCTCCGCAAATCCCCGGGTTCGCGCAGCGCTCCTCCCCGACTCCTCTCACCACCAGGGGCGGATGGCGCCGCACCGCCAAGGGCCAAGGCCGCCGGCTCTTCACGCCAGGGGGCACCGGCGCCGCCGGGGGGGGACTCGACCGCGCCTCCGCTGGTCAGCAGGCCCGGGAACGCTCCACCTCACCAGGGTGCCGCGGGTCAGCCGCTCTCCCTCCGCCCGGCCTCGGTCAGGCCGCGATGTCCGCCCGCCTCAGGGGCCCGCTCTGCGCGGCGTCGTTCTCCGCGTCTGTGCCTCCGGGTGCTCCCAAACCGCTCACACCTGGCGCCCGGCCGCTTCTGCTCCCCCCTCCGCTAGATCTGGGGGAGATCAGCGGTGCAGGATGGATCAAGGGCTCCGGGGACTCAGGAGCTCACGGAAGGAGCGACCGGTCAGCCCGCCATCTTGGCCACGCCCCGCTGTGCCTATTTTAGATGTATGGCAGCGCAGAAGCGCAGCTGATGTGCTGCTGGCATGCCAAAGGCGCACCAAATGCAAGCCCGTCAGTGCTCATCCGAGCCTGGATGGGGCCAGGAATGCTGCCTGTTTCAGCCCAGATTACTCCAAATCCACTTTAGTGTGTTACTCTCGGATGCAGCTCCTCGAGCTCCACCCTGGAGGGAAGAATAATGATTGTACTAGGGCTGATCTAATTACCGAGAAACTCTGTAGCTGCCCTTGTTGTAACTTTCACCTGTTCTACTCGGCCCTGCATTATAGGCAACTTCTAAGGTAAGGAAGTTAAACCCACTATCTGTCCTCCAATTACATGTGGGCTACTTAAAGCACGCTCTCTTTGTAAACATAATACTGAAATTAATGAACTCATCACATCTCTCCATGTTGACTGCCCTTTTGTCACTGAAACTTGGCTTTCTGAGGTCTCAGGCCCTGTTCTGGTAGCTGCTATTCCATCAGGCTATTCATATCCTGGCAAGATTGTCTTGGCTGTAGAGGAAGCGGCCTGGTAATTATTTTTAAGGACTCATTTAATTGTACTTTAGAAGCTGTTACGCTGCACACCTCATATGTCATGGAGGTGATGTCTTTTAGATTGAAAATTGCGGCCAAACCCGTATTCACTGGCTTTCTAATGTAGCACCCTCCGAGCCTCCGTACTGATTTTCTTGAAGCTTGGTTCCAAGTGCTTGAGCCCTTCCTGGTCCATCAGAATTTTGCCTTTTCTAGGCGACTTTAATTTTCGTTTAGAAGACCTGTCTAACAAGGACTCTTTATTCTTAAAGTAATGTATGAAGAACTGTGGTTTATCTCAGGTGGTGAAAGCCCCCACTCACATAGCTGGGCACACTCTGGATGGCATTTTTTCTAATTCGCCCGCCCTGACAGTCAATGAAGCCACCCTGCTCATTTGAGCGTATCACTATATAGAAACCTTTTAGTGCGCTGCTGTCACGCCTGCCAGTTTGCGTGCACCACTAAAGATGGCCACCCCGCTCTGCGCATGAGCGAGGAAGCCAGGCCGTCGTCAAAAACCTGACTTCCCCAGAGAACGACGCTTGGCGCTCTAGTGTTTGTGCCTCATGCGTCGCGTCACTTCCGCCTAAGCCTTTTACCCTCTTGGTCCCGTTAGTAAACTCGCCTTGCCGGTTCGATCTCTCCGCGAGAGATATACCGGAGTTACCAGTACTGAGCTCCTTGGACTATTCTCAGTGCTTTTGTTAGTATCCCTGCTAAGCCCCCTGATCCTGGATACTCCTGTTCGACGCTTCCGCCTCCTTGCCAGTAACGCGGATTAGGCGTCTCCTTGTTTCGTCTTTCCCCCACAGCACCGGCTAAACCTCTCCTTTAGCTACCTGGGGGGGTCCCGCCTGTTACTCCCGGTTCCGCCCGTCGGCCGGACTAGGGTAGGACAGGCGGGGAGACTCTCCAGGGGCATTTTGGGAATAGTAGTCCGCCTGTGATTTCCCCTTTTTTTCCTTTGTGGTGTCATTATTTTCCCTTCTGGTTTATGCGGTACCATCGGACTTCCAGTAGGTGCTTGTGAACTAGCAGGGGTCACAGCTTCGGAGTGCCTGAAGAGCTGGTACATGCGCATGGCACTACTTTTTTTTATATTTTGTTGTGCTTCTACATAACCATGTTGTGAGTGGTTTTTCTTTATTACAGAATTTACCAGCAAATCAACGCCTCATTTAGATATTGACCTCCTTCCCTGCCCCTATACCTCAGACTAGGGTGAGTCCTCTATTATTAGGTGCCTTTCAGACAGAGTTGGATCACACCTCTTTGCATAGTTATTACCTTTTTTCCTTTAGGTCATCAAAGATAGCTAGTGATGAGATTCAGTCATTGTGTTCTCCTGGGGGTACGTCTTGTTGACCAGAAACATAGAAGATTTCAAGAACATCCTTAGGTAATTGTAAACAGGATATAGAGAACTGGGGTGGGGACTGTAGTTGTTTATACCTGTTCACTGTTAACTGTCCCCTTTCTTACAGTGCCTGTGTTCAACCTGCTGGAGCTTCCTGTCCATGGTGTCTATTCCCTTCCTCCCCTTGTTTTGTTCCCTCCTTTCCCTCTTTCCCACCATTGTGTGCTATGGTCTGATAGACGCAGTGGTGTAGGAGGGAGGGGTTGGGCCTATCTTCGGTTCGTGGCACTCCTGCGGAAACAGCTTGTGGATCCTTACAGCTGCCTAGTACTGATGCCTAAGGGGGCGGGCTTAGGACTGTTTGTTTAAGAAAGTCTTTGTAGGAACTGGAGTAGAATAATTTCAGCAGGCCCCGAGCAGGCACTTAACTCAGCTCACAGTCCTGCAAGTACATTGCTGGCTGTCTCAGTTGAAAGATTTCAAAATTGGATAGGGGCTACACTAGATATTGTCGCTCCTTCAACAAGTAGGCGCTGCACCTGATTAAAACCTTCTGCGCCCTGGTTCACAGATGTTCTTAAAAAGTTGCAGAAGACTTGTCGTAGGCAAGAACCGAAATGGCAATTTCATCTGACCCTATTAATAAAACGAGTCCTAAAGTTCTTCTACATCAATATAAATGAGCTATAAACCGTGATAAATCCACCTTCTATACAGGTAAAACTAAAATGGCAGGTAACTCCTCTACAGACGTCTTTAGATTTGTCAAAGAACTTTCTCAGCCATCCAATTCTGGGCCTTACTGGCCCTTCACAAGAATTATGCAACAGATTGGCCATCTGTTTCAGAGACAAAATTCTTAAGATCTACTCTGTATTTCCCTTGTCTGCTGAACTCAGTTTTTTGAGGGAGTCGTTGGCCATCTCTACTGAGTCATCTAGGCTCACTGTCTTTCCTCCTATTTCTGAGCAGAAATCCAAGGAGTTTCTTATGAGCCTTTAATTGGGGACCCCTGTGGACCAGTGTCCACTGAAAATTTAGCATTTGGCTCCTGATTGCATTTGTAAAACTCCACAGGAATTTTTCAATTATGCCCTAGATTCAGGGTTTTTCTCCTCAACTTTGGAAGGAAGCTAAGATTATTCCACTTCAAAAAAAGCCCAGTGTTGACCCTGATGACATGAAAAACGTTTGTCCTATCTCCCTACAGCCTGCACCTGCCAAAATATTGGAGAAATACCTTAATCGGGAATTAGTGAAGCTCATTATCGCATGTGACTTCCTTGACCCTTTGCAAAACGGCTTCAGAAGTGGCCATAGTACAGAAACTTAACTTATTGTCGCGATTAATAATATCAGTTGCTAGGTGGATCAGGGAGGGGTGGCTGTCCTGGTGCTGCTGGATCTGGCAGCAGTTTTTGACACTGTCGCACCTGTGCTCCTGGCACAGCGTCTTCATCAGGCAGGTGTCAGTGGGAAAGCCCTTAATTTCTGCCATTCCTTCCTCACCAAAAAGTTGCGAGTTGTTAGCTGTGGTGGCTTTAAAGATAAGGAATTTAGTCTTCCATGCGGCATCCCTCAGGGGTCCTTGTTGAACCCCACTCTCTTCAATCTGTACGTCATCCCTCTCATTATAATGATCATACCGATACGTTCCTGCAGTTTTCCCGAACTCTCATATGCTGAAGACTCACAGATTATTGTATCCATCTCTAATAACTTGTAGTTAACAAGTTTAATCTTTGCATGACCAGGATTAACATCTGGATGAAAGAAGATTTTCTTAAACTGAATATGTAGAAAATTGAGGTGCTGGTGTTTGGTGCACGTGAATCCACTTGGTCTTCCAGTTGGTGGCCAGTGGAATGTGACCCTTAGCCTGCCTCCTGTTCAAGCAGCCAAAAAGATTGGCGTCATCTTTGATACCTCTCTGAATTTCGAGTTGCACGTCAATCGCACCACGAGCGTCTGCTTCTACATAATTAGGACTCTTGGAAAAATCTTTCCATTTATCCCAATTTAAATGTGTCACTCGGTGGTCATTGCTTTTGTGTCTTCCAGACTCGCTTATTCTTAATACCCGAAACAAGTGTCTGTCAGAGAGGGCATTAGAGTGCTGCACTGGCTCTCTGTTAGGAAGCGCATCACTTTTAAGGCTATTTGCCCGATTTCCCTAGCCCTCCATCACAAAGGGTCTAAACATCTCTCTGCCCTCTTCAACTGGTTTATTCCAGGCAGGTCACACAGATCGTCTTCAGGTAAAACAGTCTTCATTCCCAGATTTAAGAAAGTCAATTGGGGCGGCCGGTCAATTTTGCGGGGTTGCTGCCAGATTATGGAACTCCCTGCCTGCCTACATCGCTAGACTTGACTCTTTTGTCCTGTACAAAAAATCTCTGAAACCCTGGTTTTTCTCCTCCTAAGTTACTCGGGCATTGCTGTGATTAATCAGCTCTATTTCTCGGCGCAGCGCTTAGAAACCCTTGGATTTAATGCGCTCTACAAATTCATTTTTCATATAATTTCGTTTCACCTATGCTGCTTAAATGCTGGTTGTCTACATCCACAACGATCTGAATTAGCAACGGGACTCCTCTACCAGTGTACGTTGCAGGGCTTTCACCAGGTTTTCCAAATCAAATGTCAAATAAACGTCCATATCTATGGCCGGTTTTTATTTTTGTGATGAGAGAGAGAGAATACAATGACAACTACAAGGCTCAAGTTCCTTGATGCTAAGCCGTTTAGCAACCGCCGATTAGAAGACTTGTTGGGATTGAAAACTAAAGCTTCAGTTTGATTTACCAGCATTTACATGAGCAGAAAGGGCGCTGGGATGATGGGTGGAGAGATCAAGAAGAATTTTTCTTTTTATTGGAAAAAAAGCAGCAGCAGTTTTTCTCAAAATGTAATAATTCATATTAATGTTATACAAATTATTCATAATACACTATTAAGTAATTATTAATCATTATAAGAACATCACGCAATTAGTAATTCATGATAAAATGTCCTCTAAATAATTCAAGATATTTAAATGGGTAGTATTAAAGTTTCCCAATGCCAAATAAATGCATTACAATTATTCATGAGATATCCAAATAGATACCCATGGCCACATTATAAAAAATTAAGATACTGGATTATCGAAATATTATACAAAACAGTACTAATTCATGACTTACTGATTATAATCCTAACACTTTTGCCACCTTGACCAAATTTTGTTAAAACGCTTAATAGCACCTCCTCTCTGTGCATACAGATGCTAATAACCATAGAACGTATTCATCGTATTATGCCACTGATTCATGGTGGGAAATTTTACAGACTTCCAGTTTGCCAAAATCAATGACTTGGCGACCGGAGAGGCTATAAAACAAAGCTGGTTCAATTTGGTAGTCAGATTATTAGTACTTAGTCGGACGCCAAAAATGGCTCCCATTGGATCGGGTGAAAGTATTCTATCCGTCCACTTTCTTATTTCGATAAAAACCCCAGTCCTGAACCCGTTCAATTTAGAACAGCTAAATATCATGTGAAGCCAGTCTCCCAGCTGAGATCTACATCTAAAGCAAGAGGGATCGGCAGCACCTCTCACACCTGCCCAGGCCCCTTGAGGCCTTGCTGGCTGCACCCCAAATCGTTCTCCTCCATCTTGTGAGTTGCAGCCTACCTGTGCCCCAGATTGCAGTGAGCAGGAAGTGGTAAGGAGACAGACTAGTGCTGTCTCTTCCCAAGACAAAAAGTTGTTTAAAAAACGATTTTCACTTTCTGTGTTAACTGTCTATGCCTGTGGTTGTTAGTTAAAATTGTAGTTTTAGCCTGCCTGTAATTGCATATTTTATCACCTGAGTTGTGTTTCAAGTTTGTGGTTTTCCCTGCCCAGGGTTGCCTCCATTTAGTGTGTTGAATTGTGGGATTTGCAGTCCAACCTCTGTAATTTGTCCCTCTCATTCCTTGGTGACAATTCTATTTTCCCTCCAAATTTCCCCATTGCTCTGTGCTAAGACCTGTATGTTAAAACAGTGCACTCCCAGCCACCATTTTGTGTTCACAAGCCAGTGAAACCAGCCCCCCTGCCTCCCCCTCCCCCAGCAACAGGTTTTTTTTCTACATCAGAGTGTGCTTCTGTGAGCTGTTTAAACTGTGTTTAACTAGGGCCTGTGCACTTCGTTTTTTGGCCAGCAGGGGGAGTAAACAGTATTATTAGATTTCAAGCTTGTGAGGTCCTTACCTGCTGAAGTCCAAAGTGTGGATTGAGCCTGTCTGTCTCCTAGGAGATTCTGAACAGGAGAAGCAGCTTCCAACTCCCTGGCCAGCAAATCTTGTCTGAGGTCGCTGGGACCGTATATGGTCTGCTAGTGGTTGGTACATGTCTACACTGATTGGTGGTTGTATGTTGTGTTTCTATTGGATTAGGGTTAATGTCCTCATTGGTTGGGTATTTGAGGGTTCTGATTGGTTTCTGGGTCTGTGATTCAATCATTGTAGGGTTGGGACTGGGGCTAGGGTTAGGATTTCTATTGGAAGTAGAGACTAGGGCTTCCTATGTTATTGGTTGTTGGGAGTAGGGTGGGACTAGGGCTAGGGTTAGACCTTTAATTGGAAGTAACGATTAGGGCTTCTGGTGTGATTGGTTGCTGGCCTAGGTGTGGGACTTAGAGTAGGGTTAGGCTTTTTATTGGAAGGAGGGACTGGGGCTACCTGTGCCATTTGCTGCATGGGTTGTTTTGGGACTACTGGTAGGGCTAGGGCCTTTATTGGACGTAGAGATCAGGGTTTTTGAACTGATTGGGTGCTTGGACTTAGGACTAAGAGTGGCTGTAAAGTCCTGGTCTCCTATTGGTTCCTTGATTTTAGGGCTAGTGTTGTGATTGGATAGTGTTAGGGCTAGGGTTCCCATTGGCTGAAGGGGTCACCTGATTACTAGGGTTATAAAAAAGGCCAGGCTTAGGGCGTCTCAGCCCGGGCATCGAGGGCAGTTACCTGTTTGAGCCTGTTAAGGGCAGAGAGGACAAGGGCAGTTACCTGTTTGAGCCTGTTAAGGGCAGAGAGGACAAGGGCAGTTGCCTGTTTGAGCCTGTTAAGGGCAGAGAGGACAAGAGCAGTTACCTGTTTGAGCCTGTTAAGGGCAGAGAGGACAAGGGCAGTTACCTGTTTGAGTCTGTTAGGGCAGAGAGGACAAGGGCAGTTGCCTGTTTGAGCCTGTTAAGGGCAGAGAGGACAAGGGCAGTTGCCTGTTTGAGCCTGTTCGAGACTGGTCGGGACTAGGGCCAGAAATGCTGCCCTTTTTCTCATTTAGCAATACCCAGCCCACACCATCCACATCCATTAACAGAGCAACACACTCACACCAAATGTGCACCATGCACAACACTATGCACAGATTAATGTACCAATCTGCACTACAAACCCAACCAAACCACATCTACACACCCTACTATCCCAACTACCACACATATCCACCATCACCTACAAACAGTACACCGCTCTATCCTATACCACTAACCAATACACTCATCACTAACACAACACCAATCAACACCATACATAACTACATCCCATTCAGACACACTCTCCCTGCTGTAATTACACCTAACAGACCTTCCATCAGTTGTCCAACAAACACCCCCCTCTCCCTTTTACCATAATAACACTAACGCACAACACCCACACTGCACACCACCACACTTTGTAACTCCTGCAACACATATATTTTCAATGTAATTATGGATCTACATATTTATCACTTTCTTCTAATTTAGCATTTCCAATGCACCACCCTGTTTCTCAGCCTATACTTCGCTCAATATATCTTCTAGCCCAACCTTCTGACTCATCTCAAACATCTTCTACTACTCCTTCCAATGCACTACCCTCTCTCTCATCGTATACATCTATCAATATATCCTCTACATCCACACTCTCATTATCCCATACCCCATACCACTACTATGATTGCCAAAATAACTTTCTAGACACTCTCCTACTCTACCCCTCCTTGTATCATCCTACACCTCTTTCACTATACCGATCCCCTAAAACAAACCTTTCTAAACTCTTTCCTCTGAGTCCTCCTCCCCCCAAAACTCCTTTTTACTCATCCAAAAGCCTCCTCCTATTGTTAAGACCTAAAAATAAATAAATAAATAAATCTTTCACTCTTTTATCCCTCCACTATCCTTTTCAATCGAAATTAACAGACTAACATGTTCACTTCTCAAATTCCATATTAAACTATACTAATATACTACCCAAATAACTGAATAACATATCCACTACTCAAATTACTTAATATTTTTTTTACTTAACTAATTTTCAACAGTAATCCTTTATGGATTCCGGGGTGGCGTGCTACTCACCAGAAAAGCTATTCAACACCCATCAGGGGTAACAAGTGCTATATGAGTGCAACTCTTTCTTCCACTTTTATCCCTCCGCTATCCTTCTCACTCCAAGTAACTGACTAATATCCACCACTGAAATTACTTCATATTTCACCATATTAATTCACCACTAATCCTTTGTAGGCTTCCTGAATAGCGTGCGTCAACAAGCACTATATAAATACAAACCTTTGTCCTCCTCTATCCTTCTGCTATAATTCCAAATCCAAATAACTGGACTAACCTATCCACCACTTAAAATGGACTTTCATGTTTCACTATACTAATTCAACACTAATGCTCTATGGGTCCCGGAGTAGCGTGCTACTCGCCGAAAAAAACTTCGACGCCTCTTCAGGGGTAGTATTCGCTATATAAATACAATTACAATACAATAATAAGCATCCATTTACAAAAAAAGCCCATACGCTTAAAGTTGGCAGCTCGAATAGTTTTTCTACTAAAACAATAATAATAATCATAGAGTGCCTTCGTAATAATGCAACCTGAAGTATTGCTTATTCTGCTAATAACATAACATGTGTATTTGTAAAGCGCACGTTCACCCAGAGGTCTCTTGGCGCTGAATAACAGATGTTCATTGTTACCCAACTCAATGGTAGTCATTTTATCGACCTCAGATGGAAGAAAGGCTGAGTGGACCTGCCGGGATTTGAACCTGTGACCATGAGGTCGAACACAGGCCCCCGCAATGGACGCATTAGTCCACTGAGCCACTAGACCCGGCTAATGCAATTCGATACCACCTTAAATCCAAAATATTGATGCAGAATTCTGTACCAGTTGCCGATTCTATTTAGCCGGGAGACAAAAAAGGCTAGGCTTATTTTCCCAGCCGCACCATTCAGCTCGACTGAATTTCCTGAACGCAAATGCTTAATTTGAGTATAGCTGAAAAAGAGTGTTGGACTGAGTGATCTATGTTCACGATTAAGGACCTAATTACAATGTCGGGTGGAGTTTCCTGCGTCCATCATTGTCTCGGTCAAGGGACCGAACGACATCCAGTCGTCGGTCCCGACCGACCAATTAGGATGCGACGGAACACTGTTCGGTCGCACTCCTATACTTTACAATTGGAGCATGCATTCCAGCAGGAATGCTTGCTCCCATTGTAAAATGGTAGGTGCAGTTTATCCCTGCACCCCGTGGTGGGAACCTCAAGGTGCCTGCCACAAGGTTCAGGTTTCAACATTGTTCCCCCTTAACCTCCAACTGGAGACCTTGAACCAAAGGGGGCCGTGCTGGGGGCCCCCAAAGTCGAGTTCTGACAGCCCTTTTGTGTCGGAAATGCCACCACAGAAAGGCTGTGTCAACCTGACATCGTAATCCCTCAGGCGGGAAGAGCCGTCCTTGGGATTACTGGCTGCTTTCCGACTGTCGGACAGGCTCTCCGAGCCCGTCAGAAACCAGTCTGAAAGGCCGGTCAGATTCCTTTCAGACCAACTACATCATAATGGGTAGTTCAAAAGGAATCTGACCGGCATATATTATGATGCGGTCAGAACAGCTCCGACCGATGGTTGGAGCTGTTTCCGACCGCATCATAATTAGGCCCTAAGTGTTTGCCATGTGATAAAACCATTATTATGAAAAAAATACCCTATTGTACGGAATCCAATGTTTGCCCAACATGCTAGTGTAGAAGCCCAAAGCTCAAACCCAAACCAACACATCCATCTAACTTCATATGAGGATAGTAATATGGGATCTTATATTCTTGCCAAATATAAATTGCATGTTCTGATACTTTTTGAGGTGTCGTATGGCCCATACATTTCAGTATTCTCTGGATTGTAAAAAAAGAAACCAAATCTACTTTGGCTATTTTTAACATAATGTGTAGATAATAATTATCTCCATGTGTAGATAATAATTATCTCCAACAGCTATATTTTTGATGCAAAACTCAGCCAGCTTAAAAGTGTAGCCTGATAGTAAGTTCTCAAACAAGGAAGAGCTAAACCTCCCTTCTCTTGAATCAAGGAAAGTACTAAACACTTGCCCCTGGATTGCTTTGATTTACTTATAAAATACGGATATCGCCTTCCAAGGCTCCAAAAAAAGCCTTAGTTAATTTGATTGGTATAATTCCAACAACAAACAAAAATAATGGGAAAAGATTAATTTTTATAAGCGATATACGATCGATAATTGTAAAAGAACCTTTATCCAAAAGAATGAGTAGTGCACAAGCTTTGATTAATAAAGGAGCATAATTTAACGCATATAGATCACTATAGTTTGTGGTCATCTTAATCCCGAGATATCTAATCGGACGTGTAGCTGAAAATGCCACTTGCATAGCTATCTGTAGTATCTCAGGGAAGCTATTAAAAATTAAAGTTTCAGATTTTACTTGTTTCATTTTGTATCCCCCTATTGCTGTAAACTCAGACATCTTATTAAAAGCTCGCTGAACATTATCCTGATCTGCCTCTAAATATAAAACCATATCATCTGCATATAGCTTAAGTTTTGGCGCGCCACTAACAGGTGGTTTAATAGATTGATTTAACGAAGAGCGCAAGCCAATGGCTCTATAAAAAGCGCAAACAAAATGGGTGACCTTGGGCATCCCTGACGAGTGTCACAACTGATTTTTATGTCTCCGACTGATATATTATTAATCACTATAGTTACAACAGCAAAAGCCCTCACACACAACAAACAAGGTATAATAACACTGATTGTACAGTAAATAACAATATATGTATAAAGCCAAATACGACAGTTGCTATTTCATTCAATTTCTTGAAAGATGAATATGAATTTATTGGTTCCACAACCAGCCGACACGTTTCGTCGCGTGGGAACAATTCACTACGACTCCTCAGGGCTTACGACACAATCTACTCTCATGTAGGTCTAGGAATAAAATTTCTATTGAAACAGATCACGTAAAAGATTGTGAATCCTATCCGACACAGCAGTGCTTGTGTGTTGAGGATAAAGTAAGAGAGCAAGTGCTCGGGATGTCAATGGAGGTTCCCGGTGTGGTGGCAACTTCCGTCAATCGGAGTGATGATTGCAGCCTGTTTAATTGTAACTTCAACGTGGTAATATTCTTAAGAATAAAGCGATGATAAGCACACAGGATCTGAGTGCTATATCGGCCGTGCTTAATAAGTGTGCATATTAAGCCCAAAAACCGGGAGGGGATCCAAGACCAGATTGCAATTCGCGTGGGTGCAGCTTGAATCAGGAAATATCAACAGCAAGGCATCCCACCTCCATTAGTTCCCGGTTGCCGTTTTCCAACAACGGACCGTTGTATATTGTCCTGTAGGTTTGGCATCAGACCTATTTTGAACGGTTAAGGGGTCTTTTCCGCACCACGCCACCACGCAGCTATTGACACACACTAAACGTTCACACCAGGTAGTGCGCCTTCCCATTTTCTGAAATACTAAAAACCCCACGTGCTGCATATCATTAATCACTATAGTTGCCTTGGTCTCTGAATATAGCATTCATAACATCAATAGAAAACTTTCTGGAAAAGCAAATTTACGAAAGATTGCAAAAAGTACTTCCCACTCTACTAAGTCAAATGCTTTCTCAGCATCAAGCATACTAGCAGTGGCATTAATATTCTCAATTGAAAAATAATATATAGCTTGTATAAAAAATGTGTATTTGAAGTTCTAAATCTCCCAGGGAGAAATCCATTTTGATATCGATAACTAATATTTTGTGCTGCTGCTGTAACCCTTTTTGCCATAATTTTGTTATACAGCTTAAAATCACTATTGAGGAGACTAATAGGCCGATATGAATTTGAATTTAGTTACGATTTCTCCTTTTATTTTGTTAAAGCTAATTACTATGGAGTCCATGAATGAACTGGGAACACTGCACCCTTTCAAAATCTGATTAAATAAACAAACCAAAAAAGGTGCCAAATGATGAGAAAAAGCTTTATACAACTCAGCCAGAAATCCTTCCTTACCACAAGTGTTACCATTGGGAAGAGATTTCATCACTTTTTGAGACTTGAATGTCCCCCCAGCCATCCTTATATTGTCTCATGCGAACTACCTATCCCCTAATATAAATGTTGATAAAAAGTCTGGACCACTTCTGATGGGAGAGTTCTGGTATTCTGCAAGGGATCTTTTATTCTTTTGATATAATTACAATGATTTCCAAATGTTACGGACCAAACCAGAAACCTGCCAACAAATTAACTTACTTCATACCTTTGCTGTAGGTATGAGGAGTGGTTCAGAGTTTTCCTTGCAAAGAAAAATTCACGTTGGCTCTGCTTAGCTTCTTTCAATACTTTCGACGTCCTATCAGATGGGTTGTATACCAAGATTGCCTTATCCACCGCCTTACTCAGATTATCTTGTTGCATTTTCTCCTTTTGTCTGAACGGCAGAGAAAGCAATAGCTTGCCCCATGAAAATGCTTTTAATGCTTCTCAAACTGCAAAGTCTGATTCCGAAACAATATTAAACTTTAAAAATTCCCCCAGGTTGCTTTTCATATGCTCCACCCAGCC
This sequence comes from Lissotriton helveticus, assembly GCF_964261635.1. Lineage (NCBI taxonomy): Eukaryota > Metazoa > Chordata > Amphibia > Caudata > Salamandridae > Lissotriton > Lissotriton helveticus. Next base: position 1,546,710,661 of record NC_136067.1, on the reverse strand, counting down.
ATCTTCTATTAATAATGCCTTATTAAAGCTCCATCTGGCTCTCGAAACAACGAGTGCCTCTGCTGGAATAAATAGGCTGATCAAAGCGTGATCCAAAATTATGTACCCCCCCCGCATGCTAACATATATGATGTCAGAAAAAAAACCTTTAAGATTTCTGATTGAATTGAGCGCATTATCAATATAGCGACCCCCCCCCACTCAAGGCCTGCGATGAAACAAAAAATGCATATTGAATCTGCGAGGGAATCGGAGGTTGTACACCCTGATTTTTTTTAATGTGTCTCCTGCAGCAATATTATATCTGACTGTAAAGATCTAAACCAGGCTAACATTACCTGGGTCTTTAATCTATTATTTAATCCATTAATGTTGCATGAAATACTTTTCAACCTATTGCGTGGCATTTCGGTGTCTGTTTTTCATTATTTACTGCTTTTTTAAAATGTTTCCCTCATGCCTACCCCACATCCATGTGCCCTCCCATCCCCCTCCTCCTCCCTCTTCACTCAACCCCCTAGCCTCCCTAAATCCCTGGAGCCTAAACAGCCACAGACACCCTCCTATCCCACCACCCACACCCCCAATCCTCCTAACCCTCTCCCACCCTTACACCTAGAATGGTGCCTTAACATGGCACCCGGAGATTGACTGAGGCAAACTCTAGTCATCCAGTAATACAGAATAATCCAGAAGTGCAGTTTTATTATGACTTATTAACGTTATCAAATCATTTTTTCATGATCTACCGATTATCTCAAAAAGCTAAAACTACTAATGCTCTCTCCCCGCTTTCGACCGTGACTGGAGAATTAACTGCAAAAAAAAGTGTGTGCCTTTTCTACTGAATGAAAAATTTGAGCCCGGCCCTTTAAAAGAACTTTGCGGTTTGATTTGTATAATGCCCGGAGGGGCCCCAGACTGCTTAAAATTGCTGATTAATCTCTTTAAATATTTTCTGCGGCAAACTGACATAGCGGACATATCGGGAAAAAATCCTAAAGGAGAAATCCCCAGGGATCGGAAAAGCCTCATTTTTGATGGCATTTGTAAGTATCTGTATCCTTAATTCGATAGTTTCCAAAGTTCACAATATCCGAGGATACTTGGAACCAGAAGATTGAACAGCCGGTACACACTTAGAGCTCTTGTAATGGTTAAATCCAGATCACAAGACTCTGCTTCTTGGTACACATATTTTCTTACTAGATCAGAGATAAGGCTGACCATAGTTTGGCCGTTTTCATGTCCTTCAGAGAATTCAGTGAACCTCGGGTTTGTACGGCGTGACCAGTTTTCAGCATCATCGGTTTTGATTTGTAAATCCACTAATGCAGTTGGAAGTTTAGAGATGGAAGAATCCTGTCCTGGTCTTGCATCTTCGATCTCAGAAACCTGCTGTTCAGCCTCAGAAAGTTGTGTTGTCAAATTCAGCATATTCTGATTAATCAGATTCAACTGTGATCCCGTCTTTTTATTCGCTTTTGCCTAGGAAACCTTTATTGATCTGAGTTCATCTAAAATTCTGTATAACAATAAGTCTGTGGAAATGAGTCTTGTTTCCATTGCCCCCACTATCAGCATGTAAGGTTGCCTGGGAATAATCTGGCTCATGCTGAGAGTTTGCAGTTTTTGCCCTGGGAACGCCAACTTCGGCCTCTGGGAGAATCTGCCCACCGGCCATGTGACCACTCCCTGCCTGCAATCTTTCCAACCACTGGACCTTTAAAAGAATGGTAAAGACATGGCTATTTTCCAATTACAAAGTTTCTTGCCACCCACTCTGCTAGATTCAGCGCTAGGATGCCCCGTTACTGGGGCAGGCATGCGCTCTACAAATATTCTAACATAACATATTCTAACATAACAGTTGCCTTCCTTATTGCCCCTTGCTGGCGCTCTCTTGCTTTAAAGGTCAGTGTGAGTGATGCAAGATTTATAGATACTAAATTTGTAGCAATATCCGATACTCGAGAAGTAGAGTTGGGTTTATTCTGATGCGGATCTTGGGCAGCAGTGTGGGAAGTTATGTCTTTAAGAGACTCCTTCAGTCCAGTAACTGTGAACAAAGGATAAGTCTACGATTTCAGGGCCCCCTATATCTTATCAGCAGCTTTCTTCACCCCTGCCTCTGCTGATAAGCCAGCATTCACAGCTTTAATTGCAGAATCCAAAATAGAGCTGAACAACTTTGGAACTGACATATGGGGTGCCGTGCCTTTATCATTTATTTCTCCCCGATCTGTGGCTGATCTCTCCCCTACAGATTGTTCTGCTCCAGTGAGCAAGAGGGGATCTGATAATGAAGAAAATGGTATGGCTGCTGTCATGGCCTCCTGAACGCTGCCTTGCTTGCGAGTTGTTTTGGTGGAGTCTTTAGAAAAGGGAGGCTTACTTGTGGAATCTCTAGAAATGCGTTCCATTATCCACGTTCACCTACCACTCGGTTTAGAGTTAACTTAGTGGCTACAAGCCGCACCCATATCTACATGGGCCGCTTCCGCATCCCCCAATAATCCTCTCTCCCCCTGGAGATGCCTAGTGCGTCCCACAGGATTTATAACTGGCAAGATTCTTTACTGTTTTCTTAAGCAGTTCAGATAATTCTATCCGCGGTTATAAATACTGCTCTCATGCACCTCTCAATGCACTGCTCACTCACCAATATAAAGTTGATGAAGGAAGGAGGTGGGGTGAATTCTGCTGGTAAAGGCAAGTTCAAACCCAGCCGGACCAGCTAGTGAATCGGATGTCCACAATATCACTCCTGAGCCAGCCGACCAGGCAAGAGCCATACAAAAATTCCACTGCTGCCAACAAAAACCCCGGACTCATTCACAGTGCCGATACAACAGCGCTGTACCCTTCACTGCTGGCCTCCCAGGTTGAAGCCAAACGCCAAAACACTGCTGTGCGCCATCTCGGATGCCATAGAGCGCCGTCAGTCGTCTTAGCTGCAGAGCATGGCGGGAGCTCTGTACGCTACCAACTCCGAGCGAGATTAAGAAGAAATGTTGGTTGAAATAAAGAACTGATTTACGCGCACCAGTAGAAGTCTTGGTGGTAACAGTAAGCCCGAATTTGTGGTCCGCAGTTTCACAGAGATCTCGTCTTTTTCACCACAATGTTTAATGTTTTCATTGAACCTCTTCATCAGCTGTTTCATCATGACTTGCTATTTTGTATGTACAATGATACCATGCAGGTTGTTTTGAAGTTCACATGTGGATTCTCCTTGGATATTGCCAGGTTTCCTAATGTATGAAGTGCAGTTTAGAGTTGGGTGACCTCCAAAAGTCTGTGTTTTGTTTATATAAAAAATGTAGCTTTTTCCCAGTACTACTTCCCAGAACTCTGTTCTTCTTTTATAGTTAAGCAGATCGAGACACTGGGATATGCCAGTACAAAGAGTTTTGGAAGGCAATTCTGCGTTATTCAATGTCTACCCAGGGTAATGCAATAGTTAGCTCCTTGTGCACCTACCTGGAACTGTTACAGAGAATCAATATGCTTCTTTCCCGATTCAGTTTGCTACAGTTACTTGAGCCATTATTGTAGCAAATTTGGACTATTGAATTGTACTCTACATTAGCTTTTCTGAGGGCTTGTTGCACTTCTTGCAGGTTATACAGAATCCGACTGTCATTGGCTACTTCTTAAGTCTCAGATTGCCTTTAAAGTCCTCTCAGTATCACATAAAGCTATTGATGATCACATTCGTTTCTCCATAAAGAATAAGATTGTGAGCAGTGTGCCCAGGTGGAAGCTGTGTTCAGCTGATAAGCTGCTATTAGTGGTACCAAAGAAGATAAAGCTTAAAGCTGAAGAGAAGTTTTTTTCTATCAATCTGCTCTGTTTAGAATACACCTCCTGAAGCTGCGAAGTAATATTTTTTCCAATGTTTTATGTAGTGTTTTGTTCTGGCCAGAGGCCCATGCGAAGCAGCAGTTAGTCTACATACATTGAGTCCACCCAAACTGTGCCTTTCCAGCGAATTGAAGGCAGTACAAAGGCTAGAGCGAGGGATGGTATGTGTCCTTAAAAACCGACTTCAGAGTAGGATGGGTTGCATTTCAGACGAAGACTCATGGAAAGGGGAATAGGATCCTAATTAATTCACTGGGGAGGAGAAGGCCTTTATGAAGAGACTTTTCTTCAACCTTTTGGCAGGGTGTTGTGTTTGAGGACTGCATAATAAATAGAGGGCAATGGAAATCTTTACTATTCTTACTATTTTCTCTTGCCTCTCTTTTAATTTCTCGTATACCTTTCAAGTCACTGAGGTCCATAATCAAGATGATACTTTCCAAGTTAGAATAGAGGTGCACCACCCATGAAGTCCGCAACAGAATCTTTAAAGATGAAGCTGGAAACAGCAAGACATGAACAGGATCAGGCACTTCAGTTGAGTCCCACTTTAACAGGAAACAGTTTCGAGGCATGGGCAGCAAGTGAGCTGGTAGGCCAGAATTGTGCACCCCGCGGAACAACTTAACGTGCTATAAAAGATGTCTTCTCTATGCAGGTCTCCACAAACCGCTACTCCCTGTGTCCATGGTGAGACAGAATTACTGAGATTATGTTCATAGTGAAACTAGTTTTGACAAACCAATGGCTCTGAATTTATTAATTTATTTATATTCATAATTTCTGTTCAATTTTAGTGCAAACAGATATATTATAAACACCTCTATTTGCATTATGCAGTTAGTGTAGGCAGATAAAATAAATATATATATATATATATATATACTAGCAGCCCGTCCCGACGTTGTCCGGGAGCAACAGGCTTCCCCGACCCCCGCCCGCCCGACATTGTCCAGCAGCCCGGCCCAGTCCAGCCCTGCCCCGACCCCTGCCTGCCTGGACCCCGCCTGCCCCGACATGGGTACCCTCTCCCCCGACATGGGTCCCCTTACCTCAGCCGCCGCTCCTCCCGCCTGTCCGCTGCTCGCACCGCCGCTGGCCTGTCCGCTGCTCCTCACGTCAGCGCTCCTCCCCCATGCCATGTCCTTACCTCAGCCGTCGCTCCTCCAGCCTGTCCACTGCTCGCACCGCCGCTGGCCTGTCCGCTGCTCCTCACGTCACCGCTCCCCCCGCGCCATGTCCGCCGCTCCTCGTCGCGATCCTGGACGCCGCTCCTCCCCGAACTCCTGACGTGAGCACGCACGTCGCGGCCGGCGCTACTTCGGAGGGACTACTTTTTTTTTACTGTAAATTTTTTAAATAACGTTTTTTAAAATTTTTATATAGCCTATAACAATCTACACACCCTGCCGATTCCAACGGTGTATTGGCTGTGTGGATTGGCGCTGTGGTTCCCGAGTTTACCCGCCTCAAAGGCTGAAAGTTCTTCCTTTATTATAGTAGTATAGATATATATATATACACTAAAGCAAGCTGATTCCAAAAACGTTTACGTTGGGTAGAATGTGCCCTTTCTAAACCTCGTGTCACCTGGTATAGTTTTATTCCTGTGTGTCTTCTTAGTTCCTTCTGAATAGATTGTGAATGGGCTAACAGTCAGAGCTCGAAAGGTGTTGTTGAAAAGGTCTGTCTATTCTCTGTTTCTTGTAACATGATGGTGGGAATAGTATGGGACCTTCCGCAAACTATAGAACGTGACTGACTGTAGTAGCAACCGAGGAAACAGAACATAATTATAAATAAACACATTAAAAAATGTTGAGCTTAAACGCTTGTGGTTTTGATGTCAGTGACTGCTTGTAAAGGTCGATCATTCCTCACTTAATGTACCACCTTGGTCAAATCGGCATGATTCTGTTGAGACCTGAGACTGTTTGGGAGTGAAAGGAAATAGATGAGAAATCACCTTTCCTTTTGCTTCTCATTTTCTAACTTTCAGCTTCTAGGTGAACTTCAGGAGACTAGTAAAGCAACTGAAAAAAATAAAACTTTAGTAAAGTTTAGTGCATTGCTTTTTCTCATATTGCTTTGAAAAAATGTGTAGAGAACAACAAACGAACAGGTATTGATATTTTTTCTTCTAAATCACAGGAATTTTGGGTTGACGGAATCTGTTTCAGCTTGACCTCTACTGTAAACAGAAGTGAAGAATTTACAGAAAATCAATTTTCCCAGACCGAAGGGGAAAAGGGAGAAACACGCGTTGATTTGTATCGCTTGCTTTGTTGCGATTGATTCAAATGCTAGTTCCCATGGATGGCTGGATAATCGTGTTTTTAAGGAGGGAGAGGGGACATTGTGCTGGTGTGCACACAGACTTATCTCCCTCAGACTCTGTATCTGGACCTGCGGGGGGAAAGTGTTTTGATCATTAACAGTTCCATGCTCTCATCCTTGCTAATTCTTTTTCTACATCTGCAAGTCTTGGTCTGAGCCTGGAGCAGAGCAATTATCCCCTGCTGCGGGGCCAGCGCGCTTCATAAAAAATACTTTCTTCAGATGAATTGACATTTTCACAAGAAATCACATGGAATGTGATGCATAATGGCAGTCAAACGCAAAATGAGATGGGGGGGGATCATCAAAACCCTCCAGCCTTTCATATTCTTTGAAGCAAATTTAGGCGAACATATTGGTGACCTCGGCCTGTGTGGTATACGGATTTATGTTAGAGCAAATCCTACCCCTCAAAGGGAATATTGAAAGAATTTTGTGCTTTTAATCAAAGAAAAAAGGGGATTTTAAAATGGAAAATATATTTTATACAATTCCAACCTCAAGCAGAGTCGTTTTGACAAAATAGTTTACACTGACACTTCTTTAATATAAAACCTTTTTATTTTTCTTAGGGAACAACTTAATTTCCTAACGTTATCTCTTTTTCTTATTTTTTGTACCCCAAACAAGTTACATTTTTCTATATCTTTCCATTTCAAGAAATGTCCCTTTTTCATGCTTACTTACCGAAAAATGTACTGTTGTTCATAATGCATCATGTGTTCTTGGTACCATATGGTTGACTCATCTGCCCAGTGATGCTTGCTTTCGTATTTTTAAAATGGCTGCTCCTTTGCAGTGCAAACCCACAAAGGCATACACTGGAGAGTGGATGGTGAAAAGGAGACAGTTCCGATTCTTTGCAAATAAATCTTCTATTAAGCAATGGGTTACTAAAACATGCTGTTTGTCATCAATATAAGCTGTAAAAAAAAAAAAAGAGTACCTCTTATCTGCTTGGGAGAGATAGAAGAACCTCTAAACTATGCTTCGTGGGCAGGCTACATCACCCACATAGCACTAACTTGGTGCATTTTTGTGGCAACATGCAAGTATAATGATTCAGCTAATGGCCCACTTCTAACTGCTAAAGAAAGGCCCTGGGAGATGGTGTTGTTTGCCAAAGTTCACACATTGCATCAAGTGTAAGAACTGGGATAGAGCACTGATAGTGGGTGGTGTATACTCAGGATAATAAAAACTGGAGAATGCACCAGCATTGTGAGAAGTCGAAGGGCGAAACACATGAGGATCATTTGAATTATGTTAAATTTGACACATTCTATTAGCATTAATAACAAATAATTTTTAAATCAAGATGCTGTGAAAAAAACATGCCACAAAAACCGAAGCACCCACCTTCCGATTTATGATTAAAAAGGAGAATAATAATAACCGCAAACGTTAACAGCATGACCCGAAATACAAAAAAATACTTCGTTAAATAAGTATACTTAAGATTTTACAGTGAGATAAATAGTCCTTCCGTAATTAGACGGGCACCTCTCTCCCTCCCCGACTCTGAAACTCGAGGCAATGCCCCTTTGTATTAAGGGCGATATTGCAGCACGCGCCCAACTCAACGGTTGAAAGTGAAAGGCAGGGGAAATCATATGTACTTCAGCAGTCCATTCTTTCGCGTCCCCTTTGTGTTGCGAGGATCACCTTCCCCACTTGCAAACAGTTATATTATTAGAAAGATGTTTCTGAAAGATACTAACCTTGGCCACCGTTGTCGAGGATAATAGTTTGACATTTCAGATCACCGGCAACTAATGAACTGAACATGGCAGCACATTTAAAAAACCCATTAAGGACGTACGGCCCAGGAGTAATATGTCAGCGCGAGCGCCAACAGCTGTTACGTTAACGGGCTGATTTTCAGTTTTTTTTTTCTCCCGCTCTTCCCACCCCTCTTCTCCCACTCTGCTCTCCGCAGAATTGTCACTGGGCTACAGAAAACCGCATTTCTGAAGGATTCAAGAGCTTGCAATCAACGTGGTTCTTTACTGTAGCCCGCCCTTCGGAATTGCATGTGTTTATCCATGTATTTATGCAAAGTTGCTATCACCGCTGACGAGGCCGCTGCTTCTGCTTCCAGTTGGCGTGAGGTTTTTCTTCCGCCCCCCTGACCTCAATCAGAGCTCTTTAGGGGCCTTTTGTGCGCAGTGTCACGCGAGCGATTTACGGCATCGCGTCACAGCCCGACATCTTAGGTGCGACGGGATTTGAGAGCCGTAGCGCGTCGTGCGTGCCCAACCGTCGATGGCGAGCTGGCTTGGCTTATTTTTACTGTTAACCTCTTGTATATTTTTGTAAAGTGGTATTCAGTGGACGAGTAAGTCTGCTGAAGAAATAAGCAGGGAGCAAGCACCGCATGAATTGGCCGACCTAATGAGATACTTCGAATTGTGCGCTTTGAATCAACAAAGTCAATGGCTTGTTATGGAGTAAATAAACTTGCTTCTGATGTGGCAGCCTCTCGAGTATGAGTGGGCCATTTCCAGCTGAACGAAGCTTAGTCACAGGTAGAATAGACCTTGAAGGCCAGGCAGACCCAGCGAACAGCCATTTTCTGAAGGAGCGGGAACATGACTTGGATATTCATGCAGATCCAGGTTCCAGTGCAAAGCAGGGATACTTTAAACCGCTGTATTGGTCCAAAGTGGGCACCAACTCATTTTGAAAACGTATTTGAGAGTCAACCGAGCACAGACTGCTCTCGCTTTGCACAAGATTTGAACACGCTTTTGGTTAGCAGTCCAGCCAAGTATCACGCATCAGACGTGACACTAACGCATTTCAGTGCGGTGCTCCGCATCACCGCACTGAAATGCATTGTCACGCATAATGCATAGTGGCATTCTCAGATGTACATTTACTGATGGCAGTTAAAGTGAGTGTGGCAGCTGGCTGCAGGCACTGCCCGTGGCCTGCCTGCGTTGGCGCACTGCTTCCGTGGTCTTCTTTAATCCCAGCTAAGCGCTGCCAGTCCCAGGCTCTGACTCTTTGCTACAATGTATCACTCCAGGCCGAGCTGCCGCGCGGCATTTTGTCTGCCTGCCTTACCTCATATCCGTTCCCAAGCTAGCGCGCTCCGAGAGCAGGGAGTTTATTCTTCTGGAAGTCGCCAACAATAATTATGGGGCAGCGGCGCAGCGCCGTTGCTTATATTGCACGTGATGGCCCGGCCACACTGACACTGCTAAAGGCCATCATAATCAAGGCCGTTGTAGCAGTTACAATTTCGGAGCCGGCAGAGAGAATTAGAGCAGTCGGTTTACAGCGCCGGCTGCCAGGTCGGGGGCCTTTAGGCGCGCAACACGAGGACGTCGCCTCCTGCTGCAGTGTTGTTTGTGAGACTGGGAAGCTGCCTATGTGATTGGAGCACATCACGGTAGAGCTACCTGCACCTGTTGGGGGCTGTAACTTTTAAATGAAGACTATTACCCCTCCGTGAATTGTCGAGGGAGTGACTCTGCCGCAGCCGGCCCACCACCGTGGTAAACCCATTGCCGTGACTCCGGCCTCGCAAGTTAAACAGTAAGTGCTGCAGCCAGCCACGCATGTGTGTGTTAATTTAGTAATGTGACGATGGCCGCCGCCACATGTGTTTCTGATGCTTCGGTGGACTTTGAGCATAATCTGATCTACTTTTTAAACTTACTGCCAATTTCGTTTTAAAAGGATAGGTGGCAGTGAACAGAAGTACTATAGCATGCCTTTTCTTTTCTGAATGATTTTCATGACTGTGGAGCCACAGGGTAATTATTGTCCGCGCTTTATAAAAAATGCACAAATAGGCAAATACCTCTGCGTAGCATTCAGTCCTGTACGGAAGCCCGCAAATAGTGACAGACCTGTTTGTGAAATATCAGAGGCCTTTTATTCATGCCCTGCCAGGGGACTCCTCCGCCCACACTTGCACTGGCTGCCCCAGTCCCTTTCGAGCTGCCTTACTTCGGGATAACTTAGTGTTTGGGGTGCACTGATGCTTTGAAGCAGTTTTAAGATCGTAATAGAGCTCTTTCGTTCCTCAAATGGGTGTCATTTCTGTAATTCATGTTGCACTTGTCTTCACTGCTTGATTTTTGTTAGCGAGCAAAGTGTCACTCATCGTTCTTGCATTTCACTCATAATTATAGTGAAATTATGAAAATGTCACACAAATGCAATCTGAAACCTTGGCAGCTATGGGTTAGTGATAAAAACAAAAGCATACATAAAGCACACAAAATAAGCGCAAATACTGTTTACATTACTTCTTTCCAATCTTTCGTGTATTTCTATAAACAACACAAAAGTAGGGAGACAGCTGGTACAAATGTAATTTGTGCCTGGAAGACTTTACATATGATTTTTACACACATGTCTGAATGACCCTCGATTTGAATGCTAGATTACATAAAATGACCTTGTGGTAGGTTGTCAACTGATGTGATTAGAATCTTCTAAGGGGCTCGCATACATTGAGGTACCCTGGTGTTCGAAATTGGGTCTCTAGTTGTCAGAAGTTTGCACCCTGTCCAAGTAGGGACCACAACCCTAGTCGGGGTAAGCTGGACACACACTAAAAGATAATCTATGCTAACCCTCTTACAGCTTGGCTCAGAGCAGTCTGGCTTATCTAAAGAGGCAATGTATAAAGTATTTGTGCAACACACACACACACAGTAAAACAAGGAAAACACAGCCAAAAAGACTCTATTCAAGTTTAGAAAAACAGGGATTTGGACATTGGACTATATGTGTCCAGCAAAAAGAACACAGTGAATTCTACTGGCTAACACAGAACAACTGAAAAAAAGTGGATACCATCAGACTGAAGGAATTAGTTTTAAGATGAAAGTCACATTGCATGGAATATTCTTTATTTCAGTTCAGTACATACCAAAAAAGAAAGCCTTATGCTACTCTATGGATCCAGTAATAATAATTTGCACCAGAATAACTAAGATTTTCACTTGCCAAAACCCAAACACTCTAAATGTCATAGTGCATATTTTTGCATGGATTATCTGATCACGTGGAAAATCCCTCATGAAGCGCAGCAGAGAGTGGAAGAAGGTTTGTGAATGTTTTTTAAAATATTTTATTGAACAGTTAGTAGTGAAAAAAAAGCATCGCGGTGTGATATATATATTTTTTGTTGCAATTAAAAGTAAATTCACATTTTAAGCCACTTCTTCATACTTTGCAACTCACTGCTGCTGGTTGCAGTCAGATAAATGCCAGTTAGTCTCTTACTACTTTCTCAGATCACTGGGAAGTCTCATTGCCTGCATCTACTCGTGGGACATAGTATCTCAATGTAGGAGGCTGTGTGTGGACCTGCTTCATCGAGGTACTGTTTTTACATTACTGAAACAAATGTGCTTTCAATTGATAACTCAGATGGGCTTCTATTTGTAGATTATTTGTAGGCTATAAACGTTATTATTTGCAGTGTGACAATGGCCAGAACTCACTTTAGTCTATCGAATTCTTTAGTTTGAACGTATATGTGAGGCACTGGCCATTACATTTCAGAAAACTAAATACATGCCATTTAATGGCAATTAAAAAATAAGCTATAAGGTGTTTCTTCACGGGGCAAAGGCTGAAAAAGTTGGCTTATGACAGTTTGGTTATTTGGATTGATGCATTGGGCAATTGGAAACGATACCTGCAGAACTTACTTACTATTAACCATGAACATTCCCTATTACTCAGATCCAGCGATCTATATGGGGACGAGCAATGTCTGCTATGTGTGTTGGATAAAATGCCCCAAGTTCTCCTCTTGTTGATTATGTGGCAGAAAATTTGCTATTAAGTCAATAACTCACATTTACGAGTGTCGGACTTTCTTCAATAATGTCTGTTTAATTGGGAGACACATTTTTTCCTTTCAATGTTTTGTGCTAATGAATGTTGAGCTTGTATTTTTGTTTATTGTATTCCACTGTTTGACGGAATTTTCCTTTTTCTAAAATTGTATTGAGTAAATCCTGATACAGCATTCAAACATAACCCCCTTGTTAATATAGGTATGCTTCCTCCCCAGCAGAAGATGTTTAGTGGTCTATAGTAAGTTTTGATGCGCATCTGTGTGCCTCCATACCTCTTTCTTAGTCCTCACTGTCTTTCTTTCTACTAGGATATCGACATGGCACCCTTTTAATCTGAGCCCACTTTTTCTAGTGTTGGAGCTTCAACATCTCTGTCTGCCTGTCTTATACCCACACCCTGCATTGCATGCGTTACAGATCATGCTTTCCTAGTTTAGAAGAAAAGCTGTAACTATCTACGGGAGAAAAATGGGCTATTGGGATTTTATAATCGACTACTTTTTTAGAGAAACTACTCCTTGCTCCTGTTGGCTACCTACCCACGAGAGAGGGATAGCGGGGGGTGGGTGTCCTTGACTACGTTATTTAGAAGTGGGTACCACTTGTCCACTACTCAGGAGAAGAACCTTCTCTCCCTCAATAAAACATTTCAGACTTGAGAGAGTTTGCGTAAATGCATGCCTCTGCTATTCTAGTTTTTCAACCTTATCAGCGAGAGAGTAGCAAGCCTACACCTGAGCGATAACATTAAACCACTCACTAAATAGTTAATAAAGTCATGAAGCCTTGTGGCTGCAGGCACTGATGAACACAACGGGACATTCGTGAGACTTCGTCTCTAGGATTTTATATTCCTTCTAAATGCCTTGCCAGTGAGGAACTACAATAGTTTCACCCTCAACCATTCTTAAGTTCATGACATTAGTTGAATAATTTTAAAATTCTCTCTTGATACCCTTATAATCACGATAATCGGTTATGCTTTGCAGTATTCCCTGAGGCCGCAGGAGTTTTATTACAAGAGTGTTTGTGATCGTCTTTCATTATGATACCTTTTTTATATTATCAATTACCGCTGAATGCTGAATTTCGCTTTAGTCGAAAGATTTTTTTACTTGCTGTTTCTTCCCTCAAATTTGGAAGTCTGTTCTTTGCCCACCAGATCATTCCCTTTACATCACAAGGGTAATATAACTGAATACGGTAGTGAGCCAAGAAACACACCTCCTTTTGGGGTTTTGCAACATAAACTGTACATATTCTGAATTTTCTACATCTGTACTACGATACCTTTAATCTTTAGCTTCTCTTTTGACAAGCTCTCAGATTGCACTCCTTTATTGACACACCAGGGAACTTTATTAGGTTTGGGTTTTGACCCTGCAGTTGTGAAACAAACATACTATTAACAGTATACGTAGAGCGGGCTTCGGCTCTGTAACTTTAAATTTTTACATTTTTTTTTTACTATGCTCTTTCAGCTATTGGCTTGAGACTTTTTCAGGTATGTTTTGTCTCAGCCCAGTGAAGACTTTATCTCTCACTCAGACCTATTGGCAGTTTCAGTGTACCCTTCCACCTCCACTTGAGTGCTTGCATTGCACGCCACAAGGGATACCTTTACAACTAAAGCCCTCTCCAACTTCTCATGCTAACTTCCATCCACGTGTTTGGTTGTAATGTGCTAATGCTGCATGCATTGGAACAATCAAACCTGACCTAGTGCCTTATCCAGTGCTTATCTTTCATTGAACTTCAGTCAGTGTCGCACAATATGTCGATTTGTAAGGAAAATTGTCAGTGAGGAAATTTCAAAATCTACCTTAAGTGCACAGTGCAGCAGTGTAAAGATCATGTAACATGACGCTGAAGTCAGAACTGAGACATTTACTTTGCTAAGTGGAATTCATCCTGGATGATTCTCTGAACAGGCAGCTGCGACTGGCGGGCTTTTAAAAATCTTTATTCAAAATACAGTAAAGAATACTGCTTTTATACATTACGTTTTTCATTTCCTTTCAGCCAACAAAAAGAAATTCAAAACAGGACAGCAGCCTTAACGTTGGAGTTCAATAACAATCTGCAGGTAGACAAAAGTAAATTCGGAATCTCTGCATGGGCAACACCCCTTCTTAAGCTGCAGGCCAATTCATCAGTCTCCATCCCTTTTATCATTATAGCTTCCTACATTGTTCCTCCGACTCTCCTCCCTCTAACACCGTATCACTCGCCCCCGCCGCCCAACCCCAACAGTTACAGTATATCTTTGCACAGAGGTTTCATCAAGGAATTATAGATGTTCATCCATAAGGGTCCCATAACATTGTAGAGGACTTGTGTTCCTCATTATGTCCAGGACAGTTCTCTACATCACTTACTTTTTGAAATGTTAAAGGCATTGTTATTATACTAGTGGCACAGCGGGTGATTTCCAGGCTTTTGCTATGTTTCTCTTGGTTGAAAACATTGCTGGGAATATGAGCTTCTCTTATTGTTCTCTTTTTTTCATAGAATATTAAGCAAGCATGTCAGCCCGACCACTAGATCTGTACTCCCTGAAAATCCTGAAGCTGTATTTTTCTTTTTTATAAGCCAAAAATGTATTGAGTTTTGAGTGATAACAACAAATCATACAGTTTGCGTGGTCATGTACAGCATTAATGAGAAATTCACATTGCATTGTATCATATAAGTAATTGCAATCCATAGTAGGTCCACCATTTGCTCCATATTTTCTTGTGTTAGGTAGAGCAAGTTCTTGCCACATAAAATGGTTCCTCCAATTTTGCGCACTCTCCCTACGCCTTGCCAATAATGTGGGCGGGCAGGCTGAACTCCGAGCTTGGGCAGTAAGAGTTCCCAAACCAATCAGTAATGGCTCCCCATGCCCCCAATCCTCCAGCAATCCCAGGATGGCTGTACGTGGGGAGGCATCAAGGGGCCTCTCCAGGATTTGAGTGGGGGAGCAGAAGATGGCAGCCCAGCATTGCGCAATCACAGGGCAAGTCCAAACATGTGGAAAAATCTGCGCTCTCCTCAGCGTACTGTGTGATGTCAGGCAGGGCGCTGGTGAGCCCTCAACATTCGTAATGGTAACATGTAGAAATTTCTGTTGAATCAACTGGAGCCTGGAGGATATCACAAATTTCTGTGGTGCCACCAATGCCTCTCTCCACTCACTGTCTTCCCAGGGGCCCACCAATGCATCCCATTTAGCCTTCAATGGGTTAACGACCAAAGATTTATAAATAGGGGAGATACCTCTTTTTCTTAGGGGCCTCATGAGCACCTTGGCCTCTAGGGTGTATACTCTGGAATCTCTTCTTGGGTATCCCCATAAGACCTCAAAGCATGGTGAAACTGCAGAAACCTTAAAATTGTGAGCATTGAAATCTGCCTGTAGCTCTTGAAAGAACCTCTGCCAGACATCCCCTAGCCTGGAGATGCCAATCAAATCCCATTTGCCAAAGCCCTCTAAACAGGCAATCAATCTCAACCAACACCACCCCAGAGAGGAGACGCCATCCTTCCATCCCAGCAAAAAACTTCTTAACGCCGACTTCCAAGCCAGACTACGCTAGAGTTCCAGAAGAGACCGAGGAATCTGGGTCCCATAAGCCAGATCCACACTGGTATCACATTCCATGAAACGCACTACGGTCTGAAAAGCCATCCATCCCTCATGGATCCAATCTTTCAAGACCACCAGCAAGGAGATCCCGTAGTACAACTGCACGCCCACTACTACCATGCTCCTCTCATAAGGGGACTGAACACATTTGTGAAAGGTGATACGGGGAACCTTATTAGGACTGTACTCGGGGCTGCACCATAGCAAACTATTTTGGGGGGTCAGATTCAGAAAGTTTTGGTGGACATAAAGAAATCTCGACGAGCATAATTTTAAAGAGAGCTAACCTTCCCAGGATACTGAGTAGAAGACAGGCCCACTTACTTAGGTCTGTCCACATTTTGGAAACCGGGGCCTGAAATTCAGAAATGAGAGATCTGGGAACAGGGATATGCTAATTCCCTGGTACTGTACTCTCAATTTAAGAGAGGCTGCAGATACGGACAATTTACCACCTCAGCACTCCTGGACAGGGGGAAATAGCAGGGACTTAGACCAATTGACTGAGAGTCCTGGGGCCTGATAATAAAGTTCCAGCATGTGAATGAATGAATGAGGTAGCTTTTATAAAGCGCCTGGTTACCCGATGGAATCCCATCGCTGATAGTGATGCAGATAACAGACAACAAGCAGTTCAAGGGAAAAGGAAGGTTTTCAATTGCTTTCGGAAATTCATGTAGTTTGACTGTAGACGAATGTGGGGGTGGGGGGTGGGGAGGTTCCATAGCTTAGCAGCATGGTAAGAGAAAAGGAGACCTCCACTCCAGGTGGAGCATTTAAAAAATCCAAGGCCCGTGACCCTTGGGCAGGATAGAAATAGCAGTAGATCGTCTGCATACAAAGCAATACAACGCTCTGGTCCATGTCACCATCTAAATCCCCAGACCTGCGTTTGACTCAAGTCGCCAGAGGCTCCATTGCCAGCGCAAAGAGCAAGGGATATACCCTGCTTGGCACTTTGTCGGATCTAGAAAACACCTGATAACATGCCATTCATGCGCATCTGCACCTCGGTGTGGGTGTATATCATACCCACACACCTAACACAAATCGAGGCCTAAAGCCAAGGCTCGTGAGCACCTCCAAGAGTAAGTCCCAGTAAAGGGAATCAAAGGTCTTCTCAAAATCAATAAGGAGAAAAGTGACAAGGCAGTTCCAGTATACCAATGCTGCATGCACCCTAGTTATGCTGTGTCTAGTGCTATTCTGCGGTATGCAGCCCCACTGGTCTGGGTAGATCAGTGTTGGCAGTACCTTAAGGAGCCCTTAGCTTTCATTGAATCAGCCGACCAACCACTCTGTAGGTTGCTAGCCAGTAAAGTAGTTTGCTGAACTGATATCCCCACTTGTATACACGTCTAGTCGAAGCAATCTAGCATTGGCGCACTTCATCGAGGTAGAGCTGCTCCAGCGACTCTCTATCGATCTCCAACTCTAGGAACGATCCCCTTTTTATTCTATTGTTTAGCCCATTGACATTCACCATCATAACTTTAAAGCCAGGCGTGAAGGGCTCTGTGATGAATTCTAAGGGGTGGGTTGTCCTGCAGAAGCGTTGGTAGCACCCAAGCGGGTAGCCCCCTTCCTAGTGTCTTTCAAGCAACACCTGAAAATCAAAAAGATATAGGGTTGCGCCCTGACCACAGCATGCATAACTACAAAACCTCAGCCAACAGAGCCAAATCCCCCCCCATGACACCCCTCCATCTGCCTCCCTCCCCACACTTCCACCAAAGAAGCATCTGTCGCCTCAATATTAGTAAAGCAAACACATGGAGATGATGGACGGAGCACTGAAAAGTTTCAGCGCTCCGTCCTTCATCTCCTTGTGTTTGCCTCAACATTAGTAACACACGACTGGCTGAGGCGACAGTGTCCCCCCCCTACCCTCAAAGACATAATCAGTAAAACAGGAAATTGCCTTGCTGGCTAAATACTCAATAAATGCCCGGGCCAGAGTTGTCTGAAAATTTGTAAAACATCCTTTTCCACCCAATGAGAGGACCCCACTTTAGGGCTCCCGATAGGTTCCACTGTTGTGTCCCTGTCCTCAGGAGTTTGTGCGGTGTCCACGACATCCCTGGATGCTATGTGTCTAGATCCTTGCCCAGCGCCTGGCCAGTCCATGTTAGATGCAGAGAACTCAGAAGACCTCCTGTGGATCCTCGCCTTCTTCTGGAACCCCTGTGTTTATTGCAGCCCCTGGGTCAAGCCTGGGCCCTGTTTTCAGTTCCAGTTACCAGTTGCCCCTATGGTGGAAGAGTTTTACACTGCAAAGGCCTTTGCTGTGTTGCCCATTCCCAGGCCGCCTCCGGGGTGTAAAAAAAAAGAATATGGATGCATAGACCATCTGAGTTTAGTGGGGAACACTTTCATTGCCTGCAGATTTTGTTTGACAGTGTCAAGGGATTTGCGTTACTGTTGCACTTGATGACTGTAATCCGGTATTATTAGAATCTTGGATGATTAGTACATCAGTTTGTCTTTCTCTCTGGCCACGCTAAAGATCAAGTACCAAACCCTATAGTCGAGCACTTTACTGATCATAGGGCAGGGGCACACCCGGGGGTGGTCTTGCCACCAGCAATATAACCAGCGATCTATGTGCCTATGTGACCACTAAGCAGGGCAACAGCTGCTCCCCTGGCACCCAGGTGGAGATCCACTCCTCCAGAAAGACCTCTGGGGTGCCCCCCTCTGACACCACAGGAAAGCCTATGAAGCACAGATTACTCCTCTGTGTGCATTTTTCCGCATCTTCTGTATGCTGTTCTAGGTTTCTGGAGGCAGAGGTTAGGCATACCACCTCTGCCTTGTGCCTAGTTCAGAGATGCAATACTTGACTCCGGCGACTCTGTCCACAGCATTACACTGGTCCTGCCGTAGTAAGGCCATATCTACCCCAACCTCTCCAATCCTGATATCCAGCACCGATTGCGATGCTTGGATACCTTCTAATATCACATTGGTGTCAGCTAAATCTGTATGGTACTGTGCCCCGTTCTCTCCGGTGGTCCTGGTGGCGTTGAGCACCTGGGTGGTATACTTGATGCTCTTTGTTTGCGGTTGGTGTTTAGGAGGGCCCATCTTGCCCATGACGGGACCACTGACCCCACATTATGTGCTGCCTTTATTGCAGTTGTACACCCCAGAGTGTGGGACTGTCTGGGGACTTGTCCCTCCTATGTACGGCCTCAGGCCGAAACCTCTTTAACGGGGCCCACTCCAGTCAACCATGGGGGTTGCTGACCTGCTTTCCAAAGGGCCACCACAGACCCGTGTAGCACAGGTAGACAGCTCGGACTCCAACATGAGCCCCACGGCTCAATCGCACCCCAGGCTGGCTGCACCACTGAAAAGTCCCTCCTGTGACAAGGGTGGTATCGGTGTCTTCAGTTCGGCGGAGGTTGCCGACAGGGGGAGAACCACCCACGACTTTCTGCCATCTCAAACTCGGCACCCCAGCAGGCCCGGCTGTGTCTGCTGTATCTTCAGGTCAATCCGCCCTGCTGGCCTGGACACAACACCTCATCCTCAGGAGCCGTCTGCCACTCCTGCCCCACCGGGCAGTGCTGAAGAGCCGAGTAGCTACCTCACCTGAGGTCTCCGCTGGGCCTGCGCAACGTCTTACCAACCATCACATGGCGACTGCCATTTTACAACATCTGCTTGCTCTCTACCTCTCTGAACTGCTGAAGCTGTAGTTTTCTTGTTTCCCAGTCCCCCACCATATGTATGTTGTCTATTCTATCACAATTGTATTTGGTGCAGTCCTCTCTTATTTTCCTGCCTGTGTCACATACTTCCATGTATGCAGATAAATTAGATCAACTCCTGTTCCTGGACTAGTTTGGTATGCATCCATATCATGCTCCATACTACCTCTGTAATGTTGACGTTCAAGTAGCACACCTAGTGGTTCCTTAGTGAAGTGGGTCATAACCATGGGTGATGGACTATTGGGGATCTTGCAAAGCCTACCCAGGTGGCCTCCTACTGTTCAGAAAATGAAGTTGGCTCAATTGAACACTGGTATGTGCTAAGAAAAAGACATTGTGCATTAGGAGCAAAAATAGACATAGTGACAAGCTGGAGTTTAACGAATTTCTTCATCTTTTAGAAATAAAATGACATTTCCAAAAGCTCAGACCTTCCTATTCACATTTCTGTTTTTTTATTATTTTTTGCTTGTGAAATAAATATTTCATTATTTGTGTATTTGTTTACTCTATATTTTCTTCTGAATTTTTGTGAATTGTTTTAAGATTGAAATCATAGAAATTGCTTAGTCAGGGGTACCTGGCTTCCAGTGGTGATACACAGAAGTCAAAAGGTAAAGAACTGCTGTCTTCATTTATGCAGCCCTATTTTGTTTTTTAGAAGCACTCTGTATAGCATGGATCTTTGCTTGCTATCCATCCCAAATTCCATAATGAATCTAAGAGCAGTAATTTCCTTAGGCACTACGAATGTTGGACCCACATTGTCCTTTCCTGCTCAGACTAGTTTGGCAAGTGCAGAAAGTGATCCAGTTATCTTTTTTTTACATCAATGGGGCTTCCGCAGTATGGTGTTGATTTTCTTTTCTGCCTTTGCAAAGTGGCCATGGCTTCCACCCAGGGTTTCAGCTATGTATGGGCATTCTCGATCTTATTTCTTGCATGTCTGGTTCCTAGTCTGTCTGACACAGCTTCACGCAGTTGTAAGTCTTGGGGCAGGTCTGCAATCCTTACATTACCTAATCACAGAAGCAATCCTATCGGCCAGTGTGCATTTATTCTTGGGTGTTCAGTGCCTTACCACACTTCAGCAGTTATTTTCACCCTGTAGCCTTCGTTGCCTCAAGCTAACTTACTGAGCTCTTTAACTTGATCCCTACAGTTCTCTTCCAGATAAACTGTGATACCCTCAAAGACATATAACAGTTAAGGTATATATATTAAAAAAAACGTCGTATTGCAGATTGTGTTTACAGTGCAAGAAGGAGTAGTTTCTTACCTGTAACTCCAGTTCTGTAGTATATCATAATCTAGTGAATAGTCCCGCCCATGTGCAGGGACCCCGGAGCAATCAAAAATAGTCTCTTAAGTTGTCTTCTTCTGCAGTCCTGCATAGACACTTAAGAGAAAATCAAGACAAATAATGCAGCCTAAACTACAAGGCTACATTGGCCAGCACTTCATCATGAAGTGAAAAGGATAGCCAAATAAAATCAATTTTGATACATTTTGCCAAGTTTCACATATAGAGAAACTCCCCTTCACACAAATCCTTTGAAATGATAGGAAGGGTTGGACAGACAAGCCCCATAGGCTGCCATTATGTGTCTGGAAAAGGGATACCGTGCCTTTAAGGAACTTTCCAGAGACCCTCGGTATCCCAGCATGCACAGCCAAGTCCTTTTACTTTCAGTTCTTTTTGAAGGTATATAAAGCAAGGCCTGTAGCATACAGTACATTATCATTTTCTCCACCGGGGAGGAGGGCGGGCGCTTATGACTATAACAGAGATACCCCTACTACAGAACTGGAGTTATAGGTAAGAAACTACTCCTTCTGTAGTAGGGGATCTCTGTGTATAGTCATAATCTAGTAAATAGAATGGCAAGCCCATCCCAACAAACCAATCCGGCGGTGGAGGAAAAGGACAACACCACTACTGTGCAAACAGACTTCTCAACGAAGCCTGCCCCACCTGAGCATCTGCTCTGACATCAGAGTCCAGACAGTAGTGTTTAGCAAAGGTATGGACCGACCTCCACGTGGCAGCCCTACAGATATCTGCAATGGGAACCTTAGGAAGCAAAGCTGTTGTAGCTGCTTTGTCCCTGGTGGAATGAGCCTTAGGCTTACCCCCTAAGGTTTTGTTAGCCTTTTGGTAATATAACTGGATACAGGACACAATCCACCTCGAGACAGACTGTTTTGAGGTGGCAAGACCAGTCCTGACCGACCCATAATTGACAAACAATTGGTCTGACCTACGAATGTCCTTGGTCTTATCCAAGTAGAATTTCTACACCCTTCTGACATCCAGGGAACGAAGAGACCTTTCCGCTGTATTGGAAGGATCTTTTGAAAAAAGTAGGTAAAGTTATAGTCTGATAGACATGGAAATCAGAAATCATCTTAGGAAGGAACTTAGGGTGAGTACACATCACAACCTTAGCAGCATGAAATACCGTATAAGGTTCTTGGCAACACAATGCCTGAATTTTACCCCCCTGTGGGCCGATGTAATGGCCACGAGGAAAGCCGCCTTCCATGATAAGTGCTGTAATGAAGCCTTATGAATAGGTTCAAAGGGATCCTTCATCAACCTGGACAGCACCACATTCAGCTCCCCCAAAAGCGAAGTATGCTGAACAGGAGGAAACACTTTCTTCAATCCTTCCAAAAATTCTTTAATCACAGGAATCTTGCAGAAGGATGACTCTGAAGGGCCTCTCCTATACACAGTTGATGCTGCAAGGTGAACCTTAATATAATGAAAATTAAGGCCAGATTGAGCCTAAATGCAACAGGTATGGAAGTATGACATCCTCCTTGTAGGTCCTCGGAACATAGTTCTTAGACGTACACCAGATGCAGAATCTCTTCCACTTGAAGGCATAGGAAGTCCTAGTGGAAGGTCACTTAGCCTCCTTGAGTATATCCATGCAATCATCAGGCAGATACAGTCGTCCATATGGCACTATCTCAGAAGCCACGCCGCCAAACCCAACGATGAGAGGTTGGGGTGCACCATCTGCCCCCTGAACTTCGTGAGAAGGACCGGCTGACACGGCAGTCGCAGGTGGGGTAGGGGAGACCTGTGAAGCAGGTCCTTGAACCACCACTGTCGGTGCCACTCTGGAGCAATGAGGATTCTCCGTGCTCTGGACTGAGACCGCTTAATGAGTACCGCCGGAATCGGGGGAATGGGGGGAAAAGCGTACAGAAAGCTGTTCCATAGCGTGTTCCCCAGAGTCCCCTGTTAATACCTGGAGGCAAAGCCTCAGCATTTTCTGTTCTCGGTGGTGGCGAACAGATCTACGCCTGGAGTGCCCCACCTGTCAAAGATGTGCCCTAGCTCCTCGTCGTGTAGAACCCACTCGTGGTTTTCTTGCACCAGCCTGCTGAGTGCGTCCGTCCGAGCATTCTGCACACCTGGCAGAGGGGTAGCCGTTACCGTCAGTCCTCTGGCTAGCAGCTAGTGCCAGATCGCCTGCACTTCTTGTAACAGTGTGCGTGATCTCGAGCCCCCCCTGCTTTTTGAGGTAATACATTGCGGTCATGTTGTCTGTCTGTACAAGCACGGAGTTGTTCTGGAAGGACGGATGAAAGGCCTTCAGTGCCAAGTGGGCAGCTCTGAGGTTCAAGAAATTGACGTGGTACGTGGAATCCGCCGGGGACCACGTTCCCTGGATCAGTAGATAGTCTGAATGCGCTCCCCAGCCATGGAGAGAGACGATAGCCTGACTAGGAATGTCCTTGTGGAATGGAACCCCCTTGATGAGATTCTCTGCGGAGCACCACCAACTCAGGGACTGTTGAGCGTGAAGGGACAGCCGGATCCTATCGTCCCATATCCCCCGCTTTTGGTCCCACTGATCCTCCAGACATTCCTGCAGCGGCCTCATGTGGAGGCGTGCGTGTGGCATGAGGAAGATGCCAGAGGCCATCGACCCCAGTAGAGAAGACACCGTCCTTGCTGTCGTAGACGGAACAGCCATGAGAGCGTGAGCCTTCCGAAGGATCGGTAAGCGTCGCTCCTTCGAAGGAGACACGCTTGCTGAAAGAGTATCAATGGAGGCCCCCAAGTACTATAGGCACTGGACAGGAGTCGGAACAGACTTGGACATGTTCATGTGCAACCCCAGTTGGTTCAGCAGAACGACCGTCCTGTTGAAGTGCAATTGCTCTTCCTGGAAGGTGGAGGCTTTGATCAACCAGCCGTCCAGGTACGGGTAGACAAACACCTCGTTCTTTCTCAGGAGCGCTGCCACCCCTGCCATGCATTTTGAAACAGTCCTGGGTGCAGACTTCAGTCCAAATGGTAGTACGGTGTACTGATAGTGATTGGCGCCGACTAGGAATCGCAGGAACTTCCGATGTTTCCGTGCAATGGGCACATGGAAGTACGCATCCTGCAGATCTATTGTGCCAAGCCAGTCTCCTCTTTGCAGCTGAGGATAAATCTGGTGCAAAGGCAGCATGCAAAACTTCTCTCTGCGAAACCATTCGCTTGCTTGTCGCAAATCCAGAATGGGCCTGAACTCGTTCTTGTCCTTCTTGTGTACCAGGAAGAACCGTGAGTAAAGACCCTTTCCCCTTTGAGACAGAGGGACGCCTTCTATCGCCCTTTCTCTTAACAGGGTATCGGCCTCCGCTTGGAGTTTGCGCAGTTGGAACTGCGAGTGAACCGGTGGAATTGCTGGAGGTGGGCTAACAAAACGAAGACTGTATCCATTGCAAACAATATTCAGCACCCACTAGACATGAGTATTTTTTTATTTTTTTTATTCAGCCAGTAATTTGTAGGCTTACCCCCACCGGAGCGGGTAACGGACGAGGGGGAAGTAACTCCTCCGGGCTTAGACCCGGCAGGGCCTTTGTTCTCTGAGGAGCATCGAGCACTCCCGCGTATCCACTGCGCACAATATAGTTGTGAATTATTCAATGGAGGCCCGGGACCACAGACAAATTCTGGGAGGAAAAATGCTGCTAGAAAGGGCGGAAGGCCTTAAGCCGTTCACCACGCTTCCCCAAACCTACAGCCTTCAAAAGCCTCCGAATCAGACTTCATGCGGACTACTCACTACCCGCATGGAAGCCAAAGCGTTGCCCAAAGAGCGGGAGATTTAGAAGCACCCTGCTGTGCCGCATGCTGCAGAGATGTCAGACGAATACAAGTATGTCCCCGTAGAAGAAAACCATGGCAATATCAGAGGGTTGCCAGGAGAAAAATACCCAGCGCCGATGATTAGATCTGAAACCATCAGGCCCACTATCTCTTGTAAGGCTTCCCTCCTGTCTCTTGGCAGGAGATCCACAAATTGGTGAAGAAAGAAAAGACCCACACAGGGATCTATCACAACGACCCAGCAAGAGCGGGCCACAGTATGCTGTTTGTATGCCGTCACCCCTGTGACAAAGTCAGGAGTAGGTTCGAAGCCAGAATCTCCTAGCAGGTGGCAGTGGACGAAAGTTAAGTACCGCCAACCAGTGAACAACCCGCTAGGAGGGAAATTTGTAAGAGTAGGAGAGCACCTCCCGCACTCATGGAAGATGCATTCCTGGCATGCCTGAACCAAGACCTTCAATAACGGTGATGTCCGGACCTAATGGAAGACAGCGGAGCCCATGCGGCCAACGCCCCAAAATGAGATCTCGTTCCAGGTCATCCAGGTGATCCAGGTTCCACGGGGGGTCGCGATGGAGGAGCCAAAGGCCCCAGAGGCGGTGGAGAGAATTCCGAGGCATCCCCGGTGGTATCATCAGTGCGGGCAGAGCAGGGGGCGACCTAGACGATGAGTAGGTATGTGAATGCTCAAAACTAGGCAAAGGGACCAATGTCCCTCGCTTAAGAGTGGTAAGTAGCCTCAAGCTCCCCATCAGAAGGGTTCCTCGACGCTGATCCACTGCTCGGCGTCGAGAGTCTATGTTGCTGGGGACTCAAAGTCCCCGCCGCCGGTATTGACCCTGCGGCGGTAACCCATGACGTCGTCACTACGATGTCACCATCACTAAGGCATTGACTTTATCTACGACATTGCCACGATGTCAAAACGTCACTACGGTCTCCAGTCGACTTCACTTCGACTTCGAGCAGCACTGTACTGAGACGCAGCACTGTACTGTTCTCAAAGCAGAGCATTACTGCTCCTCGATGTCGAGCATTACTGCTCTTCAAAGCAGAGCATTACTGCTCCTCAAAGCAGAGCAGTACTGCTCCTCGACGTCGAGCATTGTACTGCACCTCGGCGTCGAGCATCACTGTTCCTCGACGTAGAGCATCACTGTTCCTCGATGTCGAGCATCACTGTTCCTCGATGTCGAGCATCACTGTTCCTCGACGTCGAGCATCACTGTTCCTCGACGTCGAGCATCACTGTTCCTCGACGTCGAGCATCACTGTTCCTCGACGTCGAGCATCACTGTTCCTCGATGTCGAGCATCACTGTTCCTTGATGTCGAGCATCACTGTTCCTTGACGTCGAGCATCCCTGTTCCTCGACGTCGAGCATCCCTGTTCCTCGATGTCGAGCATCACTGTTCCTCGATGTCGAGCATCACTGTTCCTCGACGTCGAGCATCAATGTCCCTCGACGTTGAGCATCACTGCTTTTCGATGTCGAGCATCACTGCTCTTCGACAGCGCGCATCACTGCTCTTCGACGTCGACGTCGAGCATCACGTCAACATCGATACACTTTTTTTTTTTTTTGATATTTTTATTGCAAACAAGCTGACAGGAGAAAAATACAATACAAATATATCCAGGATATTAAAAACATATGAGAAATTGAATTATGCAGCAGATGATAAAATAAAATAATAAAAAAAAAATAAAAAAAAAAATAAGGAAGGCACAGATAGTATCATCAGGACAACATAAAAAATTCATAAACATCCAAATTTGTTGAGCATGACAAAATCAAATCAAATTGAGAAGCAGGTTCCCCAGTTTCTTTCAAATGTTATCAATGAGCGGCCTCCCCTTAGGTTTGCTAGGGCAAATTCCATGGAGTATATTTCCATTACTAAAGCCCACCAATCCCAGACAGTAGGTGGATCTATAGCAATCCAGGCTCTTGCAACAGTTAATTTAGCACAAAAAATAAGTATGGTTGCCAAGGAGGATTGTGGGATTGGGGTAGTCTGGTGATCTAGCAGAATTAAGGGGGCGGTGAAAATAGGCAGCAAAATATTCTTAATTCTACAGATATCTTGGACCTCACCCCAAAAGGTTTTAAGCTTAGGGCAGGAAAATAGCATATGAACTAGATTAACGGCTACCCCAAAACATTTAGGGCATTTTGTGCGATCTGTGAACTCGGGGTTGGGAGACCACCTAGAGATTCTTTCAGGAGTATAGTAGAGCATACAGGTTGTTCTGAACTGCTGTAGCCTGAGACTGGAAGATCTTACTAGCTTGTTGATATTGGAGAGGGAGTTCGTTATTTGCTTCAGAGTAACATCAAAGCCGAGTTGGGCCCCCCATTTCTCCGTTAATTTAAGCAAGTCATTTGTTTTATATTTTAATAATAGTTTATAAGCCCCACTGATAACTGATTTAGTTTTTTTAGAGTATAGACATGTCCAAATGTCGCAGTCTGCGATGCTTCGGATCTTTTTTTTATTAATTAAAAAGTCATGGAACTGTAAATATTTGTATCTGGCATTTTCCGGTAAATCATATTTAAGTTTAAGCAAATTAAAATCAACAAATCCCTGTGGGCCGTATAAATCGGCCAAGATATTTACTCCCTTCTCTGCCCATATATTATTAGTATTATCAGAGAATACTCTTGGAAGGCCTGGATTGCCCCATAGAGGTAGCTTCGGGTGAAAAAATGAAGTCCTGCAATATATCAATACGTTCTTCCATATCTTTGTTATATCCCTGGCCTTCTTAAACCTTACCCTCTTGAAGTAATTGGGGTCATTTGCTCTAAACAAAAACATGTTTGACTCTTGCTTCAGCATGAGATGATGAAAAAATAAGGTTCCTTCCTTATGAAGTAAAAAACGTAGTCGTAAAAAAAATGAGGACCAAAAATACAACTTAAAGTCTGGGAAGTTAAGCCCACCCTCACTCGTAATATTTTTCACATGTTTCAACGATCTTCTTGTTTTTTTGTAGCCCCAAATAAAGCTATTTAAAACACCATCCAGTTGTTGAAAAAACCGATTGTTCAATGCCAAAGGAATAGATCGAAATAAATATAAGAACTTAGGTAATACCTTCATCTTAATAAGATTAATTCTGCCGATAATATTCAGAGGTAGCCTATGCCACTTCTTCAATAGTATAACAGTGGATTTGATTAGCTCATTATAGTTGATATGATTTATTTCTTGTATTTTAGCCGTGATTTTGACACAGAGATAAGTGGCTACCTTGCATACCTCTGGAATAGCCGTGGAGGGGGAATAATTGGCAACAACTTGCGTATTCTGTATATTAAGCCTGTAACCAGATACTTTCCCAAATTTAATAGCCTCTAGTTTAATTCCTTTTAGGGCCTCATTTATATCATGTGTATAAATGGCAATATCATCCGCATATGCGGTCAGTTTAAGCTCTTGAGAACCAGAACTAAAGGGCACAATTAAATTTTGGGAATTAAGAGCCATTAAGAAGGGTTCCAAAGAAAGAGCAAATAAAAGGGGTGAGAGAGGGCAGCCCTGACGGGTGCCGCGCATAATTTGAAAATCTGAGGAAGTTAGACCGTTATAGCTGGTGCAGGCGATGGGATTGTCGTACAGAGCCTGTAAGCCCCTTAAAAATGTTCCACTAAACCCCATTTTGAGCAACGTGCTCCAGAGATAGTTCCACCCCACTCGATCAAATGCTTTTTCTGCATCTAACAAGATCATACCTAGTGGGGTGGATTCTATCTCTGCGACATCAAAGGCCGTAATAGCCGTATTTACATGTGAGGTAGTGTGTCTCCCGGAGATAAAACCGTGCTGCTGAGTATTGACAAGTTGAGGCATAATAGGTACCAGTCTAATTGCGAGAATTTTAGCAAATATTTTTGCATCTGTGTTTATCAGTGAAATTGGCCTATAAGACCCTCTCTCTTCCTTTGGCTTGTCCTTCTTTAGAAAAAAAATTATTTTCGCCCTATTCCATGATTTAGGTGCTTTTCCGTTCGTCCCTACTGACTGCATGACTTCTAATAATAACAGATCTAGTTCGGGGAAGCAGAGGCCTTATATAGCTCCAACGGGATAGTATCTTCCCCTGCCGCTTTACCCACAGGCAAGTGATTAATAGCCTGATGTAGTTCTATCATGGTTACATCATCAGACAGAGAGCTCAGGTCTAAGCAATCAGCTGTACGCAGTGCATATTCCTCAATATAGGCCCGTATAAGATCAGGATCTGGCTGATTCTCTGGGGTATATAGGGTTTTATAAAAATCAGCAAATAACTCTAAAACTTCCTGTGGTTTATTATATATGTTGTTGTCTGATCCCCGAATGTTAGAAATTAGAGAGCCAGCTCTGGACTCAGACACCTTATAGGCCAAGATGCGGCCGATTTTGTCCCCCCTCTCATATTGCGCTATTTTATATTTGTGAATGTTTGCACTATGTTTCTGATAAAAACTTTTCTTTGCGTCATTTTTTAAAGTACTAAGTTTAATATTAATATCCGTGACAGTAGGTAAGTTATGTCGAAGTGCCAGAGCCAATTGCTCTTCTTGATTAATTATTTGTGATATTACCGAAGCTCGGCATTGTTTAAGTTCAGCATTTTGTCTATACACATAAGCCTGTGTAAAGCCCCTTATGCTCGCCTCGCAAGCATCCCATACTACAAGACAGGAAGCCGAGTTCTTGTTGATGCTAATAAACTCGGCAAGATGGACTTTCAGCTGCGAAATATAAGATACATCTGAAATAAGATATCTGGGAAAGGAGAACATTCTGGAGGGAGCCGTGCTGTATGGTGTAGAAAATGATCTAATTATAGCATTATGGTCGGAGGAGATACGAGGGCACAGGGTCATAGAGCAGGTCTCTAATACATTGTCGCTGACTAGAGCCATATCTAATCTGGAGCATAATTTATGAGGTGCCGAATAATAGGTATACCCAGATCGACTTGGGTGTAGCTGTCGCCAGGCATCTTTAATATTATGCATACGACAAATATCTAATATAGCTGCCCTAGTCTTATGCATCCGTTGGTGGCTGTTGGGTCTGGTTGTATCCAGATTATAATCCATGATACAATTAAAATCGCCCATAATTATAATTTCTCCCGCCCAATCCAGAAGTTTTATGTTCAGTTGATCAAAGAACATTGGTTCATCTATGTTTGATCCATACACCACACATAATACAAATGTATTGTTTTCATACTTAAGCTGCACTATTGCCCATCTGCCGTCTTTATCATAAGCGGTCTGCATCACTTCTGCTCTTACACGCCTGTCCTTGAGTATTGCAACCCCTCTTATAGCTGTCCCCGCAGACGAACAGACCATAATTTCGTATCCTAATTGATTAAGTAAGTAATTTCCTGTCTTTCCAAATAAGATGTGTTTTCTGATAGCAAACAACAGTGCGGTTTATATAATTGTAATTCTTCGGAGACCAGAGATCTCTTGCCTTTGCTATTCAAACCCGCTATATTCCAAGCTAAACATTTTATTTCATGCATTTAAAAAGTGGTGAAAACATCGGTCCAGGCTCCCAGTTAATAGTCAAACGCTGATAATTATATATAAAAAAAACCCAGCAAAAAAAGGGGCACGAACATCGTAGATTCTCGATTCCCTCAAGCAATTAATATCACATCTAGTGTACTTCACATTCAGTACCATAATGTCCATGCCCTGTCTATCTTCAATCAAATCCCTGTCAGCCTGTGAACTTGTTTTGGCTATTTTCCACCCACCCACCACCCACCCACCCACCAAGACCTGCAGAGAAG
Source organism: Lissotriton helveticus (assembly GCF_964261635.1). Classification (NCBI taxonomy): domain Eukaryota; kingdom Metazoa; phylum Chordata; class Amphibia; order Caudata; family Salamandridae; genus Lissotriton; species Lissotriton helveticus. Next base: position 1,546,680,340 of record NC_136067.1, on the reverse strand, counting down.
GCCCCCCCCCCTTTCCCCCCCTAGTACCTACCCCAGCCGGGGAAGTACCACCCTTCAGCTTCAGCTGCCGTTGGAGAGGCAGCTCGTGTAGAGGATCGCCCTGACGGGCCCCGACCCCCCCCCACCCCCCTTCCTTGTCAAAGCCCAGAATAGACTTACCCAAAAACAGCACAAAACAAAAGAATTAAATAACCTAGTCAGCGGCAGATTGGGATTAACCCCCTAGACAGCTGCACTTTAACATCCCAGCCACCTCAATAATTTATCGATCCCCTAAAAAAGAGAAAGAAAAACCCTCAGAAAGAAACGAAAAAAGGAAGAGAAAAAAGAAAAAATTCCTGCGAAACTCTTATAAAAGTCTCTCTCTAATTTTTATCTGAATTGATATTGGCTAAGAAAGCTTCAGCCTCCTTAGTATCATTGAAAAAATAAGTTCGCCAGTTTTTGATGACTTTAAGGTGCGCAGGTTCTTGCAGAAATATCTGGGCACCACAGGCTTTGAAGGGATCAATCAATTTACGGAGATGCCACCGTCTGTCCATAGTGTCCTTGATTAAGTCTGAGCGGGTAAAGAGCGACATCTCCCCGACCAAGATTGGAGAATTAGGGCGTGCTCTCTGCCAGACGGCCTGGCGCAAAAGGAAATTCCCAAAATATATTAAAGATGGGCGGGGGAACTATGCATCTTTGTTTCTCTGAAATAATGGCAGCCGGTGGGCCCGTTGGATCTGAGAGTCCCAATCCCAATCGGCCAGGTCAGGGAGAGCATTCTTAAGTATACCAACGACATAGGCCCTCGGGTCTGATCCTTCCGATTTTTCCGGGATCCCAAATAGTCTCAGATTAGAGCATCTTTGTCTGTTCTCCAGATCTTCGACTTTCCTTTGAAGACCGGAAATCTGATCTTCATGCTTTTCGGATGCCACAGCCACCTTAGCGGTGGTCTCTTCCACCTCCACCAACCGCTGCTGTAGCTCAGTTGTTTCTCGCGAGATCCCACCAATTTTGGCCGTAAGTTCAGAGAGAGAGGACTGCATCTTATTGTTATCTTCCCTCAATTGAAGGTAGTGCTCTTGCGCTTCGGCCCGTTGATTACTTAATATTTGTAGTATTTCATCCAAAGGTGACTGGTTGGCTGCAGCGGGCCCCAAGACGAATCTTGACTGCGCTTCTGAATATGTGCCCTCGGGAGCCGTTTTAGATGACAGTGCAGTAACAAATTCGACAGGTGGGATCTGACGCTTGCTGGCAGAGGCCAATGTATCTGCGTGAGCCAAGTCTGCTGCCGATAATAGCGGTGGCATAGATGATCTGGGAGTAGTAGGACCTTCTAGCCCCCCTAGTCCGTCTGCAATTAACTCCACCGGTTGTTCCATCGACTGTGGACTGGCAGTACTGGATGTGATACTCGTAGGGGTTGTTTTATCTGGGGAAGATCCTATGGACATAGAGTCCGGGGGGCTCGCCCCGGATAGTCTTAGCGCCATGGTTTTGACTAAGCCTTTCGCTTCTATCCATTTTCTCAATGGACTCTTAACCTGTAGAGGTTTTCTTGCGTTTTGCCTGTTATTGCTTTTAAGTTTAACTGAAGTTCCGACAGCCTTGCTCCCCCTTTTGGTTCTTTGCTTATTTTTAGCCTTGCAGATCCCCGCCCCCATCGGAGGGTTAGATCTGCTATCATTGAGGTCCTCGTCAAGTTCAGCCTCATAGTCTTCGTAAGAGTCCGTATCAATGTCCACCATTCCGTTTGTTTGCCCCATATGCTCTTCAGTCTCTGGTTGTTTTTTAGGGGGAATAACCTCCTTGCTTTTTATCGAGATGGCCTCATTAAAAGGTAGGGGGGCAGTTTTATATCTTTGTCCTGTGTTGTAAGTGAGTTAGAATCCCCCACATTCCCCTTGCATGGAGCACAGCCTGAGCTATCTAGCATTGAGACTGAGGCCAATAGCCCGATTGTTGCAGTTTGTGCTTCCACCTCCACCTCCACTTGTGCTGCTGTGCTGCCGAGGTCTTTAGAGGTAGAAATGGACCCTTCTTGAATAGAGCCTGAAGGTAGCATTACCGGGGCAATTTTATGGATGTCACTAGTTGAAGTAATTGTTAAAGGGCACAATCCAACTTCATTTTTTACTATCGAAGCCCCTGTTTTAGCCGTCTGTTTAGCCCCGGCCCCTGCCTTAGCTGATTTAGTAGATGGATTTTTAACCTCTTTGCCCAGTATCGAGGGTTTCAGTACCTGTTTGCCTTTAACCTGCGTCTGGTCTCCAGCTTAGTTCTGCTTTCTGGAGGTCAATGCTGGCTGTGCCGGTACCTCCGTAGCTCTTGCACTGTTGCAGCCTCTGCCGTTGTTAGCGTCCATAGCAGCAGCGGCACCCGCCAACTCCTCGTGATTTTCAATAGCCGGCTCTTCGAAAATTGGTGGAGGTAAGTTTGCAGCAGGGGCTGCCGTGTGGATAGCCGGGGTAACTGGCTTATTATTCCTTGTGGTCCGAGGAGGGTTCGGACCCTTGGGCGACATCTTACTCCGTTGCCACCGCCAGCCACCGCTGGTAACAGCACGGAGGCTCAGACCAATCCAATTGATGCCTGAGCCGCCAAACCAACCACGGAGCACACGCCGAAGGAGACTTGCCGGGTCCGAAAAACTGAGCATCGGCGTCCTGCCCCGTAGCTCACCGCTGAGTATCAAAAACACTACTGCTCCCAGTCTCTGGTGAATAAATAAGTGTTGAGGTTTGCTTTTATCGTTTTCAGCAGTTTTTAATTTTTTTTCACAATATGCGATAGAACCGCCGTATCTCCGATTGTGAAATCCCTGTCTCGAGACAAAAAGAAGGGAGAGGGTCAGAGCCTCCCGGACGACCCACTAGCGCGGATCCTCACTCCGCCATCTTGGATCCGCCGTCAAGAAGGTCTCTTCTCCCGCATCACGTCAACATCGATACTCACCACAACGTCGAGGTCCTCCAGGGCTACTCATAGACGTCGACCTTTAACGTCGCATCGACCGGAGTCCTGGGTTGATGGAGAGCATACCTGCCCTCGACGCCGAACGGAACCGCGTCATTTTTCAGACGCTTTCCTACTGGGTAGAACCCCAGAGGGCACAGCAAGGGACTCGGTAGAGGACCTACCCTCTCCTTACCCAGAGGCTGAAGAGGATGCCTTCAAACTTCCCTGCTCCAAGCAGAAGCCGAAGCCGAAGCCTCCTGGAAAAGAATTGACAGAGAAGACAGGTGTCAAAGACATAAGACACGGGTAAGCACAGAATACAAACTCTGTGAGCTTCAGCTTTGCAGACTGCAGAGATTCTGCCAAAAAAACACAGCAGAATGTAGATAAATGCCAAAGACGTCGAGTGAAGCTGCAAAACAAAACAGAAATAATCACTGAAAGTGAATAGAAAAGCTCAAAAATGAAGAGCTAATGCTCCAGGGTCCTGCTAGCAGAAGCCGGAAAAAATAACTGAAAGTTAAAGGACTTGGCTGTGCAGGGTCTCTGGAAAGTTCCTTAAAGGCACGGTATCCCATTTCCAGACACATAATGGCAGGCAATGGGGCTTGTCTGTCCAACCCTTCCTCTCTATCATTTCAAAGGATTTGTGTGAAGGGGAGTTTCTCTATGTGTGAAACTTGGCAAAATGTATAAAAATTGATTTTATTTGGCTATCCTTTTGATGAAGTGCTGGCCAATGTAGCCTTGTAGTTTAGGCTGCATTATTTGTCTTGATTTTCTCTTAAGTGTCTGCAGGACTGCAGAAGAAGACAACTTAAGAGACTATTTTTGATTGCTCCGGGGTCCCCCCACACGAGCGGGAGTATTCACTAGATTATGACTATACACAGAGATCCTCTACTACAGAACTGAGTATTGTGATCTGTGATAACATCTGTTTATGAAGAGAAACACAGATTTCAACTTTGTTGAACATCAAATGCCCAACTCCTCAAGTACAAGAGCATAGGCAAGTGAACCGGGTGTTAGTCCTTTCGTCCTGAATAGTCCTTGCTTCCATTAAATAGGCAATTTGTGTATTCTGCTTTTGTATTATTGGCAACAAAAGACAAGATATGCACTTTGCTCCATGTACTCCCTTTTTGCCCTATGTCTTAGTTCAGACTCCTTTTTCACTAGACTGTCTGAAAATGTTGCTGGTTGTTCAACTTCAATCTCCCAAACATCTTTCGTTACATTTATCACTTGACATTTCCATTTATTGATGATCTGTCCAAAAGATGTTTCAGAATCTAATGGCAGGACTCGACTTCGCAGGGGTAAAGGGCTTAGTTACCTGTGTCCCAGCACTTGAAATGGAAATATAGAAGTGCAGGGACTCCTTGTCCCAGAGTACCTGTTTGCTGCTGGAAAGTGCTGGTACTCTCCCATTAAAAGCATTGGAGCAGTACTGAGACGGGCAGGTGGTACCCCTTCCAAATTAAATAGGTGTTGAGATTGAGTAGCTTGTAGTACCAATCCCATTTAAAGCACTGCTGTGCCCTCGGTTAGGAGTAACTGTTAAAGACCGTGATATTGCCAAACAGCGATATTACTATCATCGCAACACATCGCCACTCTATTTAAAGGTGTGCTTGAAACAATAGCAAACTTATTGCTGGTACATTGTGGAGGTTTACTGTGTATTTTTATACACTCATTTTGCTCCTGGTTAAAGTATCTCATAATTACTGTGGGAGTCAATATAATTACAGCCAATGTTAAATACAGAAGTGCTATGAAAAATGCCTTTCAATAGCTAACTGAAGTCCTCTAATTTGCTCTTCATTACGTTGCAAGTCCTAAAAGAGGGTAACATTTCTCTATGCTTTGGGGTGTGTTAAACCTAGCCTCTTTTGGTATGATTTCCCCTGTCTTTTTGCTTCTGACCTCCTGTTTTTGACTGTGTTGCATTTCATTGTTGCTAGTTTTAGGACTCTGGGCCCTTTACCACTGCTGACCAGTGCTAAAGTGCAAGTGCTCCCTGTGTACATTTTATTGGTGATTGGTTTATCCATGATTGGATATTTGATTTACTAGTAAGTCCCTAGTAAAGTGCACCAGGTGTGCCCAGGGTCTGTAAATCAAATGCTATTATTGGACCTGCAGCATTGATTGTGCCACCCACATGAGTAGCCCTTCGAACATGTGTTAGACCTGCCACTGCAGTGTCTGCGTACCCTGATTTTAACTGCCATTTCGACCGGACAAGTGCACCCACTTGCCAGGCTAAAACCTTCCTTTTTAGGTCTCGCTGAGCCAATGCGCTTGCGCATTGGTCCGGCGAGACTTATGTAGGGGCTCCAGGAAAGCCTGCCAGAGGGCTTTGGAATGCGGATTATGGCCAGTGCATGTGCGCCGGGCGCACGCTCACCATTTGCTCCCCCGCCCCCCCCCATCAGACTTGAAAGGAAGCCGCTCGCACACCACTATTTGTCTGAGCTTCGGCATCAGACTTCAAAGGAAGCCGCTCCCCGCCCACCCATCAGACTTCAAAGGAATGCGCTCCTGAACTTGTTGGCCTCACTCTCATGAGCCTTTATTTACTTGTTTTCATGGTCTGTTCTTCATCCAGCTTTCTCTCTCCTTACCTCTGTTTCTTCCCCTCTCTCTCGCTTTCAACCTTGTTGTTTCATATTGTTTGCCCTGGTTCTTCTCTTCCATACAGGCTCACTTCTGTTGCTCGCTGCCTTTGCTCCTATGAATTTTGGCCTATCTGTTCTTCATCCAGCTGTCTCTCTCCTTACCTCTGTTTCTTCCCCTCTCTCTCGCTTTCAACCTTGTTGTTTCATATTGTTTGCCCTGGCTCTTCTCTTCCATACAGGCTCACTTCTGTTGCTCGCTGCTTTTGCTCCTATGAATTTTGGCCTATCTCTAAACTCCTCCCTCGCTGGTCTTGGATCTCGGCCCCCCTCCTCTTTCCTCTCTCCGCGCTTACTGTACCTGTCTCCTATTCATTCATCTTCCTCATCCAATTTACCACCCTCTCTTCATCTCGCAGACATACTTCCATTCTTGGGTAAGAAAATCATTGCATTATTGATCTGTGCCTACTCGTCTCTCTTCATAACACATCCCATGCTTTGTTAATCAATGTTATATACATAACAAGGGTTTTGTTTACAGGTCTAGTAAGAGGATACTTCACTCGGGGATACCACCACATCACTCTGGGACACCACCACATCACTCTGGGACACCACCACATCACTCGGGGACACCACCACATCACTCGGGGACACCACCACATCGCTCGGGGACACCACCACATTACTCGGGAACACCACCACATCACTCGCACCACCACATCACTCAGGGGCACCACCACATCACTCGGGAACACCACCACATCACTCGGGAACACCACCACATCACTCGGGAACACCACCACATCACTCGGGAACACCACCACATCACTCGGGAACACCACCACATCACTCGGGAACACCACCACATCACTCGGGAACACCACCACATCACTCGGGAACACCACCACATCACTCGGGAACACCACCACATCACTCGGGAACACAACCACATCACTCGGGAACACCACCACGTCATTTGGGGAAACCACCACATCACTCGGTGACACCACCACATCACTCGGGAACACCACCACATCACTCGGGAACACCACCACATCACTCAGGAACACCACCACATCACTCGGGAACACCACCACATCACTCAGGGACACCACCACATCACTCGGAGACACCACCACATCACTCATGAACACCACCACATCACTCATGAACACCACCACATCACTCAGGGACACCACTACATCACTCAAGGGCACCACCCAGGGACACCACCACATCACTCAGGGGCACCACCACATCACTCGGGGACACCACCACATCACTCGGGGACACCACCACATCACTCGGGGGCACCACCACATCACTCGGGGGCACCACCACATCACTCGGGGGCACCACCACATCACTCGGGGGCACCACCACATCACTCGGGGGCACCACCACATCACTCGGGGGCACCACCACATCACTCGGGGGCACCACCACATCACTCGGGGGCACCACCACATCACTCGGGGGCACCACCACATCACTCGGGGGCACCACCACATCACTCGGGGGCACCACCACATCACTCGGGGGCACCACCACATCACTCGGGGCACCACCACATCACTCGGGGCACCACCACATCACTCGGGGACACCACCACATCACTCGGGGGCAACATCACATCACTCTGGGACACCACCACACCACTCTGGAACACCACCACATCACTCTGGGACACCACCACATGACTCTGGGACACCACCACATGACTCTGGGACACCACCACATGACTCTGGGACACCACCACATGACTCTGGGACACCACCACATGACTCTGGGACACCACCACATCACTCTAATACACCACCACATCACTCTAATACACCACCACATCACTCAGCCCAATCACATCATCACTCAGCACCACAACAGCACTGTCCTTGCTTGCTACCAACAAGCATTGCCATAGCCAATGAGACTCGCATTAGGAAAGTGTAAGCAATTGGCTTGATGAATAACAATGCTATTTATATATTTTCAAAGCCAACACATATAAAAAAATTGTCTTTTACAATACCAAAAGCTCACACTTTCCTAATGGGAGACCTATTGCATGCAAATGTTTGTTACTACATGTAAGCCACGCCTAAAGTAGGACCAAGGCAGCCCCATGGGCAGTGTGCAGTGTATTTAAAAGGTAGGACATGCGTGTTTTGCATGTTCGAATAGTGAAATACCACAAGTTTCGTTTTTCACTATTGCAAGGACTCTCTCTCCCATAGGGTGACATGGAGATTGCCCTTGAAATATCTTTTAAGTGTAATTTCCCATTGGGAGCTGATAGAGATTTGGAGTTTGGGGATCTCTGAACTCACGATTTAAATGTACATATTTTGTTTAAGTTGTTTTTTTCAATTGCATGTTTGAAAGTGCCACTTTTAGAAAGTGGGCATTTTCCTGCTTAACCACTCTGTGCCTCTGCCTGTCTGTAGAATCCATGTCTTGGTTAGGATGACAGTTGAGTTCTTGTGTATTCACTGTAGACTATGGGTACTCGCAAACATTTTCCCAGGGGCCAAAAAGCTTGGTCTGTGATGTGACTGATGACCGCATTGATGCCAGTACGGTGGCTGCTGAGGGTGGAGGGGGAGGTAATGTGTGTAGATGAGGCAGAGCATGTACATCTAGTGGCTGAATTACAAAATGTGAAACCAGAAAATCTGATTTAATCCTGGCTTTCCCATCTGATCAAATTGTGTGATCCTAGGCAATTGTTTTATTTTATTTTACCTCCTTTTTCTTCATTATCACATATACGTGGACCTCCAAATACAAGACTTCAGGATTTGCACTGTACAAAACCTCCTGTGATTAATTTAATAAACTATAAGGTTGTTTCTGTATAATAGCAACACAGGCTGGCCAAAATGTGCACATACCAACTGAGTTGGCTCTTAGTTCACCACTGACAGGGCTGGACTGGCTGTAGTGGGCAACCGGCATTTGGGACGGTTAACTATCAACTATCAGAGTATCTGGAACAGCAATACCTTCTAGACCCATCACAATCGGGTTTCCGTGCTGGGTTTAGCACGGAGTCGGCACTAACTGAGGTGTCAGACACAATCAGGTTGTTGTTGGATGAAGGTATTCCCACTATGCTAGTCCTTTTAGATCTATCTGCGGCCTTTGACACCATCTCCCACAAGATCCTATTGGGGAAACTGTGGGAGATTGGTGTCACGGGGAAGGCGCTGGACTGGATGCAGAGTTTCCTCACTGAGAGATCTCAATGTGTTCAACTTGATACTTTTGTGTCTGGGACAAAAATTGTGGACAAGGGAGTCCCTCAGGGCTCTGTATTAAGCCCTACATTATTTAACATTTACGTGTCGTCTCTGGCTTCCGTGATTAAATCCTGCGGGTTTCAGATCATCTCATATGCCGACGACATGCAGATTATTGTCCCGATTGGGAAGGGTATAGGAGGGACGAGAGATAGGTTCAAGTTATGCATGACAAAAATTGCAGTATGGATGAAATCAAATTTTCTACAATTTAACTCAAATAAAACTGAGATCATACTGTTCGGGAAAGCCAAACAAATATGGACCAGTGAGTGGTGGCCAGAGGAACTGGGAGAAGTTCCGAGCCCAAAAAATTGGGTAAACAATCTAGGTGTGCTAATTGATTTTAAATTATCCATGGACGAGCATGTAAAAATCTTAGCTGGTAAATGTTTTGGATTAATTCGCATGCTAAAGAAGATCTTCCCCTGGATCCCTCTCTCTTCCAGAAAAGTTCTGTTACAGGCACTTCTAGTCAGTAGGCTTGACTATGGAAATGCCCTGCTGGTAGGGATGAGGGAAGACTTATTTTCCAAACTGCAAGTCGTGCAAAACACGCCTTGCTCTTAAACAACCCCCATGTACCTCTTCCCTGCCCTTATTGAGTGAGTTGCATTGGTTACCCATGAGGAAAAGAGCTGTTTTTAAATTCCTCTGCCTGGTATTTAAAGCTCTGAACGGTAGAGGACCGGAATATCTAAGTAGGAAATTATCATGGTATACCCCTACCCGCCAGCTAAGATCCAGGGGTCATAAACTTCTCCAAATCCCTAGAAATAAAAAGTCTAGAATGGGGGGACGCGCCTTCTCTTATGTTGCCCCTAGACACTGGAATGCACTACCGGAGGACCTCCGGAGCTGTTCCGCATTCACGGTCTTCAAGAAGAAATTTAAAAAATGGTTATTCTGTGTGCTTTGACTTTGTATATGGCAGCTCTGCATCCTGGGCGCCGAGTGATCCCTCTGGGGATGATTCGTGCGCCAGATATAAATAATACTAATAATAAAAAAATAATTTCCATGGTGGGCCGCCAGGGTGGGGGCTGGTTTTACAGTGGTGGGGGGCTGTTTTTGTTACCGGAGGCTGGTTTTGCAGCACAGTTTCAATATCCGCCAACAAAAGCGTAAAGCAGCACAAAGCTTTACACTAGCACCAGGGCCGGCCAAGCTCTTTGCCAGGGACGGTTTCAGTTCCCAGTCTGGCCCTGAGATGAAATGGTTCTGCATGTTAATGAAATACACTTTTTGAATTTACTTTATCATATTTTACACATTTGCTGTGAGATTCAATTAACATTTAAGGAAATGCTTGCTTATTTAGTTAACATCCTATTTAAGTTTAGTGGAGTTGAGTAAACAGCAGCCCAGTGCTTCTGTGACCGAGGGGACCACATGTAAAGGTCATGAGTGTTGCATGCAACCCCCAGGCCATACTTTGAGTATCACTGCTCTAGACAGTTGTACAAATGGAGCTGAGGTGTGCCTTTCATATCCTAATGGACCACAACCAAGCCGACGGGCCTTCCTGAGCTGGAGTGATGGGAGGAGTTGTCACTGACACCTGAATAGGAATGTGCCTGTCCTCACACAAACCTGTCTCTACCCCCCTTTAGTGTGTCTGCAGCAAGGTCAGTGAAAGGCAGGGTTGTGTGCACTACAAAGACTTTCCTTTGAAATTTGCCTACTTCAAAGACAGAAAGGGATATATGTACTGGACCTCTGACACTCTCAAATCAGAATACTTCTGGACTAAAGGACACTCTGCCAGGAAGAAGAGCCGGATACTGTAAGATGGACTGACACTCTGCATGGTGCCTTGTTGTACTGGCCTGATGCTTGCTGATTCTGCCCTGGGAGTGAAAGGCCCGGACTTGTTATTTTTCTGAATCCTGCTTCCAATGGCTTGTGCGTGCTTGCCTCCTGTTAAGAAGTCTCAAAGCCATTGAATACTTCACCTAACAGTGCCTGGGCTTTTCAGTTGAAAGCCATGGTTTGCCAAGTGGTGCCAAATATAGTTCCTGGGCCCTTGGAAGTGAAAACCGGTGAGAGAATCCATGCATTGACTCTCTGTGCCTGTTTTTGCGATACTGCACCACCGTGCGGCTGAAAATTCAGCACATCACTGCTGTGTGAACAAAGAATCGATGCAGCGCCTGTGCTCCTGAAAAATCACCACAGCCTGCGTCCATGGTACCCACTCTGATGCAGAACCTGCTTCGCAGCTTAAGAATCAATGCATCGCCTACTTAGTGGTTGTGAAATCGATGCAGCGCCTGCTTTGCCGCATCAACACAGTGCGTCTGGATTTTTGACGCATTGTACGCCGACGCTGTCTCTTCATTGATGCTGCCCAGCAGTAAGGAACCGAGGCCACGTGTCGGGAGATTGACGCATAACCTCCCCTTTCAGTAAGGAGCCGACGCATCACCTCCCCCAACAGTAAGGAACCGATGCATCACCTCCCCTGCGTAACAGTAAGGAACCGACGCATCACCTCCCCTGGCAGTACGAAACCGACTTATGGCTTTGTTTTTCTGGTGCCTCACCTCCCCACCGCCTTTTTTCGTCTTTGAATTTTTACACATCCCAGGTACTTTGAGCTAAAAGGGACACATCCATAGATTTCTAAGGACTACATTTGTTTAACCTTTGTAAAGTGATATCTTTGCTTGTGTATGTCGGATTTTCGACGTTTTGTTTTTGTTTTATTAAAATACATATTGGCTACTTTTCTAAACTGGTGTGGACTAATTTTGTAGTGTTGTTACTGTGTGTGTATGTAGAAATACATTACACATTGTCTCTGATACAATAAACTTGACAGCTCATGCCAAGCTACCAAAAGGGTGAGCAGGAGTTATCTTAGCTTTGTGACTCCCAGACTAGAGTGAAGGTCCCTACTTGGGGAGGGTGCAAACCACTGCCAACTAGAGACTTCATTTCTCACAGGGTGTCACCCACCACCTGTTCTTTAGTGGTGAATTAAAAAAGTCTTTAAGCAGGCCTTCTTCAACAAAGCCACTTACTTACACCTGCCATCCCCCAGCCATCCCTTAGTAATTGTTTTGTTTTTGTTTTTTATAAGTTGTTGCTAGTGATGTTCTGTTATTATCTAAATAGAAGACTATTGGCCCAAACTCGCTTTTCGGTTTTGAAATAAGAAAATGTACCACGTGTTTATGTTTGTCTTAAACAAGCATAATCCCATCAAATTAAATATTCTGTGAGCTGAGTTCAACCTTCTTTGAGACCGAATTGTTTTCTTGGATTTAATTTAATCTTGATTAACGTTTTTGAATAGCGCTTCGGCTGGAGGCACTGCTTTGGGGCTCTTGCTATCTACAACATACTTTTACCGCGGATCAGCCACGCCACAAATTATTGATCCAGTGAGAAGTAAAAGACCCGAGCCCGACTAGTAAGGACTTGGCTTGTCTAAGTGTCTATAGAGGAGTTTTTAGAGTTCCCCTCCCTGGGGTGCAGATAAAATGAAGTTGATTATTTTGAGACCCTCAGATGAGCAGGTAGAAATGATGGGTAAAGGATTCAACACAGTCCTGGGCACCATAGAGTAAGAAATATTATTCACTATAAATTCTTGAGAAATAATTATAGTAAAATACTAGTTTATTTCTTGTCCCTCAGAAAAAAACCCTGAATAATGTGGAAATTGAACTATATACACAGTTGCCATGAAGCCTGGAAAAATCTGTGTATTGGGTCTACCCCAATGGGATCTCTGAACCTAAATAGCTAAGATTGTTTAGCACAAATTTGGGATGTGGAGCAGGGTGGGGTGTGTTTTTCTCCACTGATCGCTGGTGAGACTAGGCATGATAGTGGACCACATTCCATCTCTAATTTGTTTGGTTCATGTTAGGTGCTAAAATGATTGCCGAAGTCTCTTCTTTATAGGGAAGTGGTCTTGTTCATAAAGGGGTACATTTCATTGTTTCGATGGATAGCTTTTTACAGAAATAATGTCTGTCAGCTAGTGCACCGACGTTATAATTATCCAATCATCTAAATTGTAGTCTAACAATCTGTTTATAAATAGCTGTACCGAGTGAGTCATTATTTCCAGGGCTTTATTGCTAAATTATCGGTTAATGAGTGTCACAGACCTAATATCTTTTGTTAGTTATATTTATTGGTTGGAGCTCTGTCAGTGTGGACACGCGCAGCAAAAACACTCAGGGTGAACAACAAAAAGATGCTCTACCATGAGCCCGGGGGCTTTCCTCCAGCTGTCTGATGCAGCTGTAGACGGCTGAGTAAATCATCTTGTGCCCCATTCTAATTCTGTATACATTTCACATTTTCCTGAAAATTGAGTCATTCGCACAAGATTTTCTGTCAAAGACAGTAGAGAACTAATAGAACAAAGCTAGGGAAGAAGAAACTCTAACCAGAAATCATGGTTTCCTCGACAATGGTAACAAACCTGTTTGACAAACTCATCACAGTAGTTTTATTGCAAGTTTTGCATCTCGAACCTATTCTGGGTTTGATAAAAGTGACTATAAGAGATTTGTGCAGCCAAAAGCAATCTGAACACAAGCACAAAAGGACAACACAGCGCCTACGTTCAAACTAGTGTTTATGCATCATTAAAATTCTATGCCTGAACATAAAAGTTGAATTGCGGGTCACCTCTTTAAGACTGACCTGATCCGATTTTGCCAAAATATCTCCTACACCAGAAGATGCCAAAAACTCAAACCTCATGCTTCCAGGTGGTTGAGAACACTGCAATAAGACAGATGGCTGGTAAAAGGGTCAGTAACCCTGGGACTCCATCTACCCAACCATAAAATCACTATTCATGTTTCCCTGTAATACCCAAATCATTGTCAAGATCCTCTGCCCCATACACATTTAATGTTTAGGTAGGCCCCAGTAATACTTGCTAAACTAGGGCATATATTGCACCATTTTGCTGGCTTCTACCCATTTTTGTCAAACAAAAAACTTTTTGCAGATGCTCAAGGGAACACTAGTCAATCCAGAGACCGTGACTGTGGAAAACGGTTGCTCAGTCGAAGCCAAACACTTCACTGTCAAAGATTAAGGAAAAAATAAAAGCAAATCTTTTTTGAAACCTTTGTATGTTTTCTAATTCTACTAAAACAGTGGATTCCGCTTTCAGTGCAGTGCTGTAAATATATGTTCATTGATTTTTTTCATAATGACAGGTTGGTTGTGTGTGTAAAGGGGTGCTTTTGTTGGGTTGCAGACTTCAGAGGACTGAAACGTAGTTAAGCTGGGAAATGCAATATCACAACAGTGATGCCTGGATAAAGGGGAAAAACTTATAGCATAATCAGGCACAGAATAATACATAGCAACACAAGAGGCTGAGAAGCAGACAAAAGTGAACTTACTATAACTAAGTACCCCCCATACAAAAATGTATAAACTCTCATTTCAGGAAATCAGATCACTAGTGGGAGCTTCCTTCCCTTATTCCATGAAGTACAAAAATATGAAGAAAATCACGATAAGGAGCTTAAAATGAATACATAAATATAAATATGTGAATAGTCTTTGCTCTGACCTCATGATTCCTGCAGTTTTAGATACCATGGCTGACGTGGGTGATAGCTCTTTCTACAGTCCAGGTGCCGTCATAGTTTTTATCTGTGGTGGAGGAGGAAAGGTCATGCAGCCAGGGATGGTCTAATTCATTCTCTCTTATCACTAAGCATCAGATGGCTGCCAAGTCACAGCCATCTTAAATTGAGGAACCTTTCCCCATTCAACGGCCATCTTGGATTGTGATGCCAGTTCTTGGTATCTGGTCAGCTCTTACTTTCATTTTTGTTGTAGCCCAGAGGGCGGACCACTTCTATTATAGGCTTGTTTGTGAACTTTTCCTTGCTTCCGGGCTGGTGTAAATTCCATCAATATGGATGGAGCATACTACTTTGTAAGCCTGAAGCACCAATTAAGGCACACAGTCATCTTGTGTGTTTAACCGCTTCCGCGCTACCGCGAATTCCCGCTGTGCGCTGGAATTTCAAAAATGCGCGGTTTATGACAAAGCCAGCTCGTCATCCGCGTAGCGCAGGTAACGCCCATGACGAGCTGGCTTTGTCATTAGCGCGGAAGTGGTTAAATTTGGGAGAAATGTCCTGTGGATCGCAGTGGTGATGGAAGAATAAGTTAGAGCTGCGCTCCAGTCACCTACAAAGCTCATTGTTCAGAAAACTCCAAAGCATTAGAAATTGGAGTATGTCAAAGTGCAGTGTAGGTCAGGGCCACTGGAATTATGCATTAGGAGAGCACCAAATGACATTGTGGTCGGCTAAATTATGTGGCAAGAAAAGGTAAATAATGCAGCACATTTTTAATAGAATTACTTCATTATTTTGTAATTTTTACAAATTATAATACTGGCTGGGCACATATTTCACCCCATTTGTACCAGTTTAACAACCAAATACAGAAATAGGCAACCGAAATATGACCAGTTAACTTTTGTGAAGATCCTTTCACTGCACACAAATCCATGACACCACGATTTTAGTAACTTTTGATCTGTTTGGGCTAGAAACAAAATCTGCAGATTACACAGCAGATAATGGATTATGTTTCAAACGCAACAAATTCATAATCACACGAAAAAAGCTGCGGCCGCAAAATCGTATAATTCCATTGGCTCTGGTGAAGGTTAAATAAGCAGGCATCTGGAAAACTCTGAAACAGGCGGCTTAAGCACTACGATGGAGAGCATTCAGATCAGTGCCTAGAGATGTGCGACTATAATAAAATGGCGCTGGGAGGCCCAGATCAAGACAACAAAGCTTGAGCTGTCAAATGCCAGTGAGTCTTCAGAAATCCCAAGAAGGTGCAAACTAGCTGACGCTGACCTCAGATGGGGAAAGCAGCAGAATTGGAGGCGCAAAGAGGGGAGCAGTGCTGGGCATGAAACTGGATGATGGTGACTGAGAGCAATCCTCAGCAGAGACCATGAAGTCAGTGCTAAAGACCGGTACCAGGGAAAACAGCCCACAATATGACATTAAAGCGAGGGAGAAATGTTGATTGGCGAACCAAACCACCCTTATGAGAAGTAAAACTCTGTGAGCCATTTAACTGAATTCTGAAGAGGCTGAAGGTGAGGGACCCCAGCTACAAATCGATAAACTTTCAATAAGGTGCACATGGGTTAAAACATGACAGCTGCGACCGCGGAGCATGAAAGAGGCATATCGAGCCCTATTTCAGCAGCTTTGAGGTGCTACTGTAGGAAACCCTTGTATGCACAGGCTCAAACCACCAGCATGAGTCAAGATACTAAGATACTTGCGCATCAGCAATAGAAGTGGAGGGCATTGCCAAAGCGCCCTAACAGAAGAAGTGGAAACTTCCATGCAAACTTGATTAAGGCTGTTGCATAAACCTTAGCACAGGCACAGCGCTTAAGAAGCTTCTATGAGGGCAGCAGAGTAGCGCCAACACTACAGGAAAGAATCTATTGCAACGGTAAAGTGATAGACTTCAAGCCCAGACAAAGCACCAGCCACATGGAACTAAAGAGCATCCAGAGAGTGCAAAGCACAGGAGAACAGGATGGATTCAATGACCATGATAAAAAAAAAGCACGGAATAAGAAGTTCTAAACACCAAAACCGTGTCTGAGCTCATGCACTTTAGGCCTAGCAAACAAGAGCCCAACTCCAAAGACCAGTATCTTTCGGGAACAAATATCGAAGCAACAGCTTGGTGAATCCCACAGCCCTGTCCTTATATGACAGCATATATGAGGTTGAGTCAGTAAGAATGCTCACCACTAAAATGTGAAACTAAAAGGTGGAGGGAAAGAAAATGCACCTGGTTGCAAACCTGAGGCACAAAGCAGAAAAAGACAATCCTGGTAGTGCCATCACAACACCGGAGGTCAGCTTAGGAAAGCAGAAAGGAAGACCGGACAACACAACAGCTCATGGCAAAGGATATCGCCATGCATCACAGCAGCTATCACAACCATGCCATAATAAGGAGCCCTCAAGCAGAAAGAGATAACATCCCCTAATGGGCAAAATTATTTCCAGACTGACAGGCAATCTCCAACAACCTCGGGGCAAGGAGGATGATGCGGACATCAGAACATTTCTGATGCAATAAGGGGCAAGGCAGAGGAGCTGGGGGGGGGGGGGGGGGAGAAGGTGGCATATTTGCTGTTTGTTAAGATTATTTTTCTTTCCACATTTAGGGATAGGTAAGCAGAGGTGGGCCAGGGAGGAGCCCCATCCAGTGAATCAACCGATATAACCCAGCCAAGATGTCTAGATAGACTGAAGTTGAAGGGTGACAGAACCATAAACAAAACTGCTATTCACGTAATATTAGCACAATTAAGACCAACAATTACAATATCTGCGGGTAAATACTCCCACTAAAACAATAGGCATACCACATGAACTCCCATTATTAGACACGGCAATAGACTTTTTACAAGAAACACGCCTTGTAGAAGCAGATAGGGGCAGTTGCATGTCAAACATTAAAAGCAACATTACTTCTCATCTTCAAGGACAGAAATAATTTAGGGAGTAGTCATCTTAATTCACGAAAATACACATTTCACAGTAAAACAAAAGGGGCACAGAAGTGTTTTGGATAGCAATTCAAGGAACACATAAGGAGATCGTGTTAACCTTGGTATCCATCTACTTATCTAATATGGAGCAAAAAAGCCCCTTTTCATGCAATACAACACACAATCCTAGACTGGGCACAAGGCTCTCCTATTGTAGGAGGAAACCTAAGTATGGTGATGGACAAGGAGAAAGACAAGCTCCAAAATATAGTTGGAGGAACAGTGGCTAGAGGTAGTGATTAACTAGCAGGTGAAGGACTTGTTCACATATGGTGACACAGACACCCTCTTCTAGTGGCCTTGTTGCACTTCTCAAAGTGTACAAAAACTTGGCCCATTTAGCCTACATCCTCATAGACAAATGCTTACTTACCCAATTAGATGACGCAGGATATGACCCTTTAGACTCCTCCGACCATCGCCCTATAACCTGTTCCCTTTGCTTGGTGGGAGGGAAGACAAAGGGTTGGGGGTGTTTGGAAACTCGTCAAAGCCCATCTAGGAGACCTGGTGGTTTTGGAAAACATAGAGAGGAAATGAAACACTATCTCAATCTTAACGACACTGGAGAAGTAGGTAAATCTATTGTATAGCTGTCCCTGAAGCATAACTGAGAGGTTGATTCATTGCCTAGCTTCGATGTTAAGACCGATAAGAGAGCCACTATTTAAAAATCTTCAAGCAGAACTTGAAGGAGCTGAAAAGAAGCATAAAACAATATACTCACAAAAAATATGGAAGAAGAATATTTAACTAAGGAGACAGAGTAGAACCTCTGAAGAGACAGTACCCACCACATTTTAGCAAAGTCAGACATGAAATACTATGAATACTATGAAAGGGGAAATTAAGTGGGAAATATGCTGGGCAATAAACTGTATATCAGACAGACTAGAAGTTATATGATAGAGATTTGAGATAGTGCATTGTGGATAATGTGAATGAGAAAAGTGATAGATTTACAGTGTTAAGCAGAACTCTCCAAAAGGCACCTATAAACCGAGATGAAAGGGAAGCAGATCTAGAATAAGTAGCTCTTTTAAAACTCATCCCAGAAGCTACAGAGGAGATTGAGGCTCTGATAACAAGTGCCAATCCTCCTTGCAATAAAATGCCTTAAATCCACATTAACTTCAGGACCGGATGACTTCCTTCCAAGCTTCTACCAAACGTGGATGACCTTATTGCTAGGAACTCTCACAGCAGTCATCAATGAAGTGGCAAGCAAGGCGGCGTTGCCTAAGACAATGATAGAGGCCTCTGTCTCACTGATACTTCCACCAAATGTGTCCCTCCTCGAGTGTGCCGTGAGTCGACCTCGATGGGAGTGGACGGTAGGTAAGGGTGGACTGTCGGACAACACAGTCTTCAAAGTAGAGAATTTTTTTTTTTTACACCTGGGTCATGGTGTACCCATAAGATGGATTTCAGCTGACAGGTTGTTGTTCTCCGTATCAACAGTCTCAAGTTGTTTTACAACTAGAACGTCTATATGTTTGATGCCTTTGTTCTAAGAAAATGCCGGAAGTATAAGCGTGATTTCACCCAGGTAATGCTTTTATGATCCTACTTGCAGATGCTCCCCCACTACGTCCCTCAGATTGAGAAGGGGCCTCATCTGCCCCAACACTCCAAGAGAATGATGTGGGGTCCTTGTGCTGTCCTCAGATTGTATAAAGATAGTGGGTCAGGAGCGTTCGAGGAAGAACATGAAAGATACGTCTTTCCTGCTACATTATTTGCTTTGATAGCTTCAAACTTTACATTGGTGAGACCATAATTTATCGCTTCCGGGATGCACACAGCACTATGGAGACTCCAAATTGTCAGGAAACCTCTGAAGCTACGCTGCAGAAGAGGGTGGAACCACAAAAGCGCGCTATAAAGCACTGCCTCGGCCCTCCTCTGTGGGACATGCAGGGCATTTTGTGGACTCCATGTCTCAGGAAACTTCTGAATCTACACAACAGGAGGGGGCAGAGCCACGATATTGTGTTATAAAGTGCAGCCCCTGATCCCGCTGTGTGGGATGCGTGCAGGCCAAAGGCGGGCTCGTCATCAACCAGAAGAGGCTGGCTGGGTCCACTCTCTTGGATTCAGGATTTCTTGACAGTTCCTGTTTTTTCTAGATATTGTTATTTGGTTTTGCCAATACACTTATTTTATATTCCCCAGAGCCATTGCTGATCTACTGTTGGATTTCTGTCCAATTTACAACATCTTTGCTAATTTTTAATGTAGGTGTGCCTAGCAGAAAATGGGAGAGCGTCACACCGAATCAACACAGTCTATTTAGCCTAAGAACACAACAATTGATGGCGTCCTTAAGCAAGCCGTGGGGGTTATGGCAGAGGAAATCAAACTTGCTGAAAGGTGATTCTACCTCCCAGCCAACTCACCTGTTATGGCCTCTGCCCCCTTTTGTACAGCAATCTATTTTAACTGAGGCATTAGTGCACTTCTCAGGGCCTGGCTCCACTTTAAGGCGTTGTGAACCTTTAGCAGCTGTTCCTGCCCACTCTGTGGCTATGCCTGTTTCTCCTGATCCGGGCCTAAATGTGAAGTGTCCAAGACATTTATCAAAATGACAGCTGCCAGAGGAAGGGACAAAAACCACGACCCAGCAAACTGATTCTGCAACTGGACTGTTGGTTGATCAATCTGACCTTATAGACGAGCTTTGTGCTAAGTTTAATTGACTCCTGGAAGCAAATCATCACCCCATTTAAGATCATTTGGCCTCTGTTAAACAATAGGCGAAATTAGGGATGGCACCGTGGGATATCGAGGCTACTTCATTGACCACTTTTGTCACTGTTTGTAACGAAGCAGTGCTTCAATCTCTGCCTCACACAACTAAGGAGTGACACGGAAGGTATATAGGATATAAAGAATCAAGTCACGCAATGGGGAGGGGTGGAGTGCGGCGGTATGGTGGCGGCAAGCTGTTGGTCGGGACAATTCCACATACCCAGCTAATGAAGCTTCAAAGCAGAGGGATATGGGTTGTGAGCAGCAGGGAGAAAAGCCTACTGTAGCACATTTACCTCCTGCCCTTCAGTTGTTGCGCTGGCCAGTGTCCCTTGGCTAGCCCACCAGGCAATAGAATCAACTAAGCAATTAAAAAAATAAAGCCACCCATTGATTGCATGAGAGCATAAAATCTAATATTCGATATTTTAACAATATTCTTTTTGTGCACAGGGTTGAATGGGCTGGTCCTTAACCAAAATGTTTCACTGGAGATTGTATACCTGTTAATTTTGGACATCCGTCTACAGCATGGGGTTTGTGCATCATTCAAGGCTGGGCTCAATTTATTCAGGGCAAGTGAAGCTTTTTCCATTGGGCTTCTTTTGTAGGAACCTGAAAGCAGCTTCACAAAAACTAGCCTTGGATACACGACTTGCCCTTCCTCTGTATCCAGCTTTTGATTTTTGCACCCACCAGTAGCTTTCCAGTCCTTTCTGATTCTGTTGATAATGATTGACAGAGAGGGCATGAGCATAATTCCATCATTTTTAGTACCGTGCTCCAAAAAATAGCAATCAATACCAATGCTATTCTCCCGTCATGTAATGGAGGAACCGTGCCGTAAGCTCTTTGGAGCCCTTTGTGCAAATCAGAAACCAAGCTACCTCGTCTACTTTGACTGCTCTTATGAATCTAAACCTAATTAGCTGGAACATAGCAGGCATAATGGCTAAATAAAGTCTCAATAAATGGATTTCATATATAAGCCTATTTTATATTTTTTTTACTTCCCGAAACCTGGACTACCCCAGATGTTCAATATGAAGGCTTTACTTGTTACACACTGCTCGCATTCCCTGCTTTGTGGGTCTAACAACCTGGTATAAGGTAACATTACATTAAGCCGATCACGGTTGATAGTGGGAATTTACAGGCTTTTTATATTGTGTGGTCATATAATTTTTGTGTGGTCATAATATATTTTTACAATGATTACTTTTCCGTTTGGGGTAACTAATTGTATCATAATTTATTTGAATTTAATGTAGGGGTGGGAACCAGTTACCTAAGCTGGGGAAAGATGCCAAATTGTTGTTAGCAGGCGATTTTAACGCAAAGTTGGGAGACACATCAGCTTTAATAGCATGAAATCCTTTGATGACCAAAGGGCTACCATATTATATAGCTATCAGATGTCCAGTGCCCTATTTGATGTGCTAGAGCCAAGTGAATTGCACATGTCTAAAATGAAAACGTACACAGGAAAAGGATGCTGTTTAATTGTTTACTAAATTTTCGTTTCAAGAAATTTGATTAACAGCATTTTCGGCATGGGACATAGTGATCATAATCCTTTTACCATCTTGCTCACTAGCTGCACAGTGAGCTTTACGAAGTCAATTGGGGACCAAGCAATCTTTTAACAATAAATAATGTGCGTAGTTTAGTCTGTACATTTGCAAATATGGATAATATACTACATCAGCTACTTGTAGGCAACATGCATCTAGTGAAGGGTTGTCTTTCCCTTGACTCCAGCCTACTTTTATTGTCGAATGTTCCGAAAATCGGAGTACTAATATGAGGGATTTGTTCTTGAAGCCAGCTACTGAGGGCCCCTAGTAGGAGAGAAGAACCCTGGTTTGACAAGGTCTGCAAAAAAGTGAATGCCAGGCTGTTAAAAGTGTTAAAGTCCATCCCCCGCGATAGGGAAGGAATAGCATCTTGTAGAGGGAAATAATAAATTGGCCCTGAAAAAAAAGGCTAACCTGCAGTGTGAAGCATGGGAAAAGTTAATAAACTCTTGCAAACTAAAGGATACATATGTATTTTGGCAGGCTGTCAACTCAAACAGGTTCTCAATAACCTCCAAGAAGTCCCTGGGTCTGAACTTCAGAACTGAATATTGGTTATCCCATTTTAATAGGATCTATTCCCCCTTCCCTCCTCCGCAGCGATATTGACCTCATTGGCTTGGAGATGCCCATTATTCCTGTTGACAGTACATTTACATTGGATGAGGTGATGACACACTAATTAAAGCCCTTCTAAAAAAGGCCCCATGTCCAGATCCCCATGGATCTCTATAACAACAACACCCACCCACGCCGCTGGACACACGCTTGATCCCATCTTCTCCACAAGTCCCCACGTCTCCTTCAACCACAACACCGAACCCCACTGGGCCGACCACAGATGCGTCCACTTCACCTTCAGGAAACCCACCACGCACCACCCCACCCAACAGATGCCACGCCGCTGCTGGGGCAAGGTCACCGAAGACCAACTGACCACCACCCTCACCCTGAGACCACCCCCTGACCCCACCGACCCCGACACCGCCGCCCTCAACCTCAAACAGTGGATCAACGACTGTGCCGTTACCCTCGCTCTACTCAGGGCCCCCGTCGCCAACCACTCCAGCAAAAAAGCTACATGGTTCACAGAAGACCTCCAGGCCTCCAAGCGCACCTGTCAAAAACTGGAGAAGAACTGGCTCCGCGAACGAACACCAAACAGCTATACGGCCCACAAGATCGCCACCAGTAGACACCACCAACTCATCAGGACCGCCAAGAGGACCGCCTTCAAGAACTGACTGGACAACAACGCACACAACAGCAAAGAGCTCTTTAGCATCGTGAAAGAACTCTCCAACCCCAGCTCCAACACCAATGACATTCCCCCTTCTTAAGACCTGTGCGACTCGCTGACCACCTTCTTCCACCGCAAGATCGCCGACATCCACAACAGCTTCAACGCCACAACCCCCACATCCACCATCGAGCCCACCACCCCTGCGACCAACATCCGCACCAGCCGCCTAACCACCTGGTCCAACCACAGCGACAAAGACACCATCAAGACCGGAACTCCATGCACTCCGGATCCCCGTCTGACCCATGCCCACACAACGTCTTCAACAAAGCCAGCACAGCCATCGCCCCCACCTCCGGAAAACGATCAACATCTCCTTCAAGACCGCAAACTTCCCGGAAAGCTGGAAGCACGCCGAGATCAACGCCTTACTGAAGAACCCCAAGGCGGACCCCAAGGACCTCAAGAATTTACGGCCCATCTCCCCGCTCCCGTTGCCGGCGAAAGTCACAGAGAAAATTGTCAACAGACAACTGACCCGATACCTCGAAGACAACAACATCCTGGACCCATCCCAGCCCGGCTTCCGCAGCAACAACAGCACCGAAACCGCCCTCATCGCCGCCACCGACGACATCAGGACCCTGATGGACAAAGGAGAAACAGCCGCCCTAATCCTTCTGGACCTTTCAGCCGCCTTCTACACGGTCTGCCACTGCATCCTAACAGCACGCCTCCATGACGCTGGAATCCAAGATGAGGCCCTGGCCTGGACCACATCCTTCCTCTCCGGCAGAACCCAGAGCGTCCGCCTTCCACTCTTCCGCTCCAAGACCACCGACATCATCTGCGGCGTACCTCAAGGATCCTCTCTCAGCCCAACGCTGTTCAATATCTACATGGCTCCACTCGCCCACGTCACCTGTCCGCACAGCCTCAACATCATCTCCTATGCCGACGACACCCAGCTGATCATCTCCCTCACTTAAGACCCTCTCACCGCCAAAGACAACCTCCACAGAGGAATGAAGGCCGTCGCCGAATGCAGTCGCCGAATGGATGAAGGACAGCAGGTTGAAGCTGAATTCTGACAAGACTTAGGTCCTCATCCTCGGCTCCACCCCCTCAGCCTAGGACGGCTCCTGGTGGCCTACCTCGATGGGAACAGCCCCAGCACCCACCAACCACGCACGCAACCTGGGGGTCATCCTTGACTCCACCCTCTCCATGACCAAGCAGGTCAACGCCGTCTCCACATCCTGCTTCAACACCCTCCGAATGCTCCGCAGGATCTTCAAGTAGATCACCTCCGAAACGAGAAAAAACGTCACTCAGGCCCTCGTCACCAGCAGGCTGGACTACGGAAACACCCTCTACGCAGGAACAACAACCAAGCTCCTGAGACGGCTGTAACACATCCAGAACGCCTCGGCACGGCTGGTCGTCGACATCCCACGACGCAACCACATCAAACCCACCTGAGATACCTACACTGGCTCCCCATCAACAAGAGGATAACCTTCAAACTCCTCATCCACGCACACAAAGCCCTACACAACACCGGACCAGCATACCTCAACGGACGACTCAGCTTCTACACCCCCACCCGCAGCCTCCGCTCAGCCAGCCTCACCCTCGCCACGGTCCCACACATCCGGAAAACAACTGCCGGCGGCAGATCCTTCTCCCACCACGCCGCCAAGATCTGGAACACCCTCCCCACCAACCTGCGACAGATCCAAGACCTGCTGACCTTCAGAAGACTTCTCAAGACCTGGCTCTTCGATCAATAGCAGCCCCCCCCCCAGCGCCTTGAGACCCTCACGGGTATGTAGCGCGCTCTAAAAATTCCTTGATTGATTATAAACACAACCTTGATATCTGGGGGCCTTTCCTGGCAAACACTATTATTGCAGCATGTAAGACTGGCCTGCCTCAGTCTTTTTGTTCAGCTTTTGCTTATCAGAAGTACCAATATTTCAAAAGGGGAACTGTCAGGACCCAAAATATTGTTGTCCTATATCCTTATTAGATTATACTGTTAAAATAATTGGCAAGGGTATTCTCGATAGGCTTTTGCTCTGGACTATGGAGTTTAAGATGTTGTCCAAGGTTAAGTATGGCTTCAGGGCAGGTCAAAGAACACTTAGGCAATGTCTCCATTTTTTTTTTTTTGAGTTGTGTATAGTGCAAAATCGACCCAAAGGAATCGGCGCGCTTTGCATGAGCACCAGTTGCGTTACAGATGGACACATTCATTTTGTCAGGCACGGTGAGATTAAGTGGTTTGCCCAGAATCACAGGATGTTGAGCGTCCCTGGCGAGACTTGAACCCGGTTCCCCAGCTTCAAGATTGACGCTCTAGCCATTAGGCCACATTCTCCCTGTTGATCAGTAAATGCAATGTAGCCAAGGACAGTCCACTATATTTAGCATTTGTGAATCTTTCCTGTGCTTTTTATAGTGTCAACAGGTCAAAGCTATGCACGCTCTTCACTATGATCTTTATGCCACTGTTTGGTGTGGGGGTGGTGTTGAGTGCAGATTTTTTTCTTTTTTTTGCTTGGTCGCGGCGTACACCAGGGCTGCATTTTAGCTCCTATTGGGTTTCTGCTTTACATCATTGGCCTGGAAGCTGCATTAATCTGAAAAAGGCAGAATATGCCAGTAGTTAAAAATAGGCCTGTTCCCATCCTTTTGTACACTGATGATGCAGTACTTTTAGACAGAACCCCTACTGATCTTAACAACCATATTGGATGCTTTTGTAGACTTCATTGCCAGATTGAACTTGGAGACTAATCGTTCTAAAAAGTGTGTTATGGCCTGTGGTCTAAACAAATTGAAGACATGTCAATTCATTGTCAAGTGAAAACTGTTGGAGAGGGGAATCAAGTTTCCTAATCTGGGAGTTACCTCTGATCTTTCTGGTTCTTGGGCTCCTTGAATTTCAAATGGGAAAATGCGCTTTACTCAACCAGTTGGGTCAGGTTTTGAATTCGCTTCAAATATAAGCAAAAAGTGAATTGTTCCCCGGCTATAGACTTATAAAAGGAAATGCATCCCAATACTGTCATATAGTGCGGGTATGGGGGGCTATAGGGATGTTGGTTCCCTACAAGTTGGGAAGAACAGGGTTTGTAGGTGTCTACTTGGGATCCCAATGTCCAATCCTCACTTTGCAAAACATCAAGAGCTGGGCCTGGTTTATGTTGAGGACAATCTCAATCTTCGCACCTTTGAAACCCTGGACATCAATC
Organism: Lissotriton helveticus; assembly: GCF_964261635.1. Lineage (NCBI taxonomy): Eukaryota > Metazoa > Chordata > Amphibia > Caudata > Salamandridae > Lissotriton > Lissotriton helveticus. Next base: position 1,546,654,023 of record NC_136067.1, on the reverse strand, counting down.
TGGTGTAATGAGCACACCTCGCTTAATAAATACGTAATTGAAGACTATTTATCTTGCGACTTGGGGGATAAAATTCCCTGGCTTAAATACACTAGGAATAATACCCTTAATCATGGTAGATCGTCGATTTTTCTTTTTCCACATGGGCTAAGGCGTGGATCACAAATAACTGTTTGGCTGCAAAGCACTGTGCAAGACACAAAGCGGAGTTAATTAAACCTTCCATGCTAGATTATGTCTTGATTCAAACTTGAACTGGTTTGAAGCCTTATCTGGACTTGGTCCCACACTTGTGGGAGCGGATGCTTCTGACTAGGTTTAATTTGGGCTCCCTCAGGTGGCAACTCTGCTTCCATTTTGGATAATATGATCGCTCAAGTATTTGCTGTTGCCCATGTGATGACATTTCTACCCAGGCCTTATTACACTTTCTGTTATTTTGTATATTCTATCAGCCGATGACTAGCAAATTTCTGTTTTCTATTCTTAGAAGACAACATTTTATGAGGTGTAGACTGGCGTTTCTCCGGTGCTTAATTGTAATGATCTACTCAAGAGTGAGCTTCTTTTCAATATCTGCTATTATATATTACAACACTTTAATATTTAGAACCTATGCTTGATGCAATGCTTTGGTTACCCTGCTTCTTTACGCCCTCTCTCAGAATCGTGCTTAGTCAGAGGGATTTTTGCTGTATTTATTGTTCTTTTATGAATTTTTTAAATGATTGAGTAAAGACGATTGATTGATTGAGCGTGCCTCTAACAGGCCTATCTTGATGTGGATGCAAAACTTTTGACCAGGATCCTGGTGACCAGGCTTCAGGTATACTTAGCCAAGCTGGTGTATCCAGAGCAAGCAGTATGTATGTATGTGTGTGTATATATGTATATATGTATATATGTATATATATATATATATATATATATATATATATATATATATATATATATATATATATATATATATATATATATATATATATATATATATATATATATATATATATATATATATATATATATATATATATTCACTGAAAAAACCATAGGTTAGAGACCATATATAGTTAGCTGGACATTTTATTGCCATAAAACCAATGAAATTCCATATATAGTTAGTTGCACTAACTATATATCGCGCACCCGCAATCCACTGCTGATGATGTCACATATTACATCATTCATGACATGGTCAGTGACATCACTGATGACATCACTGATGACATCTCAAATGACATCACTGATGACATCACTGATGACATCACTGATGACATCATCTAGTGTCTGTGTGTTTTTGTAAAGTTTAAATATGTTTTACATATTGAAGAATGAGTGGATGTATGGAAGACTGAGTGTGTGTGTGTGGCTGGCTGGGAGGTGTGTGACTCTGTGCATATCAATGTGTACTTGTATCAGTGGTTGTATAAGAGAGTAAGCATGTGTTAGTATATGTGTGAAAAAGTATGGTGTTCTGTGTTTAACTGTATAGATGAGGAAATCGAAGTGTGATTGATTCTTCACAGGACTGACTAGGTGTATGAGTGCATATGATAGTGTTGTAATAATGAGTGACTGTATGTATGAGTGATTGTATGGGTGAATGAGTGAATTTGTGTGTAGACGTAGGAATCAGTGAGTGCGTATGTAGTAACTGGTATTGGTGTGTCATGATGTCATCAGTGATGTCATTTGAGATGTCATCAGTGATGTCATTTGAGATGTCATCAGTGATGTCATCAGTGATGTCACTGAAGTATGGTGTTCTGTGTTTAACTGTATAGATGAGGAAATGGAAGTGTGATTGATTCTTTACAGGACTGACTAGGTGTGTGAGTAACTCCATGGATGAGTGGCAGAGTGTGAGTGTCTGCATAGGTGTATGAGTGCATATGATAGTGTTGTAATAATGAGTGACTGTATGTATGAGTGATTGTATGGGTGAATGAGTGAATGTGTGTGTAGACGTAGGAATCAGTGAGTGCGTATGTAGTAACTGGTATTGGTGTGTCATGATGTCATCAGTGATGTCATTTGAGATGTCATCAGTGATGTCATCAGTGATGTCATTTGAGATGTCATCAGTGATGTCATCAGTGATGTCACTGACCATGTCATGAATGATGTAATATGTGACATCATCAGCAGTGGATTGCGGGTGCGCGATATATAGTTAGTGCAACTAACTATATATGGAATTTCATTGGTTTTATGTCAATAAAATGTCCAGCTAACTATATATGGTCTCTAACCTATGGTTTTTTCAGTGAATTTTCAAGGTTTTGTAAATGCAAATTCCTAACTATATATGGTCTATAACCTATGGTTTTTTCAGTGAATTTCATTGGTTTTTTAAAAGCTAATATCTATAGCTGTAAAATATATTCTTTATTACGTGACGTATCACGTAGCTACGTGAGACGCCTCATGACGCGTCGCATAACCGTGACGTATCGGCTCTGCAGCGCAAACAAAACCCGTAACGCAAGCGTGCCGGAGCACGCTTACAGATATATATATTTTTTTTAACCTTAATTAGACAAAATCCACACGTGCACATATCTTGAGGCCTTGCAAAGGCACATCAAACAAACAGTCCCTACAATTTTGCCAAGTTTGCTGGAAATCTATTCCCTTTATTTTTTTTTTACTGTTTCTCTTGGTTATCCCCTTGTTACGCTTACCGGGACGCTACCCGGTACGCGAACCGGACGCTCCAAAAACACAAGATGGCGGACTCCCGTTACGCTGCCGGTTAGCTGCCCGGTTCGCGTACCGGGAAGCGCCTCTACCGCGAAAAATCGCGGGGGACTTTAATATCCCCCTCATCAATCCTAGGGGGTCAGGAGGGGTTTACCTTGCCCCCTTTCCTTCATTTCCCCCTTCTTTTTTCACCACATCTTGTCTCTCGAACCTACCGAGAGACAAGATGGCGGCCGCTCCGGACTGTTTACAATGTTGACAGCTACGCTGCCGGTTAGCTGCCCGGTTAGCTGCCCGGTGAGCTGCCCGGTTCGCGTACCGGGACGCGCCTCTACGGCGTAAAATCGCAAAAAAAAATTTTGTTTTTATTTTTTGCCCCGCGGGGCACTTTAATATCCCCCTCATCAATCCTAGGGGGTCAGGAGGGGTCTACCTTGCCCCCTTTCCTTCATTTCCCCCTTCGTTTTTCACCACATCTTGTCTCTCGATCCTACCGAGAGACAAGATGGCGGCCGCTCCGGACTGTTTAGAATGTTGACAGACACCGGAGAGCCAATCAGCTTCGCTTCGCGAAGTTCCGTTACGTGTCAGGTACGCGAACCGGGGCGCTAACCGGAGCGCTATCACAGATATATATTTTTTCTTAAACGTTAATTTCTCAAAATCCACTGGAGCACATATATTGAGACATAGCAAAGGCACGTCGGGCAAACCATATCTACAATTTTGCCAAGTTTCATGTAAATCTATTCAGCCGTTCGAGCTAAAAGTGAGTCCAACCGCCCTATGGAAAAATGAATGTGAAAAACGCGTTTTGGGACCCCCCTTTTTTCTGGGCCCCCCCTTGACGAAACCCCCCCAAATTTTCAGGGGCTGCTCTGAAACGAAATGTGCCATTTTCCTGAAAATTTCAGCCAATTCCTTCCACAAACGCCAAAGTTATTAGACATAGAATTTTCAGAAATCCCATAGAGAAAAAATCCTAACTATATATACCCACTGGCTATCGCCAGCAGGTAATATACATATATAAACATAAATAATCTGCATATCTATATAAATATAAATGCATGCATACATATACATATATGCATACATATGCATGTTATTTACATGAAAGTTTTAAAAACACTAATAAAAGCAAAGCTAAAAAGCCACCTCATTACAAACAGAATGGCTTTAACTTAAACGAGGGCGAGATCTATTGCATTTTCAATGCTTGTTTACTTTGGTTCTATCAAGAAGGCATTCAGATGTGTCACACATTTGCCATAAATTCTGAATGTTAGCACTCTAGTTGCTCATTAGATCACTGTAGTAAAGCTAGTGCTCACCAGGGAAGTCTGCTGCTAATCATGGTTTGCAGCCATTTTCCCGCATTTTTTATCCCGCAGACTTTCAGTCCGCATACCATTATCCCGCAAGGTCATTGACCTCGCATACCATTATCCCGCATTTTTTCAAAACGCATGTGCATTTATCGCGCATGCCTTTACAAAGAATTACGTTTTAAAGGCATGTATGGTAAATGCATTTGCGTTGTGAAAACCACGATGACGAGAGAGGTAAGTGGGTTTGTGTTAATTTTTTCGTGGGTTAGTGATTGTGTAGTGTAGTGTAGTGTTGTGTTAGTGTAGTGTAGAGTTGTGGTGGTTGTTTAGTGTATGGTCATGCTGGGGGTAGTGTTTTAGGGTTTAGGGTTGTGTTGTAGTGTTTGCGTAGTGTAGGGTCATGCTGGGGGTAGTGTTTTAGGGTTTAGGGTAGTGTTGTAGTGTTTGCGTAGTGTAGGGTCATGCTGGGGGTAGTGTTTTAGGGTTTAGGGTTGTGTTGTAGTGTTTGCGTAGTGTAGGGTCATGCTGGGGCTAGTGTTTTAGGGTTTAGGGTAGTGTTGTAGTGTTTGCGTAGTGTAGGGTCATGCTGGGCGTAGTGTTTTAGGGTTTAGGATAGTGTTGTAGTGTTTGCGTAGTGTAGGGTCATGCTGGGGGTAGTGTTTTAGGGTTTTGGGTAGTGTTGTAGTGTTTGCGTAGTGTAGGGTCATGCTGGGGTGTAGTATTTTAGGGTTTAGGGTAGTGTTGTAGTGTTTGCGTAGTGTAGGGTCATGCTGGGGGTAGTGTTTTAGGGTTTTGGGTAGTGTTGTAGTGTTTGCGTAGTGTAGGGTCATGCTGGGGGTAGTGTTTTAGGGTTTTGGGTAGTGTTGTAGTGTAGGGTCATGCTGGGGTGTAGTGTTTTAGGGTTTTGGGTAGTGTTGTAGTGTTTGCGTAGTGTAGGGTCATGCTGGGGTGTAGTGTTTTACGGTTTTGGGTAGTGTTGTAGTGTTTGCGTAGTGTAGGGTCATGCTGGGGGTAGTGTTTTAGGGTTTTGGGTAGTGTTGTAGTGTTTGCGTAGTGTAGGGTCATGCTGGGGGTAGTGTTTTGGGGTTTTGGGTAGTGTTGTAGTGTTTGCGTAGTGTAGGGTCATGCTGGGGGGTAGTGTTTTAGGGTTTTGGGTAGTGTTTGCGTAGTGTAGGGTCATGCTGGGGGTAGTGTTTTAGGGTTTTGGGTAGTGTTGTAGTGTTTGCGTAGTGTAGGGTCATGCTGGGGGTAGTGTTTTAGGGTTTAGGGTAGTGCTGTAGTGTTTGCGTAGTGTAGGGTCATGCTGGGGGTAGTGTTTTAGGGTTTAGGGTAGTGTTGTAGTGTTTGCGTAGTGTAGGGTCATGCTGGGGGTAGTGTTTTAGGGTTTAGGGTAGTGTTGTAGTGTTTGCGTAGTGTAGGGTCATGCTGGGGTGTAGTGTTTTAGGGTTTTGGGTAGTGTTGTAGTGTTTGCGTAGTGTAGGGTCATGCTGGGGGTAGTGGTTTAGGGTAGTGTTGTAGTGTTTGCGTAGTGTAGGGTCATGCTGGGGTGTAGTGTTTTAGAGTTTTGGGTAGTGTTGTAGTGTTTGCGTAGTGTAGGGTCATGCTGGGGGTAGTGTTTTAGGGTTTAGGGTAGTGTTTGCGTAGTGTAGGGTCATGCTGGGGGTAGTGTTTTAGGGTTTAGGGTTGTGTTGTAGTGTTTGCGTAGTGTAGGGTCATGCTGGGGGTAGTGTTTTTGGGTTTAGGGTTGTGTTGTAGTGTTTGTGTAGTGTAGGGTCATGCTGGGGGTAGTGTTTTAGGGTTTTGGGTAGTGTTGTAGTGTTTGCGTAGTGTAGGGTCATGCTGGGGGTAGTGTTTTAGGGTTTAGGGTAGTGTTGTAGTGTTTGCGTAGTGTAGGGTCATGCTGGGGGTAGTGTTTTAGGGTTTAGGGTAGTGTTGTAGTGTTTGCGTAGTGTAGGGTCATGCTGGGGGTAGTGTTTTAGGGTTGTGTTGTAGTGTTTGCGTAGTGTAGGGTCATGCTGGGGCTAGTGTTTTAGGGTTTAGGGTAGTGTTGTAGTGTTTGCGTAGTGTAGGGTCATTCTGGGCGTAGTGTTTTAGGGTTTAGGATAGTGTTGTAGTGTTTGCGTAGTGTAGGGTCATGCTGGGGGTAGTGTTTTAGGGTTTTGGGTAGTGTTGTAGTGTTTGCGTAGTGTAGGGTCATGCTGGGGTGTAGTATTTTAGGGTTTAGGGTAGTGTTGTAGTGTTTGCGTAGTGTAGGGTCATGCTGGGGGTAGTGTTTTAGGGTTTTGGGTAGTGTTGTAGTGTTTGCGTAGTGTAGGGTCATGCTGGGGGTAGTGTTTTAGGGTTTTGGGTAGTGTTGTAGTGTAGGGTCATGCTGGGGTGTAGTGTTAGGGTTTTGGGTAGTGTTGTAGTGTTTGCGTAGTGTAGGGTCATGCTGGGGTGTAGTGTTTTAGGGTTTTGGGTAGTGTTGTAGTGTTTGCGTAGTGTAGGGTCATGCTGGGGGTAGTGTTTTAGGGTTTTGGGTAGTGTTGTAGTGTTTGCGTAGTGTAGGGTCATGCTGGGGGTAGTGTTTTAGGGTTTTGGGTAGTGTTGTAGTGTTTGCGTAGTGTAGGGTCATGCTGGGGGTAGTGTTTTAGGGTTTTGGGTAGTGTTTGCGTAGTGTAGGGTCATGCTGGGGGTAGTGTTTTAGGGTTTTGGGTAGTGTTGTAGTGTTTGCGTAGTGTAGGGTCATGCTGGGGGTAGTGTTTTAGGGTTTAGGGTAGTGTTGTAGTGTTTGCGTAGTGTAGGGTCATGCTGGGGTGTAGTGTTTTAGAGTTTTGGGTAGTGTTGTAGTGTTTGCGTAGTGTAGGGTCATGCTGGGGGTAGTGTTTTAGGGTTTAGGGTAGTGTTGTAGTGTTTGCGTAGTGTAGGGTCATGCTGGGGGTAGTGTTTTAGGGTTTAGGGTTGTGTTGTAGTGTTTGCGTAGTGTAGGGTCATGCTGGGGGTAGTGTTTTAGGGTTTAGGGTTGTGTTGTAGTGTTTGTGTAGTGTAGGGTCATGCTGGGGGTAGTGTTTTAGGGTTTAGGGTAGTGTTGTAGTGTTTGCGTAGTGTAGGGTCATGCTGGGGTGTAGTGTTTTAGGGTTTTGGGTAGTGTTGTAGTGTTTGCGTAGTGTAGGGTCATGCTGGGGGTAGTGTTTTAGGGTTTAGGGTAGTGTTGTAGTGTTTGTGTAGTGTAGGGTCATGCTGGGGGTAGTGTTTTAGGGTTTAGGGTAGTGTTGTACTGTTTGTGTAGTGTAGGGTCATGCTGGGGGTAGTGTTTTAGGGTTTAGGGTAGTTTAGTTGTTTAGTGTATGCTAAAGGCATATTCGTTCTAAAAGTTTTCGTTATTTTAATTTGCGGCCTAATAGTACATGCGGGATTTTTTTTGCGGACTGATGGTATGCGGGATTTCGTCATATATTCGCTAATCATACTTTCTATGGCAAAATGAACCCCCTCATTTTGTTCCTTTTTAAATTAAATGTTTTAAGAGTTACCACTTTATTCCAATCAAGATGGCTTCAGGTGTGCCATACCTTTGTAATAAGTAGGACTGTTAGCACTCTAGTTGTTCTTTAGAACACTCTGGGACATTCTGTCATTGGGCTATAGTTGGGCTACATCTGGCTGATATTTGGGCTACATTTGTTTTTTTTTGTCTCTGGTGGCCATCTTTGGGCTACATTGGGCTACATTGGGCTACATTGGGCTACATTTGGGCTCCAACATATATATATAGCCCAATGTAGCCCAATATATATTTTTCAAAGTTAATTTTCGTAAAAACCACTGGAGCCTATATCTTGAGACATAGCAAAGGCACATCGGGCTACCAGTCCCTACAATTTTGCCAAGTTTGGTGTAAATCCATTCAGCCGTTCAGGCTAAAAGTGAGGCCAACCGCCCTATGGAAAATTGCATGGGAAAAACACGTTTTGGGACCCCCCTTTTTTCTCGGCCCCCCCTTGACGAAACCCCCCCAAATTATCAGAGGCTGCTCAGAAACAAAATGTTCCATTTTCCTGAAAATTTCAGCCAATTCTGTCCTCAAACGCCAAAGTTATTCGACATAGAATTTTCAAAAATCCCATAGGAAAAAAATCCTAACTATATATACCTACTGGCTATCGCCAGTAGGTAATATATATATATATATATATATATATATATATATATATATATATATATATATATATATATATATATATATTTCTGAGGCAATGTGAAGAAAATATCTTTAATGGACCTAGTAAGAAAGGACTAAAAGGTAGTCCTCCTGTCATTGGACGTGGACAAGACCTCTGACAGAGTTAACTGGGCCTATTTAGGAGACACACTAAGAGAGGTAGGAATAGGCAAGAGTACTGGCAATCTATCATACCACACAGCTCATGTATGTATCAATGGAAAAATTCAGAATAATGTTGACACAGTGACAATTCAAGGGTGTCCCATCTTCCTGTGGCTTTTTCGCACTATCCTTTGAGCGAGGGGTTGTCTGCTTAAGGGTAAAATAAATAGTGACAAAAATAATCAATTAGTTGAATTCAATATAACCATATTAGCTGGTGATTTCATTTTTTTACTGTCTGTGCCAGTGAGGTCACTGGTAACCTTCTTAAGGGAGTTACCAAATATGAGAAAATGTCAGTCTTCAGAATTAACAAGGTGAAATCTATGGGCCCTAAACTTTCACTGGACTGAGTGAGCGAGTGCAGTGAGCGAGTCTGACCACTACAACGGCGCTTGGGGGAGGTGAGGAAAAATGGCAAAAATTGTGCATTCTACAACACTTTTTTCATGATATATTGGATTGTGTTTGTTTTAAACGATGACCTTACAGTGCACCAGGATACGGCTTACAGTGCACCAGGATACGGCAATGTTTATTGAGGCTCTTCAATGATTCCCTCACTATCCCCCACAGCAGTGTCTCTCATCTAGCCATTGTCCCTCTCTCACATGTATTTCATTTGTATTATGTTGCCTCTGATGCTAGTGTAGGTGTTGGAGCATTTTACATCACACATACAGAGACAACAAATCATATGTGTGTAAATCAGTGTATATATTTTTTTTTTACATAAGACAAAGGGGACTACAAGGTGTAGGATTCACATGTCATCCATACAGGTAAGCATTTTTTAAGCGTGCTTGGTCTAAGGAAGCACAAAGCCAGTATTCAGAACATAACGCAGTGGTTGGGGTTGACTTTACTAATAAGAATATAATTCTACCCAAACAAACCCTTTTTTAGCAAAATTAGGATAATAAAAGACTGGGGGGAAAAAACATACTTTAACCTAGATTATGATTGTAACATATGAACTTTACAGTAACAAAAGGATCTCTGTGACAAAAGTGGTAAACAACTGTGCTAATCATATAAAATACTTTTCTGTGATCTGCATAGTACACGCTATTTGCACCAGGCATATTAACCTTCTGCGCTACCTTAGAGGATTCAAAACTGCCACTAGACAAAACTCCCATCTCTGTTCAGCTGGTACATTAATTCCCAGAGTTATCTCGGCACTTTTATTGTTGCCTGAAGACTGTTGCAGATACCAGGAACTCTGCAGTGCTTTTAAAACTGCTGCACTGCTGCAAAACTGGCCACTAGTCATAAGAGCGCCTCCCGCGCGAATGCCAATGCCTGGTATGGCCAGTTGCACATGATTTAAGGTTAGACCAGGGCGGTCCTAGAGATGCACCAGCAATGCAGCTCTCTTCCCTTTGGAGAGGTGAAATGGGGACTGGTGGCAGCAAAACTGCATTTTCTGGTAGAACCGAAAGATGAGCACTACAGGGCATTGTGAGAGGGAGGAGCAGGTTGGTTTATAAGCCCTGTGGCTGACACAGTTGGGCTCTTTGCTCCTGCAGACACCCCCACCTGAACTTGGTAGACCTAACCTGGCAAGATCCAAGCATAGCACCATTGGATACTAGATCTGTTATATTATTTTATTGTTTCTTCTTTACCTCGGTTGTGGGCTGGGAAGGGATAATGTGCATCAGGGGGCCTGCCAACTACAGCCCATGCAGTAGAGTCTTCTGAGAATCTGTGCTAAGGGCCTAGTGTTGGGCCAGTTTATCGGTACCTTCACCCAGAACTGATGTCAGTCCTATTGTGAGGATCACTGGTGTGGTATTAATTGCCCCTCTTTCCTACTATTGAGGAAACGGGGCCCTTCTATGAAAGACAGGTGCAAATTGACTAAATTTAAGGAAGATGATTTTTGTTTTCCCTATGATGTTGTTAATGCTGTATTACAGTGTGATCAATGCACTATGAAGTGCAGAACATGAGTCTATTGCACAATTCTTAATGCACTCTTTTTATGGATATTAGGATAATGATTAATGTATGCCATGTTTGTGGGTTATAAGTTACATATTAGGAGTGATTGTTTGTATGCACCTGGTTATTTTCAAATTTTATTAAGTGCGACCTGAAATAATTGTTGTCTCTCCCCACTAAGAGCTGTTGGTCTCTGGTCGCTCTGTGCTGGCACTGTTACAGCTCATTAACTACAGCTCCTGTGTCCTCCACCACTACAAGATCCCTGGGCAGGTCAAAGCAGCATGACTTGGCCCAAGCACCTTGCCTCTGAGACGGCGAATCACTACACCGAGTCTTTGAGATGCAGCAAATTGTGGTGACCCACCTATAAGGCCAATGTAAGGCCTTAGAAACACCTCCGTAATGTGACAACTACTTTCTCAAAATGTTTTGACTAGTCTGTAGTAAATGCACACTGAGCAAGTGTGCTTCTCTGTCCCCAAAACTGATGCAAGAGCCCGAGCATGGACCTTTCACAGAAATTCAGGGGCAGCTAAGCAACAGAAGGCAAAACCGGGCACAGAGACACAGGGGCCGCGAGGGGAGCAGAAGGAAAAACCGGGCAGAGAGACACGGGGGCAGCGAGGGGAGCAGAAGGGAAACCGGGCAGAGAGACACGGGGGCAGCAAGGGAGAGAACGGGCACAGGCGGTGCTGTGCGGAGGGGGAGCAACCTACCTGGAAGGGTCAAGGAATAATAAAAGGTGACAGCTGAATTGTCTGGGAACAACTAACACAGGCTGCTCTAAGAACAGTGCCACCCCTCCCCCCTCTCTCAAAGTATAAGGAGAATCTCACTCTGGCAATAAGGAAGCACGTATGGAGAAATTAGAAGGCACACCTCTCGCAATAATAGATGTCACGTCTCACAGGAAACAAGAATAGTATAAGTGAGGTAACAAACTTACCAGGAGTTTAGGAGGGACCATGTTTCCCAGGAAATGTATGAATGCATAATCGAAGCACATGTCCCGGAGCACAGGGTACATCTGTTAAACAAGGAAAGGGACATCTGTCAGGCAGTGGTAGCATTACAAGCAGTAAGGGACAACTTTGACTAGCAGCGACACATTGCCTTAAGAGTGCCACATTTAATGAAACAGGTGCAGAGGCCAAGCGAAGAGGGATGAGGACACAATAGCATTTGAACGAAGAACAGCTCACCTTCAATAGTCGAGCTCATAACGGCACCATGCCGGAGCTCCAGGCCCAGCAGCAGTAATTAAAGGAACCCACATGTACTTATTTAGCAAACATTGTGCATTTTAATCCTACAAGTTTTCTGCACATTTTCATCAATACTTGAAAGATGAAAGGCTGAGTTCACCTATCTAGGACTCAGACTAAAGTTGGAGCTACAGTATTTAACCCACTGAAGTATCTTATATTGTATAGGATTAATTTGAAAATACTATTTGGAATAGTAAGATTGAGAACTCGGTGGGTTAGTGTGCATGCAGAAAATAAATTCTGCAAAAATGTAGATCTGGGTTTGAGCTGCAGTATGTTGGATTTTTATCCACCCATTACTGATAAAATGTGCGTGCCATTTGTATGAGAGGTTTACAATGTGAGAAGTAAATGACAAAGAAAAACTTACATTAATTTGTGGTAAACTAAGCTGCCAATAATTTCATGAGAGAAGTATAAAGTCAGCTCACATCACGAGCCCAGCGATGAATCATTTGTAAAGCCAAACATCCAAGCAATGACAGTCACATAAAGGAGAACTTTAAGTTGCACATTTCACTAATGCCTGTTTCCTTTTGCATTACAAATATGCTGTTTTTTTCTTGGTTGGCTGCAAGGTCTGTACGAAGCACATTCTCTGAAACTGATTAAAACATGTCTCTTTTGCCTGCTACATGCTGCCTATTCAACGAAAAGCTAAATCTTGTGAAGCTGACAGAAATTGTTCAGAGTCAGAAATCGTCATATTCTCAGTATTATAATTTCACCTAACGTGCTAACTTGGCTTTGGCGTATGAATTACCTGATCAGATCGAAGGTCAATAGAGGGATTTATAACTTCGCTTAGCTCTTCTCCTGGGGACTGGTTTAGGCCGCTCATTTGACTGAAATAGGCACTGAAGAGGTGCATGATGGGGTTACAACTACACAGTTTACCTAAATGGCGTAGTAGGCAATCTTCTACCGGTGTCTGTCCTGACTCTGTTTTGCTGTGCACTCAGCATGGCGTGGAAAGGTGCGAACTGGATTTTGAGCAATGGGTCATCAAAACTCATGCTGGTACACCGCGCAGAATCCAGTGCTCCACTGCCTGGCTGCAGCATCTAGCCCCACCCTTCTCCACCTTCTCACAGGTCAGTAACACCACCCCACTCTGTGACGAGGTGACGAAGGTGCCTGGCTCCACTCTTGATTGCCAGGAATCCCCTGGTGCAGCAGGTCTTCAGCCTGAAGCGGCCGGGGGATAACTTTAACAAAACGTCATCAAGAGTTTGAGCCTAGCACAGAAGGCTATTGCTTTGCTTGGCTGATGACATCACAGACCTCAGGGAGATGGTCCACTTTGCAATCGATAGCAGGTCTACAGAATAGGCGTGAATGGCCATCCGTATTTCATTACATGCGGTGCACCAGTGTTTTTTCAAGATCAAGCAATCGTCTTAATTGCTTAAGAGTGACTGAGAACAGAATGTGTATGTTTCTTTTTTATTATGACATCTAATTTATTGAAGTTAAAAGCCAAACAATTTGGGGCAGAAAACTAAAGGGGTGGAACCCCATAGCCCTTTAGAGGAACCACCCTTGCTATTAACCCCAGGCTTGTTTTAATCAAGTCAGCCCTCTGATCTATCTTGACATCCTGGTGAACATTTCCCTACGGCGAAGGGCCTACTATCTCAGCCTATAAGATTTGGTAGAGGAACCAAGTGAAGACTTACCTAGAGAGATGTTTATCTGAGTTTTGGAGCATTTATCAGTGGTTTTGAGCATTTGGAAGCAGAGCGAGATCTCCAGAGGAACTATGTCTACACATAAAGCAGCCAGTTAGGGTGCATTTTGAAACTAGTACGGTGACTATTTGTTTTACATTAGATGGGGAAGTGTTTGGTCTCTCTGGGGTGGGTGGTTTCTTTGTGACATCATCTTCAATGATCTATGGATTATTGTCTCTGCTAAAGCTAGTGGCAGCCGCTGAATGGAGTAAATATTGGGTATGTCACAGAAGTATCCTTGCAAACAAACACAACTGATTTGTCGAAGAATTTTGCACCATTTGAGTACAAGTTTTCTTGTATTTCCTGAGTGTAATTTGCACCATTTCACAATGGTACCTCTCATTATCAGAGCAGCTTTAGTTATGATGTCTTATGTCAAATGTGCTGGATGCTGATAAATATATATGTTTTTATGGATATAATTACTAGATGTAATAAAATTGCAGCTGTCTGTTTACTTGTCCAACAAAGTTTGCGCTGAATAAAACTTTATAAATAAATATACAAATGACACTTGTCTCGCAGTAAAATCTTTCCAGCTGGTTTTCCATTGCCCTAATTGTAGATTTAGTTTGCAAGTCCAGAGGACCCTTTAAATGTGTAATTGTAGCAATTTAAGTTGTCTCGGCGTAGGCCGATTCTGCAAGCGTACAGATAGTTTTTTTTATTGGGGGACTCTTCGAAAACGCAGCATATTTAAAATGTTTTTAATGTGTGCAGACTATCTCTACCCCCGCGAGGGTCCCTCCCTGTACGCATCCGCACAGCTCATGCTGTCTATGTCTACCCATTTTCACCCAAACTGAGTTGCAAAAATTGAGTGAGGACGTCTATCGTTCTCCCTAAGAGTCCACATTTCAGGCAGCAACAAAATCCGTTGTATTCCGTACTATTTGAGTTGTTACAAAGTCGCCTACTTTCCCCTCAATAAACTGTAGCCAACTCACTTTTTTGTGCCCACTGACTGACAGTGTTGGAGGCAGGGCCAGGATGCACAGGGTAAGCAAAGTAATTTCACGGTCCACAGCATCGTGAATTCTCAGCGCGCATTGCTTGGAGAGTGTGACCCTTGTCTAAGTTTGGAATAATGAGATTTAAGTTTTGAGGTATAGTCACTTAGTTAGTCACTGGAGTGGAGAAGGTCATTCCCCGTTGATTGAGTCTTGGCCTGAGTTATTCAGGGGACTAAACAAGAAGACATTAAAGGTGGTTCCACTTTTGCACCGATATACAGGGCGCTGCGTTAACCTCCATCCGAATGCACTGCACTGGCAACCAGGGCACTCTGGCTGCCAGCTCGCCGCTGGCCAGGGTCTGGAGACAATCACGCCATAAGGGTCATTTTCTGCATGAGCTAACCTTTTCCTCTCTCAGGGGCTCGACGCCTTTGTTGACAATGAGATGCTCAGTGGGAACATTAACACTTCATATTCGTGGCTGTAAATTTGCCGGCGGGCTGAGGAGAGCGGAGTCAAGGAAAACAAACACTCCATCGTTTCTGCTTCATTTAGCCGCTGAATGAGGGACACTCTCACCTGCGGAGAAGAGAGGTCAGGCCAGAGCCGGGATCATTCTAATCAGCCTCTCATTCGGGCCTTGTCTCGCGGCGGACTGCGGCGCGCGCCGCGTCTGAAGTAAAGGTGAGCGCGAGGTGAGTGCAAGGAAATGGATAATAAGCACTGTGCGAAATGCTTAAAAGAGGCTCTCGCAGGAGGAAGGATGGGGAACATCGGGAGTTTGGTAGCGTTTCCACGGAGACCAACGGGCTAAATATTCGACTTTTTTTTTAATTCACCTAACGTGAAACCTGCCTAATTTTATCTGGCACAGGGGGCTGTGATTCTGTTTTTTGTTTTTTCTCACTGTTCCCAGGGCCGTTCACCAGACGGGGTGCACCTTTTGGAAAAGCCTCTTTGTCATAATGAGGAAGAAAGCGGCTGCTCGCTCTCAAAGGACGGTGATAATGGCCGCCGCCGACGCAGCCCCAGCGCACGCTGTGTTTGCTGGGCCCTTGCCAGCGGAAGGATACAGTTGTTACTCTGAGTGGCATTAGTCCACAATTGGGCCTATTCACCGCCACTCTCTGATCACTTTGCCACGACAACGCACGCTCCCTTGTTCTGCAGCTCTCTCTACCCTTTACATATCTTGGTCATGAAGCTAATATATTGTGTGGGGGAAGGGAGGGCGATGCAAAAGCTGGGCAACGGATAAAACGAATACAAAACGTGCTTGCAGGGTCTAGCTTCTCGCCAGCCATTTTCCCAGCCTTCTCCCAACTGAGTGCCAAGCATGAAAGGAAGCCGCCAACTTTAAGAGCAAGTGCAAATAATTGAGATACTTTAAAAAGTTGATAATGTGCTTGCATCATGGAGTGTTTAATGCTGAGTTAGAAAGCCGCTCAGCGTTTGAAGTGCCGGGTTGCTTTATTTCTGAATTGCAAGGTGGTTAACCTCCTGTTGTATCGTAATTGCCTAATGCCCCATTGTTTGTTGAATCTCTGCGTGGCATTTTATTAATTGCTAACTCCAGTGCCTGGGACTCCAGTTGATTCCTCGCCTCATAATTTAATTTCAGTACATCACGTGAAGTGCGGCACATTATCACATCTGTGGATGAAGACGGCAAAATGTTCGCCACGAGAGATGAGATGGCATCGTGAAAAATACAATTTCCTGTTCTCTTGCTGGTGGATAAAAATGCACATTTTGGATGGGAATATGGAGATGTTTAGTTTCCTTTATCGCTGCTGTCAAGAATTCAGTGAATCCACTTATACAGGCCTCTTGCACAATAATGGTGCAGGCAGGTAGTAAACACTGCAAAAGCATGCTGTAATCTGACAGAATTTGGGTGAATACCTGTGAACTCCGAATGGGTGCTACATTTCCCCTGTAGCTGAAGGTGCGTTTGTCATCAAATAATACATGCAGAGATGTTTTCTTGGCTCCTCTAGCTGTAATCCACTTGGTCGTGAATATGGATATATCATATGTGATTGGATAGGAAAAGGCCCAGCAAACCGCAGCATTTTGTCTATCTTGCTGCTTTATCAAAGGGCACAAAGTGCTACCCAAGTCACACAACTGACTCTTGAAAAATGCCGTCACCACAAGTTGGAAGGAAGAAATATTTCTAGATGCATGGAACTTTAAATTGATCAGCCTTCTGTAGTAGGTTAATCCAAGAACCAGATTCCACCATGAAAGCAGTGACAACAATACTCCTCAAATTGACTATGATTTCCATTTACTGATGAAGTAAATGTGGTGGTTTGCTTACTGTTATTCTGTGATTAGTTTATTGTACTGTTATTTGAATATTGTTTTCATGGTATAGGAAAGGCCATTGAAACTGCCACACATGCACACATTCTGTCTCTCTCTGCCCCCTTCTTTCTTTCGCTCTCAGTCACTCCCTTTTCTCCTTAAAGACATCCTCTTAATCCAGTGGCTGCATGGACAATTAGGAGCAGATCCAATATTTAATAAACAGGCTGAGCCTGACGAAACAGTGTCCTAGGACCTACTTCATTCAGATATTGTAGATGTTACCCAATGGTGTGCGACTGAGACAGAAACTGCAAATCAGCACTTTCAAAATCACTTGGTACAATACATTGATTTATTGGCTTTGTGCCCGATCACCCAGGCCAGTTTATCGGCAGGCAGTGAAGGGAGGAGAAGACAATAAATAGGTGTATGTGCTCTACCTGTAGGAGAGCATGAGTAAGGAGGGCAGAGACACTACAAGCCTCATCCTTCTCACCCTACCTGCAGCCACTGCCATGCAGCTTAAGAGGTCCTGGGAGTAAACGGGAAAACACTGTAGCTTCCAGAATCTGAAAGTTCTACAGAATTCTGTTACCAAAGTTCTGAGGAGGGCACATATTACATAACACTGCAAAAATATACTTTGGCTTCTAACATGTCGGGGTGGAACTTAATGTGTTGACTCTCACTCACAAATCTGTGCATAGTCATGGCCTGTTCTACCAGAAAACTAGGCTGCAGAACAATCATCCATTGAGATCCTTAATATCTAGAAATAAAGACCTTTTGGTAATGTCCAAGGAAATGAGAGCCTGGGCAGGTGATTACACCTGTGTTGCTCATGCATGTGCTTTTTAGAATGTGATGCTGAAACACCTGAGGCTAAAGGAACAGCTGCTACCGTTTAGGTAGCTTATGATACTGTATCTTTAAAAAAAAAAAATAGTGTTTCATCTAGAGGTTGGATTTTCTGCTCAAGCTAGTATCTAATTGATGATGGTGACGATGAAAGTGGGCTGGTGCTTCTGTAACTCAACATCACAGACCATGCAAGTGGACTTTCCACTGCCATAGCAACCCAGGACTACAGGGGCTTCCACTCACTGGTTTCCCCCATTATGGGCTGCATTGTGAATCAAGGAAAGGGAAAAGAACACATAGCTTATCCCCCAACCTGCATTTTTCTTGTTTTCCTGCGTCTTAATTTGAGCAACACGCTGCTTGTATGTGCAGTCACCATCATTTTAATACCACTCTCTTTTCAGTGTATATTTTCTTTTACTCCCAATCATGCATGTGCATTGACTTTCCTCCTAACGGAGATTGCCTTTCATGCAGATCAAAATCACCGTGACATCACATAGATGACAATTTCCGTTTACCAGCGAATTACGTTTTTGTGATGCACTGTTCTGCCTGGTTTTGATGCGCCTCCATTTTACATTTTTTCTGATGTTTTCTAAATTCAAGCCATTAGGTTGTCTTTCTTCATCGCTTTTGATTTCAAAACATATCCAAAGTCTTTTGCCCTGGCACTGTCGAATACTGTGCACTTCTACGTTTGTTCTCCTTTTGAACATAATCAGGTTTTCAATATATTTCAAGTCACGTAAAACAGGTTTTTATAAATAAGTCATTCTTTCCTTGTTTTCATGCGCTTTATTTAATTTAGCACCATATTCCTTTTTTGCATGCATTGGATTTGTTTACTAGGAAGTGTTATCTTTGTTCTGCTTACTCCTTATGCAGTTTTGCATTGCTAGATTTTGCCTTAGAAAGTCATAGTAACTCTTGAATTATGGTAGAAACGTCGT
The DNA here is from genome assembly GCF_964261635.1 of Lissotriton helveticus. Classification (NCBI taxonomy): domain Eukaryota; kingdom Metazoa; phylum Chordata; class Amphibia; order Caudata; family Salamandridae; genus Lissotriton; species Lissotriton helveticus. The sequence continues at coordinate 1,546,635,580 of NC_136067.1, read as the reverse complement.
AGGTACACTATCAAAAATTTGCTCAGATTATAGCCATTTTTCTGTTAACAAATTACAGCAATGTGACTATAATTCCGGTGTTTCAAACCAAAGTTTCAATAGTATGCCGGAGATTTGTGAAGATTGTTCTTCCAGTAAATTTTACTGGGGCAAGTGCTAAGAAGCAAAAGAGAAAATTAATATGTAGCAGTAAAAGCTTCCGTTTGAAGCATAAACTGATGCTCTGTTCATCTATTTAGGTAGACACAAACAAAACTGTACTGGAATTAGGAAATGGAACATCTCAGAGCAAAGGTCATTTTCATGTGGTCCTCCAGTCAAGAGAATCATAAAAAAATGTTAGGATGATCAAGTTTGATTGAATGTATTGCAGTGAAACTATCACTGTTAGCTTTGGCGACATGAGCAGGCCTGTGAACACAATGCCAAGCTGAGCAATGTCTGCTGAGTCTCAGATAAGAGGAGAGAACAAGGAAGACATTTTTATACTACATGGTTTATATTGTACAACTTATATTGTTGTTGTTAAAACTCTGCAGTTTGGCGTAGAACATGAATTCCTCTGCTGTAGTGCAAGCTTCAACGCACTCTCCAGCTTTTTGTGCTAAACTTGCCCTGTCTAGCAGTGAAAGTGTTGAGCTAATGAACCGTTTTTTGCTTTGCTCTCAGCTGTGTCATCCAACTAGGAAGCCAATGTTTCTTACATATATTTTTGGAGGGAACTGAAAGGTGAACACAATTTGAAAAGGCCACCACACCTTTCATTAAATAGTAAAATATTTAGTATAATCTCTGCAAGTTTTAGATAGATATTTAAAATGACAACTTGAAAAGCTCTGCAGTCCTCTATACTGTATTTAGGTGACCGCTCTACATGGATTTGAGCAGTTGGTTGCAAAGTTTACTTTTAAGGGCATTTTATATTCTTTGGATGGGGAAAAGTTTGGGGATTTCATCCGGGCTACTACATTAATTTTTGCTAATCTCACATTTTACCTAGAAATGAACTATGCTGTAATCCTCTTCAACAATTGATATATTTTCTGTATCTCTAAGGTTATATTTCACTTTAAAGTATTCAAAGCATACCATTAAGCCATTTAACTAAACCTGGTTTGATAATATCTTTTATTAATAAAATCAATCACATTTCCTGTTTGGATTTCCATTTGCCACTCTAATTCGCCAAAATGGATGGGCTTCATTTGTGATGAGAAGAAGAGAGATATGTTTCTTAAGATTTAACATTGTATATCCCTATCCATTAGCATGTTTAGTATAAGTTAACTGTTGCAAGCTTGGCATTTAATTCCTAAGTGCTTTTCATGTATACTCTTACTTGAAATTCATATTTTGGTTAAAAAATGCACCACTCATTAAATCTCTGCAAACTAATGTTTCATACTTTCGCTAACTCTCTTGTTGGAGTTCATAGTTTTTATGTTTAACTAGCATTCACCTTTGAGGATTAATTTGAAATGACGTGAGTGCCCACCATTGGCAGATGGCATGGCGATCTCCAGGAATGGGCATTAGTGGAAGAATTTCACATAAAGCTCAGTAGGCGAGACGATAAGGTAGTTGAGGACCTCAGTCTGGCCGTACCTCTGTGATATGCTTCTAGACCTGGAGACTGCCACCGCCTCTTCTGATACTAAGAGCATAGGGGGTGATGGGCCGCATGCGGCTGGGTAACTGGACTCCAATCAGGAGGATTGATCGTACTGAAGTGCCTACGTATGGAGGGTGACTGACTGTCTTCTGGTCAGGCTCACAGAAATGGTGTGCTTGGTGATTGGTTCTTGATGTACTTTCCCATAACATGCCTGCTATGTTGTATGTCTCCTAGTCTATCTACTGCTGTATCTTTGTTTAATATTAAACTGAAAAAGAAAGTTTTTTTAACAAAAAATTTAAATGACGCAAGTGGTTTTAGCCAAAGGACTGAACCCCTGAGAAACCGATGTCTCATTTCCCAAAATATTTGACCCGCCCAGCCTACATTACATTTATCCAAAGTGTCCTGTAGTTAAAAGTTTTGCAAAATGTAATTTTATAAACCATAGGGCTTGTTCATTCGAGTTTTGGCTTTCACATTCTGAATTAGTTTGCTACATTGAATTATGAGGAGGTAAAGAAACTACATAACGATTAATAAAATTAAAAAGTGTCCATATCCTCTAGCATTGTCACTGTTCTCTTGGTACTATGTGCATTCATCGTATGTAAAGATTAACCATAGGTCTCTTCTATCACATTGCACTTTGATCTACTTTTCAGCTTGGCTCCTTTAAATTGAAAGGCATAACCTGAAACCTTGCTGTGTCAGCACAAATTGATGCAGTACTATCTACCCTTTGCCGCAGGTTAAGTTTAATTATTGCCTCTGCTGGTGATTGCTCCTATTAACTATGCAAAATATGTTTGGTGCTTGTTCTAAGACCCGCTTTTTAAGTGCCCATTTTGTGTGTTTGGGTTTTAGTAAGACCCAATTGCAACAGATACCCTGCCACTTCATTGCATTCAAAAAATGTATTGGATCGTGCCTCAGTGGAAAGAGCAAAGAATATTGCATCTGGTAATCAGTTGCATCACTGCCATTGGGGGGTCCCTTCGTTCTTCGATTTTCAAAGAGAAATGGGGAGGTAAAAGTAGATGGCCATTTACTATTACCAATGAGCTGAGCAAAGTGTATTCGTTCCTGATGGGGGAGGTTTATTGTTCCCAGTTCTCACAATGCGTCTCTTTTCTAATACACAAACAACATCGTCCATTTTCTTTCTTTAAAAAGCATTGCAGGGTTCTGAAAGCGGAATAGGGGCTTAAAGGTGAAATTTTTTTTTTTAAATCACAAAATCTTTTGGATGATATATGTCGAAATGTGATGCAAATTGCAGTCGAAATTTACAAATAAATGAATGAAAAAAGATAATAGAAAAAGCAGGTGTAAGAACAGCAGCTGGTAGAAGTGTTTTTGCCAAAGGCTGGATTATTTTCCTGTATGCTTTTGCACAAAATTCTTGCAGTTAAAGGAAGTGGGACACTGAGGTTAAGTCATTTGCCCTAAATCCGTCACTGTGGGCAAGCATGGAATCCAGTACTATCCAGATCATACACAAAATAATTTAATTTCTTCTCTTAAATGAGTGGGTGCATGGAAGAGTCAGACAAGATGATGTTTTAGTATATATTTCTGAACAGTGCTGCTATAAAAGCGTCATCAGATTTTGAGTAACATTGTGCGTTGGTTCAGAACCCAGGGTGGAAGCTTTACGACCGTGGTATATTGAGATAATTGTACTGTGCTAGAAGAAAAAGTCACTGAACATCACACAAAAAGTTCCGCACAAGATATACATATGGAGTCCTTACTCAATAATCTAGGAAGTACTTTGGACTCCGCTTAGAATATGAGCCACACCAATACAATTCAATATGATTGATGGGTTAGGGTTTTGAACGCTCACATAGGCTTATGGTTGTGAGAATTGGTGATCTTGTCGTTCAGTCCTTGTCGTAAGGCGGTTCAGCAATGCAGCACGCCTCCTCTGTCGTTTAAATGTGGATTAGGCAACATTCCAGTTTTTCTTTAGTCTGAGAGTCTGAGGGGGGAGACAACGGGACAATTGCCGGAGTGCTTCGCTGAAGCCGCGTAGCTACCCAGGTGGTCTCGGCCATGGAGGCTCACATCCCAGAAGGAATTGTAAAGGGTGCACAGCCTGGAGGGGGGCTTGGGTCTGGGAGGCAAAGGAGTTAGGGGTGCACTACAGAGGCCTTCAGGCGCGCGGTGCTACCCCTTGTTCCCTACAGCAATACCAGTGATGATCATAGGCCCACCGATCACAGGCCCTAAATCTAACCTAGGCAGAGCGGGGCGAGCCGGGGTACATATAAATGTCCTGCAGTGGCCTCTCATAATTTCCCAGAGGGTCGAGGGGTCAGGTTTGTATTTAGTTAGCGGTAATGATCTCGTTAGAGATCTGAATGGACCACCGTCCAAGCCCATTCATGGCGACGAGCGTGCCTACCGTTTCCCCTTCTTTCCAACCCTTGTGTGGGCTTTACACAGGACGTGAACTGTGATTAACGGACTTCCAGTGCTTACTAATTTGCAAAACAGTATCCCACAAGGGAGGCCGCATGGACAATTGGGACTGGACACAGGAGGGGTGGGAGGTTGCAGCAAACAGAACCGGTACAATCCAAGTACAGGGGCTTCAGTGAGCTTCCAGGCGCACAATGGCACAGCTGGCGGCTGGCAGGGAGCCAAGGCCCAGGCAAAGCTCCATTGCTATGTCCAGGTGGTCAGGCTGGCGAGAAAAAGGGGGGTTGGGGGTGGACCACTCTGGCAGTGGGAAAGAAAGTAAGAGGGGAGCCATTGAGCGACATAAATAAAGAGATTAAGAGGCAGAGAGAGCGACAGCTGATAATAGAAAACACTTTCAATAGTAGTAATCCTTGACATACAAGGACAAATATGAATGCTGTTGTTCTCGAATTAAGATCAACGCTCTCATCAGCGCAGGATCGGGAGCCGCTTTATGACCTGTGTGCCTAAGCTTGCATTGAAGAAAACTGAAAGTTTGCGGGGCATTGTATGGAAATTGCTATTTAAGAAATCCGTAGTATGCAGGCCAGGAGCTGACTCAACTCTGTGCAGCGTGGAACACGGTTTGTAGCTGGGGAGAAGCAACAGGATTGTTTTTTTTTGGAACTTGTAAATTCTAATTTTTTGTCAGGTTGTCGTCGGAGGAATTATACGAGAACGGCTTTGCCCCGTGGCCTTTAGCATCATTTTTTCGTTGTTGAGCAGCACTAAAGTCCCTACTCTCCATGTTCTGAATTGCGTTTTTTTTTCTGGGTAGATTTTAAGAGCAGTGATGCTCAACTTTATTCATGTTTTACAGCCCTGTGTAATGCCGCTAACACCCTTCATTTGTGTAAAAAAAAAAAAAGATGAAAGCGCGGAGAAAGTTACATGCTCATAAACACGTTTCCCCTTTGTCCCACCTGTGTGCAGCCTAGTTTGTCTGTATGTATTTGTTTTGTAACACTCTCCCTGGAGAAAATAACCTCTTTTGATTGCCGGCGAGAAGTCTTGTGCTAAATAAATCCCCATAGTTGCATTCATTTTTTTTATATCAATTTTTTTACTTTTCAAAAAACTATACTGACGCAGTTGGGTGTAAAACATGCCCCAACATAATTTGTAAATTGAAAGTGGTTGCTCTGCTGTTTACATACAACTCTGTACGGTAGTCTGGTGCACTCTGGGTCCCGGTTTGTGATTTATAAAAATTACAAATTAATTGTATATTTATTTATTTATATAGCGCAACTAATACCCTAAGGCGTCTAGGTGCTTATTGGGGTATTTAGTGAGTCTAGGCTCATGTTGCACGTGAATTGCTCCAAAAAAGTGTCAATTTTCTTCCCCCGGATTCCCCGTCGCCCTTTAAAGACCCCGTGCAACTGGGCTATGGAGCAGCAGACCTTTTCAACTCAAGAATTAAGCAATCAGGCTTGTCCAGGCGACTTCATGCGCGCTCTCGTGGCACAATATGATCCGTGGCGATAAAAATCACCCCGCAAACAGATATTTCTTTTGCACCGCCCTCGTTCTTCCAACAACCCCCCTCCCCACCCCATTCGCTCTGCCTGGTAATAAGGTGGCTGTTGAAAAGAAATCAAGACAGACAGGCTTTTTAACCGAGCAGATGAGAGCTGTCCTCAGCCCCCCTCCCCCTCATAAATTCTTTGTATGTGGTCAAGGAGATGCTGACGAGGTAAGGTCCTGTCGATGGCAGGGAAGCAGGAGAGAAAGGCAGGCAGAGCCTCGAAGCAGAGGGCTGCTGCCGGCAGTGCAGCCTGCTGGGCCGGGTCACTCTGTGTTATCAGGCTGCATGTACAATGTCATTTTCCTGACGCCCCCACCCTCTGTGTATTTGGCCTCCATTTTCTCCAGTAAGGATGAATGACAGCTTTACTTACAGATTCTCCAGCACAATATGATGCTTTTTTGACAGCCTGTCTTTCAGATGCAGCTGAGTCCGGAATAGAGAAAAAAACATGCAGTTCTGCTTTTTTTCGCTCCCATCTGCTCATGGCATGGACATTGTGCTAAAGATTCATTCTTTTTTGCATGTCAAATGCAGAAATCCGTATTTGGCGTTGAGTTAAATGTTAGTGATCACGTTTCATTGCATTCATGTTTTTTAATGTCAAATGCAGCCATAAATCAGTCTTTGGCATGGAGTTAAATGTTAGTGGTCGCGGTTCATTGCATTCACTCCCTCTTCCTATATTTCAACTTTTTTTTGCATCCTGTTCATATAAACGGGCCAGACAGACATGGTTTCTCCTGTGGGCTCCCTCTGTTCCCTTCCAGCAGTCCAGTAACAGCTTCTCTGTTTATAAAAACAGGGCCTTTTTATGCCTCTCCTAATCTACTAAGGATGGGGGAGGATAATGCCACCGTGGTCCCTTTCTTTTGGCATTATCCGCTAACATTGTGCATATAATGGTCTCCTGTTTTAAAGCAGAGTTCAGCTGTATCAGAGGAAAATCCAATGTTAACAGCCAGCCACGGAGTCATTTATTTTTAAATGTATTCTTTTTTTTGTCTTTTCTCCCCCCCTCAATCCCCTTTGAATATCAATCCTGCCCGTGACGGATAATATATTTGGCTCCCCTGGGTAATAATAACGCTGGCTGCAAGCTCTCCGCGTGCAGGCTCGAGCCTGCTGGCTCCGCGCGCCGCCTGGCCCGCTCCTATCACAGGCGAGCAGCCAATGCTGGCGAGTAATGGGGCGGCCTCGGGGGACGTGTTCGGAGATTTGTTAAGGCCTTTTTCACCTTATCAATTGACAAAGCGGCGTTATCCAGGAAAGAAGCGCGCGGGCGCTGTTGCGCGCCCTCACGATTTTTCTGGGAAGCCTGTTATTGCTTCACACCTGCCATTTTTGCTTCCGATGAAACGCTAAATTTACAAGCACGAACTATTCTTCTAATAATTCTGACAAAATATTTTTTGTCATGTAAAGTAATTGGACTTATGAAATGTGCGTACCAGTGGACTGTATAATGTCACATTTAGTGACCACCCCGGGGCCTCCTAATGCAGTTATTTGTGACTATACTGAACTTTGAATGTATTGTGCCAAATGTGAATTAATTTGGCTTCCATAAGTTAGAATAACATAACGTGTATTTGTAATGCGCACGTTCACTCAGAGGGATATCTTGGGGCTGAATAAAAGCTGTTTATTGTTACCCAACTTAATGATATTCATGTTATCGACCTCAGAAGGATGAAAGGCTGACGTGGACCAGCCAGAATTTGAACTTGTGACTGTGTGGTCAGACACAGGGCCCTACACTGGGCGCCTTACTCCACTAAGCTACCAGACCAAGATATGAATTTGTCACTAGAATTTTTACTTTAAGAGCTGCAAGATGAGGGCTCAACCGGCTAATTTGAAAAAAGTATGGAAGCATGTTTAGGAGCAACTTGGATCTCACAAAGACATAGTTGTAAATTCCTGACCAAGAACCGAGAATAGTGGAGTCCAGGGAAGGAGCTTTGTTTGTATGCTACTGGAGAAACAGCCGTACTCCCATTACTTTAGTAGGTGTTAGGTGTTGGTGCCTATGCAACACATGGTCCAGGGAATGGGCCCATGAGGTGGGCTAGCCAATAAATTAACAGGGAGAACAAAGCCAAGTTTCTGGCTTAGCTCTTAGAGCCAGTGCCCGAGCCCTGAAAATGTTTGCCATGCAAATCATACAACAGATCACATAAAATATGATTTGGGGCCAGATGTAGGAGAGAAAATACCGGTCGGTAACGGCCGATTTCGGCCGTTACCACCCGGTATTTAGGATTTGGCATGTAGGGGCCATCATTTTACAGAATCGCTAAATTTACCGATTCGGTAAATTGACCGATTCTGTAAAATACCGAATCGGTATTTTTACCGATTCGGTAAATCCACATGTAGGTGACACTCCTAAGAGTGTCACAGGCCCTTAAGAATCGGTATTTTACCACCCAATCCAACTGGGTGGTAAAATACAGAATTCAGGTGTGCATGCACATCTGTGCATGCACACCTGTGCCATGTGACACACAGACATGCCCTTAGGGCATGTCTGTGTGCCACATGGCACACATGCCTGTATTTGGGGTGCTAGAGGGTGTCAAAGTGACACCCCCTGCACCCTTGCAGGATTCGGTATTTACCGATTCGGTAAATACCGAATCGGTATTGCCCATTGATTCCTATGGGCTTCAAGGCCCATAGGAATCAATGGGCAATACCGATTCGGTATTTACCGAATCGGTAAATACTGATTCTTACCGATTCGGTAAATTGAAAAATAAATTTACCTACATCTCACTACTTCTATTTTACCGATTCATAAATACCGAATCAGTAAAATTCGGTATTTATGAATCGGTAAAATAGAATTACCTACATCGGCGCCTAAGTCTCTTATAAAAAATAAAGTGCATTTCTTTAAAATGTGGAAGCTATGACATTAATGTGTCACATTATAGCACTATACGGAGCAGTACTTATTATAAGCAATAGTTTTTAAATATGAACTTAGAACCATTCCTGCCCGCTAGTTTTTAAACCTTGAACCATTCCTGCCCCCGACTTTGCCATTAGTGAACAAAGAGGCAAGACAGTTCATGTGAATCCTGTATCTGGGAAGATTCTTATAGACAGAGCAACATCATAGACTATTAAATCAAACTCAATAGGTTTTGAACAGCTGGTATTCTGAACTCAGTATTTGAAAAATCCTTTATATGCAGTAATGAAGAGGATCAGTGAATTAAAATATTGGCTTAAGATCACACAGTTGGGTTAAGATGCAAAGCAGCAATTAATCCAGGTTTTCTGGATTTACTTTGTACCAATCGACCACTAAATGGGTATCTGTTTGTCTCTCCTTTTTACCTCAAATGATAATACTTTGTTTTACCTCTTTGTGCTTGAGGGTGGCAGGCAGAAACCACATGAAACCTCAGCTTGTTATGGGCTCGAGGTCCCCTGAGGACCTCAAGCTCAGCCAGACTTCAGGTTCGCACTTTCAGTGGCTCGTCCACCTCTCCTTTCACGCCAGCTGACCGTTTTAATATTTCCTTAAACATTCCTACTTCTTAACATGTTAAATTAAGGACCGTTCATCCATTTTAACTGAAAGGGGCCTCTTTTGGAATTCCACACCCAGTGATAGAGAAAGGTTGGAACCTACATCTCCAGTTACAGGGAGGCTGGCAGAATTTAGAGCATCTTTTGTTCCCCAAAACAGGTGCTTTGTCTACATGCATTTAAATTGTTGTTCATCATGCCTTTGGCTGTCTTACTTTGTTACAACTTTATCTTATATTATACGGTTGTATTTGTATTGCAGAGCACATGTCTACCATTTGGAATATTATGACGGATATAGGTAGTGAATGTAAATGTGGGATACTTATAAAGCGCACTGTTACTCTACCCGAGTGTCTTGGCGCTGTAGACCGCTGGGGAACCCGTCCTGGTTTTCCCTGTGAGATGGTCCCTTTCTGGGTATCTCTAGGGTGAAACCAGGCATCCCCGGCGTCTGTGGGGGGCTGTTGTAGAGATGAGGCAAGCTTAATGCCCAGAGTTACCGAGTGTGTTCCCTGGTTAGAGTAGGCACTGAGGCGAGAATTATCGAGTCCGTTGACCCAAAACATTGATGCAAGTGCAACCGGTCCCAGGATGCTTGTTTCCGGTCCAGGCAGGACCTGGCTTGGCAGTTCGGGCTGGACTGTTCCCACAAGGAACAGGGTCAAGACTGATTTGCATATGGCTGGGTCCAAACTGGGGTGGTGTGGTGAGCAAAAGAAAGATGGATTAAACCCAGATCCTTGTGACTGGTGGCGAATGTTTGCATTGTCCAGCATTCCGTCCATCGACTGTTTCTTTTGCAAAACATTGATGGCAGGGTATATTTCATCCTTTTTATCGACATTCCTTATGCCCTTTTGCCAGCCCTGCATAATGGAATTGGGTATGCAGCAAGTAAGCATCCCTCTGCATTCATTTGTGACTCAGAATGGCGCTTGGTCTTGCTCTACCACTATTGTGCTTCTGGGGATAAAACACATTTGTGGACCCATAGCGCAATTAATGCCTTCTCACATTTTATTATATGAACTTATCTAATATGTGAAGATATACATACACACAGTGGTCTTTTTTCATCAAACTGCCCCAGTGACGCGGTAATAAGATTCTTTGGGACTTTTCCCCACCAATGCCAGCTTGTCATAGTCTGATTTAAACTGTAGCCAACGGGAAGTGGGTGATAAAAATGCAGCACGTAACCTATTGATGTATGGAAAAAAACCAATTTAAGGCTGCCACTGCATCTCCCTGATATTAATATACATGTTTTAGCCAAATCAACATCCTCGAATTGCAGTTCCTTCAGTACTAGAGGTGGGAAGAGTTGTATCACTCCCCACCTGACCCCGTCCGGACTTTTCGGCTAAGCTCAAGATATTTCTGAGACACGAGAATCTTAAACACCATGTATTTCTCCAGTTAGGTTATTCAACTGATACTTTTCTATGAGCATTACACTTTGTCTGTCTCAGGAGCCAATATTTGTCCAGAGAGAGACGGGAACAGAATACAGACATGGATTGTTTCTATGAAAACAGATCGTTAGTGCTGTTTCCTGGTTCAGTTTGAACAGCAATCGAGCAGTATTATTGACAGTCAATAAAAGCATAACAAGCTTGCTAGACAGGTCATAGAGTCTTTCTAAAATCAATAACAACTTAAAACCACAAAGTACAGTATGTACCAGCGTGTATGCACGCCTAAGGATGTGGGTGGAAGTGTAAGGTGACCTGTGTGTACTTTTGTCACAGTTACACACAACAAAAATACTCGGCTGCGTAAACCTCAATATCATGGTCACAGTTTTGATCTTTGTGTGTGAATTGTTGGATGTGGCTCCGTGTGGTTGTATCAGAAATAAGACAGAATGTATATCCACCACATACATCTCATCACAGAATACAGCCCCTGTGTGCTAGAGGGCACTTCCAGCCTGCCCAAGCACAGATTCAGGACATGTTTCAGTGCACACGCAACCACACACTCCATGTCAATCAACAATGCAAAATAACTAACAAAACACAAATGTATACACATACACAGACTATTTTGAGTGAGATGTTTAAAGCTCTGAGCTTGTCGACTTGAAGCCCCTAGAGAAGACTGAAAGATACAATGGGTGCCATAAAAGGTATAGAAACAGGAGCTAGGTGCAGGGTGAAACTTCAAGGTGGCACGCCACTGTTCTGTATTACACCATCACATCTCTCGTTGATGCCAGTGTACAGATAAAGGGTTCGGTCTTCAAATGTTTTCTGAACAGGAGAGTGTTTGAATCAGCTCTCAAGCCTGAGTAAGAGGCGTTCTTATAAAGTTTGGGGCCCTGACACTCAGTGGCCTGTCTCAGTTTTTTTGTTGTTTGAATATTTGTTGCTCTCCAAGGTGCAGAGTCCTCGATAGAACATTGCCCACTGGAGTGTGACTTGGGGCGAGGTTGCGAAGGTAGCTCCTTTGTTGCCATAGGTCTTGTGGATGGCATCATGGATTTTAATTAAGGCTTCCTTTTTCCGTTTTTACGGATTTTTACAGATAAATACAGACAGAAAACAATGTGTTTTCTGACTACATTTATTTTTGAAAGTAGATACATACAGAAAACTGTGCTTCTTTTAAGTGAATCTCCGTGCTGTCTTACATGAATTATAGGCCAGCAGCTGAGCAGATGGACAGCCTTGGAAATTAAAAAACAGGATGGAATTTCTTTAAATAATGTCAAATGTCATACATTTATGGTTTAATGCTAGTATTTACCAGGGGATGTACTGTTATGTAATATTTGGCAACTTAAATAGCTAAAACACGACAGACATCAAAGTATGAGTGCACGTCTATCAGTTAAATAGATATGGAAATGTACAGTTTTAAAACTTCATTTATACGCTAAACACAAAATAAATATGGATAAATACAGATAAAATGGGCCAAAAATAAATATGGATAAATACAGACGGAAATGGCCAAAAAATAAATACCATAAAACCGGGAGCCATAATTTTAATTAGACCACTTGTTCCCATGAGAGCCTAGTGCAGGACTTTTACTGCATTTTTCGCAGAGTAATAGAACAAGGTAAGTCGGAGGTTTAGGGGAGGAGAAAGAAATGGGACAAATTAATGATGAGAGCATATTCAAAGGTTTCATCTTCCACTGGCTAACACAGAGAAGCATAATTGTTCAGCACATCTATTAGCATACATCGGACCAGAAAGGCATCAGAGACTGTTCTTTGTCGTACTTGGCTGTGAAGGCTTTTGCACTAAATTCTGCAAAGTCCTCATACAGAAGCCTTCTCTATAAACCTCATTTCTATTGTCACAGCAACTGGATTCTGTGTTCTTGATTGTTGCTAAATGTATTACTTGCTAAATGTATTAAGACCCAAAATGGAAGCCAATGAAAAAATCATCAACCAAGTTATGTGATCATCATTAATTTACTTTGCGGAACCACAGACTCGTCTTAGGGTTATTTCCTCTGTTATGTCAGCACTCCGTCAATTACAACCTTGAGGTTCCTGAAATTATAGTAAGAAGATGGTTTCTCTAACACCTTCCCGAGTGAGGCAGTGTTTTAAAAAATAAGCACACACCCCCTTCACTGCCACCAATTGGTATTTAACTACTGTAGTGCAGTGTAAGTTATAGGACATGGGTTTCTTATAAGGGTGTAGAGCCACTGTGGTAGGAGGTAAGTTCTTTTTTCATGTTAGGCCCTTAAGTTACTTCAACAGGAGGTCGGTGGTGTCTGGGATCTATCCTCCCTCCAGCCGTCCCTATCTCTCAGGTACCATTCCACACCAACAGTCTATTACATCATTCACTCTCAGCATTCCAGATAAAAGCTCAGACAAACAGGTAATGGGGATACACATGATACTGGATTTGTTGTCTTCCTAGAATCAGATTAAGCGTTCTGAGGCTGCTGAGGGACCAGGGAGGCATTTTCCACCTGGATTTTGAGTATTATGTAGCATCTCAGCTTAATGTCCTACAAACGTGCTAGATTACCACCATAATAAGGAAAAAGTAATGTCGACGGGCCACCCTGGACTGTACCCCTGAGGTACTCCTTGATCTGCTTTACCCTCTTGGTCATGCTAATGTCTTTGGTCTGGGCCTCAGCAATAAAGAGAGTGATAAAAATTGCTCCCCTTTTCAACTTGGGCTGCGTTATGGGTCCTTCAACACATTTGTAGGTTGAAATGGAGACTACATGGATACAGAAGGTTGTGAAATTGTGGGCGATCTGTTCAATGGGGACATTTTTTGACATTTAAAGAGGCTAGGAAGCACTATGGGTTGAAACCTGGGCAATTTCGGTTTATTGCATAACTGACCAGAGCTGCTTGTATCACTTAGAAGAGATTACCAGATGAACACCCAACTCAAAAATGCTAACAGCCGTTACCTTGTTGTTTAAGGGATGTAAATTGTGATATCAGTTCAGTGGGTAGGTGCCTACCTCAAGCAATAACCACAATGCTTGCTAGTGTGAATTGTTAACGTCACTAAATTAACCTGAGCTCAACCCCTTGGTAGTCATAGAACAGAGCAAATAGGCTTAACTTAGATTCAATGTGTAAAACATGTATGCATTTCCAAAACTGTAATAAAGTCAAAACACAAAAGTGTGCATTTTGATACAGCCAAGGATCCCAGGACCTCGGGGACAGCACTTGGAGGTCAAGACTCACTCCATTGAAAGCTACTGGTAGGTAGGGTCCAAGGTAGTTCCTGTTGGAAATGGCCAGCTGGCCAGTTGCAGGAAAGACCTCTTGTAGCTTGTTGTTTCCCTGTGGCTTGAACAGGAGATCACAATATGCATTAATGATGTGGGTTTTGCATTTCTTTTATGTTTATTTCTTGGACCAGCTACTGCAGCCACATGTTTTGTTCAAACTTCATTGCAGTCTAAATTGATTTCACCTGTGGGGCTCACAAAAGATAACTTAAAGACCATCTAATTCTGCACACAAACTGTGTGTGTGCTAGATTCCAATGGTTACGCTGCAGGTTACAGCGGTGAGGTAATAGGTTTAAGCGTACATGGGCAGTCCTTGGGATGCTTTCCCCTTTGAGAATGTTTGACAAAATATTTTTTAAGACCACTCTTAACTGCCTACTCTTAAAAAAGAAAAATGAAAAGTTAAACATTTTTTCTTTTTTTAAGAATGCGTAGTGCATTAAAAAAATGCTTTATTTGCCAGCAATTACAGACATGGTGGTTTGCTGACCTCAGCAGGCCACAATCCTTGTGATGGTAGCGAATCATAGTGGGTCACAAATTACTACCTACGTCATTAACCTTTTCCATGCTCATGACGAGCTGATTTTGTCATGAGGCACGGTGCTCCGGTGCTCATGACGAGCTCATAAGCCGTGGAACGCTCACACTGAGCTGAGCTCGCATTGAGCATGCGGGCGCTGTGCGCGCCCCCCTCCCCGCCAGCACAGCGGGGGAATTACCCCCGCAGTGAAGAGGTTAATATCCATGAGGTAGGTCTATTTGCGACTCACCACGAATCGGTAAATAGGAAATAAGGACCAGATATCATTTTAGTACATTAGTAATAGCGATTCGCAAACAATTGCTATTTGGTAACCGCTGTTACTAATGTTAGTACAACTGACCTTTAAACTTCTATTGCTCCATTATCATAGTATTTCACCAATCACTAAGTTAAATTGCAATAGTGTCTTCATAAAAGATTGATAGTCATTCATTTACCTACAGTTAATTACTGCTCGCAGTGCATCAAACTAGCGAACAAAAATTAAATTATAGCCCACTGTAGAGTGGTTAAGATCATTTTAAGGTTTTTGGCTGTATTGGCGTAAATCTGTTTGGCGTCACTGTCATAGTTAATTTATGCTTTTCAACTTTGTAATTTGTGGGTAAGGAAGGTGAATCATTTGCTCAATTATTTTACAGGCCAGAGGTGGGAGCCGGGGATTGGTTTCTAGAAGGTAAGTCGTCTTCCCCACAGCTTCACTGACAGTGATAGCCGGGTGAGTAAGGTTTCAGCTCTGAGTCTAAGATTTATGGTTGCCCAAGAGTAGAGCCCTTACAGGGACGTTAAATCAGGCTGGGCACTATGCATATGGTTTTCATAACAGGATCGTTTTTTGCATCATTATTTGCAATGACTTTGTTAAGGCAAAGCTAACTTCAAATATTTTTAAGACATTTCTTTCAGTTTGTATGTGTATAAATGTGACCCAAAAATGTCCTACAAAATATGCAGTGTGAGGTTAAAGCATAACAGGGGCCGTATTGTTCACAGTGCCCCAAGGGGTGCAATGGGCGTGTGCGCTTGCTTTGTGCGTCCCCTGGGCACTATGTAAATGTAAATTGATACTTATATAGCGCACTACTCACCCACAAGGGTCTCAAGGCGCTTGTACGAATACCGCTGTGGAACCCATCCTGGCTTTCCCTGTGAGGTGTCCACTCCTGGGCACCCCCAAGGTGGAGGCCAGGCATCCTTAGCGTTGTGGGGGCCGTTGTGGAGATTAAGCAAGCTATTGCCCAGAGTTGCAGAGTGGGACTCCATGATTGGAATAGGCACCGAGGCGAGAATTATCAGGTCCGTGGAATTTTTGAGCCCAAGACCCGCCGAGGCGGGGAATTGAACCCTGGTCCCGGGCTAGACCTCTGCATCAGGGTCTGCCGCTCTAACCATTGAGCCACACATCTCCACTATGGTGTTATAGAAGGGGTCACAGGCACTTCTGCAGCCCCATCGTTAATACAGATTGAACTGTATTGAGACACAACAAAATGTAAACAGCCGGCCTTGTTTCTGGGTGCTACATGAAAAGGACGATCCCAGTGAATACTTGTGATCAAGTTTTTGTGTTGTCACTCGATGTTCAGTAGAAGAATTAGAGTGTCTGTTAAATGCACCAGTCATAGAAGAAACTCAAATCCAAATATATTGATCAGTTTTAGGGGTTGGCAATGCCAAGTGCCCTCCAATCGTGGCAACAATTTGAGGAGATGAAGAGGTGATAGTTGATGACTGCTACAACGATCAAGTATGGCTATGTACAAAGAAGGAAAGAAAGTTGTGGCAGAATGCCAATTTCTGCCAAAGGCAGCAGGCATCAATGACCATTTTCAAAGTGTCCACTATTCTAGGCTGGGGCGTCATGTAAATCTATCCCGCTAAGCAGTGGCGGATCATCCGCTAAGGCGGAAGAGCGTCGCCCCACTGAACAAAAGGAAAAACCAAATGATAACAAATATTCTTATTATCATTTTAGTTTTCCTATTGAGTCAGTGGCTCTCGGCCCGGGGCTGGAAAGAGCAGGGGGAGGAGTGGTTTACATTCCCCAAGTGCGCAGGACTGTTTGGCCGGCCCTCTTGGGCTGGCCAAACAATCCTACACTCTTTGCATCTTCTCCACCAGGCTGCATTACACAGCTCTAGCTTCCTGTGGCCATCGTAGTCTTTAAGCATGAGGACTTCTGATAAATTAAGATTCTTTTTGCTAGCTCTAAACTAAATCTCCTTACTTGAGGTGTTTGTCCAAATATGACACATAACCTCTCCAATGTACATCGCTGGCCATCCAGATTGCCATTCCAATCACTAAAACTTCTTCCCTGATTTTCTTCCTCTGGCCGTTAAGGCATGCTATCTGTTGATTGTGTGAAAATGCACATTCTTCATAACTTTCTGCCTCTTAATCCGTTTTTTTCAACTTCAACATTGGAATGAGACCATGTTTGTACAAAAAATTAGGCATGACATTGTTGGGTTATACTATTCAGCTCTGAAGTGGCAGACACCATTTTTGGCATGCAGTATCATCACTCTCCCTGTTGTTGTTTTGGTATGTGAGTGTTGTTACCAGGGCATAGTGGAGCACCACAAAGCAACTATAGAGACTCCAATTATGCCACAAGTTAGGTAGCTAGAATGGGAACCTCTTATTTATTTAATAACCTTCAACAGGGGTACACATTAACCAAGTCTCTGGTAGTTTCAATTATTATTATTTTTTTTTTTCCCAAGAAGTCCAAAAATTTAACGAAAGCCTGGCCATCAGCAAGGCCAATCTCTCATCCAGTCTTGATTACTACTGTACGGTGACCGAGTTTAAACTTCAAATCCCAGAACACCCAGAATTCAACAACACGAACCAGAGGCAATGCATTCACTCATGGCCCATCTGTCATAGAACAACTTTGCAGGTTAACCTTTGAGGCTAGGATTGCTTACAAAAGTGCTGTCTTAAACCAGAAGATCTACACTACAAATGTCTCAATAGGTGAATGCGATTAGTCACGTTCGTCCTACACTCAAATTCCCAAACATTTACAATTGGAACCTAGTTATTTGCTGTCCTGGTCTCTAAAAACTGGAATTCCTTCTAATCTGACATTAGAACTGAAGAAACCCTGTTTGCTTGTTGAAGCCCGAGGAGAAACAAAAGCCTGGAACTACCTGCCAATCCAATTGAGACTCAAGCAGTCAGAAGCCATGTTTAAGAAAAGGTTGAAAACCTGGATCTTTGCAGTCTCAGATAGCCTGGCTCTATCTTTCATCTGATGATAACGCTATCAGAAAACACTCTCCTCGATACTCCGTTTACTCGCCACTCAGCGCCAAGATGCTCTTTGGAGTGATAGCTGCGCTTTATAAGTGACTTCATCCAGTCAGTCATTCATTCATTATGGCGTCAATCACGGGCAAATAATTCCTGTTTCCGTACCGATGGATCAAGGTGTTGGAAATCATATTTGGATCCAATATGACCCATTTCTAGAAGGAATTGAATCCCGTACTAACCTTTATCATAATTGGGACAACATAGGAGTTCCTTCCTACAATATGAGATGTGAATATTCCAGAGCACGACATATATGAGCCCTGATGAAGTTCAAAAGAGATGTTTTGAACTAAATATGTTGGCTGGATGTTAAATGTACATTGTTGGATTTCAAGTGAAGCAAAAAGAAATAAAAAAGACTACTGATAAACATTGCCTGGAAACTTTTTGGATGACAACACTTTCCCCATTGCACCTTTCCATTTGGATTATTGTCTTGCAAGCAACACAAATCTCAACTGTTGTATCAAAGGGGTTGCCCATTTTGGATTCACGCAGAGCAAGCGGTTTATTTTCATCTGCGAATTAGCAGCTCTTGTTCTGAAAAACCTCAACTTGTACTGCTACAGAGTCATGGAGATTAGCATAAATGTGGTTGATCTGGAACAAGGTGGAAAGAGCAAATGCTTAAGGAAATGGAGGAAGATGAAGCCAAAGAGACTGGCAGTTTGCAAGAAATTGAGCCAGACAAAATGCAAGAATCAGCAGCAAATCACCCACAGTATTCAGAATGGAAGGGGGAAGAGGCTCAGAATAGGCAAGATGGTAGAAGTCGCATGGAACCATCCACCGAAAGCAAGAGCAGCTATCGAAGTGTATTGTGAAGTACTACAGTGATATCCTCAACTTTTAAAATATTGTAGAATAGAGATTGTGTGTGATTATTCCTGTTTAGCAGTGTCTGCACCTGGTCCTCTCTGATGTCATTACTAAATGTTTCTAAGGGCCTCCAGTGTGCACATAAGTTCTAGGTATGCTGTGCTCGACTCCAAACTTGGTGCAAACTGTGATGTTTGTAAGCCAGTAGTGTTGCTTTTAGCATTGTTTTTATGTTTATTTACATATTGAATAATAACTCCAGGTATTATTTGTTGTATTCTGTACTTTCAAACCGAGTTCAGTTTTCAGTTATGTTTCTTCTAAATGCAAATGTAAATGTGGGATACTTGTAAAGCGCACTGTTACTCTACCCGAGTGTCCTGGCGCTGTAGACCGCTGGGGAACCTGTCCTGGTTTTCCCTGTGAGATGGTCCCTTTCTGGGTATCTCCAGGGTGAAACCAGGCATCCCCGGCGTCTGTGGGGGGCCGTTGTAGAGATGAGGCAAGCTTAATGCCCAGAGTTACCGAGTGTGTTCCCTGGTTAGAGTAGGCACTGAGGCGAGAATTATCGAGTCCGTTGACCCTGGTCCAACACCCTGCCGCGTCGGGAATTGAACACTGGTCCCGGGCTGTTCTCTGCTTACAGGTCTGCCGCCTCTAACCAGTGAGCCACACCTCTCCACCTATACACCTAATGTCGCTGTGGCCCATTAGCTGAAAGCACTTTTGACGTGAAATGATGTCATCAATGTTTGTCACTATGTTGCTGTGGAGGAAATTTGTTGGAAGTTCATAAATGATAGCAACGCTGTGTGGCCAATGTGGTCCTAATACTCATCATATTTTAAGGAAGTGCCTCAGAAGTATTTGTTGGGGACTTTCTTTACTTTGTAAGGCAGTTCTGTTGAATTTATGTATAGCCTTGGGTTTGTGGAGAAATAACATCTATTTCTGAAAAATAAACAAACTGTTCATATGCACACCAAGTTGTGTTAAAGGAAGACGATGAACTAAGTGAAGACTTAGAAGACTTTCAGGACCAATAGGAAATTAAGAATTTAAGTTGGTAAAAAAGTTCAAAGTCTATAAGATATGGAGCAAAGAAACAAAGATTGATTGTTACAGGTTGTAGTTTACAGAGTTTAAGTTGCATTTTATCTCTTAATATACTCTAATCTTTTTGTACAGATTCAAGACTGGTTGATTGATTCTTAACTCTCCCAAACATACAAGCTTTGTGTTCCAATATATATGATAATTGTACAGTTTGAGTCATCTTGTTTTGCACTTTGGTTATTTACTGAAATCAAAGTGCCACTGTTATTCAAAAATCAAAGTGATAATTGGGTACTCATGTATTATACACCAGGTGTATTATACACCTCTTTGACTATATTCGATTCAGGTAGAAGCACAATTCATTGCTTTTTCCTGATACTACAGTTAACAAAGTTGATCTGAGGCATTATAGTAATTTGAAGTCCTCATCAGATTTCCCAAGAAACTGTAGGCTTACTGATATTTTCTAATACCTCTTCCTAACTATAATAACTTTCAGAAGTCTTTCACATTGGTCACTATACCACTTACACAAAATCAGAGACATTTTTGTCAACTAAAGAATATAGTTAACAAAATTGTACATATGTAAAAGAGGACACAAGTAGACACCGCTCTCCACCTTTTAGGTCAGCCTATCAGACAGTGCAACCTTTCTAGTTGCAAAAGACCTATTGTGGGCTTATCAAACACTTACTGGGGCTTTACAGCCGGCCCGTCGCATACCATTGTTGGTTTTATTGTTGCTATCATTTGCTTGCTTCTTATTCAATGGATTTCCTTGTCTCATCTTTTCCATCTTGTGTTTATAGCTCTCCTGGAGCACAGTATCTTCAACATCTCTCCTATTGGTCTACTTCCAATCTTTTTGACTTCTATCCACTGCTCCCTCTTAGGGAATTATTTTTTTCTTTACACTTAAACACTCCTTGAGAGTGTGTATGTTTTCCAATTGGCTCCCTCGTGTGCTTCTCCCGACCAAGTATCTGTCCCCATTCGTCCATGTTGCTGACCCCACTGTGTTGCAAGCTCTCACACAGGGCCGATTCTACCATTAGGCAAGACTAGGTGGCCGCCTAGGGCGGCAAAAGGGCGGGGAATTAATTTGAAATCAAACAGTGAAAAAATTGAGCAAATTAAGAGAAAAAGGAAGGGGCAGCATTTTTCAATTCTCGCCTAGGGCGGCAAAACACCCAGATAAAGCCCTGCTCTCACATGTGCTTCTCCCACTACCAAATTCTCTACTGCCTTATGTGCCGTGTTACTTTCTTGCTTGTGTTCATCTCCCCTAAACCTCTTTGTTGCTATCCCTCATATGCTGCTTTTCCTCTGCCCACTCCCTGTGGCTGCCCTGCATCCTCTTGTATGCTGCTCCCATGCCCTTTAAAAAATGTATTTCTTTATCTGTGTTTTGGGGAGGACCGGGCAGCAAATTGCTGCCACCCTCTCTACCTTTAAAAAACCAAACAAAAAAACTCTTTCACTATACTTAATATTTATCTACTGATCCATCTCCTAAATAAAAAGTGGCCCTGCATCATGTTGTGCACACACACACACACACACGTTATCATTCATGCCCACAACAACATGACACAGCCAATGCAGCTGTGTCATTGCGCCTTTGTTTGAATTTGTTTTGGCCATGCATTATGGTGATGCTTTTAGCATTTCCAAAAGTCATTGGCAAAGCCCATTGATCCCAAATTGAAGACCTTTTGGCTTTTCCAATGCTTTTATCTCGTTTTTGTTAGACATGAGATGTGTCCCCCAATCGGCTCGACAGGGAAGTGCTGTGTTACTTTTTCCCACGTCCTATAGAGGCGGGCACACTTTATTTACCCTTTAACATGCCTTGAGCAGTGGACCATCGCGCCCATGCAACCATTGTATGGCAAGGCATACCCTGCCAATGTAGCTTCACAGGCTGTATTTAAGGCCTCTGAGTGCTTTCACTTAATCACTTACAATGGCACAAAAAAGGGGGGGCAATTGGACGTTTGTGCTCCCAACTGGTAGGACCTGCCAAGATTATTGGACCCATTGATTTGTGTATTTGGGCTTTAAACAGGTGAAAATGTCTCTCCAGTTAATCACAGTACAGTACTGAGTCTGTTTCGCTTTTGTGGAGAGATGTGGTTTATTCTGTAACTCGAGTTAAAGAATACTTGTAGAAAACAAAATCATTACTACCTTTAAGATGGAAAGCCTGGCTTTTTATGATAAAAGCTTGTTTGTTATATATTGTATCCAAAACGTTTGCCATAAGAGGTATGACACATTTGTGATGCAACTCCCTCTTACGTCACCTTCTGTGAGACTGTGCATTCATTGCCTATGCTATCTACTCCCCTGCTAATATTTTTTCCAAACTTATGTCCAGACAGCGTACATCACACAAATTCATAATGGAAACATTATAACCCATTTTAATTAAATAGAAAGATTACAGAGTGAATAAGTAATACTCTGATCAACAGAATACATTAATTCCTCATCCACATCTATGGTGCAATAGTGGTTCCCCTTCTAATGCACAGATGAAGAGAAAGCCTAAGGTGAACATGTTATTGAACGAACCAGCAAGGCTCAACAATTCATCACTAATATTTTGAATTAACTTCTATAAAATTAAGAAAACGCATGTTGACAAAAATACATTTTGGTTTTGAGAGTTAAAATAATAATAAAACTCGATCAACTTGAAATTTGTGAGCAGAAATGTTGCTGAGAGGAGGGAAGTTCTGGGTCAGTGGCATACCTAGGGGGGGGGGGGTCCGCCTCGGGCGGCATTTTTTTGGGGGCGGCAGAGAGCGCAAGGAAAGTTTTCTTTTTTTAATTAACTTTCTTCTCCCTCGTCGTCTGTTGTCTCCCCTCCCCTGCTTGTCATTGTCGTCTGTCGCCTCCCCCCTCCACCCCAACCCACTCTAACCTTTACAAGTGGTCTCTGGGCGGCAAACTCAGGGATAGCCCCGGGCGGCAAAAGCTCTAGCTACGCAACTGTTCTGGGTTATCTCTTTGGGCTTGTTTTGTTGGTAAGTAGGGCAGTTTTATGCCAATGGCAGCTATGGAAAGAAAATAGTATATATTCAAAGACACTTTCAGTTTTGTTAGGGGGCAACAGGTAAGTTAGACTACCCATTAAAGAGTTAAAATTACAAATGAGCAGGCTTAATATTTGCTAGAGTGCATTCATATCATTTATGGAATTGAACACAAAGGCATTGGAAATACTAACCATTGCTGCCTGGGCACTTTTCAACTTACACTAGGTCATGGTCAGTGACAAGCCTTTCCTCTTCGGTGCATCGCCAGTCAGTGCCTTGAATTGGCTTTTATGGTCTGGCCAGACTATTATGTAAGTATTACTAGTGAGGGGCTTTGCCTCTGTCCACATGTTAATAGCCAGGAGTGATTAGGCAGACATTGTGTGCTTCCACAAAAAAGTGCTTGCCTTCCACACAGCTGTGGTCATTTTGTTTGTTTATCCAGATGTCTGAGCTTGAATTTTCAGTGGCACACACATCCCATTGTATTAGATGATCTGTTTTTTCCTTTTCAGCAACACAGATGGGAGAAGGTCAGTCATTAATCTACATGAATGTTTAGTTCTTGCTTGACAGTGCAACTGTCACTTGACCTTTTAATCTACGCAAATGGTATTTTACAGTTCTTTGCTTCCACACAAATACATACCCATTCCTATGCTATTTAGGGCCCGATTCTGATGTGGTTTGGAAAGCTTACAGACCGAATCGGTTTGGAAATGGTTTCTGTCCCCCACTCGGATTGGGAGAGTCCGACCGACCGAGTACAATGCATCCGGATGCTTCCAGATACGATTTGGTTGGACTCTCATTGACTTCAATGGGAGCCTTTGTTCTTAACCGCATAGTAATTGGGTCTTCGGTTGTGAAGACAAGTTCCTGATCCGATTTGGAAGGAGCAAATGCCTTTAGGAAGCCTTCCTCACCGCATAGTAATCAGGCCCTAGGTGGGAATGCTTTCCTAACCACATCAGAATCAGGCCCTTAGTTGTAATCCTTCATGTTTACCGTACAAGATTCCCTTAAAGCCAGACCCATCGGGATTGTCAATGCTTTTTATTTGAGCCATCATATTGACTAGTCGAGACATAGTCTGCATGTGTCGTGCAAAAAATGTATGCTGACAAATTTTTCACTTCTGCATTTGTAATACCCTGTTTGATAAATTGTATCTGAAAAACATTTGTGCTTAACATTTCATTGATTCAAAAAACAAATTGAATATATAGAAAATGTCAAATATGCAACTCTTTACTGGAGTATTTTCAGTACTCTTCTATTTTACGACTGCAACTGAATGAGTTCATTTCTCCACATAGTAAATAATTTAGATTCTTACGGTTGATATTCTCTCACAAACCTGAATTTATTTACTAATGTTTCAATAACTTAATCTGGCATTCTGTGAACTACTTCTGCCATCAAGTATAAGAGATTTCTACTAAAAATGGCAGGGCGATATTGTCATATAAAAAACATGACGACTAAATGGCATTTTGAGGGGAGGATGGGGCAATAGGAATGTGGAACAGGTGCCAAATTTCCATTAGTTTGCTGCTGTAGTAAATGTTGCAATATTTTACTTGAACTGCTGATCTAAAGTGCCTTGCTAGACACTTAGGGGTCTATTAGGATGGCGGTTGGATGACCACCGCTGGGTCGGCGGCGGTCATCCACCCGTGATCGCAACCCAGAAAAACGCCGGTCCCTTTAGCATGGCAGTGAGATTTTACGGCCGCCACTTTTCCGCCGTTAGCAGTCTGCATGCTTGCGGAGCTGGACCGCTAAAATGGGGCCGGTGCAGGGCCAGGCTTCGCCGCCATGATTATGATGCCGGCGGTAGTCAGCCTTGCCGTGGTGGTGGGACTGCCATGGAAAGGCATGCGGAGATTGTCTCTGGGGGCCCATTGCGGGCCCCCAATGTGTTTGGTGGTGTGTGGGTGCACTCCCCTCTACATGTCCCTGTACCAGGTGGCAGGCACTGTCCAGGGCCTGCCACGCAGTGCAGGGATATGCAGGACATGCTTTTATGGACATCGCGGCGGTGCTGCTGGCAGCAGTAACCGCCGCAATGTTAAATGCCGTGATCCGACCTCCACGGTCGGATTTCGACTGCGGAGCATACTAATTGGAGCGGGGGTTATGCCGCGGTCCTAGCCGGCGGTGTTTTCCCGCTACCATGGCAGTCGGAGTGATTTTCCGACCGCCATTCTAATAGACCCCTTAGTTGTATCGCAATGCTCAGATCGGCTGGTGGGAAACGTCAGCTACTGAAAAGTGATTGGTGTGCTATGAAACCCTGAAAGGCTATGTAAATCTGGGTTGTCCATAGTTATTCCAGGAGGGCAAAGCGAGGTCAACTTTTTAAGGTAATCAGTGACTGAAAATTATTCAAATTTAATGGTATGCACATTACATGGGGTAGCATGAAAGTCTAGTGGTTGTCTACCTTTGTGGAGCTTGGATGATCTTGGTGTAAAGTGTTTTCATTTTGTTTGAAGTAGCTTTTGTTACTGGGGAACGATATTGCAACACTGCTGCAAAAGCGGCCCCCAGTAACAAAACCCGCCCCCACCACTACAAAACCAACCCCACCCTTCCAGCCTCCTAGGGAAACACGCAATGCCCTGTTCTGCTAAAAAGATGCTTTTGTGCTGTATGTGCTATCGACGAGCTAAACTGCATATCACTTCTCACTTAAGACCTGTGAACGGAGAGCAACCTGTGAGGTAACTCGAGTCCTCTCTGTGTTTTGCAAATTGATGTAAATGTTGTGCTTTTATTTGTAATTCACTCTATGCATTTTACGTCTCCTGGCTTCCCTTACACTTGATTTTGTAATGTTTTCAAGAAAGTCATTTTAACTTTTTATAAATATATATCAAGCCAGATTGAATTAACATGTGATACTTACTGTGAGAAGTTGCAAAGATGGCTTGGATCACGCTGTGCTATTTCATATGAAATGTATCTAATGAAACCCAAATATTATTCTGCTAATTAAGGATTATTGTATTTAAATCCTCGGTCAACTGTCTTCATCAGGTATTCACACAGAGTTCTTAAATACTTTTCTTGATGGGCTCTGACCAGGCTCCAATCACCTCTCATTGGATATCAGTTCTGCGGAAGAAATTAGGCAGGTTTCAGGATCTCCAGTCAACTGGGAGGGGTTCTTCTCCAATTATTTAAACCTTATTCAATATTTAACCTATCTTCAGTTTCCCACCTGGGGTCCCACTTGCATGAGGTAGTGACATGCCAGGGCTCATGATTTTCTGTGGACTTTTAGATTTCTCTGCTTTTGATAGCATGAGCTGTGTATATGGAGAAAAGTTGGTAGATCTTTGGTATTCCCCTTCCCTATGATTGACTTTATGTAAAGCACAACTTTCCAGTTGGTTGTATACTGGAATGGAGGGGAGAGCTTTTGGTGTGACATATCCTAGGCTCTGCCTACTTTAAAGGACCTCTGAGTCGGATCCCTATTCTACTTTAGTTGGCCACGGAGGGAGGCTTGGTCTGCTTTCTATAAGTAGATTTGTGGTGTAAATAAGATCTATTTTTCTAACTTTTACAATTTCATAACATTCTTTGAATGAAGGACTATTGGCACCCTATAGCACCCATTAGGACCTCCTCCCCACCTCAGCTCCTTCCTAGAAAGTTTTGAGGTGATCCGTCAAGCTGGGGCTGAGAAAAAGAGGGTCCAAAACCACATTTTACCCATGCATTTTTCTGTAGTGGTAACAGAAAAAAAACTGGCCTCTTGCCCTTTTCATTTTGAAGCCTGCCCCGGAGTGGGCCACAACCCAGGTTATTGGCACATTTTGTTTTTAAATGGGGAGGGATTGCGGCTCCCTCCCTGATCCATTTAATCGCTAATGGGACCCTATCACCTGAGGCCTTTTAATTAATGGCCAGGGGGACCCTATCCCCGGGGGAGCCGCACCAGCACAGTGTCCTGGGGACCACATCCCCCCATACTCTGTTATTTCCTGTTGCGAGAGCCTGGGCATTAAGCCAGTTCCTGCTGCACCCAGGATGCTGGCATGGGATCTGGCGGGCCCATGTTCCTCTCCCTATGACCCCCATTCGAAGAAAATGCTGCGGGTGCTCTGGGGTGGACTGGGGCAACCATTTAAAACCAAAAATTAAGAGAAAAGTGTGGCAGCTTCTGCGTCGACCCATACAGTTCGGGCTGCGTGCAAGGAGCCAGTAGGACCGTGGAGGCCCAGGGGGTCCCCATGCAACCCCCAACATAAAACACAAGCTGTGGGTGTCCCTAGTGGGACCAGGACACACACAAAAAAGGGAAAGTGTAATAGATGAGTGGCCAGATCCACTAATTCATTATTCACTAACCCTTGCATGGCTTTGCCCCATAATGCTGGTTAAGATAGATTATGGTTAATGTTGGGGCACCCAATCTGAGCAGGGGCACCTCCTGCATGTTAATTAAGTGTTGTAGGGGACTGAAGGGAGTTCAGCAACCACCAAAAAGAATTTTCCTAAAAATAAACCCCATATTTTATGGGGTCTATATAACATAACCTGAGGAAAAGTTGATGATAATTGTAGGCATTTCCAGAGTTCGAGCTACAACTTTTGTTCTTCTGCTCAGGAATGCAGGGACTATTTGGTTGTCTGGATGTATTAGGCAGTGTGTGAAGTGCAAAAAAAAAGACTCTTAACACATCTTCAATGTTGTTTTGAATGCATTATTTAAATGTTTATTCACAGACATTGCAATGATGTTCTGTCTCTTTGACAAACCCAATAGATTTGTCTTGCATACTGATGAAGTCGCCCCTTAACAAAGCCAGTGACCTGCCTTCTATATATTAAGGTTACTTTACATTTTTTTTTAAACGTAGAAATTTACTGAAAAAAAACAAAGGCTACAGTGGAAGTTATAATTAGGAATAGTAAAAAAGCAAACTTAGAAATTTACGGAAAAACCAAACATTAAAGTGACATTGTTATGTGAAAATGTCACTTACAACATAATGTTTCAACTTAAAAAGAACCTAAAAAGAAAATTAATTTACATTCACCAGATATAGTTAACTGAAGTAACTATAACTTGCACCATGAAGTAACTATAACTTGCGTCCTCGCCATGCACTGCATACACCCTCGCATATTACATCACTCATGACATGTTCAGTTTGTATGGCGTGAGCGCAAGTTAGTTACTTTAGGATGCGAGTTATAGTTACTTCAGTTAACTATAATCACTTAAACTTTGCTTTTTTAAGTAAATATAAATATAATATAGTATATCATATCAAAGAAACGTTGATTATGATTTCTTAAACCAGTGTTAGTCTTTCCAATAAGTGAGGTATCCCCCAAAGTGTAACCAGTGTAAGAAGTTAGTGTCACTCACTAATGGGCCGTTTAGTATTTGACTCCATGTAGCATTGGGGGAAGTGCTGTGTTTTGGGATGCAGAACTTCAGTTTGCTTTAACGTTGGAAACTTCTTACCTGATGGCACATCCACCACAAGTTGGTCAGATTATAGTGACAACCACCCCTTATTTAGTGTAGGGAGACTGTCACTAGGGGCCAGATGCATCAAGCATTATTCTCCTCGCAAAAGGGCCACTTCACAGAAGCGGCCTGATAGCGATCGCAAAAAATGCTTTTGCGATGCATCAAACCCAATTTCGAGATTCGGTGACCTGTTACTGAATCACAAAATGGGTTTGCGATTCGCTATTTGGAAGGGGCATGTTTAGGGCACTCCGTCCAAATGCCAAATCCTAACAGTATGTATGAATGTTTTGTGACCTTGAATACGGTTGCAAAACATTTGTATATTACCACCTACTTCAAGTAGGTGGGTAAGGCATTTGTAAATGAGAATGGGTCCCCCAGGGACCCCTTCCCCTTTGTAAATGTTTGTAAAAGCATTTTTAAGAGCAGGCAGTGGTCCCACGGACCACTGGCTGCTCTTAAAAAATGAAAAGAAAACTTTTCATTTTTTTTTTTTGTAAAGCATCTCGTTTTCCTTTAAGGAAAACAGGTTGCTTTACGAAAATCACAGACATGATCCCTGTGATTTGTGCAATTCCTAGGGGGTCGCAAATTGCAACCTACCTCATTAATATTCGTGAGGTAGGTCATTTGCGACCCCTTGGGAATCGCAGAAAGTGTACTGCACACTTTCATGCATGCCGTTTTGCGATTCCCTTGCGATTCGCAAATAGGGAATTGCTAAACATTTTTTTGATGCATCTGGCCTTTCCCTGCCTCGGAGAGCCATGTGAAACATGTTCTTTTTAGGAATGGAAACACCTTGTGCCCCCCACGCTCAGGGAGAAAACATCTTTTGCATGAAGTCAGTGATTTTCATTGTTTTTCAAAAACAATATCTTCCTTTGAGATTTTAATTTTGAAAAACAAAATTCTTTGCCCCCTGCCTTCTGACAGGGAGCTAAAACCCTAGTGTACGCTCACCCATCATACTCTAAATCACATCCTAAGGGCTTTATCTACATATCTTTCATTACACCACTGATTATAAATTTAGGTTTGCTTAGCCTGTAACTGAAATCATTGTGGGTTGACTGTAAAGTAGTCATTTCTGTCCAGTATGTGAACGTAGGACAATCCATTCTTCAATGCAACCTAATCGGTGTCGTAGGAAGGGGGGGTGCGATGGGTGTGGTTAGCCCCGGATGTCATCACTGAGGGGGGGTGGTGACAAAATGGCAAAAATATGCGTTTTAAACACATATATTTGCCATTTTGTCAAGCCGGGGGATGACAAGAAATTTTCCGCTCCAGGTACCACCTGACCTTTCTACGCCACTGCTAATGCTACTTGGTAAGTGATGTATTCGTTTTTCCATCCAATAATGATTCCTAGAGGGGTTTCAGTTCCCATCCAAGCTGCAGGACCCTTTGAAGGTGCTAAAGAAATCTAAACACTTGGCCAATATTTCTTTTTCTTAAGGCTGCCCGATTCCTCCACTAGGACCCTTGCCCTCCCTCGGCTCTTTCTCAAGCGTCTGTGTCCAAATATCCGGCTTGGCCAGGAGCTGTAATCCGCTGTTTTGGTTTTGCAGCCCTTGAGCCCTAATGTGGTGCAACATTGGCAGCTCACTCGCACAGCCCAGGCCTGTGGGAGAAAATGAATGGCTGCTTTTTGTCTGTCTGTGCTTTGTTTTTGCCTTGTCACTCTAGTGGCTTGCTTCCCTTTCGAACCGGCAGCTGAAAAGGGGGCTATTCAGGCTGCTTGTGTACTTTGTTGGGGTTGTCCAATTAAGCCTTCTTTGGGAGTAGCTGAGTATAGTCGTAAATGTCACAAAAAGCTTCACTGCTAACACTTCCAATTAGAACGAATCCCATTAAAAACCGATTCATTGTGTGTCCTTTCGTGGTGGTTTGGCGAATGCTTAGCAGAAACAGCCCGAGCCGCACTAATAGATTGTGTTTGACATGGAGGAGCCCACAGCTGACGACTTTTTTTTTGTTTCTAGAGAAGTCCTGCTTGTTGCAAGAAATCTTTGATTCAGCCCAGTTTACAAAGCATGTTCTGTAAGCAGGCATGTCTCACTCCAGACTCTGGTGTGACTTAATCATAAACTTACTATGGAAAAAATACTTAGTGAATCAAGTGCTTGAGTAAGTGTTCCCTCCCCCAGGAAATTCACAAATAAATCAAACCTAGGTCTGAAGTAAGACACAAGTACTCGGTGGAAAAGCTTTGGGAATCGGGCCCTTAGAGTGGTTGTGTGCAAGTAGAAAAGTGAGGCCTTAAGTATTGCTGCTTAGTTTCCACATTTTGATTGGTGCGATAACATAACATAATGTGTGTATTTGTAAAGTGCAATGTCACCCAGAAGGGTATCTTGGCTCTGAATAATATGTTTCTTGTTACCCAACTCAATGGTACTCATTTTATCGACCACAGAAGGATGAAAGGCTGAGTGGACCGCCCGCGATTTGAACCTGTGACCATGAGGTTGAACACAGACCCCTACAGTGGCCGCATTAGCCCACAAAGCACCAGACCCGGCATAATATTGCATTGCCTGCGTAACTCACACCTGCTATCAAGGCACCGAGCGCGTAAGACAGAAGCAATGGACCACTTTACTGGCCGACATTAGATGTGCGCCACCACAATGTGTTGAGATGTATCGCTGGGGCTAGCAATGTTCTGGAACTGGGGATATATTCGTAAAATAGAATAAAGAGATGGCCAGCAATCAAAACGGGATGAGGTTAAAGGAACAGGCAATTTTATTAAAAACATCAGAATCCACTAGCCTTATATGGGGTCACCTTGATTGCCAATGATTACATATTTCACATGATTGCGTTTTTAGTAGAGGCCGCCATCAAACTGCAGCAAATTGTTTGCCCAAGTCCTTAAGACAAAATTGAGCAGAAATGGAAGGCGAAAGACTGCACTTGACAAGTCGCGCTTACGTTTCGTTAAGTGCAGTGGGGCCTATTGGCCCATGCCCCATCTTCGTTAACATTTGTTTTTACCCCCATAATAATACAGCTGCCATTGAAGGATTTGTAGCTAGGCTTTCTAAGAGCCTCAGGCATGACTCTATTTACTGGCCACTTGTAACATAGCTGGGAGAAATGCCTGTTGAGGAAAAATGTGTGCCCACAGCGCACAATCAAAGGGATTTTTTATCTTTGTGGACAGACTCCAGTAATGAGGTCTCAAACAAAGGCAAGATTTTTCTACGGAGCACATCTGAGCGTTCACCGCGTATAGGAGTCAGAAGAAAAAACATTTTGCTGAATAAATATGACCGCATACAATGAGATTTACCTTAATAGAAATTAATTCTTTAAAACACATTCCCTTAATGTTGTGCCTTTTAAAATAGGTTTATGGGTACCATGTGACGTTTGTTCTCAGACATTTATATTGCCTGGGTCAGTGAAGTCCAAAGTAGGCCTACAAAGATGAGACGAGTGTCAGATTTGCAAGGTAACCATCAACTACGTAAATCACTTTCAATTATTTTTATTTTGTGCAAATTTATCATCTGTTGATATCCAGAAAATCTCTCTTGGATCTGCCATTGTTTACTTTTTAGTAGTTCTGAAGCAGTTTAGGTCGAGTTGTTGTTACTGTGGTAGCAATGAATGCAGTAAGGCACCTGTCACTGTTGAAGAACACCCCCAAATGCCAGGATGAATGTGACATGGTGTCAACTGGAAAGGATAGGATAGCATTCAGATAGTTATCTGTGTAATATCAAACCGATAAATTGAGCAATACTTTACATAATCAAGGTTTCTTATGTTAGGCATTCAGCCTGTGCACGCAATATATGTTTGGAGTGATTTAGGTAACACAGGTACAGAAAGCTAGATTATCTTCATGTTGGATAGGTTAAGCCGGTGGTCAACTTACTAAATAAATGAAACCTGGTCAAAAGTTGGTCACTGGGCGGCACTTTGATTTTGGTACCTTTGATCATGGTAAACGGAGAGATGCTAGAACTTGCACGTTAATAAATTCTAATAGAGGCTCCCCAAAGGAGTCTATGGTTCGAAAGGTTGAAATTGTAAACAATCGTAAAGTAAGGAAAAGATTTCACAAGTATACATGTAATATTTGTACACTGTCTTTATGCACACGTAAGGCTTGAACCCTATGTCAGGAAAGGAATGCATGTCTACTCAGCTGAGACGGTGTATAATCCCAGCGATCCAACCCATCCTAACTTGTTGTCAACTTTGAGATTAGGTACGGCAGTAAAGACATCGTATGACATCACACATGTGATCAGGTATCTTGTAGGTTCCTCTTAAAACTTTTTTACCAGTATTTGTGAAATTCCCAGATCCATTCAGTGTTCTGAATAGATGTTCACCCAGGGACCCATAACCTCGTTTCAGTTTTCAAGAGAGTGGAGATAAGAGTGAGTGTATTAGAGGGAAAAAGGCTTCTACTCAGTGTCTCATGATTAGGGCTCCCGGTTTTATTATGGTATTTATTTTTTGGACATTTTCATCTGTATTTATCCATATTTATTTTTTCTAATTTTATCTGCATTTATCCATATTTATTTTGGGTTTTATGAAAAAGTGAAGCTGAAATTAGTATATCTCCACATTTATTTAACCAGTAAATATGCACTCATGTTTGAATGCCTACTAGGTTTCAATGCTGTAAACACCCACAGAAGATAAATCAATGCATTTATATGAAATTATGTGATTTTCAGTATCCGCCTTGTACATATCTACTGCTGTTAAAGCCTCTTTACTAATATTAATTTATTTTTTAACCCCCCTTATCTATCAATCCACACCACTATTGGCCTGGCAGTCATGGCAGACAGTATTTAAAATTACACAAAAAAACAACACAATTTCCTTTTTTATCCACTTTTAAAAATAAATACAGACAAGTAAATACATGTTTCTGTCTGTGTTTATCTGTAAAAATCAGTAAAAACGGAAAACAGGGAGACTTACTCATGATGAGTTTAGTACATGACCAAAGACCTGCAGATCCCTATCCCCCAGATGGGACAATCCTTTTGTCTCCAGATGTACCTTTATGTATCAGTGTAAAGCTAACCCTACTTCTTCTTTTGTCTATGGAATGTCGCTCCTTGCATGCCTCTCTCACTTTCATTATACTTTGTTTGTTTCTTTTATCACTCCTTATTTAGCTGCTTCATTGTCGTTTTTCTCTATTATTTCCCATTCTCCTCATCTCTTACACCTTTGTTTGCTCCATTCTTTAAAGTCTCTGTCTGACTCTCCTCTAGCTCTGCCTCCATCTGGTTATCCATCTTTTCCTTTTCTGTTACTATGTCGCCATCCCGCTCTATTTTCCTCAATCAATTTTAATTTAATCAAAAGGATTAATTAATAATACATTATTTCCATTATCCTATATTGTACACAAAACTATAAAAAAACACATAACAAGCAACCACCTTCATCCTTTTCATAGTTTTATATTTGCTAAGCACACATCACTAAAAAGAGCCCCAAAGCTTCTCAAAATTGCTCAAACAACCCTCGTTGTGAAACGTAAGTGTTCTATTGGAGCTTGTTTCAAAACAAATTCAGCCACTTGACTGTTTCTAATTCCTTGTTTCTTTCCATTGTTAATAGACATGCTGCTTTCCCGGTGAGACACAGTTTGTGATCAGTCTTTGCATCTCATCCTTTTACTGTCTCCGTTACGCAGTTACTCCTTTCAGCGTTGACTCTCTTTCTTTCCATTTCAGATGCTCTTGCGTCTTTCTCAAATCTCAGTATGTCCATTGCTTTGTTCCTGTATCTTGTTTTGTTGCTCACTCATATTAGTATTTTCCTTTCCCTTTCTGTTGTTTCCCCGCGTTTTCCTAGTCACATTTGCTGGCTCTTTCTTCCTCGGTTTCTCTTATTGTCTTTCCGGTATAATAATCAGTGGGTTAATGCATCTGCTATAGAAATCGGTCTGCACCTGAGAAGTCGCAAGTTTGATTCTTGGTGATATGTACGTCCATTTGTTATCTTCCCAAAGCTGATAAAGTGAATAGCACTAGGTAACGGTCACATCGGTCAAAATGCAAAAAGCATATGGAAACTATTTGCTATTTTGGTATCTCTCTTCCTCGCACTCTGCTTCTCTCTTTTCAAGTGTCCATTTTTGCAACCATGGATGAAGCCAGAAGGGTGGATTTTAATGCTGACTTTCTCCCTTAACCACATTGTGCGATTAAAAATAAATTGCTTCATTCTACTGGACCTCATTTCAACTATATAACAAAATAAGAGTTCCTAGAAAAAATCTGAATGTCAATATTATGTGATTTAAAAAATATATACTATTCTGTTTAGGGGTGCCTATAAAAGTCAATTTTAGTTGATTTGAATTGATGCACTCTAGTTCACCTGCCTCATTACTCTCTAGTTCTTTCCCCTTGTCCCTAAACTTTTTTTGTCTCTGTTAGAACCCTTCTCTAGATCTCAGTCTCTGCCTGTTTTTTGATTCCTCATAAGTATGGGGGAGATACAAGCGGCAGAATCCCAACCTGGTTAATTATTTCAAGATGTCTAGTACCACCTTTCCCTACGCAAAAATATCTCAAAGGACAATGTGAGACACACATCGGTGACTTATGTGCTCAATAGTGACCCACAGCCTGCGAAGAGAAAGGCCTTTCAGGCATATTGACTTATATATTGAGTATTAAACACC
This sequence comes from Lissotriton helveticus, assembly GCF_964261635.1. NCBI lineage: Eukaryota > Metazoa > Chordata > Amphibia > Caudata > Salamandridae > Lissotriton > Lissotriton helveticus. The sequence continues at coordinate 1,546,600,680 of NC_136067.1, read as the reverse complement.
TATGCACCATAGAGTGCCTGGTAGCACGTGGTAATATGGATGTTAAGAGTGGTTTTAAGGAAGGGGAGAAAGAGAGACCTAATCTGAGCGAATTGTGTGAAGAGATGGAGGGAGAAGCTGAGTGAGGAGATACTGACTCTAGGCAGGTTTTGTGGTGAGAAGATAATTGCCGGCAACGCCCAGAGCAACCAATAAACCATGATAAGGAGTGGAACAATGTTGGCTAACCCATGACACTGCGAATGAGGAGCAGAGTGATATTGGGCCGTCCAGGTAGCACTCTTCCAGTGATTCACAATCGTGACAGAGTGTCTAGAAGAATGTGATAACCCATCAGGTAAAAGGCCACAGGGAGGTGTGGCAGGATGAGGATGAAGCAGAGGAACCTCTGATGAGTGGTGGTGATGATGTTAGAGACCGGCACGAATGCTGCCTTAGTGGAGTACTTGCTGCAGTAGGTGAACGGTTGTTCTTTTTAGAGGTTGAGAGGAGGGGCATGGTTCGTTAGCCAGTTGAAGTAATTCTCTTCAATTATATTGGAGACTTGGGAAAGAAGTGGCATAGTCACAAGGCGTATATGGGTCTATTGCAGATTTCTTCGATTAATCGAGTGACTGTAGCAGGATAAGTTAGAGCCTAACAAAAGTTTAGTGGGGATTAACGTTGAAGAGAATGAGGGCTAGCTCCTCAAGAGAGGAAGGGCTGAGCCATCATTTGAGATGGAGAAAGGCAGAATGGTTGTCTTGGGGGTGTGAAGGAGATCAGGGCGGTCATTGAATTGTAGTGCATGAGATTGGCTTCGGGTGCATGTTTTCTGCAGTCATTGTTGATCTCTTGCCCTTTCGCATTGCTTGGAAAAATTGGTGCCATTTACATGAACAGCTTATTGTTAATGCTGAGGAGTCATTCAACTGTGTGACCTGAGACTTTCATTTATGTCAATCCATATGTATTGGGTGTGATTCTCTGTTGGTTTTATAGCTGAGCTTAAGCCTTATGTTTCATCAACCTCAGACAAGCGAATTAGGCAGGGTCTATACAGAGGTGTTTATCACTCCAGATGTTCTCTATTTAAGCTCTATTGAGAATGATGAGGGAAGAGAAGCCCTTGAAAGATTTCAGTGGACAGATTTTGATTTGAAAAAACTGATGATATACACATCTCACCAAAAATGTTAACGATATTGGAAGATATTGGAAAACTTTAATCAGGTTGCAAACTATATGATTAGTGTAACTAAAGCGGAATCAATTAGCTGGAGGGAGCCAACAGAAAGTCGAGTATTTGGACAAACTGAGGCTGCAATAGTTTTAAGTATTTTAGACCGTGTTTACAAAAAAGGAAGAGCTTTTTTTCAAAGAATTACCAAGATCTTTGGTCTTTACTTAATTACAGTTCTTGCTATGGGCTGATATGCACATATACTTGATATATCGGAATTCAATTAACTGAATTACTGGCTCTGGCAAAGATTGTGTTTTTATTTGGAAACGAACCTCACTTGATAAAGCATACCAGTCATAAAATTCAGTCTTTGATAAATGTTCTCATTTAGTGTTGCAGGAATCGGAGGCTTTTCCGAAGTAAAAAGGACCGTGTCTCCCCAATATATTAAATGATTTTGGGTGGTTTTATTTTATGTATTTTTGATAAAATCAAGTAATGAACTTAGTGGAATATTTCAGTTTGTATTGCAAAGTTGTATTTAACAGCATGTGTCAACATTTTCCTGGTGGTCCTTTTTTTCAAAAGGTTAAATTGTAGATACTGTATTACGAGTGGGTGGAAGCAGTTATTTGGTTGCTGTTTGATGCTCCAAGTTGGGAAAAAGGCATGTTTTCCAGACTTATCCCATACAATGACACAATCAGGGTATTTAGGAACCATTTTTTGGATTTTGTTTGCAAATTGGACCCAGCTGTTGTACGTTTTCTGATATGTTTTTTATTGACCAATAAACATAGTCTAGTAGTTAATTCGAGAGAATAAATTCGTTTGAACAGACCAGGGCAGAATACACTAGAGACTGCAGGTTTTTATCTATAATATTTTATCGTCATATCACAGGAAAGTATAATTTCCATATTGCATCCAACTATTTACCCCGTAACCCCTCTCCCTCCTCAAGCCGTGAAAGACCCTGGGGACCTCATCTCCTGGGGCCGAGCTTTAATCAAATGGGGGCTTTGCTATGTGACCCCCCTATGCGAGCCTCCTCAGACCCCGGGAACCCCATCCCCAGTGCAATATACATTTTAATGGGGATGCAGCCCCTTTCCTGAGCCTGTAGAGTCCCTCGGACCACATTCCCCTGGGCTAAATGTATTTTAAAAGGGGTGGGGGACTGTGTGTGTAACCCTCCCCATGCAGTTATAGGTCCCAGGGACCACCTCTGATGGGGTGCTATTTTGTACAGTGTCCTGGAAAGCCCACCTCGAGGACACTGTGGTTCCTTGCCTGTGAGATTTAGGACATAACCTCCCTGTACTATCCCGGGTAAGGAGCTCAACTTTGCTCCCGACTGGCAGGAGCAGTAAAAAAGAAAATGCTGCTACCGCTCAGGTGGAGCAAAGGGAAAGTGCTTGCTCCCGCCAGTACCACAGAGGTTGCTGGCTGGGGCAGCAGGGGCCTTGGGAGCTCTCCCTGCGGCGCCCAATGATCCTTTGCAGTGTACGTGCCCTGGGTGGGCACCCACCTAAAAATAGAAAAATGGCCCTTGAGCTCCCGCCCGCGAGGCATTGGGTTGGCATTACTTATGGCAATAAAATATTACTTTACGTTTAAAAAAACATCGAAATTTACTGAAGAAATAAAGTAAGATTATAGTTAGGAATTGTAATTATATCTCCCTAAGAAATTCACTTGAAAAGCCAAAGGTAAAAGTAACTGTTAGACTTGGCATCTTTTGGCATGTTTCCCCTGTCTTTTTGCTTTCTGACCTCCCGGTTTTTACTCTGTTTTTGCTGATTTAGTGTCTCTGCGTCCTTTCTCACTGCTGTTCAGTGTTGAAGCGTAAGTGCTCCTGTTGTAAGTTATGTTATGGATTGGTGTTTCCATGATTGGCATGTTTGATTTACTGGTGAAGTCCCTGGTAAAGTGCACTAAGAGTGCCAGGGCTGGTAAACCAAATGCTACTAGTGGCCTTGCGGCACTGGTTGTTCCACCCACAGAAGTAGCCCTGAAAAGGTAACTCAGACCTGCCACCGCAGAGTCTGTGCGCAGTTTGTAACTTCCATGTCGACCTAGCAAGTGCAACCACTTGTCAGGCCCCAACCACCCCTTTTTTTACATGTCCGGCACCCCTAAGGTAGGCCCAAGGTACCCCGTGGGCAGGGTGCTGTGTATGTTAAAAGTAGGACATGTACTGAGGTGTGTGACATGTCCTGGTGGTGAATTACAGTGCATTTCGTTTTTCAACATTGCACGGCTGCCTGTTCCCATAGGACAGAATAGGGAATTTGTTTATAACATCTTATAAACATAACTGACCCTGGGGGGGCGTGGCTAAGCACGCAAACAACATGGACGCCTCAGGGTAGAGCTCCGCACTGAGCTTCCCCACCCGGCGCATTTATCCTGCCCAGCACGGACCACGACCGGCGGAAACTGCCGGCGCCGACGTGGAGTGTGGTCATCCGTCCCCCTGCCAATTTTGGGGGCGATCGGTGCACCTGACCTGCACCGGGGACAGCGCTGAAAAGCAGCCGCGCAGGCCGCCTCCCCGCCCGGCGTGCGCCCAGGACAGCCTGGGGCTCCAGGACTACAGCTAGGCCCGGAGGGCCGGAACGGAGCACTCAAGCGGCGCTGACCGCGGTGAACCAACACACGAAGCGCCGGAAGCACTGGACATTGCGCATTGCACCCCCCCCCCCACTACTGCGGCCGCTGGACCTGCACGGATCGGAGCTGACCGGCGCTGAGTCACCGTGAGGGACCGGTAAGGAAGCCGGGGCTTGGGGTCGGCGGAATCAGCCTCCTCGGCAGAGTGGCCGCTGTGCGGACGGCCGGCGGGGGGGGGCGCCGGGGGCCTGTGCGGGAGTGAAGACGGGAGCCGGGGGCGCCTGCTGCGGCGGAGAGGCCCGACCACCCGACACAGAGTGACGCCTGACGGGGCCGGGCGGCGTCTAGGGTGCCCCACCGCGCCTGACCGTGACCGGCGCTCCGGACCAGCTGCCGGAGGGCCGCACATGCTGCCTTAGTGCCCGAACAGTGCTCTGACCAACCTGAGACTCCGTGCGCACTGGTAGGCCCGAGGGAGAGGCCTCGGCGACAGGATTGCGGCACTGGCCACGCACATCGGCCTCGCCCCATATAACCCCTCGCCGGCTGCTGTGGACACTGGACCCTTGCCCACTGCTGGCCCCGGCGCCACGTGACACTGGTGGAGGAGCTGAGGCCCGAGGAACGAGAGGACGGTCCCCCACCGAGACCGGCACTGAACGACTGGCACACGCGCTGCCCCAGAGCGTCCCCTGACCCGTGGACAGAGCAGACGGACCGAGTAGCTGGAGGGGGGCGTGGGGGGCACGGACGCTTGAGGTGGCTGAGGTCGGGAACGTTGGCGGCTGCCCTCGGTGAAACTTCGTAAACCTTCCGACGGGCCACGAAGGGAGGGCCCGACCACCAGGGACCGGGAATAGCCCCACCGTGATGGGCGAGCGAGCAAGACGCCCATGACACCCCCTTAGCCGACGGCTGCACACGAGGTGTACCGGGTCCCGAGAGGCCGCCTGTAGCGGCGACGCACCTACGCTCCACTTCCAAGTAGCAGCAACGGCCCACCTGAGGCGGGACCCTGTGCTGCCCGCGAGCTGAGGCCTGAAGTCGGGAGACCGCCACCGCAGCGTGACCTGCCAGTGCGTCCACGGACCTGAACACCATCGCGCCCCACTGGCACAGCCCTCACTGCTGAGGTAATACTCGCGCCCTAACACAGATGTCTACTGGGACCAGGAACCGAACTGGGAACAGCGGAACCATCCCCAAAGGCAAGATTGACAAATCCGGGAAGGGTTCTGACCCGGATCAAACGACGACTAAGCTGGACACCATGTTGGCGGCGATGGAACGTCTGGAGGAATCCATCCAGCTGACGCGCACCTCATTAGCCTCAAAGATAGATGGAGTGGTCATTGATCTGACGCACCTGAAGGCAGATCATAAGAAGCTGGCGGACCGCACTGTATCCCTGGAAAATGATGTGCAGGAACTCCGACCCCAGGTCAGCCAATCGACTAAACACATCCAAGACCTACTGAACAGGGTGGATTTCTTGGAGGATAGAGCGGAGGACGCGGAAGGCAGGGCGCGAAGGAACAATGTGCGCCTTGTAGGAGTACCGGAAAAATGGGAAGGAAGGCACCCAGAGGAACACATGGAGCAATGGCTGCGAGGCCTACTACCAGAGGGCTCGCTGTCCCCTCACTTTGTGATCGAACGTGCACACCGCGTCCCCACCAAGCCACTAGCGACAGGCTCTAATCCGAGGCCCATGCTACTACGCATCTTGAATTACAGGGACAGAGACTCCATCCTGAGAGAAACGCGCAAGCTCCAAGAGGTCAGAATTGAGAACGCGTCAGTGATGTTCTTCCTGGACTACACTGTTCAAGTACAGAGGCGGCGACACGACTTCCTGGAGGTGAAAAAACGCCTGAGGCAGCAGGGCCTGCAATACTCTCTGTTGTTTCCTGCGAAACTGAGGGTGGTGGCTGGAGAACGCACACATTTCTTCACTGACCCGACAGAGGTGGAGGCATGGCTGGACGGAGGCGTGGGCACAGACCCCGAGACCATGGCTGGTCCTGCACCCAGGAGGCAGAACGGAAACGCCCGGAGGAGACGCAGACCGCGCCGGAGATCACGATCCACTACGCGAGGAACGGCGAACACGGCCCCCCCGGAGGACGCTCGGCAGCAGGAGAAGCAAGACGCCCTTCGCCTGGTCATGGAAGTGAGCTCTTCCCCAATGCAGAGTGCGACAGCGGGAGGCAGCCAGCAAGACCCTCCCAGTGACGACGAAGCCATCTATGGCATACCGAATTCACAAGGCTCGGAGGAAAGACCGGACGTCACGCCCCAGACGGCGGACTATATCAGCTGAGTGCGCCACAGGGATGAGAGACACGACTCGGACGACGCCTCCACGGCAGTGGAGGGATGGATTGACATGCACTCACCCCATGCCGGGTGAGAGTGTTGGCCTTGCATTCTGCTTGTGGAGTGAATACGCACCCGGAGACCCCTGTGGCGATACTGACCCCCGGGCGTGTCGCTGGCGCCCATTCCCGGCTGACACACACACCCGGAGAAGCTGCTCCTGAATACTGCCACCCTGGGACACGTAACGTATAGTGAATTGGTGCATGTGTGCATGGGGGCCTGCATTTGCATTTGCATAGATGTATTTTCTTTCCCTTTTTATTGTGCTGCCGGACATTCGCCGGGTGGGTGGAGGGTCTCCATGGACAGACATTGTTGGTTTGCTACCACAATTAGGGTGCGATCTGCACACCTACCCCCTTCAGTCTTAGATATGGTTACTCTCCTTGAGAGTATGGACGGGAGCACGTTCCGCACCCGACCTTTTGGTATTCTACATGTTCACCGAGTTCGAGAATTCACTGTTCCCCCATTTTTATGTACCCTTATCCCCCCCCCCCCTTCCATTGCTGGGAATTGTGGCCGCGGGGAGCCGATGTGGTGTGGCGCTGGGGTGAGTTGTTTGACGATGATGTGGGGCAAGAGGGGCGGCGACGGGGAGGCGGGACGAGGACTGATACTGGATTGCTGTAATGTCTGCCATTAAGATATGTACGTGGAATGTCAGGGGCATGCACACACCATCCCGGCGCTACCAAATATACTCCTACCTCAAGCGCCATCACATACAGATAGCTCTCCTACAGGAGACGCACCTCAGTGACTCGGAAGTCAACACACTGCGCCGCCGATGGCGGGGGCAACTATACGCCACGCGCCATTCGTCATATGCCAAGGGATCACTAGTGTGGGTCAGACCGGGCACACCTTGGGCGATGTCAGACACGCACATAGATCCCGGAGGACGGTTTGTGGTGGTCCATGGCAGGCTGGACGGGAACCCACTGGTGCTGGCCTCGGTATATGCACCCAACACGGGCTTGGCGGCTTTCCTGGCACAATTGTCCACCACTTTAACTCCCTGGCATGGTGTCCCGTGGGTGTTGGGTGGGGATTATAACGGCACGCTGGACGTGACCCTTGACCGTTCGCATCCCCCACCGCCCAACTCACATGCACAGACTACTGCAGACACCCTCCAGGCATGGTCCACGCAATGGGACTTGCGAGATGCTTGGCGTAGCCATAACCCCCACACCAGGGCCTACTCGTACTACTCTGGGGCACACGCTCTTCATGTGAGGTTAGACAGATACATGGTCACTGAAGACATTTTGCCGCACATCGTAGACACCTGCTACATGGGCCGCACACATTCCGACCACAATCCCCATACCCTGAGCATAGCATGGGACTGCCCCCGACCCCCGGCGCCCACTTGGCGGCTCCAGCCTGACCTACTCCTAGATGGCCATTTCCGAAGCTCCATTAGCGCACAGACAGCGCAGTGTTTTGAGGACAACACCGGCACGGCGTCATCCCCGCAGATAGAGTGGGACGCATTTAAAGTGGTCCTCAGGGGGCACTGTCTGGGCACACAAGCCCTCTCACGCCGCCGCATAGAAGCTGACCTTAAACGCCTGGAAACAGACCTGTTGCAGGCTGAGCGAGAAGCGGCTGACGGTGATGATGCCAAACTATTGGCAGCACGCGCGGAGCATGACAAACTCATAGACAGCCTGAAACATGTTAACTACGCAGCACACTCGGCCCGCACACATCACACTGGGGATAAACCTGGCAAACTGCTAGCTTGGCTAATTCAACGAGAGGAACGAACGTCCCCCATCACTGCGATTCACCCGCCCGCTGGTACCGCGGTGTACACCCAGGCGAAGATCCATGACGCCTTTATAGTGCACTACCGAGCGCTATATGAGTCACGTCTCTCGACCCCGCACCCAAACATTGCCGATTACCTCGAAGGGCTCGGGCTTCCCGCCCTCACGGCAGACCAGCAAGACGACCTTGGGTCGCCATTGGAGGCGGATGAGCTGCGCGACGCCATCTCTGCCCTCTCGAACGGTAAAGCACCCGGACCAGACGGCCTCCCAGCTGAATACTACAAGGCTTGCTCCGACATCTTGATCCCGGAGCTCATAAGAGTGTACTCGGCGGCGTTGGATGACTCTGCCCTGCCCACATCCATGAACGAGGCGACACTGGTGTCGCTGCTCAAACCCGGCCGGGATGCCACGCTCCTCGGCTCGTACAGGCCTCTGGCACTCCTAAATACGGATTATAAGATCTTAGCGTCTTCCCTGGCAAGGCGACTGGCGCCACTGGTGCCATCCCTGGTGCACAGCGACCAAAACGGCTTTGTACCCACTAGGTGCACATCCCACAACATCAGGAGGCTGTTCCGGGTGCAGGAATATGCGGTACGGGACTGGCCGAGATCGGGGTGCCTAATTCTCGATCTCGAAAAGGCATTCGACTCGGTCGAATGGCCGTATCTACGGGAGGTACTGAGCAAATTTGACCTGGGCGATAACTACATCGAAATGGTCGGCCTGCTATATAGGAGTCCGGAAGTACGCGTCCGCACGGGCAAGCTGCTTTCGGACACTATAAGAGTCAGACGGGGAACCAGACAGGGATGCCCGCTGTCCCCGCTACTTTTCGCGCTGGCAATCGAACCTCTCGCTGAGATACTGCGCGGAAGTGGGGCGAACTGGGGTATACCGCTAGCAGACGGCACACATGCGGTCTCGCTGTACGCTGACGACCTATTACTGTACTTCAGGGACCTCACGAATTTGCCACGGGACCTCTCGGACATATTCCGGACCTTTGAGTCCATGTCTGGACTCAGGGTGAACTGGGCGAAGTCGGGAGCATACTCCTTTGCGCCCGACATCCCGAACCCAGGAATTGGCATCGGGGGGGAACTACTGCCATGGCATGATACTGTGTTCAAATACCTGGGAATTTATATATACAGAACACACCCTGAAATCCTAGATGGCAATCTGACACGCGCCATCACATCCATCAGGTCGCAGGTATCCTTTTGGAAGACTCTCCCACTCACCGTCCCGGCCAGGATCACATTGACGAAGATGATAGTGTTGCCCAGGCTTCTCTATTACTTTGCCAACATACCAGAGTATGTCCCGGCCCGTACATTTAAGGACCTGGAGTCTATACTCCGGGATTTGGTCTGGAATGCTGGACGACCCAGGGTGGCGCTAAATAAGCTCTACGCGCCAATTGAGGCGGGCGGCCTCGCGGTGCCAAATCTGGAGCTCTACTACCTAGCGGCGCAGCTCCAGTGGGTGACCGCCTGGCTCTCGGGCAGGAACCTGGCGGACACGACCTCACATGAGGACTCGCTCACCCTCCTGCAAATTCACTCGCTTTTCCACCCATTAGCACGTACGAAACACAGGCCACAGCTACATGTGGACGTAGCGGTGAAATGCTTTAACAGAAGCATACGGCTCACTAAACATGTCACACCTTACGCTCCAGCACTCCCACTCCTGGGCACACCTAAAACGACTGCCATAGTCACGGCAGCTGCGCTGGAACACTGGACGAGCTCAGGGATTGAAACCATGGCGGACCTATATGCCGATGGCACCCTGATTCCCTTTGAGACACTGGCTGACGACACGGGCATTCCCGCGGGCCAATTCTTACAACACGCATCCATAGTAGCGGCGTACGCCCGAAGATGGGGTAACATCACAGATGAGCCCCCCACGCATCAGCTGATACAACACCTCCATGTCATGGGGGATTGTACGCACGTGGTACATTGGTTGACTCAGGCCTTATTGACCCACACGCAACATACCCTACAGCCCCTGCGTGCTAAATGGGCAATCGACAGAGGGAGGGACTGGACGGACAAGGAGTGGATGATGGTACTCGCCAGCCCCAAAAACATCCCTCGTAACGCACGCTTCAAGGTGATACAATTTTATGTGTTGCACAGGGCATACCTCTCACCAGACAGGCTCAACCAATATTTCCCGGGTGCCTCGGCTAGCTGCCCAAGATGCGCACTAACTGGTGCGGATCTGCTACATATGTTATGGCTCTGCCCTCGGATACGGCCATACTGGCAATCAGTGCTAATGGTTCTTGACCGCTGCACGGCTATGCCGTTACCACACACATGGGAGACATGCCTGCTGGGCCTCTATAAGAGAACCGCCCTCAACAAAGTCCCCTCCCGTTTCTGGGATCTGGGCCTCATTACAGCCAAGAGACTACTCACTAAGCATTGGAAACGCGCGACCCCTCCCTTGCCACAACATTGGCGCACCTCTCTGGACACCTGGGCAAGGGCGGAAAGCATAGTCCTACACAACGAGGTAACGGCGAGATTGCGACAGTTCCCAATAGCAACACTGTGGGATGACATGCTCAGCGCCTTTCACAGCGACAGGCACCCTCTGGGAGACCACACACCCGCCAGCTCCCCTGAGGGAGGCGGAGACACGATAGCGGAGCAAGCCGACGCGCGTGACAGCCCTGACGTCTCTTGCTCAGCCCTTCATGCACCCCCCTGAAATGGCGTTCAACTAGCTACCAGCCAGATCGCACTTTGACTACCGAGAGGATGACCTGCATACCACTCCAGCGCCTCACGCCTCCCGCAGGGATCCCCACGCCCCCCCACTACACACTACAGACATCCACCGGCCGACACGATAGTTGCCCTCCCTAACACCCGCTCTTGCTGCGCCATCCTCATGGCACCACGTGAGACACATGGCTGACCTTGCTGACCGCGCCCAGCCCCTCCCCTCCCTTCCCCCCCCTTCTCTCTCCCCTGTTCGCCAGTTCATGTAACGGAGCACATGAGATGGCAATGACATTGCAGTGACCACAAAGCGGATTGCCGAGTGGCAATGAGGGACACAACACACAGCGCACCGAGACTTCGCCTACCTCCTTATACACTGGAAACTAGTGGGACATGCCTCTGCACTCCTCCTCCCCACACGTCGCTGGTGCGTGTTGACCAGTCCGGGACTTGCCCGACCTGCGCACTTCATGGCCCTCGATGGCGCCCCTCCTCTATGACACCCCACTGGCCGCGCCCCTGCGACCAGTGCAGATCCACACTCACATTAACATACGCAGGTGTTGCTGCCTCGGCCTTCGGAGGCTTCCATTGCCCTGGTGGGTGGACGGGGGAGACCGCAGATGCGAAAGGCATGTACTGGTGGGAAATGCAGAGTGAGGCTGTTCTGTGTAACTACCACTGTTTTCCTCCCCTATACCCTCCAACTTCTTTCTCCACAGAGACACTGGATAAAACTCGTGCTGGTGGCACGATACAATTTCCTCACTGTATTTACTCCTAGCTGTGGTTCCTATTGCTCATTGCTGTGTCGCCCTGCACCATGTACAGCTCTGTATTGTTACTATAAGTTGAAATAACAATAAAAACATTCAAACAAAAAAAAAAAAAACATAACTGACCCTGGGAACAAGGTAGAGAAATAAAGTTTAGTATGCCTGAACTCAGAATCTAAAGATGCATCTTTTAGTGAAGGTGATTATTACAATCTGTGTTTGAAAATACCACTTTTATAAAGTGGGTATTTCCATGCTCAGCCATCCTGTAGCCTCTGCTGGGTTTGTGGATTGACTGTCTGGTTTTGGGATGACAGGGGGTGGAGATGAACCGTGGCTCCAGAGTCAGATGGGTCAGGGAAGGGCTGAATAGACCTGGGCGGCATTTAGAGTAGGGGCAGGAGATTTCCTTTCACCTGAAAGGGCCTGGTCTGCCTCTGACAATGCTGTCTCCACCTCCTGTCAGGAAGCTGCACCAGAGAGGACATAACTGGTTCTGGCTGGACACAAACCCTCTCTGCCTGAGAGGACAAAGGATTTTGGGCTATAAAAAGTAGGGCCCAAACCCCTAAACTTTAGAACTCTTTTGGACTTAGAAGACTGCCAAGAAGAAGAGCTGGAGAAGCTTTAAGGAGGAACTACCACTTTGCTGTGTGCTTTGCAGTGTTGGCCTGCAGTGGCTGCTTATGTTTTGGGCAGTGAAAAGACTGGACTTTAACTTTCTGCAATCTCTTTTTGTCAGTTTCGCCAAGGGCTTGAGGTAGAGCTTGCCCTCTGTTCAAGAAGTCTCAGGAACAGCAAAAACGTCAAGTTCTTCTGCCCTCAGCACTGCGGACTGTGTTATGTGCTGCAACAGAAGAAAAAGCAACCCAACACCGTCTACGACGCCGCTGCCGACTCCGTGTCCTAAAGGCACCGCAGAGGGCACCGTCGCAATGCCGCACAACAACCCTGGTCTCACCGACCGCCACCTGCTGACGCTGCCATTGAGCTGCTGCTTGCACCGTGACCTGTGGGCACCACACTCCGCACCGCCTTGGTTCACATAGCCGCTTTGGTATCCCCGTGGACGTTGCTTCATGCCGACATCGACGCCGCTGCTTGCAGCGTGGTTCGAGGGCACCGCTCTTAAATTACACAAGGTACCGTCCTCATCCCGCACCACAGCCTTCGCCTACCGATGTCGGAGCCCTCGACTCCAGTTCGTCAGCCAACGACAGCGCATCAGCAATGACGATGCCGCTCCTTGCACCGTGACCTGCCAGCACCGCGACGAGTATTGCACACCGCACCACAGCACCCAACGCCTGCTGACTCTGGTGCTCCCGACTTCAACCACAAGGAGCTCAATCTGCAACACGTGTGACTTCAAGGGCCCGATGACTCCTGCACCGACTTCCAGAACCGACACCTGCGGACACCGTGCTTTCGGAGCTTAATGAGAGGTCGCCAACGCCTTCAACTTCCAAAGGTACTGTTTTGCGGGTCTTCCCGACACCGTAGCTGGCCCGCAATAACGCGGTCAGCCGAAACTGCTTGGATTTTGTTGTTCACAACGCCGGGATAGCCCCAGACGAAGCTATCGACTTCAAGGAACTGTTTCTCCAGAATATTTTGATAACTTAAGATTTCTAAGTCCTGTATTGTGGATTTTTATCCTTTTTGGTCTTGTCTTAGTATACAAAAATATTGGATATTTTTCTAAACTGGTGTGTGGTGTCCTTTTGTAGTGCTTACATTGTGTTACTGTTGGTTATGTGCAAATGCTTCACACACTGCCTCTTAAGATAAGCCTGACTGCTCATGCCACGCTACCAAGGGGATGAGCAGGGGAAACTCCCTCCTCCTGACTAGGAAGAAGGGTCCGTACTTGGACAAAGGTACTTACCTCTGCTAACTAGAGACCCCCCATTTCTAACAGTAACATTATAGTTAGGTGACAATTTCAGCGACAAACTCAAAAAGAACCGTTACGTTGTCATTGCAATTTTCTCCCAAACTATGCTCATTATACATTCTGTTGAGACTTGTGAGAAGACCTGAGAGGCAGTACCTGCTCACACTTGTGGCCAGAACAAGGAAGTGAACTCAAAATGTCAGATGGGTGACCTTCTGGTAAACTACAGGGACAATAGATGCTACAAGCCCCTTTTCTAGTAGAGCCCAGCTGACCAATTCCAACAGGGCCTGCCCTGGACCCTGCTGTGGCTTCTGCTGGAGTAAAGCCTGAGTACCAAGTTCTGCTCCTGAGGTCCTGGGATCCTGGGCTGTGTAAAAGTGTACTCCTAACATCTAAATTAACCTGGGACTTATACACATTTTGAGTCCAAAGACTTCCGGAGGCCCAGGACAAACCTGCAAAGTCAATTCAATGGAGGTGTGTTGTTGCTGGGCCAAAAATTTAGATTGCTCCCGCTAACAGCTTTTACCCAGCAGCAAATCACCTTCAGCGAGTCGTCGCTGAGAGGAGATCAGGCCTCGTGGAGCCCTGTTCAGCTACATGTTGCAGCCTTGCCACGCTTGTGGAATCCAAGCTCCAGAAAATGTGACTTGTGACTTAGTCCGGGCTTGGAAATGAAGGCGCCATAACTATCCAGCCGGCAAGAGACCTTCGTTGAGAGCGACTTTCGAATTTCTCCAGCATGGAACTTTCCTGTCAAAAGTCAACAGCTTCACAGTGACTTTGTTCTTATGGGTATTCAGACTCGTGGAGCCCTTTTCAGCCACAGCATGTTGCCTGTTGAGGATTTTTGATTTCCGTTTCATACAGTAAGTTTGAAGGTAAAACTTCTTACCAGGTTGAACCTTGTTTCTATATCCGACCAGCACTCTGTCGCGGTCAGCCTTAAATCGCGCTTACGTACTGGTCAAGTGCAATGACCGTGGTTAATGCTCAATGTTTTTTGGCGCAATTGTTATTTAGACATTTTAAAATTCATTTATCCAGTTCCCCTCTTTGGAGTTTTGTCATTTTGGTGTCATTATGTTCATTGACTCATTCTCTTTTTTTATATTGGAGTGGGATTTTTATTGTGTTGTGTTTTTCATTATGTAACTGTTGTGGGACTTCTAAATGCTTTACATATTTTCTTAAGTTAAGCCTGCCTACTCTGTACCATTTCTACCAGGGTTTCAGCTCCGGTTTTAAATTACTGAACGCTATCCTGAACCTAACAAGAATAGTGACAATATTACTTGAGGTGGACTTCTATTCAACCCAGATAATAATTCACTTTCTCACATAAAGATTTTATTACAGTCCCCTGCTGCTTCCTGTCCATGACCAGTGTCCTTCCACTGGTTGCATGCGTCTGGAGATATTTTTATTAATTTCAGTTAGAGCGCTCCAAAAGAGTTAAAGTGTTTACAGTCCTTTGCCCCATCGCCCATTGCCCCCTCCCACTGTCTGTTGTCTTGCTGACCCTTCCGCTCTCTGTCGTTTTATCACCTCCTCCCTCCCTCTGTCTTGCTGCCCCTTCCTGCCATCCCAATGTTGCTTGTTCTCTCCCACTGTCTGTCATCTTGCTCCCCATTCCTGCCATCGTACCGCCCTCCTCCTGCGATCCCTCGTGTTGCTTGCCTTTTCCCTTTTCCTGCACTCCCTATATTATTGTTGGCCCGTCCCCACACGCCATAACAAAAAAACTCTATGACACAACCAACGCTGGCCACTTCATAGTGCTTCTTATAAACTTTATTGGCTTTAGCGCCCTTCACGTTGCACCTCTAACCTTAGCCGTTTTAATTTGTGTTGATCTATGGAGCTCCTTGTGTATGGTTTTACATTGTACCAGTTGTATGGGTGATGGAAAATCCGAATTGTCCTGTAAGAGGGGGCAAGAATTATCTGCTTGACCACATTATCACCCGCTGACCTAACCTGGTGTTTTATAGAAACGTAGTGTTAAGAAAGGTAACACGCAATAGAGATACCCATGCACTTCTCTGAGGCATTAAGCACTGAAGCACCCACCAAACACCTGTCAAATTTCTAAAGAGAGGCGTTTAAGTCATCTTAAGTGAAGCAGAGAATGGTGCATTTTGCTTTTTGGCTGGTCCGGCTGATGCCTCCACTGACTCCTGTTAAAATTGTGAATACATCAAAGAGACATCCGGGCAGTGCCACTTAGCTGAAACATTTGCAAATGTGCTAGGCCGCTGTCAGCTCACAGTCTTTAGGGTCGACTATTTTTGAATTCTGGATCATCTGTTTTTAGATTTATATCGATGAAAGTCAAATCTTGAACTAGAAAACAAAGAGCAGAAAAACCTAGTGGGATCAGCTTGAGATCTCTGTTGTGCGCCAGCCATGTAGACTTCTTAGTAATACAATCCCCTGCACATGTGTCATAATTCAGCGGCGGCTCCTCCCTTAAGGTGGTGGGGCACCGCCCCACTGCATTCTGAGCAGTGAATAAAGGAAAAATAACATGATAATAAAACATATTATCATTTTATTTTTCCTTGCTATGCCCGGTATGCCGATATAAGGGGGTGTGGGGCCATCCTGATTGACACTGGAAGGCTGCGAGGAGGAGTGGTTACACCGGCCAAACAGACATTCGCACTTAGGTTTCTCCAACCCAGCTGTATTTCACAGCCCGGTGGAGAAACAGCACACACTCCCTGTGCCTGAGCGAGCATCAAACCAGCCCGCTCAGGCCAATCTCCACACTGTTCTCATGCTAGGAATAGCATCAGAGCAGCAACTCGATTGAATGGGGAGTCTGTGGTGTGTCACAGGGGCCTCTGGGAGCAGGAGGGCACTGAGGTGTGAGGCGGCTTGCAGCATCAGGTAAGTCTTTATTTATTTGAACTAATCCTGGGCGGAGTTTGCGGAGCAGCGCTACGTGAAACTCCGTGAAGTGGAAAAAACTCTGCCGCGCTACGCGGAGCTCCGCAAGCAGCGGAGTATGATACAAAAATGCAGTTCGCTGTGATTTTCAGTGCAGGATGCTTGTCCGCACTGTGTAATCATCACAAACAACACCATGCACCGCGCAAGCGGGTGCTGCTTTCCTTTCTGCCGCTCGAGTAGATTTTTACTCGAGCGGCAGCTTTCTCAATGCAAACGGGCAGTTCTCAAAGCGAGCGGTCGCAAGCATATGCGACCACTCACAATGAGAACCCTGACCACCCCCTATGCTGAGAAATCTCACCGGGAGGTTTATTTTCCACGCTCCCACTCGCCAACTTGATGTTGACAATCGCGAACTAGGACAAATCTCACTCTGAGGTGGATGTTCCTTGCTCGCGCTCGCCAACTTGATGTTGACGAACACGAGCGAGGAAAACAACTTCGTTCCACTATGCGGAGCGGAGTTTTTTGGGACTCCGCATAACGCAGAGTGCGGAAAACTCTGCAAACTCCGCGAGCGGAGCGGAGTTCACTGCCCAGGCTTAATTTCAACGCCCTGTGCTCCCCTCCACCTGTGCCCTCGCCACCTTCCCCACCACTGTTATCTTTCCACCTGCGCCTCAAGATTCCGAAGACAGACTGAGTATAGCAAAAACTAGACATGGTCTGTCTGTGAGTGCTGTGTGGTAACAGGCAGAAGCTGGAAGCTCTATTTGTGTAACGGAGGCTGGGTCTTTAGACCTTAATGCAAGTATGGAGTTGTCACTGATGTAGTGCCACTCTTCAGTTTCCTTTAACAGTGCCTCACCCTAAGCACATTCAACCCTGCTCTCTGTAGCATAAGTTTAAAATGATAACGGTGAAACAAAGTGGGCAAATGACTCGATGGTTGTCTTTGAAATGTCACCTGCCATCTTCCCCTTTGCCCCAGGCGGCCTAGAAAATGATGCAGCCGGCCATATAGACTTTTTATTCCTTTTTAGTATCCATGCTGCACAGCATCAGGTTTGCTGTGCAGCATGGCTAAATGCATTGGTAAAGCCAATAGGTCCCAAATTCAAGATCTGTTGGCTTTGCCAAGGCTTTTTGTTGCTGTTGCAGCATTACTTTGTAGCTCCCTCGTGCAGTATTTGCAGGGTACCATTTCGTCCCGGATGCCCTCTTTCAGATATCGGTGCTCTCCTGCAGTTCTCTGCAGTTTTGTTCCAGCCCTCTGCCTTGTGGCACGTCAGCGTCTGGTGCCTGCGACCTAGCTGCAGATCGCTACTTCTCACAAGGGGTCCGCATTAAATAGTCTGACGAGAGGGTAGGGTGGTCACATTTTCTTTCCTGCAACAGGAATATGAGCTGGCCCATACAGAACACTTTCGATATCTACAAGTGAGGCATGCACTAACTTCATGGATATCAAAGGGTGACTCTCCCCCAGAATCTTCACCGTTAGAGGACAGATTACTTGATGGATACATGCCAACAAAAGCAATATCTCTGACTTACAAAAAGTTGATTAATAATGCCCCAGATACCCTCAGATGGGTTCGGGACCGCTGGGAGAGGGATGGACTAGAACTCGACAATGAGGAATAGCAGGAGGCGGTGGCCTCCCCATGTGAGGTTGCAATCTCCTCTAGACTGCGACTGGTCCAACTCAAGATCCTCCACAGAATTTATGTCACGGGGTCTAGGCATGCTTGCAGGGGCAGAGCAGATGCAGGATTGTGTAGAAGACAGTATGGCCTAGAAGGTACATTTATGCATATTGTGTGGGAATGCATTTATATCCCACACTACTGGAGAAGAATCCATGACTGTATGGGGGAGGTTCTTGAACTTAACGTAGGACTTGAAGCTAAAAGATGTCTTTTGAATATTTGGGAGCCCACAGACCTAAACAGTAAGGGTAAAATATGGGTCACACTGTGCGGTGGCCAAAAGGAATATAGCTCAATTGTGGGGTGCTGGAGTCCCTCCCACGGAGGAGGCATGGAAGGCCGACATGGACTGGTGCATGATTAGGGAAAAAACAGTGAATGTTGCACGGCGGTGCCCCAAAAAATTGTCTTTAATATGTAGCAAATGGAATGTACAACGAGGTAATATCTGTGTCCCACCGGTCGTTCCCTCTCTTGAAGATCCTGATACGCTATAACTGATAAACTATTATTAAAGGTTATATTGTGCATCGATGATATCCTTGTATGTGTTTCTAATTTCTGCTTTATCCCTTCCAGTTGTGATTAGCAATGTTGATTCTCTACTATTTAATAAAAAGATTATATATATTTTTTTTAAATGGTCTGACAAGCCGCAAATGGCCGTTCCTGCTCCAATGTGATGCTGCGTTTCCCAGAATGCTGCGGTACTCGTGCCAAACTGATTTTTAATTCTTGCTTTTGCCCTGGTCTCCCATTCAACTATGCACATTTGCTACTTTATATCTACTATGGTGGTGGCTGTTCTTTTTTCTCTCGCATTTTGTATGTTTAACTTCTTATATGTATTGTATTTATAGCGTTACCTGCTTATCTTGTCTGCTTCTCTGTAAAATGCTCTGTTACCCATATGGGTCATGTTTGCGCTATATAAAACTTTTTAAATAAATATAGTGCACACATTTAAGAGTTAAGCTGTAAATTAAGTATGTGCGCCACACATTCATTCAGTGTGGCTGAAGGTTGTGAAGTTTTGGGAATTCATGAGTAAGTCCTAGTTAACTCGGTAGTAAGACACAAATCCTCTCTCAGTCCTCTCAGTCTACTCTCAGAGCAGTTTACAGACTATTCTGTCAGAGAAAGCATTGTGAATCCGAGGCTTCACCTTTAGCCTGTAATTCTCAGGGCCTACTAGCGCCAAGAAGCGTATTTGAAAAACAAGGGCAGAGGCTTCCGGGTCATCAGTTTTGCAACCTTCCAAAAAGAGCGCAGTAGACGGGGTGTTCAAAATCCAAATCAACGAATGCAACTGGAAATGGCGGTTTCGGGAACTCTGACCGAAAAACGTGACTGTTTTTAAAAGGTCACGGTTTCCACAGGGACTCAGTCATCGGAGTGACAGATACAAGCGTATTCCACCCGCCCTCCCGGAGAATGGTACATTCTCGGCTCTCCAGCTTTCCTGGTAGGTGGCCCGAAGCAGACGTGTGACCTGACCCGCCAGGCTGTTTGTCAGCTTTTCCCATTTGATTTTAGGACCTTTGTTTGTAACTAGGGACTGGATAGTCCAAACCGTGTCGCGCACCCCATTCTTTGTTATCAAGAGGAAGCCGTCTGAAAAAAACTAAGCTGTTCAGTCACATTTAAAGCAGATTGCATGGAAACATCCCGCTGAATAGACAGGGGTTAGGGCTCAAGAAAAGCCCTGTCACGCCGCACAAGGGACCACGAAAGAAAACTATGCCAGCACTTTATGTCATGACAAACTGTGAGGATGCAGCTGCCGACCTACACGGGAGCATTCTGCAGACTCTAAGGCCGGAGTCGTGTTTATCTATGTAAATTAGGCTCTTTACAGCACCCTGGCCCGGTGATGGCTGTGATTAGCCGCTAATTAGCATAACAATGACTGTGCCATCTCTTCTCGGTTGTGTCCCCCCTATATCATTCATGGCAGCATCAGGTGTCAGCCAACCAGCCTTCCAGTGGGTTCACCAGGCTGGGCCCATGGAAGCCCCTCGCCCTGCCTGTAAATGTTGAGAAGGCCTCAGAGATAAAATCTACACCTGCCTTAAACAGAGGCCTGAATGGCGAGCAGAACTGAAAGCAAACTCCATGTTGGGAAGTGGATGCACTTGTATACTGAGGTCAAAGTAAAAGCCTCGTCGCCATAGTACTGTGTTGTTGTAATAATAGTATTTTTTTTAAAAAATTTTTGTCTAGTGCTTTATACAAAACTTTTGCTTCCAGGCACTGTAAAGAGCAGGTGTTAGTTCTATCAATTGTTTTGGTACTCACTTTACCGACCATTAGAAAGACTGAAGGCTGAGCTAGACTTGCTGGGATTGAGACTTTTGACTTGGCGATCATCACTTATTTCAGTGGTATGTATGCAAAGTGATTATCTTGATTTATAAACCTAATAAAGTTTGTTTAAAAAAAATAAATCACTTGTTTCAGTGGTGAGCATTAAACTCTCACACCCAACGCTTTTTTAAATTATTAGAGTAGCCGCGTTGTTCATTGTTTCTTGTAAAAGTAAGCATCATCAAAGCCAACAGGTCTCGCCTCTGAAACTGGGCCATCTTTAAACGATTTCTATTAAGGCAAAAATATAAAAAATCAATCAAAAAGGATTGCCCTGTGTGCACACCATATGAAGTGACCACCTTTATACTTTATTTTTTAATAATCGTCCCAGTATGTCAGATGGCCATTTTGGAATCGTAAATACAAAAATTATGTATGGGTGGGGTGGCACGTGAATGAGGCTAAGCGAGCGGCCTGGTAGCAGAAGGCCGCTCCCAGGCAAAAATCGTTTAAAAGTATCGTTTAAAAAAATCTGAAGATTAGGGAGTGTGCATGGGATGTACAACATTGAGAAAACTGGAGCGATCCAGTAGGATGGTGCAACTGCAGGGCTCTTTGAAAAAGCAAATAAAGTGAGGTGGGGAAAAGGGGACTGGAAGAGAGCGAGGAAAAACTATGTACACTTATGGACTGCTGAAAAGAAAAATAGTGCTCTCTTATAAGCAGTGGAAGGTCATAGCTCATCCAATCAAAACATGTTGAAGCCAAAATGTACTTATTTATTTATGCGTTTTTATGTAACACAGTCTTTACAATACATAAGGACTTCAGAGTACATGCATTACATAAAAGATTCAAACAGATAAACTCTAAATTCACATAAGAATGATAGTAAGTACATAAGTCTACTACAGATACTAGTGGTCAGAGTTACATATATTCAAGTTGCAAATTCACTCAAGGGTACATTTTAAGAAAAGTTGAAGTGATTATGGTTGTACAAATATATTTTACATAGTTTTAAAAAATATATTTTTATCAACATTTTCTTAATTACATTACAGATACAGTGGAGATTTCTGAGAAGCAAAATAGTGTTCCATTTTGCAGTAACATTATTATAAAATGGCAATGACATATACGACAGTAGCAAATAATTTGTTGGAGCTGATAATTCAATTCCCCATCAACCCCCCTCCCACCACCCATCATCCATCGCTTGGAAGCAGGGGGCTATTATGAGTCCTCTATCAGGAGATCGTAATATTGTATCCACAGTTTCCATATTTTCTGGAATTTCTTGGGACAGCGACGAGCTGCATATGTCGTTTTCTCACCTGACATATACATGTCCGTTCCCTTCTCCCACTCCGCTATGGAGGGGCTCTATGCTTTTCCCCATCTGCATGTCAGGTCTCGTTTGGCTACGACTAGTCCTAAGTTAATCAGTGTTTTGGGCAGGTCAATTTCTGTGTGTATACCTAGTAGAACAAACTTGGGGTCGGGGAGGGGGGGGGGTATTTTGTCCTCTAATATGCCCTCTAGTTCCGTCAGTAAAGTTCCGCAGTATTCCTGAATGTGCTGGATTTCCCATTTCGTGTGGAAATTAGTACCATTAGCCATGTTGCATCTAAGGCAGTTGGGTGGATCTGTCTTCCCTATGAGATGCATTCGGTCTCTGTCATAATAAATCCTATGCAAATATTTCAACAAAATTAGTCATAGACAGGATTTATTAGCTACCTCCCGGGGATGCATTAGCGTGATTTCCCAGTCCAGATCGTCCATCTCGCCTAGTTCCACCTCCCATTTTGCCCTAAGTTTAACAAGGGAGTCCGTTTTGTTGTTTATTATGGTGCGATATGTCCAGGAGACTGCCTTTTGCATGATTTCGCCCATTAACCCCTTCGCTGCTCGGGGTATTTCCCTACTGTGCTGGGGGGCAGGAGGGCGAGTAGAGCGCCCCCATGCTCATGACGAGGTCAGGTCGTCATGATCCACGGCGCTCCGGTGCTCATGACGAGCTGAGCTTGTCATGACCGCGCCCGTTCCAATGGAACGTTCAGCACAGCGTGGGAATCAGCCCAGCGTTCCATGGGACGGGCGCGGTCATGACGAGCTCAGCTCGTCATGAGCACCGGCGTGCCATCGCTCATGACGAGCTGAGCTCGCCATGAGCATGGAAGGAGTTAAGAGCCGTCCCTCTAAGGCGGCGTATTCGGGGAGAGCTTCCATGTCTATACATTGCGCTCTCCAGGCATGTGCCAACTGTAGGTATTTATAGTATTGTGTCTGGTGCATATCAAATTCTTTCTGGAAAAAGGAGAATGGTGCGAGCTCAGTACAGTCTAGTATGTCCTTGATTCGTGAGATCCCCAGCTGGTCCCAATATTACATATTTACACAGCATGATCTCCGCGCCATGCTCAATGAGCAGGACAAACAGGACAATAGGGAGGAAAGCCATCCAATCAGGAACAGGGAACTGACCTAGCCTAGAAAACCATTGAGTCATCAGCAAGGGGTAGACTCAGAGTGCACTCTAAGTCTATATTGGATACAGTAGGTCTCCTTGCCACAGAGAGCTAAAGCTGTTGGTAGGTGAGACCTAGAAAACGTAATCCTACACAGTATTCAAAATAACATCAGGGGCAAATTCATAAAACTTGTCAGCGTGTACAGGCTGCCCTTACAGGGCAGAACATGTTGCACGTTCAAGGGCGTACCACAGTGAGTTTGCAGGCTCTCTACCTAAATTAAACATCAATGTCTAGTCCAAGGATACAAAGAGGGCTTCAACACATTGTTTTTATTTTCTCATTGTATCGTCAGTGATGTCCAGCTGCTGCTCGCATTGTTCTGGTAAATGCCTTTTTAGCATGCGATTTCTTTTTCTAAGGAGTGTTATTGTTAGTCTTTAACCCCTTCCCTGCACTGCGAATTCTGCCGCAGGGCGAGGGGGCTAGGGGGTGGGCGTGGCGCTTTGGTGTTCATGACTGCTCCACGCCATCATGAGTCACGGGCAGCCTGTGCTCATGAAGGCGTGGTGCCGTCATGACCCCACCCGCTCATTAATTCGCCCACACAGACGGGGAATTAGTGCAGCGTGGGCAGAGCGGCAGCGGTATGATGGCTCCACGCCGTCATGAGCACACGCCTACCGAGCCGTCATGAGCAGCCAAGGGGTTAACACAGAGATATTTGCATTTGCATATGGAGGGGACCAATCGAGCACCACAACTGAGTAGTACTGGAATTCCCCAAGAAAACCTGCGTGAGACTGCAACCATTTGTGGCTATAGAAACACATCTGTGGCAGCACTTATTATCAAAACACTTTCAATAAGAGCAAACGCAACAATGTCAATAAATTCAAAAAGCAAACTGTTCAAAATTGGTACAAAGATGCACATAAATTGGAGGAGTATCTTACAGAGTACGCTAAGCAAAAAAACATACATCCCTGCCTACGCGCAGCTATTGTGAGCTCATGGTGCAACTTGTCTCCAGATTCTTCCTGCATCATATATACAAACTTGGCCCCACACACTAGTGTCAGATTTTCTTGATTCTTGAACACCTTGAGAATTGAGAGAAAGGTCTGCTCTGATGCAAACCTAGATATCTATATCAGAGCATCTACCTGAGCATGCAGAGGGTCCCTGACATCTGACAGATGGGCTGGGCACCTGGGCCATAACCTGGTCTGCTGGCACAGACTGCATCTTTCACAACCCTAAAGATCAACAAAAAGGAAGCAACTAGGTAAATGAAAAGGCCAGAAACAGCAACCACCCCAAACCCCCTATAAAATTCTTACGGGGCCAAACACTTCCCTTTGAATTAGAATGAAATAGCGAATTTTGTGT
The DNA here is from genome assembly GCF_964261635.1 of Lissotriton helveticus. Lineage (NCBI taxonomy): Eukaryota > Metazoa > Chordata > Amphibia > Caudata > Salamandridae > Lissotriton > Lissotriton helveticus. The sequence goes on along the minus strand of NC_136067.1, from coordinate 1,546,576,512 downwards.
ATTATTAGATGGAGGAAGTGAATGAAGTGAGCAATAGATTCACTGCCAACCATGAGCTCATCCACCACAGGCCGGCATTGTTCACCTGCCTCCCCTGACTTGTGCCAAGAATTGCGCTGAAAAAGAAAACTGAGCGCAAAAAAATGACTGCCGTCAGGTGATAGGTGCACCACTTCAGAAAGAAAGAACTTCTCACTCTTAATGCAGCCTTGTTCGACAGAGCACAGATAACTTGTGTTGAGTAATTTTAGCATGTGTTTGTTAAATCACTTGATGGACTTATTAAGTGTCCTAACAAAGGGTCACCCCCTTAAAACGGGCCTGGGAATTATATGAAAGCACACCACAACTGCCTACAAACAAATTAATGACACATGGTAGTGGCAGACAAGAGGAGGCAGTTGTGGGGTGGTAGGACAAGAGTCTCTAAAGTCTCACTCCTCACTTTCTGATAAAGATGAGCAAGCCACACCCACCCTGTGAGTCAACCCTAGTTGCAGACAAGCAGGGGGAAGCTGTGGGCTGGCAGCAGATGAGTCTGCAAAGTCATAGTTCTCTTTCTAATAAGGATGAGCAAGCCACACCACACCACCCTGCAAGTAAACCCTGGTAGTGCCACCTGCAAGCTGCGTCCACGATCAAAAGAGCTGGCCACTCTGAGGGCTTATGTCTCCCTTTCTTTTAGGTGGAACAGTAGGCCAGTATTCCAGAAGAGACAATCCAGTCAACTTCATTGGTTCATCCCCTAATAGAGGGAGACCCGAAGCCCCAGACAGGGGCACACACCACTCACTTCTGGTCCTGATGAGGTGCCGCCCGACTTTGGGGCCTAGAAGGCACGAAACATGTTGACTATACCCCATTAGAAGCTATCCTGGTACTTGATGACCACATGATAGCACCACTGTTTTTAGTTAGACCTGGTATCTAATTTGTTCTTTGGATACCAGAGCCTATTTTATCCACCACTCCCACTTTTCACTAGTTACGCTGTTAAGTAGCTCCCTCACTTGCATTCATCTTTATGGCATCCTCAGATCAAAAAGATCTCCAACAAAGAGCCCCAGAACCGTCAGACATTGCAGTGCCGGCCTGACGAGGAGCGCCCAACGATAACGCATTACACCCTAACGTGTGTGTGAGGGCTCCAAGATCTAGCTTACAGGTCTTCCTGCGACAGGACTATCAGCCACAAGGGTCCACCTTCAGGAACCGCCTTTGGCTAAGGAGGAACTAACCCTATCTTGAGATTCACTCTGAGGGCTGCCATTTTAGGTTCCAGTCATTCCTGGTGCCACTGGGCCCACTCCTATTGTCAGCAACCACCATTCGTGGAACCTACATTTTGTTTTGGATTCAAAAGGCACTGTGATATAAGATCCCAAAACTAAAAGAGAGACGGCAGTAGCAGAAGGGACATTACATGATTCTCTCACCTACAGGACAGGTAAAACCCAGGCAGCTCACACACAAAAGAGGGAGGGAGAGGAGTTAAAAGACTGTGGTTTGCTGTCGGTGATACTCTTAACATACAAGAATAACAAAACTTGTGAAAAAAACATCCAAACCTCATATTAAATTCACATTCATTCATGTACTCATAGCAGGATGAAACTTCACCTACCCAGGTAGGCTTTATCAGTGGGTTCCACAGCTAGCACTGTGAAGCATTCAAGAATCCTACTGTTCACTGGTTGTACAGTCTCCTAGTTATGGGTTCTCTAGTTTGGCTTTTGTCAACATGTATCTTCATGCCTGGTTAAGTGTCACACCTATACTATAATTATGTTTGTGTGAGCTAAAATGGTTTTTATCAGGGTCTTTCTTTCACAATATTTAAAACATGAGGGTTGAGCACTGGGCTTTGCATTTATTTTCCATCAACATGTTTTATAGGTCGCATAGTGCCCCTTCAGGGTCAGGCACCTTCTTTAGGACTACATGTGCCTCAAATCAAATACTTCAGTAATATTATTCAAGGGAGAAGGCACTCTAACATAGTTATTGACCAGGGAAAGCTGAGGGGCCTACTGCACCCCATTAAATAACTACCTTGGGGTGCCCTCCCCCTTGGAAGATATTGCTAATGTAAATCTGACCTTTAAAATCTGGGGTGACATGCACACAATTGTTTTAGATGGTGTGTTCATTTATGGGGCTAGTTAATTGGCAGGTTACAAGAAGCATACCTGTTGGATATTTCGGTGATGAGGCTGCTTCAGTTTTGTCCCATTGAATTTCATTTAAGTGAGGGCACAAAAGAAGGGGGCATGCAGAAAAGCGTGACAGCAGATTTTAGTCAAAACCCAAATTATTTGTTGGTGGTACAATTTTAAGAATTGGTATGCGTTCTTAAGTGATTTTAATAAATATGTTTGTTTTTTATATTGCATATAAAAATGACATAATCAGTACAAAGGTAATACGGAGTAATAAGATTCATGTCTGTGATGTTGGTTCATAAATCCAATAGGTATATTTGTATACTTCTCATGCATTTACCCTGCACAATACAAAATTTCTTACAATCAAAGCACTGTCCAGCTAGTTCAGTTCATAAGGCTCATGTAGTGAGCCCACCGATACAACATTTTCTGCAGTTTTGATGACGTCCCCCTTGCCTCATAGATATCTGTTTTAAGTAATCTCTATTCATCAAGGCTATTCTTCCATTTCGCCAGAATCTGGGCCAATGGGTTTTGTCAGCATAGAGATGGATCTTGTTTGTTAATGATAAAACCTATGCCCAGGAATAATCTTTGATATCTGGTTATGCCAACATTCTCCAAACCATTTAATAAGGCGACCTGTGGTGTCAAATATCTGTGTGCATGAAGTCTGAAGATATATTTTCAGTAGCTTTCCAGAATATTTGTGTGACACTGCAACTCAATATCATGTGCAGCAAGTCTCCCTCTGCTGTTTGGCATCTAAGACACAAAGATGAGGAATCTCTGAAGATGCTACAGCATGGCCTTATGCAGTACACCCAGTGTAAATATTTTATTCGAACGAGACCGTATTTGACTGCTGTTGTGATTGCTTTGGGTGTCACTGGGGTATCTTGCCATTCTGAGCCTTCAGCTGTGCCTGTGTCTTTTCCCCAGACCTCTCTAAGCAGCATGTGAAATATATCAGATGCATTTAGTATTCATTATTTATATGTCATTGAGACTTCTTTTCTTGCCCTGTATCTTGCATTGTGAGTTTAGTTTTGAGAGGGTTGAAGTCTGGCAAATCATCTGCATTTTTAATGGAGGGGAGCATAGTTGTAGGTATTTGTAGAACTGTGTTCACAAGACCTCAAAATCCTCATAGAGCTTTTGGAAAGATTTAAGGGTGGAATGTGTGCTTACTGTTCTCAATATAGAGATACCTATCATACCCTTCAAAGTCTTATAGCATAACCACTTTTGGGAGTAAAGTGCCAACCGTGAGTTAGGTCTGTTTAGTCAGTGTCCTTTGCCAATGGATCTAAGGTGATTTTATCCTGTGAAAAATGTTGATCCTCTGCTGAGAACTGCTGAACCATGTTAAAGACCACCATGTCCGTCCCTTGCTTAAAACTCTCCATTGGCTCCCAGTAGCCAAGCGCTGTGAGTTCAAACTAGGCTGTACCATCTTTAAAGCCCTGGCCGGCCTTGGTCCTGTCTTTATTTCCTCTCTTCTCCATCATTACTCCCCAATGCGCAACCTTCGGTCCTCCCATCTTGCTTTGCTTACAATTCCCACTTTTAAGCGTAAGAAGTATGGAGGCCTCAGATTTTCGTTCCTGGCTCCTCTCTGGAACGTGCTTCCCTTAGAGCTTAGACTCACTACCTCTTACACCCATTTCAGATCTCTCATGAAAACCTACCTGTTCCGCAAGGCTTACGACTAGGTATCCTTTCCCTTCTTTTGTTTTTCTTTTCTTTCTCCTGTTGCCAGCACTTTTTCCTGTCCGTCTCCATTCTGCCTCTAGCGCCATGAAACCGTTGGGTGTAAGTGCGCTCTATAAGAGTTTTTTTAACATAACATAACATAACATAACAAAGAGAGAGTCGTTTTTTCTCCAGATTTCTTCCTAGAAGTTATGAAAGGTGCTCCAACAGCTGAAATTAAAACCCATTTTATATACATTCACAACTATGTTCCTCGGCCAGGTGAGAAAAAAAAGTCTGACACACTGAGTAAAAATACATATTACCAACAGCAGCAGCTGATTCCCCAGTATTCTACTTTAGCTTCATCACAGAGTTCTAATGAACAACTAGAGCGCTAACATTCTACATTCCCAGCACACACAGCACTGAAGATGCACACCAGAAGTCCATTTTACTGAATTGGAGCTTTAGAATTGATAGCATTTCCTACAGCGGAGACTGTAAATAAACAAAAATTAGGAGTTTTATTTTCTCTTAGGAGTTATGGTTTGTACTCAAGGCAGTTCAAATGAGGGCACATGTTTTACAAAATCTTAAATATCTTCCTCATTCATGTCAGGAATAAAGCGTGGTATGTTGAGTGATACATGCGCTTCCATCATCAGCAGCACTCTGTCAGTTGACTCTTTAGCGTGCTGCTGCAGTTTCATCACAGAGCTCTAATGGACAGCTAAAGTGCCAACATTCTGTATACAAGACAAAAGAGAGAAACCACTAGGGCTGTATTATGTATCTGGCACACCATTAACTAGTTGTGTCCTGCACAAACCGGGACAATGTGCCCTATTACAAATAATGTGTTGTCCACCCGGGCAGCCAAGAACTAGCGCCTTCAATGGGGCAGCACATTAGTGGAAGGTGGACCTGCTCTTTGAAGGAGCTGATTTGTTTTTCACAGTGCAGGCAGCAACCTGCATGCTTTGGAAAGGGAGGCAAAGCTCCCCCTCCGGGTGGGTGTAATGAGTGACTGCACATCCTTTTAGGAGGTTGTCTGTTGGGTCTATGGGATACCCTTTCAATGGTTGCACGGGGGAGGGGGTATGTTGCGCCATTTGGTGGCACATTTGTTACCCCTGCGCTCGGATCCATAATACAGTGTGAACACAGAGGCAAAGTGTCTCCCTCACTAGCATTTGGTCACAGCCCATGCTAATGAGGGAGCAACCCCTTAAAATTGCTGTTATGAACTGTATTGCAGAAAGGGCAGCCCCCTCGGTAATACCAAAGTGCCCTGGGATGCAGAAAGCAGACCCTGAGCGCCATTTTGTTAGAACAGGAGCTGTTGTATTTAAAGCCTTTCAGGGAAGCAGGCAGAAGTAAATGAGTATTGATGTGTTAATTCTAACATACAACCAGCTATTAGAAAATAAATGTAAATATAAATGACGGTTTTTAGTCGTTTTAGTGCATGAAAGCTCTTTAAAGGGGCTAAGTATTTAAAGAGAGAAATTGCTACCTTCATCCAGAAACCACTTTCCACATCTGTTTACTCAGACTATTCATGTTCTCTGTTGCTTAATACGCCCCTAATTTTCAAAATCAAAAATTTTGGTAGACATCTAAGGGTTTTCAATCTGACATTTTAAATGTATGGGAGTACATTTTCAGAGGTGCAGCAAATTATTTACAGACAAATCACACATTTAAACTAAAGAGATTAGTTCCCCCATAGTTAGTGAGACTCTCTAAAGGTGTTACTGTTTGGATATTTATTTTTAGTGTTTCTCACTCCCTCCTGTCAGTAATTGAATCTTTCTGAATAAATGGCACTGTTTTCAATATAAAATGTATTGTAGATTAAATACAAGGTAATAATAAAACACATTTACAAATATATATTACCTATTAAAAATGGTGCTCTGTATAACCTGTAAACATATAGATTCAATGTTAATTAAAACATTTTAAAATAGGTAACATTGTAAATGTGACAGAAAAATGAGGTTGTTATTTCAAAGCACAGTGAAAACTGTTGTGGACTTCAGAATTTTTATAGACTCAGAAAATTTAAGTATGTAATATAAACAAATGGAAGATATGCTCCTGGTGGAGCTTGTAGTAGCAGAGATAAGACATAATTTCATGTACATATTCAGCTTCGGAACAGGAAAGTCAGTGAATGATTCTAAAGCAGCCTTCTCAGCATGTCTCCCAGTGCAGGCACATTCCATGAGCTAGGTGAGCATTCTAGTTTTTTATTGGAACCCTACGACGTTCACTGGCAGTTACTATGGGACGAAGGCGTAGTTATATGTGAGCTGAAACTGTAATAAGGCTTTTTCAGATACTGTGAATTCCCTGATAAGATATTGACTGTCTAGGAGCCCATAAAATGCAACATTTTCGGTAGTGTCAAACTGTCTGATTTAGAATGTACCACATGCCCTGGTTAGTATGATTTGTTATGCAAGCACATTCAACATATCCTTAGTTTTTTCATAAGACCAACAGCAGTGAAAAAAAACATTCTTCTTAGAACAGGAACAGCTTGGACAGCAACAATGCAAGCCTCGCTCCTTCAGAGGACAGGTACAGGTGACAAGCAGTGCAATCTTTTCCCTATCACAGGACAAATGCAAATCAGGCAACAGCAATGCACGTTTTGTTTCCTCACAGAACAGGTACAGGATGGCAGTAGCAAACAAAGATTCCCTCTCTCACAGAAGACAGGAAGTACAGTATTCCATTCCAGCAGGACAGACCTGTACAAACTTTCATTTTAGATGGAACACATACAATTAAGACATGAGTGACTTGTAGGTTACAGATAGATCTCTGGGTGGATGCTTAACTCACTGTAAGGCATGTAAAGGTGAATACGTGAGTTAATATGTGAGTTTTGACACAATTCTGACTTGGATGGTATTCTACATCAGCATCCTGAAAGTCATGCTGCTGTCACTCAGAAGCCTGCTTTTTGTGTTGATTCTTTGCTCTTCCAGAATTGAGAAGTAACCACAACCTATTAGGTCTGTGTTGTTTGGAGAAGCCCATCCACAACCTACGTAACTATGCCCTGGAAATACACTCAAGTGCCAACCTCTTTGAAAAGGTTTGGAATGTATGGGCACCAGGCACCTTGCAATTCCAGCCCTGGTGCTGTACCTATTCAAAATGTTGGGGGATTCCAATATCCGAAACCGTAACATGTAGAAAAATGCCAACCGTGCATGTAAAATATAATTCTAGATTCGCAAAGTTGTGATCCTTGAATTTTTCTTTGTGCAGGTGGCACTTATGACTGAGGAAAATCTACAAGATATGCAGGATTAACTGCAGTCCGAAGTGGCACATGAGAGCAGGGGTTACCAAAGCCATGAACTGCATTTGTAAGAGATTTTCTATTATGACTGAGAGCACGCTTGTTCTGTTTTGTTTTTGGACTAATTTGGCTTTCTCCCACACTCTGGTCCTTGAGAGTTTTGTGCATCGATAGCACCTGTGTACATGTCCAGTAACAGCACCGCCGGACCATCTTCCCACAGAGTACCACCACTGGCTGGTGGTGGCACACTGCTGGAATATGGTCCCTTATGAAGGTGCTTTCACTGAACATGTACATGAGTGCTATTGATGGGCAAAACTTTCAAGGACTGGAGTGTTTGATGAAGGGAGAAAACTGATTGGTGAGCAGCCAACCGCTGTGAGGAGGCTGCTTCAGCCTGACACCCCCCTCTTTAGTTGAAATTGAAATTAAAATATTTGTAAAGCGCACGTCTACCAAGCGGTTTCTTGGCGCTGAGGATGCAGATCAGAGGCAGGGGAGGAGGAATGCTGTTAATGTGGGAAGGCTTGGGTGAAAAGAAGTGTCTTTGTTCTCTTCCATGACAGCATTGCTCCAAAAAAGTTCAGGTTTTAAGAATCTGTTCTGGATGATCAGGGCCACTTGATTCACAGTCAGTGTTTTAATTGAAAAAGTCCATTGATGGCCAACAATTTCAAGGACAGAAGTGGGGGACATGGGTAGGGGTTGATTAATGTGCGACCAATGGCTCTGAGGCGGCCACTTCAGCCAGACATGGACATCCGTCTTTCTATTCCCTTGCTTGACAGCACAGCTACAACAAAGGTCAAATGCAAAGAGTGTGTTCATTTGATCAAGTACACATGGGCAAGCTCACAGTCGGTGTTTTGATCAAAGAAGCACACAAAGCCGACTTAAATAGATACCTGCAGCTTGCCTATCTTGAGTCATTCCTGTGAGCATGAATCGAGACTTCTGTCAGCTTTACTACTTACAGGGCAATGCACTTGCCCCGAACCCAGTTCCCTTTTTAAAGATATTTCATTAAGGCTTATACATTTGCATAGAACTACCTAAACGAAAACCTCAGAGATCTGCAACATTTTTCCATACATCCCAAACCATTAACACTTTCAATCATCTCTATAAGTCCCTTCCTTATCCCATAAACCTTCAGGCACTCCTCCCAGGGTGTGCCTGTAGCCCTTCCACTGACTCTTAAGGAGGCAGAGACCCCCTTGTTGTGTGGCCAAGAAGGATCTTTAAGCTTTGGTCATGATTCATCCGGGACGTCTTTAATTTATGGCTGCCCACATTATCTGTTAGTGTAATTCGACCCGACTCGCTGAATTGGTTGTGGTCCTTTTCCAGTGCTTACTACGCCCGTGATACCTAGAACCTTGGTGCTGCAGCTAGAAGCCTCTTTGCTGCTTCATTCCATCTGTTTTTTAATTCTTCATATCCCCAACACTAATGATGTTATTATGACAACTTGACTTTGCCCTAGGTTTCACATCTGCTTTGCTGCAGTAACCAAATTATATGTATACGCATGAATATATTGTGATAAGGAGCCCCTTTCACCACAGTATAAATATATGTCTATGACCTTTTACAAAAGGAGCGAAGGTGCATCACCCAAAAGCACTTTATCAACACAAATCAATTGTCCATATCCAGAGAACAGAAAATTCTTCAGTATTTTCCTTTTTCTTTCTTTATTATTATTTCATTTTCATTCTGGATAAAACACAGCATTCAACACAACGAACAGCCGACGCGTTTCGGCCTTATACAGGACTTCTTCAGGGCACTAGATTAGGATGGAGTCAAACCCCTGCATATGCTCTTTGAAACAACGGATTCCCTGCTGAGAATAGTTTCACGTTCAGTAAGATATTGTGTTGGCAGCGTTGCACTCTATATATCTGGGCAACAAATAATATCCAGCAGGAGCACATCCCACTGTAATAACGTCCAATACAGCCAAATTCTAATGTAGTTCAATATGCGAGTTTCAGATAGTATTGTCTATCAAGATGGTACATTTCCATCCCGTGGCACTGACGGTTTGCTGACTCGTCCACCAGCGCCCGCCTGTACAGTAATATTCTCACCCTGGCTGTTATTTATATGCCTTTCTGATTGACAACTATCGAGTTGTCCTGTAATGGGACACCCACCTTGCCCTGGCTAATTTTAGGTGCAACAGAGAACGTACATCATAAGGTCTTCATCCTGCCTATAGGGGTGTCCTTAATGGTGCCACAGGATGGAAATGTACCATCTTGATAGACAATACTATCGGAAATGTGCATATTGACCTACATTAGAATTTGGCTGTACTGGACGTTATTACAGTGGGATGTCCTCCTGGTGGATATTATTTGTTGCCCAGATATATAGAGTGCAACGCTGCTAACACAATATCTTACCTGATGTGAAACTGTTCTCAGCAGGGAATCTGTTGTTTCAAAAAGCATATAGAGGGGCTTGACTCCAGCCTAATCTAGTTCCCTGAAGAAATCCTGTATAAGGACGAAACGCGTCAGCTGTTCATTGTGTTGAATGCTGTGTTTTATCCGGAATGAAAATGAAATAATAATAAAGAAGAAAGAGGAACATACTGAAGAATTCTCTGTTCTCTGGATATGGACAATCGATTTGTTCGTGTTGATAAAGTGCTTTTGGGTGGTGCACCTTTGCTCCTTTTGTAAATTGTTAAGTCCCTGTTTGGATTAAGTACTGTGATGGTGGGTAATAAACAGTGTGCACACAACTCCCACCCAATATAGTGGGGACATCATCCATAGAGTAAAATATCGGGTTAGGTGCTGGTAGCTAGGAGGCTCCGCTGTCATTTTTTATTTCTGTAATATGTCTATGACCTATTGATGGTATCTGACCACCCAGTGAATTTTATCTTCTGCGCCTTGACGAAGGAACTGTTGGCAAAAGTTCCACTCCGAAACGCGCGTTGGCGCTGTTTGTCGTTTTGAAATGATTCATGAATTGCATGTTGTGTAACTTGTTTTGTACATAGTCTGTTGTGTGTATTGCTGTCTTTTTCATTTGAGCTATGTATGGTATGTTTTGGGTTTGTGTGTTGTGTGGTGCCTAATCATTCTTGCATATCGTGTGTCATGTTGTTGTGGGGCTGTTCTACATGTATTATGTGTAAAGTAAAGATTTTTTTATAAATTAATTTATAAATAAAACCATCAAAAAGAGCTTTTTTAATAAAATAAAACAAATATAAAAATATTAGCTTGTGGGACAATGATGATGTTTCTAATGTAGGATGTACTACCAATGTATTAATTAATTCATAGGGAGAGGTTTGTCGTTATTGTTCCCTGTAGCCCTTCCATCCTTGGTGCCTAACTCCTTTTTAGGTTGGGGATATTCCCATCACATTGACTGTGGATCAGTATTCTTATGATTACTTCTCCCACCACCGACACTATCTCCAACGCATCCTAATCACCAGAGTCCACGACGCTGTCATCCACAACAGGGCTCTGTACTGGATCCACTCCTTCCTCACCGGCCAGACCCAGCGAGTCAGACTACCACTGTACCTTGCAGAACCCATTGAGATCAACTTTGGAGTACCTCAGCGATCCTCCCTGAGCCCCACCATTTTTAACATTTATATGGCCCCCATTGCAGCCATCGTCAGAAGCTATGGACTCAACATTGTCTCCTACGCTGACAACACCCACCTGGTTCTCTCCCTCACCAATGAACCCTCAACTTCCAACACCAGCTTGCACAGTGGAATGACGGCAATCGCGATATAGATGAACGACAATATCCTCAATCTCAACTTGGATAAGCTCGAAATTCTCACCATGGGACCCACCATGTCAGCCTGGGACAACTCCTGGTAGCCAGCTACTCTAGGCACCCCCACTGCTCCGACTGACCACGCACTCAACCCTGGCATTATACTGGATTCTTCGCTCACAATGGACCGCCAAATCAATGCAATTTCCTCAGCCTGCTTCTACATGCTCCGCCTGCCCTGAAAGACTTTCAGATGTATCCCAACAGAATCCAGAAGAATGGTCACCCACACACTCTTCACCAGCAGACTGACTATGGCAACGCACTCTTCCCCGGCATCACCCAGAAACAGCTCAGGAAGCTACAGAATTTCAAAAACGTCAATGCCAGACTGGTCCTCTACATCCCCCGCTGCAGCCACATCACGCATCACCTCCGACAACTTCACTGGCTTGATGTAAGAAAGAACATCTACTGCCAGGAAAAATGGCAAAATATATTTTGAGCTGGATTCTGAGTTCATATCAATGAATCAACTGTTTAGCTAGCTGATTAGAAATGAGCCTTCATGGCATACCATCTTTGCTGTGCATGTTAAAACAAGCTGTAATGTACCTAGTTGCCTTTCTTGGTGCAAAAGAAGATTCACATTGTTAATATGTTCCTTACAGAAAACCCAAACGCTGAGTCTACAACAAAGCATGTCCCATTCAAAACCAAACACTGGCCACCCTTTCCCACCCTCTCCTGTTTCTGTGCACAGGAACTACCTCTTTGGCAAGGGAGGGTTAAGGGTTAAGGACACTGGAGTAAACCTCTAAGGCAGTGTTTCCCAAACTGTGGGTCATGAGCTCATTGTTTAGCAATAAAAAAGATACATTTGAACTCTGGTATTATCGTTTCACATTTTCTGTACTTCAAATACATTGGTAAAATGTCAGGATGTCTTCTGAAAAATTGCAGCTTATTTTTAACATGGGGATTGCTGTTTGCAAACCCCTCTCACTTTGCAGTCCGAGAAAGAAAAATAAAGTGAGTTATGTGAGAATCTCGCCGGGTACGGAGTGTGACAGGGAAGGCTGTAGTATGCCATTTTAGGTAATCCACCCACAAAACCTAAATAGCTGTAAGTGAACTTGACACATTCAGCAATCGGGAAAGAACAAATAAACACATTTTATGTAACTCTGATGTGTGATAGAATTAAAGATTTTAATAGGATCCAATCAAATTAAAACACTGTACTTGGTGATGCACAAATGATACCTTTCCACTGAAACACAATTTCCACACATTATCATTGTGTGTAGAATATTTTTATCATTAAAACTGTTTCAGTGCAGTTAGTGGCCATTTCAATGGAAAATGTGCAGTCTGTAAATGTCAGTGCGGGAAACGGCCACTACAATGCGGCAGTTTCCACGGAAACATTAACCACGCATGCATTACAACGCATGCGTGGTTACCACGAAAGCCTTTACCACGCATACCTTTACTACGAGGTACGTAGTAAAGGCATGTGTGGTAAAGGCTAACATTAAAAAAGGGGGCTTGGGGGGTCTTCCCCCCCCAAAAAAAGAGAAACTCACCTAAAGTCACTCGGCGTCGTTTAAAAGGAAACGGAAATAAACTTCCGCTTCCTCTTAACGACGTACGACGTCACCACGAACAAAGAGAGGAAAAGGTTATGCGTTGAAATAGCATTCCGTTGTAACGCATGCGTGGTAAAGGCATGCGTTGCAACGGAATTCGTTGTAATGACATACAACCTGTCAGTGCGCTACCGAACCCGCCACATGTAAATTAAAGCTAGGTTGGTCACGAAATGTTGTCCTAAAAAGTGGGTAGTGCTTCTAAAAAGTCTGGAAAGCACTGCTCCAATGACTGCAAGAGGGGGCTGTTATTCATATTTAAATAAGTTGGAGGAGTTTGGAAAAGGTGTAGCAAAAACTCGATAAAAATAACTTGTTTGATATGTCTTTAAGACTAGAGGTGAGAAAAGAGGTAAAGAGAAGAAGGAGATATGTAACACTGAAAACAGAAAGCAGAGGAGGGTAATCGCTGTAGATGAGGTTCAGAAATGCATTTTAAGATTAAGTGTAAGCAAGAAATGATGACGTCCGGAAAACAGACATAATTGTGCATAGCATGGTGAAGGTGTCACGTGTGGCACATCACAAGAGTTACACAAATCGACACAAGAAATAAAGCTTAGACATAAGTTTAGAGTACATGCCCATGAAAGTGAGGTTTTGAAGTTGACACTTTTCCAAATGTTCATTTTTTAGGTGAAACGAAAAGCAATTTCGGCTGCTTTGAACAACAATGCTCTTAGCAAGTGCTCCTGGAGTTGCAGACATATTTTAACAGTAAAGCCTGAAAAAAAGTATAAAGGCAGATGTGGAATCAGCATGAGGGGATGCGATTTCCGGCTTAGCCAAGTTTACAGTAAGCCAATAGGATTTCATCCACGCAGAGTTAGAAAATTGAGAGTGGGAAGGCTGCTGGAGTGTCAAATAAAGCTCTACTCTGCAGTACATAATCTGCAGAATGCATTCTTAGAGCAGAAGGGGAATTCTCGGACATGTCACTATGAAAACAGAACACTGTTAATGAGATCTTTGAAAGCACTCACACATCAGTGTTTGGATTTTTCTGTTAGTGGATGTTCGTTGTCTGCAAGGACACACTTGGTAGACTCCACCACACTGATCCCTTTGCTTGGAGTAAGAGCCCTAGAGTGTACCACCTCAGGGAATTGAAGCTGTCTGCTTCCTTCTGAGAGCCTACTGGACAGCAAGTAGTTTCATATGGGGTGATCTGCTAAGGCAGAAGTATAAAGGAAAAGAGTAGAGAGCGAGCGTTCAGCTGCAGCCTCTTAAATTCTTCCCCTGTGATGGTGGGGCACACCGTCCCTCTCATAAGTGTGGTCATTTAATTGCTTAGGCTTTTGCTGATAGTGTGGAACATTGTTGAATATGAACAGTCAGCAGTACGTTTGAAGGCTGTGACTGTCCTTTGATGGTGTCTGAGGTTTATTGGTTCATTTTATAATTCCAATCTGGGAACTCTGTTCGATCCAGATCTTACTTAAAACAAATAGACAAAGTGGTTTGGGAAACAGCTTCCTACTCGCCATGGTCAGAAACATCATGCCATTCTAATACAGATTAACCGCTCAATGGAAGTAACATGAGCCCTGATGGTTGCCGTGGGAACTTTCAAAAGAGACAATGGCCACCTTCCAAAACGTCGTGACTCGTTACATGGGCAGCTAGGTAGTCAATAATGCGTCAAATAACAAAGACCTGCCACAAAAAACCTCTGGTTCCCAGTGAGAGTAGAATTAAATATAAAACCTACTAGAGCAACTACACCAAAACTACCGATAGCCACTCCATCTTCAAGGACACCATGACGCTCTCCCACAACCAAATCAGAACGAACAAAAGAAACTTCATCCACAACAAAATCTCCACCAACTCCGACCAACCCCAAGTAACTCTTCAGTGTCATTCAAGAATTCACCAACCTATGCAGCGAAGCCACAGACATGACCCTGTCCCAAGACCTCTGCGACAAGCTTGGAACCTACTTCCACCTCAAGATCAAACCACCCTTGTGGGTGATCGACAACTTCGTCGACCACCCACAAGGCGCCACAGCCGCCCCCGCCTCTCCAAGACACCAGCCAGCCCACCGTCTCGAACTGGACTCCAATCACGACCGAGGACACCGCCATGACCATGAGAGGCATCCACTTGGGGACCCCCACCGACCCCTGCCCCCCCACATCTCCCACAGAGCCGCAGACACCATTGCACCTGAACTGCAACACACCATCAACGCCACCTTCACAACAGGCACCTTCTCAGATGACTGGAAACACGCAGATATCGGGCCCCTGCTCAAGAAGCCCACACCGACCTCAAACACTACTGGCCCATCTTGCTTCTCCCCTTTGCAGCCAAAGTAGCAGAAAAAACAGTCCACAAGGAACTGACACGATTCATTGAAGAGCACACCGTCCTCGACCCATCCCAATCTGGATTCCAAAGCAACCACAACATCAAGACCACCCTACGCGCCGCCACAGATGACATCCACACCCTCTTGGACCGAGGCCACTCCGCAGCCCTCATCCTCCTCGACCAGTCCTCAGCACTCAACACCATCTCCCACCGCACACTACTCACTAGACTACACAACACCGGATACAAGGAACTGCCCTGGGCTGGATCCACTCTTTCCTCACCGGAAGAAGCCAGAGGATCAGGCTTCCGCCCTTCATCTCCCCCCACGGAAACCACCTGCGGAGTCCCACAGGGATCATCACTGAGTCCGACCCTCTTCAACATCTACATGGCCCCCCTCGCAGTCCAACAACACGGCCACAACATCATGTCCTATGCCGACGACACCCAGCTCATTCTCTCCCTTACCGAAGACCCCACCACCGCAAAACTCAACTTCCAGAAAGGAATGCAAGAAGTCACATTCTGGATGACCAACAGCTGCCTAAAACTCAACGCTGAGAAGACAGAAGTCCTCGTCCTGGGTACCACCCCTTCAGCATGGGACAAAACCTGGTGGCCCACCGCCCTTGGAAACACCCCAACCCCTCAAACCACACCAAAAACCTCTGCATCGTACTCGACTCGTCACTCACCATGAACTAACAGGTCAACGCAGTCACCTCCAGCTGCTTCAACACCCTCCGCATCCTGTGCAAGATTTTCAAATGGATCCCCACCTAGTCAAGGAAGAAAGTCACCCACGCACTCATCACCAGCAGACTGGACAATGGCAACGCACTCTACGCTGGCATCAACAAGTCCCTACTCTGCAAACTCCAGACCATACCATACCGAACACCGCCGCCAGATTCGTCCACGGCATCCCCCAACACGAACACATCCGCTAACACCCACGGAGACTCCACTGGCTCCCCGTGGAGAAGAGTCACCTTCAAAATCCTCACCCACACCTACAAATGCCTACACAACAACAGACCGAGTACCTCAATGACAGAATAAACTTCCACGCACCCAAAAGAAACCTACAATCGTCCAACCTCGCTCTGGTCAAAACCCCGCGCATCTACTGAGCCAGAGAAGGCGGGAGACATTGCAGCCAAGACCTAGAACGAGCTACCGGCAGACGTCAGACTCGCTCCCTCCCTGAACACCTTCAGGAATGCCCTCAAGACCTGGCTCTTCAGCTGAACTGAGCTGTGTAACCTCCCCGCGCCTTGAGACCCTCACGGGTGAGTAGCGTGCTTATAATTCCCTGATTGATTGACTGATAGAGCAGGGATGGTTTAAAAGAGAGTTTTGGTTTTCTATCATCAGCTAATCCCTGCGGTTTTATTTTTCTACTCGGGTTGATGGATCTTTGCCATTGTTTTAGGTGAGATCAAGAGCTGTACATCACATTACATTATCACAATATTTATCTATATCAGGCAATAGTTTGTTATGAGTTAAAGGATTTTATTATTCACATTTTTAGTTAGTAATCTTTATTAAAGTCACAAGTTCAAGTCATCACTCTCAGTCATTGGAATCACATTAGAAGTCAATTATCAATGAGTAATCCATAATTCACAAAGTGCATTAAGCATGTTCAATATAGGAAAGAAAATCTCTACTCTAAGAATGAGAAGGAAAAGGCGTCTATCTCAAGAGTTTTTATATCAAGAGAAAGCATAAAGCTTCAGCATTAAAAGTCAGCTCAATAAATCAATAATCGATCAAAGGAAAACTTCTTATAAAGGTCAGTAGGTCTCAGAGCAGCGTGAAAGGAAATGGATGTGATGAGTTGGAATGTAGAATGGGGAAAAGTCTCCTGCTCTAGGAACACGCCCTATTATAGACAGACAAGAATACTGTTTCAATCCTCCTGTTGCTTCTTCTCTCTTCGGTTGACCAATCAACTTACTCCTTCACTACTCAACTTCTCTCAGGAACACAATTTTCTTCAGACAGCAACTTCTCACATTGCAACTTTGTCCTATCATCTCTAAGATTCTCATGATTTATTCTCCTATTCAAGCTTACATTCCCACATGTGAAACTTAATTTCTAACCTTTTAAATAACAAGTTTATTCATTAGCTACCAATAGTCTTTTTAGAAGTTGAAACATCTATATTAGCAAAAAGAAAAACATTTTGCACAGCAGCCATTCATTGAAAAAAACAAGTCTGTTTTAAAGGCCAAGATCAAGTCTAAATACTGAATTGACAATTTCTTAGCTCAGTTAACTTTAATATGGCTGTGTCTCAGCGTATTAGGCCTAGCATGATTGCCTAGTTCAATTTTGCATTGAATTGATGTTTTAAGTCTCATTATCTTTGCACATCATTTAATATTATTTCTACATATTTTCAAACACTTCTCCAGACGCCTGTGCACCATGCAGAAGGATCATTTCCACAAGATCACAGTCTATATGGTGAGCTGACCAATTGCTATGTACCAGCAAGGGTCTTCATCTAGGCGTGCTCTCACAAAATGAGTCATCCAAAAATGAGATGGGAAAGTCTTTGTGTCAGCCCCTCGAGTTTAGGCCCAAACCTCTAGAGTTCACTTAAGACACTACAGCTGAAACACCTTAACTACAGAAAACTGCTGAAAAGTGAGCTTTGGAAAATGACATGCACTGCTGTCTCCTCGCAACACATTTGACAATAACAACTCTAGCTTGCTTAGGCACAGTTGTCTGTTTTTGGCACAATGTTTGAAACACATTTATTGAACCTGGCTGCTTCTTGCAGCACCTTTGTGTAGGATAAAGTACACCTAGATACTTCCAGCCCTCTACTCTGTAAGAGCACAAGGAATCCAAATCTAATTGTAGTGCTTTTAATTGAAACCAGAGAATGATGCCCTGCATCAAGCAAACCAGGTCCTTTTATGTTGTAATTGGTTGAATTAGGCCCTCTTCAGACTTTCCATTGCATGCAAATGTTACAAGCTCAGGTGGGAATTCCCATTACAGTTTAAAAATGATAGAATCCTTTGTAAATAGATTACTGACAAATGCTTTTCATTCTGTCAAGGGAATTTCTGTCCATCCCAGATTGACTACAAGAAAAGAGACCGGTCAACCAACCACATTAGAAGAGGAGCGCCCATAGCGTAGCCTTCGGATCTCCTTTCTGCCAAGTTTATTTTTGGTTGCAACACCTTGTAAAGCTGATAAATATAAGTTTTTTTTAAAAATAGAATAGAACGAACTCATCATCTCCAGGCTTCCTCCCTAAAAAGATTTTTAAAGCAGGCATGTATTCATACACCCACTCACTCATACAGCCATTATATATATGTGGCTAGGCAATGGAAGACGGCTGTGAGAAATTGGTGTCGCATATCCAGGTACTGCACCCCATCCTTGCTGTACACAGGCCAAAGACCTTACGCTGTAGGGGCCTTATGCCATGGGAGTGGGCCGAAGGGCCTGATCAGAGGATCAACCCTGTACAGTGGCTGCACCTTTTCAGCATAGGATTGACTTCAATTGAGCACATCTGCCAAACACTAAATCAGGCCTTTAGTTTTTTGTCACATAATGAGCATGTGACATTTTTGGTTGAGGGATTTTCTTTGTGTTGGTCAGTCTGCCCAGAAGCATAGCTGAAGTTGAAAACGGTTCTCTTGTACATATTAAGGAAACAATAGGGAAATAACCCAGTTAGCCTCTTTTGCTGTAGATCTCTCCTATAGTAAGGAGTGTAGTGGCATGTTCAAAAAGGACAACTACTACTTGAGTGTGGAATAATACAGTCAAGGGAATCAAATAAATCTTTCCAATGATTTCTAAGATTTGCGAATCGTCCATGGCACCACAGGAATACCCTGGAGCCACAGACCCGGTTCCACGTACTGTGGTTTCAAAAAGGCTTACAATGTGGAAAGTGTGAATTGAACCACTAGAGTACTACATTTCAAGTTTTTCCTAGCCATAGTATCAAACATTCAAAATGAAAGTGTTTCTTTAAAAGTTATGGGATTTTTAGCACCTGTTTTCAAGTTGCTGAACCCGATTGGTGTGGCGCCGCGGCCAGGGCGACTGACGCTGGAATCTGGGGATCAGGGTTCGATCCCCGGCTCTGGCGGCAGGTTAGCCCAGCACCATGTGACTCTGGGCAATAGCTTGCTTAATCTTCCCGACGGCCCCCAGCGCCTAGAGACCCTAACGGGTGATTGTGCGCTATACAAATGTGGATTATTATTATTATTATTATCTTGCTTGTGGTTCTGCAGCATAATTTATGCGGATGCTGTAGATTATTGGCTAATCTGAAATTCCCTCAAAAAGTAAAGAAACTAACTGATTTGTTAAAGTCCCAACACAATCCAAAAACAAGCACTCATCTCAAAAGACCAAGCCCACTCTTTGGAAGATGGCATTTTGTCTTTGTCTCTTGATAGGGAGAGCTAAATTGAATATGTTGGCATCATTGCATCTTAGCCCACTGGAGAAAGCTAGACGGCATATAGAACCTCAGAGGGAGAATCTTTACAGCCACATCAGGATGAGGATGGTGTGGTGGTAGCTTCTACTCAAGGGCTTCTACCGCACCTCCGCCTGGAAGGGAGTATTTGGTGTGGCAATTTGGTCCCACCCTGCAGGGCAGAAAAAACGTAAATGGCCATAAGGTCACTAAAGAGTACAGAAAATATCTCCTGGTTATGCACCCAAATGAGTACTCCAGAGTGGAGATGCAAAGGCAGTGCTTATCACCTCACATATTAAGTCACTTCTTTTTTTTTTACCGTTTTATTAAGCGTGAACTTGCCCCGAATCGGACATCAGAGCGTTTTACATAGCACCAGTTGCTTTACATGAGAACACATTCATTTTCTTTCCACTTATGACATGTTAAAATAAAAAAAGGTATAAGAATGGAGATTGATCGTTTGCACAGGGATGGGTGCAAGACCAGTGCCTGAAGGGACCCTCCTCCAGGTCTAGGGGGCCAGGGTAGCCTTATCCTGCCATCTAATGTCTTTTTTTTACCTTTTTATTTTTAGGACTTGGAACTATCCATGTTGATATGCTGGAAGCATATACATTCACTGAAAAAAACACGTTATAATTGGGTGTTGAAATAAGATACAAACTGACATAAAAAACCCAAAGCCATTATAGTTTAATGAACTAAGTTGCACGCTCATCATACACTGCTTATGTTTTTTAATTACATCATTTAGTACATCACTCATGGCATCTCAGTCATATCCTCCAGCCAGACCATGCTTCCAATTTGCACCGTGACTTGGATTTAGTTCCTAGGATCCCACAAACGCCCTGCCCCCAAACCTCTGCAAACATCAAACCTCCACTGCACATGATCTTCAGCCATATGTAGGACAGGTTTGACATGGAACGTAGCCTGTGGCCAGGGTCTGCACCCACCCCTCCTCAGTAAGCCAACCCCCACTCCGCACAGACTTTGGACATTCACAGTGGAAGTTGTCTGCAAGGCCTGGCGTCACACCAGACAGTGCATCTAATATACAATAGAAATTGGGCAATCAGCTTGCCCTATGGCTAGACTGTGAGCCCATCCTCAGCATGTGTCCAACCCTACAGTGCATGTCCTTAGCCATGAGCAGTGGAGTGTGGCTCTAGGGCCTAGGCTGTGGCAAGGTCCTGTGCCCACCCCTCCATGACCACCTAACACTCTGTTTGCTCAGCCTTCACCGCTTCGCAGAAAAGTTGACCAAAGGATCTATTGTTCAGTGATATTCAGTGGCCAGCTCTAAAGTGACCATTCCCCCAATGCACCCATCCGTTGTCCTTTGGGTGAGTACAAGTACAAAGAGAATGACATCCAGCTGTTCTGAAATATCCACTTTCTTTTCCGTCTTTTGAAAGCTTATAGGCAATCTTATAAGAGTCCAATTATTGATTTAGCTTATCGTATTATTCCTTGTTTTTGAAGCTTATAGCATAATGTTAGAACCATTGACTGACTTCATTTAGTAATTTCAATAGTGTTATTTAAATATAATCAGTTATGCCATCAGTGATGTCACTTAACAAGTCACGAGTGATGTAATATGAGAGATCATAAGCAGAGCATGATGGGGCGCAAGTTATGGTTAGTTGACTAAACTAGAACTGGCATATTTCAGTGGCTTTGGGCTTTTTAACTGTAGCTACATGTCTTATTCCAAGACCTAACTATAACTTCAGTTTGGCTGTGAAGGGGCCTTTATTAGTACAGCAGCTCTAAATAATGTCTTATTGGGCCAAATACACCATGCCTGTGAAAATAAATGTGCCAATACAATATTATTTAGAGCTGTTGTACTAATAAACGTCCCTGCTCACATTTATTGCTTCAGTGTAAATGTCAAATTCATGATATTACTTCTGTATAGCAACATTGGTATGAAAATACACTGCTTAGTGTCTCACAGAGAGTGTTAATGTGACGTGGCCAAGCAAATCATTAAGACTAACACTCAGAAGACCTCATTCAGTGTACCTTTATCTTGAGGCATGGAATTCATTTCTTACATCCTGATTTTGGGTAAATACCTCTGTTTATAACTACTAAATGACAAAACGGCATGGCATACCCAACACATGCTGAGTGTAGTATATTATTTATCACCCTAGATGCAGGAGGCGAGCGGTAAACATTTCACTGCTGAGGCTCCGCCTTTCGTGAGTCCTGGCCCCTTCCAGTACTCAACTATGGTAATCATTGTCAAATTGCATATGTTTCCTCAGCGGGGCTGCAAATGGTCAGGGCAGACTTCCTTGCCATCTCTCTCTGGTAAAAACGCCCAGTATGTGTTATTGTTTTCATCACAATGTGGTCTGAACCACTGCTTACAGACCATACTGCCCTCCATGGTAGGGAAGGTGAAAGGATTGGGTGGTGAAGGGGATCTGCATCAGATGGGGAGATTCCTGTAAACCTCTCAGACTCCATTTAACACGATGCTACATTGGCACATTGCGCAACATTGGAGGAGGCAGGACGTTTAAGGCATTTTCCTTTAGAGTATAAGGGGCTCAAGAAGTATTGTGGTACTTTGCTGCCTGTATTAAGGTTTGACAGAATTGTGGGGCAGTCCTATGCCCTTCTGTACCCAATCACAGTATCTAGGCACGCTGTGAAAGGGAGGTGAGTCAAATAATCCAGGCCTATATAAGCCCTGTTACTCCACCAGAGGGAGTGTACAGAGGAGAGCCTAACCTCCTATCCCTATTTTTGGAGGCAAGTGGGAACTGTTAGAAAGGGGGAGGGGCATGTTTAGGGTCTCCCTTCCAAAAATCGATTCATTTTGATATGTCTTAATGTCTTGTGACCGGAATAGGGTTGGAAAACATTAATATTTTACTGACTCCTCAAAGGAGGTGATCACCTGTTTGTGAATGGTCAAAAAAAGATTTTTACGAGTAGGCAGTGATCCATGGGACCACTGGCTACTCTTAAAAAATGGTTTTGCAAACCTTTCTCTTTTTTTTGTAAATACATCTAATTTTCCTTTAAAAAAGAAAAGAAATAGCTTCATTTAAAAACAATCATGGACATGGTGGCCACCCTACCTGTGATGGCAGCAAATTGTAGTGGGTTGTAGTTTGAGACCTACCTCATCAATATTCATGCGGTAAGTCTAATTGCAACCTGCTTCAAATCTGTATTTTGTGAACCAACCTACTATTATATAGGTCGGTTTAGGAAATACACTTGGAAAAATTGGTGCATGAATTGTGACCACTTTGAGTAATTCCAGTGTACACAATGCTGTAAATGGGCCAGTACTGTCTGGTACTTGGTACTTGCACTTCTTTAATTTGAGAAGGAGAGTACTGGCACTTCTCGGCACTGCTGCAATACACTTGATGGGAGAGTACCAGCACTTCTCAGGAGCAAACAGGTACTCTAAATAGTGAGTACCTGCACTTCTGGATTTCCATTTAAAAACACTGAGTGTATGTACATCTGGGGGTCGATTCCGATCTGGTAAAAAGCGCTCCGAATTGCCGTTCGGAGCGCTTTTCCCGTACGGATCGTACACTGCAACGTCCCCCGTACATATGACGAAGTACGATTCGTACCAGGAGCTGGACTCCGTACGAATCGTACAGGGACCGTACGAATGAAATCCCCGTACGAATCTCCCTCGGAACCCGCTGTACGCGACATCTGTACGGTTCGCGGCTGGTTTATACGACCCAGCAAGTACGATTAATGTCGGGTACGCACCGTACGACCCTTTTTTTACAGGAGCCAAAAACAGCAGTAAAAGCAGAGTTCACGCTGAAACAGGTACGGAAAGGCCCCCCCCCCCAGGTACGGCACGTACCCCCATGATCGCAGGGGTATGCGCCATACCCCTGCGATCATGGGGTGTACGCGCTGTTCACCCAGCGTACATGAGGTACGCACCGTACCCCATGTACGCTGGGTGTACGGTGTGTACCCCATGTCCGCTGGGTGTACGGTGCGTACCCCCCATGATCGCAGGGGTACGGTGCGTACCCCTGCGATCATGGGGGGGTACGCACCGTACGGTGAATGTGCGCTTTTCCGTACGAATCGCCCTTACCTGACGTGGACCGTACGAATCGCGTCCTGATACCCCGGTTCGGATCGTACTCGTCGAGTCGTACGGTGTGTGTACGAGTCGTACGGAGACGGCTCTGGATGCGAATCGTACGGACGAGAATTTTACCAAATCGGAATCGGCCCCAAAGTCTTATACGTACTATCTTTTTTGTATTTCATTTTAGCGTGAACAAAGCTATAGTGCATTGTAGAACAATAAACCTTGAAAAAGATAACTGAGGCAAAAAGCAGAAACGCCATGTAACAGCAAGGAAGAAGCTAGGTAGATTATTATGCATTTGTCTCAAGCCCAACAAGTGCGAATGCAGAACTAGACTTTCATAATTCAATAATCTTTAGTTTTTCATTCCGAGCTGATAACATTTGAATACCTCTGGTAAATATTTTATCACTGCCTTTATGATACTTTTATTGGTATTCGATTTAATGGTTCCCAGTATATAATAGAAGAGAGTGCACTGCTGACTTTTAGGATGTAGCTCCAGAGATTGAGTAAATCCAATTATTCAAAGATTTAAGAATGCATCTCACAGTTAATAACACTCTAATTATTTTTCCTAGTTAGTACACTTATGAGGTGTAAAGTACAATTTACTCACTGTAGTAACTTTGGCCTTTAATTACACATTTCTTTTCTGTAGTTACACTCACTAAATAGATAGGGACAAATAGGGAGGACGGGGGAGAGCAGTTTTTAATTTCAGATTCTGAAGGATCCTTCACACCCATGATGATTTGTTCATTTATCATTGTTTTGCAAAATTTTAAAGTGTTTTCTGATTGTTCTTTTTCCCCTCCCTTTTCCTTCCCCGCATTTCTTATGTTATACTATGTATTCTTATTTATACCATGTTTAATAAACTTTTATTGAACTTAAAAAAATAAAAAGAGTTCAGGATTGCTTTGGTGAGCAACTTTACTATACTCTTGCATAACAGACCCCTCAGTCTTACATATGGAACAATTCCAAGGCATTTTGAAGAAAACATCTGTACCCCAGTGCAAAACAAGTGCAGACGCTCTGCTATCTTTAGGCAGCGAGCAGGGGTTAGAATGTGTTGTACATTTAGCTAGAGACTTCCAGTTCAATGGAGTGCTTTAAAGTGATAGATCTGTGGTACTCAGATTAACTCAACCAAGACGGATTTGCCTGTAATTTGTCTTATTGGAATGAAGCTTTGTGGCCACTAATTTAGGCAGGGCCACTAGGTTAATGCGGCAGGATTGAGTAAATTATGCAGCAGGATCGAGTAAATGATGCGGCAGGATTGAGTAAGTTATGCGACACAAAAGGGCAAATTATGTGGTACAATGCTGTATATTTTATAATTGTGTTACTTCATTATTTTGTACTTTTTGCACTTGTTACTGCTGTCTGTGCATTGGGTGCACCTCAATTGTACCAGTTTAATAACCAAATATAGAAATAAGCAACAGAAAGATAACCAGTCAACCTTTGTAAAAGGCCTTCTTTTACGCAGCAACATGTGCCGCTGCGTTTTAGTAACTTTTGAAACGTTTGAGCTAGAAACAATTTTTTGTTGTTAAAATCTGCAGAATATGCAGCAGTTGATTATGTGGCAAAGGGCAAATTATGCATAAATCGCCGCACAATCGCACAATTCCAGTGGCCCTGATTATAGGACATCCTTGACCCATGTAAACTCTGTGTGCAATCTTGGGCTTCACATTGACACTCACCTGTCCCTTGAAACCCAGTATGGAGGATTCTTTCCATATTGCAGTAATAAATGCTTTAATCACGTATTTATTAATGAACCGCATTTTTTCGTGCAACAGTAGAAAATGGCCAGTTTATCCACTGAATTCTCAAGGAGCGATCATACTTGTGTCACACAGCATGCCTTGCACTTGTTACCCATCAGGAAACTAATGTCAAAGCTAAGACGATAGTCAACAGTGTAGCACATCTACAATCACCAAATTGTATTACTCCACTTCCAGCGGTACAGTCCAGGCCTTAAAATTCCTTCAGCCACTTAAGTTCTGTGCCTAAATTCAAACTTTTCGTTATTGAGGGTGTTTTTTCACTGTGGCTCCTGCTTAGCCCTGGAGCTCCCTTCCTGAGCCCCTATGCATTCGGTCATATCTATTAAAATTATGTTGTAAACTCAAAACTTTTCTTTTTATGCTCCAATTCCATTGTTTTTCCACTACTCCCTTTTCATCATGAGCTACGGGTCGTCATATTGCGCACTGAGAAACTATAGTAATCATGCGATAAAGACATTATTTCAATTTAACATAATCTTAAGCAGTGCTTAATTTGAGCTGGTGGTTGCCGGTGGGGCCCACTGACACTCATTTTTGGGGCTGATGTGGCCCAGTGGCACTTATTTTTCCTTATCAGACATTTCCCGAGAGCAAGAGAGGGGAAAACACATAAACGGGAAGGAGGGAGAAGGAAGAGAAGAAGTAAAAACCGTCAAAGAAAGGAGGATCCTAAAGGAGTGAGATAGAGGGCAGGAAGCCTCTGGCAGTGTATTAAAGAGGCCTACATTGGATTCTGGACTACGCAGCCTTGGTATTCGGCAAGTGGAAATTTAGTAGCACTGGCTGCTGTCGTTTGAGCAGTGCTTTGGACACCAGCACTCATTATGTTACAAATTAAGCACTGAATTCTTAACAGCTTCGAGTACCCACTGTTAGCCAGTAGCGGCTGGTGTGCAAGCAGAGTGACGGGCAGGGGTAGTGGATGACAACAGACGACAAGGAGTTAGGGGGAGGGAGGGGAAATGGACAACAAAGAAAACATTATTAAAAAATAGGGAGAAAAGAACTTACCTGCCGCCCGCCGCTCTTCTGCTCCGTGTCCTCGCTGCAGCACAGGCTCCAAGGCTCCCCTGCAGTCAATCCTGACGCTGCTCACATGCTTGAAAGCTGCGTCAGGATTGGCCTGAGCTCCATGAATGAGTGCTCCAAGAAAGACTGGGAACCTGTGCTTGCTGTATCCAACACTGCAACGCAGCTGTGCTGAAGACCGATCAGTACGCATGTCGGTTTTGCGATCCAGAGA
Source organism: Lissotriton helveticus (assembly GCF_964261635.1). NCBI lineage: Eukaryota > Metazoa > Chordata > Amphibia > Caudata > Salamandridae > Lissotriton > Lissotriton helveticus. The sequence continues at coordinate 1,546,549,922 of NC_136067.1, read as the reverse complement.
CGGCCGGCCAAACCGACATGTGCACTGATAGCAGTGCCCCCCGCTCCCTCTCACCACTGCCATTGCGATGGCCCTGCCTTTAGAACCTGAAAAATAAAACTATAATAAACCAGTTTTATTATTGCTTTATTTTCCATGTTTTGAGGTTAGCAGGGTGGTGAGGGAGCGACTATCCTCCGCCGTAGCGGAGGAGCCGCCACTGCTGTTAGCTGTCAGATCTTTTGACTGGGTGTGAGTGTTTGATTGGTTCAGATGCTCCGTCCATCACCACCCCCTTTTGTACCGCTTTGGCCGTCACAAGTGTGGCAGGGTATGCTCAGACGTGAGTCCCTTGCTCACTTTGCCACTGGATTCAAGCAAGCCGGGCTGAAGACGGCTGTAATGCCAGAAACCGGTCCTCGGAAGCTTGTTTCCGGTCCAGGGAAGGCATGGCTTGGCAGTTCGGGCTGGACTGTTCCCATGAGGCACAGGGTCAGACTGATTTGCATATAGCCATGTCTGAACTGGGGTGGCAGAGTGGGCTAAAGAACGGTGATGGATCAAACCCAGATCTTTTGACTGGGTGTGAGTGTTTTATTGGTTCAGATGCTCCGTCCATCACCACCCCCTTTTGTACTGCTGTTAGCTGCAGCACATTTAATAGCCGTAAATTACTAGTGGAATTAATTTAACCATCTTTGCAAAAGGAATTTGCTACTACTAGTTAATTTTCACAGTGACATTTACCAACCAGAGTAACACACTGGATAGCCTGCAAACAAATAATTTTTCCACATCAGAATGGGTAGCTGCTCGTCATCCCTTTTCAATAGCAGACCAAGACCCCCATTCTAAGCTGATGGGTAATTCTAATGGTGGAGACATTAGGGCTGGAGTTACCCATTGTGGTCAGTATCTCCACCGTAATTACCGGCAGTTGTCGCTTTCCAGCTCTGGAACGGAGAATAACATGCTGGACCTGAGATCACAGGGTCTAAACCAGTGCTTGAAATGAAAAAATAGAAGTGGAGGTACTACCTGCTTGTTTCTGAGAAGTGCCAGTACTCTCCTATTAAAAGTATTACTTCACTCTTGAGAAGTGCCGGTACTCTGCCTCTCAAAATAAAAAAAGGCTGGTACTCAGTACCGGACAGTACCAGCCCATTAAAAGCACTGGTACAATCGCTCATGCAGCTTCTGAGTCCTACAGCCAGATTCATCAAGCCAAAATCGGCTCGCAAAGGGCCAGATTCTGAGAATCTGGCCCTTTGCAAACGCTATTTTTGCATTTGGGATTCATCATCCCAAATGCAAAAATCGCAATTCTAGAAATCGCTAAATTGCGAATAATTGCATTTAAGGAATCTCAACTTGAGATTCCTTAAATGCAATTCATGAACCAATGAGCAATCTGGGGCCGTTATTTACCGCGAAGTCTAACTACGTGGTAAATAGCAAAAACTTAGAAAAATGCACTTCAGTGCATTTTTCTAAGTTGTATGTTACACACACACACATGTCCTTTGGACATGTGTGTGCGCAACACCAGTGTACATTACCATTTCAGGGGTGCTACAGGGTGTCCTTTGGACACCCTGGCACCCTTGAAATCGCTTCCTTATTTGCGATTCGCTAATTGCTAATCGCAAATAAGGAATGACTCCCCATTCATTCCTATGGGCCTAAAGGCCCATAGGAATGAATGGGAAAGCCATTTCTTATTTGCGATTAGCAATTAGCGAATCGCAAATAAGGAAGCAGTAGAAATCGCAAAAAATATTGCGATTTCTACATGCATCCCGTTTTGCGAGTCTTTAATAGCGATTCCTTAATATTCGCTATTAAGGACTCGCAAAACAGGACTTTGATGAATCTGGGGGCTAGTCTGTTTCCACAAGCACATTTGGTATTTCTGGGTGTGTTCCTAAACCCGGCAAAACTCAGAATTCAGTGGGCGGTATCCCACATATGTGCACCGCTCAACTCTGAATTAGGCCCACACTAATGATGTCTTCATTAAGAGACAGATGGGCCACACCTGATGCAGCTGCACAACATCCTATTAAGGCTTCAGCCAATCAGAGCTGCATTCCAGACTGTGACACCCAATTTCACATGGATCAGGCGGTGGAGAGGAGTGTTGAGCACATCCTGCCCCTTTATTTTGTTTTGGCTGTGTCTATCAATTAGTGCTGGGAGCTGTCCTGCAGATAAACTGGCCCAGGTGCACAGCAAGTGGATATATGCATGCAAGCTTTGCTATTTTCAAAATAATTATGCAGCTAATTTACAGCGCCAATTAGCCTCATAAATGCACATATGGTACTGAAGTGAGCGGAAACTCGCAGTGTTGCACTAGTAGTAAATTATTGCTCCGTGGAAGAAACTCAGGCCAGAATATTCAGTTTTTCAGTCTGAGATTATCTGGTTTTAAAAGGTTTCTCCTGCAAAAGGAAGTGCTGTTGTAAAATGTCTGAAAAACATAAGAAATGTAGATAGAGAGATTTCGATTTCTTTAGTAAGTTATTATTATTATTTTTTTTTTTTGCATTTAGGATTTTTATGTATCTAGCCCAACTTTCATTTCGCAATAGTTGAGGAAATTAGGTAAACATGTCTCTGTTTAGAACGGCTGGTTAATCTACCGGAAAATGAAGTTGAACTTTGCAGTTTTTTGCACTGCACTGTTTGTATGTAACAAATTGAGGTCACCTGCCTGTTGCAAACGTTTGTGATCTGATACTTTATGGCCATTGCTTCAGTTGAAGTGAACCATGAATGCAATTATCAGCTGGCAGGATGTGAAATAACACTAACCAACAGCAAGGTGGTGTCCTTGGGGAAATCTAAACATCAGGCCACCTTGTTTTGAGAAGAACCGGTGCCATTTCAGGAGAGTAGCACTATGGAAATAATGATGGTGCTGTATCGGGAAACATCCTTTACAACGCAACTTTAACTCCGCACTACCATTACAACACAGCTATTACAACGCAAGTCGTTGCAACGACTTGCGCTGGAGGGCGCTGTAGGATAGGGAATAGTTTAATTTTCTATCCAACACCTTCCCTACTATCCACGGGGTCTGGAGTTGGAATAGAAAATTAAACTATTCCACTATCCAGCGACCCCCAACGCAAGTCGTTGTAACGACTTGCGTTGTAAAAACTGCGTTGTAATGGCATGCGGAGTAAAAGCATGCGTTGTGATGACATACATCCGCTGTATCTGATGCAAGTGAAGAGTGGGCCCGGCAGATCTGATTTCTCATTGAGCACAAAAAAGACACTTGAATGGGGTGCTAGGTACTGGTAGTTTAAAACCCTGTGATTTATTTACCAGTGTGCCATTTGTCAGAGTGATGTTTGCTTTTTAGCAACAGTTGATAGAGTGGAGTGACTGTGTACCTGTGTGGGTTTGAGGTGAAAAAGGTCTCAGAAAGCTAGTATGTTACTGCAAAGCCTGAAGAATCAATCAATCATTTCTATAGCGCAGTACTAGCACCCCTAGGGGTATCTGGGCTCTGAGGTTGCTGCGTCTGTGTCGAAAAGCCAGGCCTTGAGTTGCTTTCTGAAGATTGCCAGGGAGGGTGCTGTTCGGAGGTGTAGGGGGAGGTTCGTCAACCCCGCGGACACCGGGGCTGGTGAACCCAAGGGCGCATTTGGTTCAAATCCAGCCTTGTTCATTGGGGCAATGATAATTGTAGGGGCAAAGACCTTTCATGGGTGAAAAGGCTCAGCTCTCTCTCCTGGATCCCTCCGAGTATACGTGTTTGACGTTATTTATTTGGCAAAAAGTTTTACCATACGTTTCAGAAATGATCCACAGGCTACTAAAAGCAATTTGATGATATAAACAATGATGCTAGGCATACAATACTATTTACAACAAGGGGTGGTGAGGGACAGAGTCTCTGAATTAAGCAGAATACTCTCACCCAGGCATACAATACAGCTGGAAAGTAGTCTAGTTAAACAGCTGATGATTTAACAATAGCGAGGAGCAATGAGAAAAGGAGTTATAGTCGTTCACTTTGCTGCTTAAATGTCCATTGGGATCTTGATCAAAAATATTGTTGGGTGGTGATAGATAGTACATATCTTGTGGTTGTGGACAGATATACCATTTGAGCCCACAGAGGTGTCAATGTACACGCGTCTATCACATTGGACCACAAATCTTTGGGCTGAAGTAAACGGGGAGATGTTGGCAGGAGGGGCTGAGATTGGACAGGGAACATTTCTACTAATCACAGTGGATGCATAGTATATAATTTATGTTATGGGTGTGCTTAACCTAAGGCATTTCAGTGCTGTCCAATCCAGTGATAAATAGCACATACTTTGAGGTTGGGGGAACACAGGAAGGAGAAGTGTTAGCTGTCATCAGCAAACTGGCGGTAAAAAGCAATGAAAGGAGATGTGATGAGCGACAGTGGTAGGGCCGAAAGGCAGAGGCCTATGAAACTTAAGACATTGCCTTCAGGAATTCCCAATTATAGAGGGGCATCTGTGGAGTGGAACACCTTCATGACGTTGATTAGATATGACCTTATAGAAGGAGATGAATAGGCTGTACTCTTAGTTAAAATGGCAATGGAGCCTTTCTTGAGTAGACTTTAAGACCTCTAAGGCGCTGGCTGTTGTTGATGCTGCCTCTTTCTTATATAGAAAAATTGTGTCAAGAAGTGGTTAAAGGCAACAATGGTAGATATAGTCACTAACAGCTCTCAGCCTGCCCTATGACCTTGGGCAAATTACTTTTTCCTTATTGGGTCCATATTCCATAACTCAATATTGAGAGCACTAAGGGCCCAACTTAGAGGAGGACGGTAAAGTAGTCCAAACAATGGTACATTTATGCTCTATGCTTCTGGAAGGGGATGCATTCTATTTTGTGTTCCATAGATGGCGAAAATTCCGGCGGGGAAGACTTCTCCAGCTCCAGAATCAGGTCTGCTAGGTGCCACGGTAACTCCACTATACATTTAAAAAAAAAAAAAAGAAAACATTTACAAACAACTTTATTGCTTTTGGTAACAAAGATATCCATACCATATCCAGCCATTTCTGGTCATCATCATAGGAAATCCTGATAGCATTTCGCACATTAAATAAATATTACAGGGGCAACATCCCCATAGCATTTATAATAGCAAGCCAAGCCCAAAGTGCAGCAGAGAAAGAAAAACTATTTTTTGTTTAAGTTGGCTAATACAACAACAAAATACCAATGAAACTAGGCGTATTGCAACAAATAGAATATACATCTTAAATTTTGGTAGTTACCAATAATACATTGGAGAAAAATGAAATAGTTTATGGACAAATGTGCAGTTTTTGACATAAAGTGCTGTTGTGCTTTTCATACCATATTGTTAAGTAGCGAAATAACTTGTTCTATTTAATTTCTCATACAGAAGTAAAAACTTTACCAAAGTGCAATTAAGCTGTGGATCATTCAGATCAAGACACTTAAGTATAGCGGATCTGCAGGTGTGGATGACCCTAGTGTTGATTTTTTTTTTTTTTTAATAAAAGATGATTCGATTTTAAAACTGGGCATATGCATATCAGATGGACGAAGTCCTGCTTTGCTGCACCACAAACACTGTATGACATTGGTCCATTATATTTCCAGGTTGGTTGGTCAGCATAAGACGGTAATGCACCAAGGCGTATTGCTAGTAGCTTTCCTTTTAGGTGTAGGGAGTATGTTATACTCAAGTATTCTGCGGGTTGTAATATGGAATACGATTGCAAGACCATCCATGCGTGGGCACGTTTGCTAATTATGTTTTTATCTTCAATTGGCGAGTGCCTTTTTGACACTTTATTCAATATTTGTCAAAATGACGGAAACAGTAAGTTCTGTTGCCAGAGGTCTGGCACGTTTTTTTAACTTTATGGATGACTGTAGGTACTTGGTGTAAGCTAATTGGGAATCATCTTCGTGTGCCTTTCAGAGAGCGTTATTGAGTGGATTTTGACGGTTTGACCAGATTTTTTACAGTAATTTTATTCATACATATCTTCTCGTTAAATGTTGCTGCAGCAGTCCAAATTTCAACCAGAATTCCCTGGAGAAGAGTTCCGCGGTAGGCCGAACACTGTTTTATAAGTCCTTATTTGAAGGCTTTCAAGGGTTCCTGGGTCTTTACCATGCTAAACTTCACTCGCGTAGGCCAGGGTCGGCAAGAGTTTAGCTTTAATGACTGCTAATTATGGCTTAAACGATGGCCAATTTAGGCTGTTTGCTACTGAGCAGAAGGCATACATCAGGCTATTTCCTTTCCTAATTTGATTCTCATGATATGTTTGGAATTCAAGTTGGTTGTCTATGTGTAAGTCGAGGTACATGTAATTTTTAACCGCCTCCAGGTTTGTATTACCAAGTTTAAATGGTAGATTTTTATGGGCGCGATGGCTTCTGGTCATGACTTTTGTTTTTGCTATGTTTATTTCTAGTCAATTTACCTTGGCCAAATATTCCAGTTTGTTAATCGCTCTTTGAAGCCCTACTCTTGTGCATCTTAGCAGGACTTTATCATCTGCAAAAGATAGATGTGTAACATGTAGTGGCCAAGGCATGGTGGATGCAAGTTTACCAGATCTAGTTTTGACGAGAGATCGGATATTAAAACGATTAAACAAGTGAGGGGCTAAAACGCAACCTTGTTTTAGTCCTGCTTCAGTGTGTATTTTCCTTGTAAGTCTCGTGCCATCTGCTACTTTGACTTGCATTCATGTGTTTGTATACAACTGCATTATGGCTTTGGAGAGTTGGTACTGGGAGTCCCCACTGCCTTAGTTTGTGCCATAAGAGGCCTCTTTTCACTTGGTCAAATGCTGCCTTCAAAAGTATGAAACATAAATGAAGATTTTTGCGCTGCTGCATCTGCCATTAATCCTAGAGCTAGAATATTTGTATTGGTGCCGGAGCCACTGCGGAATCCAGACTGGTTAATAGGGATTATATTGTTAAAATCTGAGCAGTATTGCTGGTCTCTGAGGATTAGTGAAGTGTAATATTATTGATTCAGAGCATATTAGGGCAATCATTCTATAGTTTGATGGGTCTGTTCGATTCCCTCCTTTGTACACTGGATTAATTATTGAGCCTTTCCAACTTTCGGGAAGTGTACTTGTACTGACAACCTCGTTAAACAAACGTGACAATGGGGGTGCCCAAAAGTCAGGATCACATTTATAAATCGCCTGCTGAATACCATTTGGGCATGGGTTCCCATCCATTCAGCGCGATTTTATTACTTTAGATATTTTATCTTCTGTGTATTGTATTGAAGGTACAAAGTGGTCCCACCATTTACTCCGAATCTTCGCATGTTTTTTTGTGCAGTCCCTGGTTTCATATACCGTTTTTTCCTGCTGGGCACACCAGCCCATTCCACTAAGCCATTGAGACAACAAGGGCGAGCCTTCCTTCTACAAGCTATGTTCTGTTTGGCCTTCCTAAGTAGTGCCCGACCAGCCCTCGTACTCTCTGTCCTTTAAGGATTCAAAGGAGGAGAGATTGTGGTTAGAGTGCCACATTCCACCCTAGCACCTCTGATAATGTTTTAGTCACTACCCTCCTGTAGTTCACAATAACAGGGCATGTCCATACCATATGATAAACACCTGCAGGAGCATTTGGACACCTAAAGCATGTAGGACAAGGGAGGAGGTGTGCCTTGTGGAGGCGGCTGGGGGTGAGGTAAGCACATTGGAGATTGTAGGTACAAGCGTTAGTCTAGACAAAATTCGGGCCCATCTTGCAGTCTTGCCAATTGTCATCTTCCAGCTGTTCCATCCAGCACTTTCACTGAGTGCACAGTTGTGGTAGCTTGCTAGATGTGTTAATGCTCATAGATCAATAGGTCTGGGAAATTCCCCCATTTGATAGACCACCTGTCAGGAGTTTAACCTCTAGGGAACTGAGTTCAGGAAGTGTCGTGCCTAGAAAAATGTGTGCTCTTAGTGCATGCCGCAGTTGAAGATATTTATGATATTGAGTATGTGATATATATACAGCATAAGTGTGCTGAAGCTCTTGAAAGGAATAGATACATGTACCAGACCAAACATCCCCCAGCAGGGAAATGCCTATTGTGTCCTAGTGAGTTAAATTCCTCCAGGTCAGCCGTTTCATGTAGCCATCTGCCTCTCCACAAAGGGGTCTGTAGAGTAAGTTTGGAGTCCCAACCGGTGTAGCGAAGCATGCCAGCTGAGAAAGACCATGTGGGTCACTTCGGGCAGATTCTTAGGGATTTGGGTGTCATAAAGCTTTACCAGCATGACCTCAAATCTCAGCGAGGTCAGCTCCGTCCTATATGCTGGCTCCAACCCCTCCATGGTGTGCCAATTATTTATAACTAGGACTTAAGACGCTAAGTAGAAGAGGTATAGATTAGCCATACCCAAACCCCCATCATATGGCAACTGTTGACATCTCGCAAGAGGTAATCTCAGCCTAGATTTGTGCTGAGAAAGGCCGCCAAGGAATCCATATCTTGGAATCATTGTGGGGGTACCATTTGTGGGAAATGCTGAAAGAGAAATAGAAACCTTTGCAATATCATCATTTTGTGAAGGGCAATCCTTCCCATTACTTTGAGCGGGAGGGTTTGCCACTTTTTCAAATCTGCTCTCACCTTTCAGATCTTCTGGGTAAAATTTAGATTCCACACTATCTCAGTATGGAGTGTAACGTGTATTCCCAGGTAGCAGAAGCTCAAGAGTTGTCCTGGAATGACAGTTTGCCACTCAACGCGTTCTCGGGAGTGTGGAGCGGAACAAGCACTCATTTTGAGTGTTTAACCTGTAGGCTGGAAGTGTGACCAGAGATGCTTCTAGGAAAAATCTGTATCTCTGAGATGTGCATGCAGTCGGCAGCTGGCATGATTATAAGGTCTGTACATGTGGCTGATAATGGGTGTCTTGACACTGTCTGGAGTGCCATGCCACATTCGCTACGTAGCACACAAGCCAAGGGCGTCCACCCAGCTGGAGAGTTGATAAGCCCTTGCACATCAATGTCTGGAAAGGACACTGCTGGAGTCCACATTGGGATCCAGGACTGCATTGAAATTCCCTCCCACCACCGTGGTACCACCCAGGGGTGCCAGGATCAGGTTTGTGAGAGTGTGAGGAAATGACTCAGTCGCTGATGGGGGGCGCAGACACATGGCAAATTTAGATTGTGTCCTTCTACTCCACCCTCGAGGATGAAATATCGGCCCCGGGCATCAGGGAGGGCATGGTTAATCAACATGGGAAAGGCACAGTGAAGGAGAATTGCCACCCTTCAGGAGCCCTACGCAAACCCATCATGGAATACTCTATCATAACCCTGATGGAGCAGAAAGGGGCAAGGGGTACATAGCAAGTGCATCTCTTGGGGCATCAAAGTTCCAGGAAGGAAATGATGGGCATAGCGCAGGACAGTGGATCACCTGATTCGGTGTAGCAGCCCTTTAAAATTTCACGACAAAATCTGGAAATTTGTGAAAGTTTGCATGTTAGTAAATCTAGTGTCTGAAAGGTAGGTATCATGTAGGGGGCTTCAGTGATCCGATGGTGGACTGTCATAAGGAAGTGCGTTGACATGGTTAAATCGTCTAGCATGCTGGTGTGGCAGGATAAAAGTCGCAAAATAGAGCAGAACAACAAAATACAGTTATAGTAAAACAATGAGAAAACAGCCCTCCCCAACCACATCCCACCCTATACTTCTACCCCTGCAACATCTGTTGCCCCTAAAACTAAAACAAAACCCTACAATTATGGCGGGGTAGAGCGAAGGAGGGTGCCAGCAGTGTTGAGCACTTCAGGGATCACTCGGGCAGCTGGGGGCTTAGTAGCTAGCCAGTACAGTAACTTGCCATTTTTGTCGCCCCGCTAAAATACCCTTGCCATGGCGGTGCACCATACCTGGCGCACTGCCATGAGCGAAACAAGTTGAATCTCCCATTTATTGTCACATTTATGCAGCAGGTTCACTACTCTGTGTACATGATCACGTAGGCCTGTGTGGATGTTTCAGTTTGCCACAGCAGTCCACTTCACTCTACTGCTTATGATTTTTCCCATTAGTATGTATTTAGAAATGTGAGTACCCAGAGTCGGTATCTCACTCTCTCTCTCTCTGTATCTGAGGCTAATTCGACCTAAACCCTTTCTATTTTTTTACCAACAAACTTTTATTTGCATTTTGTCTTTTGTTACATTACATAATGCTATTATAGCAAATATTTGTAGTACATATACATTAAATTGAGGCGGTAAACATTGCATAATATATTGTGGTTATGGGAGCTCAAGAGATGTGTTGATAATATGCAATATTCAACATCTCAACAATAAACAATATATTCAGAAACATGGAATGGTTGCGTGCATTGGTAAATTGTATCTGGAGCATGGGCCAGTGGAGTGAAGGGGCATTAGGGAAGGGATGGTCCTGGGGTAGCTGGAAGGGGTCGATGGAGCCTGCCCAAGGGAGGGAAATAGTGGATGTGGGGTGATGCAATGACGTTGTCTGGGACTGTCGAGTTTGAGTCAAGTAATGGGAGTAGCTTTCCATATGAGTATAGCACTGTGGTACCTAGATGAGATAAGGACGTCACCAACAAACTTGGATTTATTCTGTTCTCCGAGGAGGAACCTTGTTCTTCAGGGCCTATCTATAACCGTTCTAGGAGACATACCTGCCAACTTAAACAGAAATGTCAGTGTGAAGAAGGGGCGGGGCTTCAGAGGGGGCAGGGCCTTGTGCAGAAAAGTAAGAGGCTCCTTTGAACCCCACCCTGCCCTTAAGCCCCCTCCCCCCACAATGCTGTTGCCGATGTCCTGGGGAGTTTTCACACCCCTTAATAAATATCGGCAGTTCAAAGGCTCAGAAAACCAGCTGGAAAACCACTACTTACAGTGGTTTTCAGCTAATTTTCCCTGCCACTATCTGATATCGGCTCCTCAGCGGGTGACCATGTGATGGGATCCGATATCGTGTGTCACACGGTGGCACTGTGTGAGTTGGCGGGTATGAGGAGATTATCCCACTGAATAGCCGGGGGCATTTACGGAGGCCTCTAGCCTCCTCTCGATGCAACACTGAGCTCAGTGGTACAGCCCATTTGAGACGTCTCACGCCCAGGCTGATATTTTGAAGTGGAAATTTAGACCTCTAGTGGGATGTAACCGTGCAGACCTGAGTGCTTTCCTTTTTGAAAAAAGTATACAGTACAGTAATCTCTGCATAGCAGAAGTGCATTTTAAAACAGCTTTTATATGCATTCAGATTTCTTCTGAATAAGTGCCTCAGTTTACTTTAACGTCTATAAGCAATAAAGCAAATCTGTCAGAATCGTACGCATTTCTAACAATTAACAAATTAACAAACCTATATTAATCTATCCTAACCCTAGATATAAAATTTGAACTAAATCATGCATTCACAATCAAGCATGATAGTTTAAAAACAAATTATTTATTAAACAAGTATAACGTTTCTTCAGCTCATTGTCATTCTAAATAATCAGTTTTATACATAACAATACTTACCATATTCCGCATACCTATCCTAAAGCTCTAAGCTACTACATATAAATAAAAGTAAATAGAAAGCTACTGTTTGTTTTCCCCATTCAGTATATTTCTTTTCAGGCTTTTCCTTGAGTCCTTTATGCATTGTAATTTGCTTACAAACCAATTAATGTTATCTTCCTATCCTGTAACCTTGTATAGCTGCATATTAATTTCAGGTGCACTTAACTGTGTTTAATGTTTTCAGGACATAGCATAATCTGCACCGTTTTTACAGTGATATACTGCCTCATAATATCATACCTGCCAACTTGAAGAACAATCTCACAGTGTGAAGAGGGGGTGGGGCGTTGAAGTGGGTGGGGCCTCCTGCGGGAAGTAGCTATGAGGCACTTTTGAACCCCACCCAGCAGCTAAGACCCCTCCTCTAAAAAAAATAAAATAAAGCTGGCCGTGGCTGGTGCCAATGTTCTGGGGTGTTTTCACACCCCTTAAGGAACATGAACAGTTCAAAGCCTCAGAAAACGAGCTGGAAAACCACCATTTACAGTGGTTTTAAGCTTGTTTTCCCTGCCACATGCAACATCGACTCCTCACTGGGATACCATGTGATAGGAGCCGATATCCTGTGTCACACAGTTGGCAGGTATGTGATATAACAAATTATACAGTTCAGCATATCAATTCCTGAAACCTGAAAGGTAAAAGCAAGAAAAGCAAGAAAAAAAGGACAAACCAGAACATGGAAAAGGAACATAACTTGGTGCAGTTGCAACTAGCTGATCATCTCTCGCAGATGTGCCTTTGTGGTTGTGTTTGGTCTGTTGTGTCTATCTAAATGGCTCGTTTCAGCTCAGGTGGCTTCCAACCGGTGGTTTCACACACAGTGTTGTTGCTCATTAAGTTGTCTTAAGGTGCTTTGCTTACACCCCCAGTGATTTGGTGTTTGCATGGTTCTTCTAAGTCAAGGCTATGCAACTTCCTCATCCCTGTAGGACACTGGCCTATTATGCCTTCCTTTCTCAGTGGTCTATTATGATCTTTGTTTTTTTTTACGTAATTCGGTATCTCGTCCCACGTAGTGCCATTCCTGAGGCCTGTGGATTGTCTTAGGAGTTTTTTTTTTAACATAGAATTTTATTAATGAGAAAAATAGTCATAAGATCAGTCACAATCAAGACGGTACATTTGAATCAAAGTACAGATCAAGCAAAAAATAATTAGCGTATAGTTCGGTCTATGGGACCAGATCGGACCATAGCTAGCTCAGTTGTCGGAGAGTTGCAGAGTTCACCACAATACCTGTTCCAGTGTCCCCATTTCTTATTCCATTTTTGGGGGCAGCCTCTTATTTTGTACACTGTCTTTTCGGCAATCATGCAGCAGTCCATCTCAGCCATCCAGCCCACCACTAGCGGCCGCTCGTGGGAGCCTCAGAGCATCGCAATGGAGCGTTTAGCTAGCAGAAAACCCAACGCCGCCCACTGCAATTCTAGTTCATTCAGGTCCGTGGCCCCCCATACATTGAGAACACATTCTTTTGGTGTCGGTAGGAGTGACTTACCCAGAGAACTGCTCATTTTACGGATCGTTCCCCCCCAAAAGTGTTGCACCACCGGGCACTCCCATAAGATGTGGTAGAAGGTGCCAGGGAGGCCACAGCCTCGCAGACACAATGTGTCAGGGCGTCTACCAATTTTGGCCAGTGTAAGAGCGGACATGTATGCTCTATGTAAAACCTTCAGTTGGATTAATCCGAGGACTTTTTTTTTTTTTTGCGATTCTCATCTTCAGCCCACTTGGCCAATTTGTTCCCTCACATCTCGGTTTGCAATGCCTGTGTCGCTTGCCATTTCATTACAATTTATTTATTTTCAACATTAAAACGTGTCTTAAGATTAAACTTGACTTTCAACTCTTAAATAACTTAAAGCTCTTTGTACAGTATATAGGATCTTTCATGGACACATCCAGTTGAGCCTTTGAGTTTAATGATCTAATCTTCCTTGGCTAAACACACACAAAAGCAAATATTTAATTATTCTTTGCTAGCCTTGGGTGTGCTGTAAATTCTACAAATCAAGGACGCCAATAGAAAAGTAAATAGACATTTTGCAAAACTCTTTTTTCATTTAATTGATTTGGGTTTTCCTTTGTAGTGTTTCCGTGTACAGATTACCATGTCTGTGCCGAATGGAGTCTGGCATTTTAGTATTACCTCAGCTGAACCAGCCTTGACAGGGTCCTGGCTAAAAATAATTTGTGAGTCACTGAGCCTGTTGTTGGAACACTGTTGGCCAGGAAAATGTAAGCTTTCTGAGTTACTGTAAGAAACAACCTGTACTAGTGTGATTTCAGTCAAGCTTCATAGGAAATGAGTTACAGACCAGAGGCCTACTAAAGCCAATGGGAAAATACCTTTCAAAAGCATATTTCTCAAAAATATCTTGATTTCTTTTCATTACACAACTTTCCAAGCTACAGCTCAACTAAAGAAATATATTCTATAGAATAGAGAAAAATAAAGTTTGTTATAATGAATCATATTTTAAGCTTTAGAGACAAAGTAGCATAAAGTATGCATTTGAAAATACAGAGGTGGTTGTAAATAATTTTGTTCTGATGGCACAACTGCAAGTTTAAGGTGGCGATACGATACTGGAGTTTATTGTCCGTGGTCTGTGGCAATAGTTATTGGAATAGTTTCTTGTAATTCTTGTTAGGGATTTGGGGTAAGTGTTTCCACAGAATGCAGATTGGTTTTCTGAGCGGATGTGTTGATGTGTGGCTTAAAATGGATGCATGGATGGCTCTGTATGTACCCTGTCAAGTTGATGTACTTATCTGGCACTAGACTAGCTAAGATTTATATTTTGGGGTGAGACGTGTCTGTGATGAAGATTGACTGGATTGAGGTTCCAGGTGAGGCTGTAAGCTTCGTGTTCGTTTCATTCTTCTCAAATTGTATTGCGAAGGGCACGTTAAATGATTTCCCCTGTATTGGTAAGTAAGTACATTTATTATGCGTGATTAATTAAAACCATTGCATTCAGAACATTGCAGATTAATATCAGAAATCTTACATTAGAAAAACAATTAAGAATAAAGTACAAAGTTAAAAATGCTTTTGTTTTGTGATTAAAAGACATACAATTATTTGGAATATTGGGTAAGCAGTAAATAGAGTTAAGAGGGTTTACATCTCCAGGGCTATTTTAGATGGCTGTTGATAGGTAGATGTGGGTGTTTTGGGACTGAGTTGAATCACTTTAATAAGTGTGGGCTGGACGCTTTCTCCACGTTTTATTCTTTATGGCATTCCCATATATTTATGTGAGCTTTTTCACCATGACCACAAAAGGAGCATACTTCACTAGTTTTCATTTGAGAACGTTTTTCACTGTAAGTTTGGAAAACAAAATTGACTAGAGTGGTTCCTACATCTGGGAACGTGATTGAGTGTACCAGAGATCTACAGACTAGGAGGAGCCACGCCCCCCTGGTGGCAAATGACTGAGTAAGTACTTGTAAATGACTGAGTAAGTACTTGCAAATGAAGATGGGCTGGAAGCATGACATTGTTTATTTTTCCTGTTGGCAGGCCGTCTTCATTTACACTAAGCGCCTTCATTTGCATGAAGCGGTGGAAGTGCGTAAAAAAAAGTACGCCAAATGTAGTCCTGAGCCTTGTGGTGGAACTCCCATACACCAGGCCTACTTCAAACTCTGTTTACATGCAGATGTCCTTTCAGGTGAGGCGATGGAGTGGCAAGGAGGAGGTCATATTAAAAGGGTCATATTAAGAGCCCTTATCACCGGGACCTCTGTGACCTCAGAGTAAGAGGAGAGGGAAAAGGAGAAAGAAGCCAAATGCATGCATTGAGTCAAAGATATGGGCCAGAGAAATGGACCCTATGTGGGGTCAATTTTTTTATTTTACAAATGGACAGAGATCGCTTCCTCAGAGAGATGTCCTGAAGAAAGTGTTGAGAAATGCAGGCTCATCTTATTTTTTAAAAGGCCATCACTGTGATTAGTGCAGCAGGTGTACTGGCAGTGGGACAATGGAGTGAGGGGCCCCTGCACCCCAAATATGAATGTGTTACTAGCAGAAAGAGGGTGGGGAGCCATTTTCCTTGTTAGCATTGGGGCCCAGATCTCCCTTGCTGCACAGGGCACAGGTCCCAAGTAACAAGGGGGTCAGATGTGGGAATTTTCCCCTTTGTTGATGCAAAGGATTATATATTCTGTACTGGGCCTCAGGCCTAGGAGTGATGGCTCAGAGAAGAGGGCAGAGGAGTAAATATCATTGGTGCTGCAGGCGCAGTGGCACATGCAGGGCCGGCCTGGGAACAGCAAGCAGCCCTGGCTGATTGCTGTTCGACCGGCCCTGGGTGCGGGTGGGGTGCTAGTAAAAAGCACCACTTCCGCTTTTGTTACAGGGAGCCAATATTGCAGCACTGCTGTAAAACCGCCCCCCAGTGACAAAACCGGGCCCCACCCCTCCGGCTAAGGGGGAAATGCCTGGTGCCCCCTATGGCCAGTCCGGCGCTGGGCACATGGCCTAGAGGTGTGAGGGCCCAACTAACCTCCCATTATAGCTGTTTTACTATCCTTCATTCCTTTTATTAGCGCTCAGTGCACCATTGCTGTGTTAGTCTTGCTTTGCGTATTGGACCAATGGCCCAAGAGAGGGAAAAATTAAAGCAGATGACACCTTAGCTTAAGCTTTAGAGACGCGGCAGAAAGGCCGATGGGGGCTTTCAGAAGAGGCATTGAAGAATTCTACTTTGCAAGGAAGGTACCACCCATTAGTGAGGCAGGTCAGGAGAGTGAAGGGCCCACTGTATCGTAATCATGACTGTCATAATTTCCAATAGAGGCAAGGGGAGAGTATTTGGGCTGGGGGCGCTCTTGTTGCAAAGAGATGTGCAACGCATGGGAAGTATTTCTTTCTGAACGTGACAGAGAATCTGTTTCAAATTTGGAGTGATAGCCAGGCTTGGTGGGAAAGGGATGAAATAGGCAGAGGGGATGGCCTACTAATCAAGAGCGCAGCTATCATCAGTGTAGAAGGGGCAGTTTCATTGGGACCAGGACTGTAAGAGTCTCACAAACCACGACAAATGGGAGTTGTGTTTGTTTCTATTTCCGTTTTTTAAAATAGATTTGCTCTTATATAATTCTCACATTTAGTGTTGATTAAGAATAAGGCTCCCTGTTTTCCATTTGCACTGATTTCTACAGATAAATACAGGCAGAAATCATTTAGTTTCTTGTCTTTATTTATTTTTAAATATGAACAAAATCGGAAATTGGGTTGCTTTTTGAGTAATTCTAAATACTGTCTGTCATGACTGCCAGGCCAAAAGCTGTGTGGATTGATGGGTAAGGGGGCTAAAAAAGAAAGGAATTTCAGTAAAGAGGCTTTAACAGCAGTAGATATGCACAAGGTTGATACAGAAATTAGCATATTTTCTTATGAGTGCATTGATTTATCTTCTGCTGGTATTTACAGCATTGAAACCTAGTAGGCATTCAAGCATGAGTGCATATTTACCGGTTAAATACATATGGAAATATACTAATTTCAGCTTCATTTTTCCCGAAAACCTAAAATAAATATGAATACATACGTAGAAAATTAGCCACAAATAAATATGGATAAATGCAGACAGAGATGTCAAAAAGATAAATACCATAAAACCGGGAGCCCTAATTATGAGGTACTGAAAAAGTACCCCAGAAATTATCTCAAAAGCCCCAACCCTTGCACACAGACCTGCCTTTCGCGCTCCCCCAAGTCCTTCCACAAAGTTTTGGAGGGTGGCCTAACTTCAAAACATTTTGAGAAGGAAGGCTAGGAGCAAAACCATTTGAAGGCCTCTGGAATATACTGTTCTTCACTATCATCAGTAAAAACCGAGTGGCCTGAGCTCTAAAACGTCAGTTCTTATTACTAAAATTTCCTTCGAGTTAGTGCAATTGCACATTTTTTTCTTTACTCGTTGCTTAACATAAAATATAAAAAACTGTTTTGGAATTTCACTCAGACTCCTCTGTCCCCCCAAAATACTCATCTGATATCTGTTTTCTTGGATCTTTCGGATTATTTCGTTCAGTTTATTTTTGGTGATGTTTCGATTTCGCATGAAACCAAATTAATTTTCATTTAATTTTTCTTCACTTTTTTGTCCTTGCGTTTTTTTTCCTATTGTTCAGTGATGTTTTCTTGCAAGGAATTTCAAAGTAACCACTGTTCCATGCAGTTTTCATATGGACATTCAGTCTTTCTTTTTGGTGTGCTTAATGTGCAGTTTCTCTCTGCATATGTTAGCGGATCCTGAAAGAGCTATTTGGCTTGCATAATAAATTCTGCTCATGGCAGCTGCAGACATTTCCTTATTCTTTGCATAGTTATGAGCATGCATTATCTTAGAGCAGCTTACATTATTAGCCTTGTGTTTTATGCCAGAGTGGGCAAGGGTGAAGCCATGTTTAGTTAAGCGAACTTGTTTATGAGAGCCTGACTTCTTAGGCTGTACTCTAAGGGCCTTACAGGAGTACACTTCCTGGACAATGTTCGCTGTGCTAAAAGTTGTGTTTTTGCAATTTTCTTTTCTGCCTTCTCTAGGTAAACCATGGCAAAACCAGTGTACATAGGCTGAGCTCCACAAAAATGAGAAAAGCATCACAAGTGGGCAAGTGGCGAACACTTCAACTGAAAGTAATCACAACAACAAACAACCCAGTATTGTTGAAAGGCCCATGATAGCCTGATCGGCAGTGTCAGTCCATATTGAACTAGAAAACATGTGTGGCAAGAATGCCCCTAGTTCCTGACTAAAACGCTCCACACAGTGGGACAAAGACAATATACAAATTATTTTGTGGAATTTGGCGGGCCCGAACTTCTAATATTGGCAGATCTAATATTAATGTTAGAGACATGGCTTGACGATGTAGCTTGGTATGCATGTGGCTACAATTCTATCATCAACCCATCCATGTGTCTAAAGAGAGGACCACAAAATATAGAGACTCTACTAGGTTCAACACCCATTGTACTGCAGCTTAGTCAACTAATTGTGGGAGACTAACATCAGATTAGAACCATGGTGGTCATGAACTGTGGTAGAATTGGATTTCAAGTGGATAGGCCGATGCCTCCTTGATGCACAGGATTCTTGGTAAATATTTAGTTAACATAACTACTCTGAATAAGAAGTTGAAACCGGGGAGAAGCAAAAAAGATGGGGAAAACATAGAAATACGTGATGCCCTGAGTACTGTTCTCCACCTGTATTGAAAAGTTTTAGATAATCATATTTCAATACAGTCTACAAGGACTAGCAATGTAGATATGCTTTCAATATCGGACATTCAGTATTAGTATTGCAATTTACCACCTAGAAGCTATGGGTCAGCTTTGCCAATAAAGTGACTCTAAGTATTCCAGGATGAATGGAGCTAAGTGAGAGGCAGTGTTGGACTTTTGCTAAATTCGTTTTTGTTGTCCTTAGGACTCTGTGCACTTTACCACGGCTAACCAGTGCAAAAGTGCTTTTGCTCACTCCCTAAAACAATGTTAAAATTGACTAACACCCAATTGGCACATTTGACATACTTTAAGTCCCTAGTAAAATGGTACTACATGTCCCCAGGGCCTGTAAATTAAATGCTACTAGTCGGCTTGCAGTATTGATTGTGCCACCCACTTCAGTAGCCCTTTAAAACCTGTTTCGAGCCTTTTGCCTGGCCCAAACCTTCCTTTTTAGGTCTCGCCTGTCGATGCGCATGCGCATCGAGCAAGCGAGACTATAGGGGCTCATCGACTCTTTATCTAACTTGCAAGGAATCGTGGCGATTCCTTGCAGTGCCCGTGACTTTTAAGCTCAATGCGCATGCGCATTGAGCTTAAAAGCGCGTGCACATGGCCCCAGCCGCCTGCCTTGCCTACTCTCCCGCCCCCTCACTTCTTGATTGCACGGCCGCTAGGCCGTGCCTCCCCTACTCCTCCTCCTACTCTCCTCCCCTCCCGTCTGTTCCCGCAATCCTCCCACACCCCCGCTCCGCCCCCTCACTCTCTCTGCCCGCCCGCTCTCCACTCCATCAGGCAGCCAGCCGCACTTCTCCCACACCCCCGCTCCGCCAATAAAAACATGTTAAAAGACACTTTGAAACCATTTTCCTTGCAACGTTGGAAGTGGGTCGATATTGGTGATCTTTTTCTCAAACCAAAATTCAGAGGGACATGAAATTCCTACTTTTAACGTGAAAGCGCGTAAACTTCAGTTTGCGGGTGCTAACCGCATTAGTTCAAATTACACGAAGGTCGAAAGGGGAAAAGGTTGCACATCCCTACTTGCTGAGCAGTCTTGTGAGCGGTCTTCCTCGCAGTCGAAGTCCTCCGGTAAGTCCAATGCAAAGCCCTCCCCTTCCCGCCGTGTCGCATTTCTCCTCCCCCCTCCCCTCTCCTCCGTCCGTTCACTTCATGAATTAGCATTCAAACACACAAACTTCCAGGAACTTTTTAAATAAGCAACGAGTATATTGTTCCTGACGTTTACATTTCATTATGAATTTAAATCACAGTATCTAGCGGATAGTCCAGGCACTTTTTAAACTGCTCAAACCACCGAATTTCATAAGCATTTCGCCTTGTTGTGGAGATCTGGGCACCCTCTAGCTGGATTCTTTTTACATTCAGACCATTGCATTGAGTTGTTTAATTGTGTCTCGGCTGTATGCAGTTTTCTTATATGGACCGCTTTTTAGCGTAGATTACGGTCTAGTTACCCATTCAATATGGCGCATAAGCTTAGTCCTCTTTTCATGCGCATGCAGGAAGCGCATTCAGGAGGTACAGGCTAATTAAATTCAGTCACCCGCGGATTTTCGTTTCCGTGCTTTTCGCGTTTTTCGTGTTCAGGAGACAACACCACAGGCTGCTTTCGACTGGTGAGTAGAGGATTCTAGAAGTGCTTACTCTTGACTGGGAACTCGGCAGGCATCTCCAAGTTTTAGTGCGGGTAAACTTATCGCATTTACGGTCTTTTTACAGAGCGTGTTACTCAATGAATAAAGATCGTGTTGAAAGGAACCCCACGCTACCTTTCATCTTTGGTGAGTCTGTTTTACGATTTTTGGTAACTCTAATTGAGAAACGCATTCGAGAACAGATGTTGATATCACCAAGTCTTACAGCAGACACACTCACAGTATTACGGTCTTTTTACGGAACTGGTTTAAGAATGAACATACAGCGTTTTTAAAGGGATTCGCCTGTGCCCTACACCTTCGATGAGTTGTGTACTGAAATTTCACGTAGATGCAAGTGAGAAACGCGTTGTGTACAACATGCAACAGCATTTTACATTTAGAGTGCTCTGTTCTATGATTGCAGATTTGAACAAACTTATCGACTTCATACTATTTTGAACAGTATCGTGACATCAGAATTTTGAAGTTCCTTCGTTCTTGGTATCATGACTGAGTCGCATGTAGACGCATACATAAAAGATTGACATTGAGCAGTGTGCTGCAAGGCAGCACATGGTTTCATGCTGTTAGTTATGTGGGCTGGAAGTGTTACTGCACGTCTTCTCCCACAATGGGCGTGTTTTGTGTGCTCATGGTCTTATATGTATGTGCGCCTAATACCATAGCAGCCTGTCGTCGTTCTTTTTCTCGTACCTTTTGTGTCACCCTCACTCACCCCCACTCACCCTCAACCCCTCACCCTCAACCCCTCACCCTCCCTCACCCTCATTCACCCTCAACCCCTCACCCTCACTCACCCTCACCCTCACTCACCCTCAACCCCTCACCCTCACTCACCCTCAACCCCTCACCCTCACTCACCCTCACTCACCCTCAACCTCATGCTAAAGATTTACAAAAAAACCCATTAACAATTGTAAAAGCACTAACTCTAATGCTGCGAGACCTATTGCATTTCTAATGCTTGTTAATACATATAAGTCACTCCTAGAGAAGGCCCTACACAGCCCTTAGGGCAGGGCACAGGTATTTAAAAAGTTTGACATGTACTTTAAGTTTTAAATGTTCTGGTAGTGGAAAACTCACAAATTCGTTTACAACTGTGAGGCTTACCTTTTGCACATAATAACATTGGGTTATCTTATTACATTAATCAGTGATAACTTTGCTTGAGAGCATCTAGGAATGTCATGTTTGGGGTCTGAATAATTGTAAATTAAAACCCTCTTAGTGGTAAAGTTGGATTTTAATCACAATTCTGAAAATGGCACTTTTTTATAAAACTGGCATTTTCTTGTCCTAACCATTTGGTGTTTGCAACCTGTTCCTGGGTGAAATGATTAGGTATAGTTGGCAGTTGGCCTTTGTGTATTCCTCCCAGACAGTATCACAATAGAAGGCCTGGGTGTTGACAGGATGTTCCAACCTGGGTTGATGGGGAGATGGAGCGGTCACCTACCTCACTTGCACTTCAGTGGTACTGGCCCAGCTCACACACAAAGGAATTCACTCTAGATTATTGTGCCCCTAGACAAACTAGGACCAGGGCAGGGAGGCAGGAAATTCCAGACACTTAAGGGGGAAAACTCAAGCAACTTCTCCAGCTTTAAAGGGGCACCAGGTATAGAAATAGGACCGTCAGACCCTCTCTTCAATGCACTCCTGGATGTGTGGATACTTCAAAAGGAGGACTGCTCTGCTGCTTGAGGCCTGCACTGCTGTCTGAGAAGGAAGACTAGACCTGCTCCCTTCATCCCAGGTTCCAAGGGTCAGCTGACCAACCTCCTGTTCTGAGCAACAGGGAGACAACAGAGGCCTCCCTGCAACTGCCCAGCTGGCCTGCCTGAACCTGCAACTGAACCTGCCTGAACCCTTCTGGCCTCTGCTTGAGTGAGTTCCTCATCCCCAGGAAGTGTGCCTCAGGCCCTGCACCCTTGGTGTAGCATATGGGGGGGGGGGGGGCTTCTCCTAAAAGAAAAGGAGAAATCCTTAAGTTTTGTACTCTTTGCAACTACAAAATGACCCATTTGCACCAAGATCTAGCCTTCTGTTCTGTGCACCAATATGAAGCTCTGGTGAACCAGCATCTTCACACTACAGCAATGACAGCAATGCGAGATCTGCAATTCTGGCTACAGCATCGACTGCCCACTGTGACCGCCAACGCGAAGCTCCAGTAGCAAACCTCCGGGACGCCCGACAGGATCTTTGCACTACAGCGAAGACCATCCGTGAGGCTCTCCCTGCTCCTTGCGGCCTCCCCACCACAAAGGTAACTTTTTCATTTGGACTAACCTGGTCCTTGTATCTGTCCCGCGCTCCATCATGGTCAGCCTGAACTTTTGACGTTTACCCGGTCTTGCATTACCAGATAATAGCGAGTGGTACTTTGTGCTTTTAAATGCTATACTCAACTTAAATCTCTGATATTGCATGTCTGGGTCTATTGATTCGTTTTTTATTATTTCCATGTCAAATAATTGATTAAATGTTACTCTATTTCTCTAAATTGGTGTGGGGGTTGTCTTGTGTTGTGTTTACACTTTATTACTAGTTGTTTGCTGTAAAAATACTTTACACATTGCCTCTAGGTTAAGCCTGACTGCTTTTGTGACCAGCTACCAGAGGATGAAGCACAGGTTAATTTAGTGACTCTTTGTGGTTCACCCTGACAAGAATTGTGGCTGTTGCTTGAGTAGGGTTTCACCCTCCTTACCCAACAATCCAGTTTCTCGCAGATAGGTAGCAACACAGACAGCAGTTCCCGCAGAAGGGAAACTACCCTCAGGAATACCAGTAAACAAACAAAGATGAGGAAGTTAGGAAGCCTGGTGCGTACTCTAAAGGACAGCGAGGAAGCTCACCAAACCAAGTCAGAACTGCTATACGAATCCAACATGATCAATATGCGTTTCACACTGCTTCCTACCTATTGCCAACTATTCATGTGGCCTTTGTACATATCAGGGTCATCTTAAATCTTATTCACTAAATAATCTGTGGGGGGTTTTGACATCCATGGGGTTCCCCACTAATCTTATCCAGCTTATGACCAGACTCCATACTAAGAACTTTGCTCAAGATCGATATGGCAGCCAGGGCCAACTAACCGAACACATCTCTGTCGAGCTTGGTGTTCGCCAGGGGTGTGTTCTCGCTCCTACATTATTCAATCTATATATGAATGATTTAGTGGATGTATTGTTAAATTGTAAAAATGATTTTCCTGATCTGAGTGAGAGTAAGATTCCCATTCTATCATTTGCAGATGATTCTTTACTTATTTCTAAAACCCTGATGTGGCTTCAAATCCTAATTGACTAGTTCCAAGGGTTTTGCAGGTCTAGGGGCCTAGAGTTCAATGTATATAAAACAAAATATATGGTGTTTGAAATGGGCCTGGTCAAAAACTCTGTCATTCGTGTGGATGGGTAAATACTAGAGAGGGTGTATAGTTTTGATTATCTTGGGATCAAGCTAATGGAGAGCTTTAAATTGTTAGGACAAATCACTAGGAGTGCCATGTTAATAGAACAGAGATCAAATGTTATTAACAGGTTACAAAAGCAAACCAGTTCATACCTTGTTTCACCAGCCCGAGCGGTCTATTGCGCAAAAGCACAGTGCACTGTACTATACAGTGCAGAGATCTGGAGTTATACAGATGTCCACCCGCTATCTATTGCTGAAAACAAATTTGCAAGAAAGCTAGTCTCTGTCCCCACCAGCACTCCTTTAATTCCACTATAGTTTGAATTGGGACTGAAAAGAATTAATGACCAGGCAGCGCTTAAACCCCTAATTTATTGGGTTCATCTCTGGTCTACACCGGAGCTAAGTGATTACAGAGATGCGCTCAAAGATCTCCTAAATTTAATGGGTGCAAAGGCAGTTCCATGGCTTAAATTTGTTTCACTTTGGTTTAAGAGGCTGGGTCTTAATAGGTTCTCTTCCAGGGGATCCTCATCAAAGTCATAAGCACTAGAATATTCCCGCCCATGCGCGGGACCCCGGAAACAATATATTATATGTGCCCCACATATATTATAGACATATATATAAATATATATATATATAAAAATAAGCAATTGCAGCCAAATAAACAATAGAGCTGGAATATGCAGTGAAGAATTTCCACAATACAGTGAATTCTGTATTAGAAACATGAGAAACAACACCAATGCTTGTTTAGAAACTGTTTTAATGTACAGAAAACAGTAGAAATTCTCATAACACACTGTAAGCATATACAGCTCCCAGGCTGCATTGCAAAATCCCAGTCTAAAAAGACTGAAAAGCTAACCTGTAGCTGAATGCACTAAAACTGACGCTGTGCCTTCAAGGCACCTCTGCCCCTAGCTTCCCATCATGCCTCAGGGGTTACAGTTAGGTCAGTTGTTCTTTCCGGCTCCTTCAGGAAGGACCCTGGATACACAGCTCCACACTTTTCTGCCTTTTTCAGTCAGAAAATCTTCTAAAGAACAATTTTTTTGATTTACTTTGACTTTTCACATCATAGTCAAGTAAATAACTGCTTAGCAGTCAATTTTTGTGAGGTTTTTCCTTTCAGGATGCCCTCACTTTTTGATGATTGCCCTTCTTGTGGCCACAAGAAGGCAAAAACAGACTCTCATGAGGTCTGTATTTTATGCTTGCCAGAGGATCATGATCCTAAAGACTGTTCTCATTGTAAAAAGCTGTCTGACAGAACACTTAAAGACAGAGAGAGGAACAGACTCTATAGTCTGGCCCAGAAATCCATGAGAGGAAGATCTGCGGAGAGAAAGAGTTCAAAGAGACCCAGAACTCCCTCCAAAGGCAAGTCAGAACGTCCATCAACCTCAGCACCGGGCTCGGCGCTGAAAAAACGACATCTGATGGACAGTTCAAGAGAAAAAGCTCCGTCGGCGTCGAGATCGGCGTCGATGAGGAAATCGTCGTCGAAAAGAGGTTCGCCGTCGTCGAGGAAAGCTCCGCCGTCGTCAACTAGGCGACGATCGGCGTCGAGAGAAGCCACGAGATCGCCGTCGACGAGAGGTTCGGCTTCAAGACATAAGTCAACTCCGCCGCCGTCAACTAGGCGACGGTCGGCGTCGAGAGACAGATCACACTCGCCGTCGTCTCGACGTCGACAGGCTTCGAAGAGTGTAACACCTCCGTCGACGTCTCCACGGAGGCGCTCGGCGTCGAGGAGCAGGAGCCCCCTCGGACTATCGTCGTCGAGGAAGGGATCATCTAAGGCACGTCGGCGCTCGTCGTCGAGGATGTCCGATCCTCCGCCGTCGCCACATGCCAGGTCGATGACATCTCCGTCGCCGACAGATCAACGTCGGCCGACGTCGAGAGCTCCGTCGACGGCAGGACTAGACCGTTCGACGTCGAGACCTCCGTCGACGGCAGGACTAGGCCGTTCGACGTCGAGACCTCCGTCGACGGCAGGACAACGCCGTTCGACGTCGAGACCTCCGTCGACGGCAGGACAACGCCGTTCGACGTCGAAGGAGATGACTCTGTCGTCGGCGCATCATCACCGATCGACGTCGAGGGACCACAGATCATCGTCGAGGCATTCAACGCCGAAAGTTATCGCCCCGTCGACGCCACAGAGGCGTTCGACGTCGAGGGAAAGGCTTTTGAGACGTCCTCCAACACCGGTGAGACGGAGATCACCTTCAGTGCCTTCGACAGTCCTAGTGACACAATCTGCTTCACTCCATTCCTCCTCAAGTGCCTCGGGGTCAACCGGGTCATCTTCGAGGAGTAGGAGTCCGGTTCAGAAGAATCCCCAGCGGGGTTACACTTCACATATAAGACTTTCGCCAAGATGGTACGCTCCTTTGAGTAATTGGAAGGATTCTAAGGCACCAGAGAGACTTCAAAGGTACTTGAGTCCACTCCACAGGTCTCCTCTTCAGCAAGCAGAAGAGACAGAGCGATCACGCTCACGTGAGAGAAGAGCGGACAGGTCACATGCCCCTAGGGTCTCCCGATCACCAAGGAGGGAGCAACCCAAATCTCGAACACCGAGAAAGGAGGTACGAGATGTGAGATCGAGATCTCCAGTACATCAGAGGGTATCACGTTCTCCTCGAAGGGAGGAACGACCTAGGAGATCTCCGGTGAGGAAGGAGCATTTTCACCACAGGAGAAGAAGAACTCCTTCATCCTCTCCTCCAGCTTCGCCTAGATCTTCTAAAGGGGACTACTCTCCGACGCTGGCAGACAGCCCTCGCTCAAGAGCTTCCCCTCTGGACGACGTCAACACGTATTTGGACGTTTTGCAAAGGGGTGCTCACAAGCTGAATATAGAAATGACCACTCCAGAGGTGTCCACTACTGTGATTTTTGAGACTCTTCATCACAAATCATATGCACGGCCGTTACTTCCATTAGTCCCAGGAATAATGGACCCAATCAAAGAGGTTTTCCTCACGCCAGCAACGATCAGAGCAGTTCCGGCACGTATCCAGAAAAAATATAGGCCGGCTGACTCAGATCCTATCTTCGTTAAAGGTGAGCCTGCAGCGGACTCAGTTATTGTAGCCTCAGCTAGGAAGAATCACACGGTCGCTCCTTCTTCGTCAGTTCCTCCTGACAAAGACAGCAAGACGCAAGATTCTTGGGGACGCAAGGTGTGCAACACAGCAGCTTCATCCCTAAAAGTCTCTAGTGCATCAGCCCTTCTGGGAAGGTACGATAGAGCCCTATGGGACTCCATGGAACGATTCAAAGAGAAATTGCCCAAGGAGGACCAGAAGGACTTTGAGGAGACCGTGACGGAGGGCTGTTTGGTGGCAAACCAAATGATTAGTTCATCAGCAGATAACGCCCTTCTAGCTGGACATAACTACTCACATGGAGTATGTGCGAGGAGATCCTCTTGGCTGCGTTTAACTGGGCTCAAGCCAGATGCCCAGCAGCGCATACTCAATCTGCCTTTTTCCGGATCTTCACTCTTCGGGGAGCATGCCGATCAGGAAATGGCCCGGATGAAGACCGAGTTAGACACAAGGCAGTAGGTCTGGAGAAACAGAAAGCACCGTTCAAACGACGCTTCAAGACCAACAAGAACCGGGGAGGCCAACAGAGGGTTCAAACCCCTCAATGGTCTCAAAACAAGCCGCAAGGAAAGCCACAATACAGAGGAGGAAGGTCAAGCAGAGGTAGAGGCGGACATAATCAATCCTCTACCACACCTAGAGGAGGCAAGGCCTGAGCAGTGGCTTCCTCTGTCGCCGTTACCCACTCCAGTGGGAGGAAGTGCTGCACAACATCTGGCAGAGTGGGTCAGCATCACGAAAGATCGGTGGGTGCTGAATATACTGCGCAATGGATATGCGCTACGTTTCAGGAAGAAACCACAACCGGCTCCTCCAAAAAAGTCTCGCTCGTACCAACTGGAGCTCCTCAAAAAGGAGGTGAGCGTCCTCTTAAAGAAAAACGCAATCGAAGTGGTACCCCTATCCCAAAGGGGGAAAGGAGTGTACTCAAGATATTTCCTTGTTCCCAAAAAGGACCAAGAAGGCAAATTCAGACCAATTTTGGATCTTCGACTCCTCAACAAAGTGGTGGTCAAAGAGAAGTTTCGCATGTTGGCACTCCATCAAATATGTCCTCATCTACAGATCGGAGATTGGATGTGTTCGGTGGATTTACAAGACGCGTACTTCCACATTCCTATTACACCAGGTCATCGAAAGTACTTGAGGTTCCTGGTAGGGTCCAGGCATTACCAGTTCAAAGTGCTCCCTTTCGGACTCAAATCCGCACCAAGGGTCTTCACCAAGTGCATGGCAGTGGTAGCGGCGTGTCTACACAAAAAAGGTCTCTTTGTGTACCCATATCTAGACGACTGGCTCCTGAAGAGTCCGTCGCCTCGACAAGCCACCAAAGACTGTCACCTGTGTCTCCAACAGCTACACAGGCTCGGCCTCCATGTAAACTCAGAAAAATCGATCCTGCAGCCCACACAAACTATCCACTATCTGGGAGCAGTTCTAGACACAAAGTTAGGAAGAGCGTTTCCTTCGCAAGAGAGACTTTCTTCCATGGGACAAAAATGCAAAAAGTTACTTCAGATTCCTCGTCCAAAGGTGCGAGACGTAGCGTCTCTGTTGGGCTCCATGGCGTCCTGCATCTTCCTAATACCGAACGCCAGGTTGAGGATGCGGCCTCTTCAAGAGTCGGTGGAGGATCAGTGGGACCAAGCGTCTGGAGATTGGGAGGATCGAATCATCCTGTCTCAAGCAGCGCTGACCTCAATACAGTGGTGGACTCGCCCTCGGAATGTCCTGCAGGGAGTCCCTTTTCAGCAACCTCTGCCTTCTCTGTCTGTGGTAACGGACGCATCTCTAGAAGGCTGGGGTGCTCACATGGGTCATCTTCAGATTCAGGGTCGCTGGTCGACCAGCCTTCAGACATACCACATCAACATGCTGGAACTTCGAGCGGTTCATCTGGCGCTCAAAGCGTTCCTTCCAGCAATAACAACGGACAAAGTCCTGGTTCAGACGGACAACACTACAACTATGTTCTATCTGAACAAGCAGGGAGGAACTCGATCTCGCCCTCTGTCTCTGGAAGCCCAGGCGATCTGGCACTGGCTTCTGGCTCGGGGACTGTCGGTGGTGGCAGTGCACCTTCCAGGCGAGTTAAACACAAAAGCAGACGCACTCAGCAGGCACTTCGAAGATCAGCCAGACTGGGTGCTAAACGACGAAGTGGTCGAAGAACTCTTCCGTTGCTGGGGTCGTCCAGACATAGACTTATTTGCGGACGACGAAAACGCCAAATGCCACGCCTTCGCGTCCAGGTTCCACCGGCCAGGGACGCAAGGGAACGCTCTCCTGCTGGAGTGGACAGGAATGTTCGCTTATGCTTTTCCCCCTCTGGCACTGATTCCGAAGGTGGTGGCCAAGCTCATCAGATCGAGCATGGACATGATCCTAATTGCTCCGGATTGGCCGCGACAATGGTGGTATCCAGATCTGTTACATCTGTCGCGGTGTCCACACAGACGGCTGCCGTGCAAGCCAGACCTGCTGAGCAAAATGGACAGGAGGATCCTGCATCCCAACCTCCAGTCGCTGAACCTGACTGCATGGCTCCTGAGGTCTTGCAATATGGACACTTAAATCTGCCTCCGGAATGTATGAATATTTTAAGAGAGGCGAAGAGACCTTCCACAAGGACGTCTTATGCGTTCAAGTGGAAAAGATTTTTCATTTGGTGTAAGGACCATGGCTTTGATCCCACCAAAGGGCAAGAAGAGGTAGTCCTACCATACCTCCTATACTTAGCGACATCAGGGTTGAAATACGCTTCTATTAGGGTTCATCTATCTGCCATAGTAGCGTACAGAAAATCACCTACACAAACATCGTTTTTTCAGGTCCCGGTGGTGAAAGATTTCCTTCAGGGATTAAAGAAGGTCTATCCCCCTGTGAGAAATCCTTCTCCTCCCTGGGAGTTGAACCTGGTTCTCTCCAGACTGATGTCTACACCGTTTGAGCCTATACACAAGGCCTCCTTGCAGCATCTCACTTGGAAGGCGGCCTTCTTGGTGGCAATAACCTCTGCGCGCAGGGTTAGCGAGATTCAAGCACTCTGCACCAAGGAACCTTACACTGTGTTTCACCACAACAGAGTAGTAATGAGGGCTCACCCTTCTTTTCTTCCAAAAGTGGTATCGGATTTTCATATAAATCAAACGATTACCCTTCCTTCGTTCTTTCCTAACCCATCGACCCCAGCTGAGAGGTCGTTGCACTCGTTAGATCTTAAACGGGTGCTAAAGTTTTACCTAGAAAGAACAAAGGACACCAGAAAGACAGACCAACTCTTTGTCAATTATGGTGCAATGAGGTCCGGGTTTGCAGCAGCCAAAAGATCCATCTCCAGATGGATTGTCTCTTGTATCAAACTAGCATACCAGCTGGCTGACAAACCTTTGTTGCAATCACCCAAAGCTCATTCCACTAGAGGGAAAGCAGCCACAATAGCTTTTTTGCATGACATTCCTATGTCAGAAATATGCAAGGCTGCGACATGGAAATCAGTCCATACTTTTACAAGGCATTATTGCCTAGAGTCTGATTCCAGAGCGGATTCTCAAGTAGGGCAAGCCTCCTTGAGAAACCTATTTGGGTAGAAAAAGGCCTATTTTTGGGCCTACGGATATAAATGTTATCTGTTGATTCCTTTGCCCGCAGGGATGAGGTGAGGCTCGCTACTCTATTCTAATGCTTATGACTATTGATGAGGATCCCCTGGAAGAGAAGGATTAGTTACTTACCTGTAATCCTAGTTCTCTTCCAGGGGTATCCTCATCAAAGTCATAAGCACCCCTCCCGCCTCCCCGGGCAAAGGACTTTGTTTATTTAATAGGAGATGTTTTTTAACCTGTTATTACCATGGTTTGGTTTTCAGTCTCCGAAAAGAACAACTGACCTAACTGTAACCCCTGAGGCATGATGGGAAGCTAGGGGCAGAGGTGCCTTAAAGGCACAGCGTCAGTTTTATTGCATTCAGCTACAGGTTAGCTTTTCAGTCTTTTTAGACTGGGATTTTGCAATGCAGCCTGGGAGCTGTATATGCTTACAGTGTGTTATGAGAATTTCTACTGTTTTCTGTACATTAAAACAGTTTCTAAACAAGCATTGGTGTTGTTTCTCATGTTTCTAATACAGAATTCACTGTATTGTGGAAATTCTTCACTGCATATTCCAGCTCTATTGTTTATTTGGCTGCAATTGCTTATTTTTATATATATATATATTTATATATATGTCTATAATATATGTGGGGCACATATAATATATTGTTTCCGGGGTCCCGCGCATGGGCGGGAATATTCTAGTGCTTATGACTTTGATGAGGATACCCCTGGAAGAGAACTAGGATTACAGGTAAGTAACTAATCCTTATGGGATGCGCCAAACACTATATCTCGAGCCAACATTGTCAATCTGAAAATTTGCTACTGGGCACACATATATGAATGTTACATGGATCAAATGGATCGTTGACTAACATGTACCCTAATTTTAAACTGGTTCTGTGTTTTGAAAATTTTTCAGATTTTATATCTCCTCCCCTAGCAAAAAGCCTGTATGTCCGTTTTCGTTCAAGAATCCTTTACTGATCAATGGAATAAGGATCTGGACACAAGCCTTTGTCCTGCCTGTGCCAAGGACAATGAGAACGAGACGCGCATATTGTTTTTTTGC
The DNA here is from genome assembly GCF_964261635.1 of Lissotriton helveticus. NCBI lineage: Eukaryota > Metazoa > Chordata > Amphibia > Caudata > Salamandridae > Lissotriton > Lissotriton helveticus. The sequence goes on along the minus strand of NC_136067.1, from coordinate 1,546,518,169 downwards.
CCTGCATACCCTGGGTCTCACCGCAAATGGATCTGTCCAACATGTCACTATCTAGTGGCCCAAAGACTTTTAAAAAGTGAGCCGTCCCCGGCTATTGTTTTTGCTGTCAGCAAATTTTACAAGCTGTTTGGTACATGCGCAGTAAAATGTTTAACGAAATAGTATGTTGAAACATGCTGTGCACTAACAAATTATAAATACAATCCTTGGACTATATATTAATATGCAATTATAATGTTTTTAAACTCCTCGAGGTATTAATCTCCTGATAATCAATTATTTGTATTCAGTTTTAAGACGTTTCTGTATTAATTGATTAGTTGGAGGAATTAAATGTATATTTACTGAAATTTTACAGTTGAATAGATAGGGGAAAAAATTAAACCGACTTTGGCATGTGCAATCTTATTTATTAATTTCCTTCTTTTTTTTAAGACCTATTTTTTAGTATTACTGTATGTACACCTTGATGGTTCATGGTAACCTCAATAAAGTATTCTACTACTGCCAACTATTCACTGATACCATATGGTTAGACGTAGGCCCAGGGAAAGGTAAAATAGAAAAGAGAGCCAAGAAAGACATTGAATGTTTTCACTCTGCCAGGTAACGCATCTAGACATGGGTTGTACTTCAGAGGCAATATCCTTGGTGCCACAACATCAACTGTTGCATGGCTAAACACATAAGGTCCCTCCCAAAGGCGAGTCCTATTGGCTATGCCAATGCTTTTTTTTCTTTTTAAGAAACAAAAGATCTCAAAAGCTGTCTCAGAGGAGACCTAAAAAGAGTTTAGGTCAGTAGACATTACACAGTCCAAGCATGCACTCTTTAATGTCTCTTCTGTGCTGGGCAGGGACTCTTATGATGGAACCTAGTTTGGAGAATGTTATAATGCACAATAATGTCACATTATACTATACCGGAGAGGCACTAACTAAATAAGTCTCAAACCCATGGAGTAAGAGAAAATTCCAGTGCACAAGCTTGTTGCTAGACATGTTAAAATAGGCCATGAGCTAAACAGATCTGAGAGACCACAGCTGTTATGCATAGTTCACATTTAGGTTCCAAACTCATTTTACCCACATTTGTATTTTTAAAATTATCAAAGGCTTATCACGTGTTTGCCTTGCCAGGCCAATTTGTGGTAATGGACATTTTGAGTTGGAAGATCCTTTCAATGTCTTTGGACACTCCTATGTTACGCGCTCGATTGTCAGTCTCTGGAGAACATAATGATTCCTATCTAGGCCCTGAGTACAAGGGTACGGGTGAGATATTCACCACACCAGTAAACAGGAATAAATGCATCCTATTTCAAGTTTTACTATAGGAAAGGAGCAATTGCCTACATATGCTGCATGTTTTTGAACTTACAGCACCTTTTTTACCCAGTAAATTCAGAAGGATTGACCTTTTGGCATTGTTTAATGCAAATCTGTGAATTCCGATATCAGCACAAACAGGAGTTTGTGAAGAGATCAAAGTTTACCCTGAATCTTTATTCAGAATGCAGTTGTTTGGGAGCTCGAACTGAAGAATTGCTAGCCCAACACCGAAAGTATTCATAATACAAAAGCCAAACAACTTTGCTTTGTTGGGTCTTATATTATGCTACTTGTAACCATGCACTTCGAATGGAAAGATCAGAACTGCAAGCAACTGAGGCAAAGCAGAAACCAGCATTGGATGAACTACTCATAGGCACCATGGTGCAACGTTCAGTCCTGGGTAACTAGAAGCAAGAACGTTGCTGCGTCTGGTGCAAGTGAGGGATGAAGGACAAGGATGCTGCTGGATTCCTGTGAGAGCGTGGGGACCACAGAATGGTGCGTGAGTTAGGGGAGAGCTGGGGTAGAATGCTGTGGGTGCCAGGTGAGACCAAACGCTGCAGGAGTCAAGTGAGAATCCAGGGGCTCAGATATTGAAGACTGCAGGGCAGGGCTCAGGTGAGAGAGCTAGGAACACGCTGCTGCCCGGAGCATACATAGGACTGCACGTACTAGATGGGAATGAGAAGTGTCATCACTAGGCACGGTCTCCAGTCCAAAAAGGCAGGAGTGGAGAGAGAGAAGGCAGAGCAAGGAGGGGGGGAAGAGGACGACGACGGAGAGGACTGTTAAAGCAACTGGGACAGCGGCGGAGGGCAACGCGCGATACACAGCAGCAGCCAAGGTCACAACAGATGAGCCTGAACATCTGCAGCGCCCTGCTGAGCCCCCGGGAGGACAGAGATTCCCGCCCGGGCAGAGCACAGACACCCCGGAGCTTTGCATCACTACATGACACAGGGAAGAACATGTTAACACTGCAGTGCTGGCGGGGTCCACTGCGGCTGCTGCCCGCTGGTGAGCAGAGGCGCATTTAATGGCGCAGGCTGGAGCGCCCTGGCACAAGTTAGGATGCCCTTCTTGGAGTTTTATGTTTGTGTGTTGTTTTGTGTGTTTCTCTCGTCACAGACTTTTCTCAAAGGTATGTGTTGTCTGTGAGGCGGGTGGGAGTGTCCTGCACTCAAGGAGAGGATGAAGGGAAGTCTTAGGCTGTGTGTTCGCATGGAGCGAGACGCAGGCAAAGGGCGGGATAGCAGGCTAGATAGAATAGTAAGAGGAGGGAAGAGGGACACAGGTACTTGGTTGGATAAGGCTGTGGTCCGGAGAAAGGACACCGAACCGAGGAAATGTATACAAGAAAATGTGGAAACTACTGGTGACGTTATGAAGAAGGGTGATAGGTTGGATTGTATTAACCTCAATTTACAAAACAGGCAAATCAACACACACAAACGGCAAAAGTGTAAGCAGGGGTGCGTGCGTGCGCGCGGGATGGCAAACACACAAGTGGTGCTTGGCAAAAGTGAAAGTAATCATGCTCCAGATGGCGCCTCTGGCACTGAAAGCTGACGGATGCACGCGTGCACGTGCACGTGACCGCAAGCGCTAGGCCAGCAGAAGCCTGGGGTAGCACTTTTAAAAGCACACTACAAAATGTTTCGCAGAGCAGCGCATGCGCTGACTCTGCAAGACCTAAAAAAGGGACATTTTAGTAATGTTATCGTTCTGACTACCATATATCAATCAATCAATCAATCAATCAATCACGGCATTTGCAAAGCGCGCTACTCACCCGGGAGGGTCTCACGGTGCTGGGGGAGAGGGGTATGTTACTGCTCGAACAGCCAGGTCTTGAGCTGCTTCCTGAAGGACAGATGGTCTTGGGTTTGCCGAAGGTGGGTGGGGAGGGAGTTCCAAGTCTTGGCTGCCAGGTAGGAGAAGGATCTTCCTCTGGCGGTGGCTCTGCGGATGCGTGGTATGGTGGCGAGGGCGTGGCTGGTCGATCGTAGTTGGCGGGTGGGCGTGTAGAAGGTCATGCGGTCGTTGAGGTACTTGGGGCCCAGGTCGTGGAGAGCCTTGTGTGCGTGGGTGAGGAGTCTGAACGTGATTCTCTTGCTGACGGGGAGCCAGTGCAGGTCTCTCAGGTATCCGGTGATGTGGCTGTGTCGGGGGATGTCCAGGATGAGTCGTGCGGAGGCGTTCTGGATGCGTTGGAGTCTTTTTTGAAGTTTGCCTGTGGTTCCGGCATAGAGGGTGTTCCCGTAGTCCAGTCGGCTGGTGACGAGTGCCTGGGTGACGGTCTTCCTGGTTTCAATGGGGATCCATCTGAAGATTTTGTGGAGCATGCGCAGGGTGTTGAAGCACGAGGATGAGACGGCGTTGACTTGTCTGGTCATTGACAGGGAGAAGTCCAGGATGAAGCCCAGGTTGCGTGCGTGGTCCGTTGGCTTGGGAGCGGTGCCCAGGGCCGGGGGCCACCAGGAGACGTCCCAGGGGGAGGGTGATGATCCCAGGATGAGGACTTCCGTCTTGTCAGAGTTCAGTTTAAGGCGGCTGTTCCTCATCCAGACGGCGACGTCCTTCATCCCTTCGTGTAGGTTGGCTCTGGCGGTGGTGGGGTCGATGGTGAGGGAGAGGATCAGCTGGGTGTCGTCGGCGTAGGAGATGATGTTGAGGTTGTGTTGTCGTGCGATGGCTGCGAGGGGGCTCATGTAGACGTTGAAGAGGGTTGGACTTAGTGAAGATCCTTGTGGTACTCCGCAGATGACTTCAGTGGCCTCAGATCTGAACGGGGGGAGGCGGACTCTCTGGGTTCTTCCGGCGAGGAACGAGATGATCCACTCCAGTGCTTTCTCTTGGATTCCGACGTTGCTGAGGCGCTTCACTAGCGTGCGGTGGCAGACAGTGTCGAACGCCCCAGAGAGGTCCAGGAGGATGAGGGCCGCTGTTTCTCCGTTGTCGATCAGGGTTCTGATGTCGTCGGTGGCTGCTATTAGGGCGGTCTCGGTGCTGTGGTTGGCCCGAAACCCGGACTGCGAGGGGTCGAGGGATCCGTTTGTCTCGAGGAAGGCGGCAAGCTGTCTGTTGACGGTCTTCTCGATGACTTTGGCCGGGAAAGGAAGGAGCGAGATGGGACGGTAGTTCTTGAGGTCGGTGGGGTCCGCCGTTGGTTTCTTCAGGAGGGCGGTCAGCTCGGCGTGCTTCCAGCTCTCCGGGAAGGTGACGGTGTGGAAGGAGGAGTTGATGATGTCCCGGAGATGGGGTGCGATGATGGCGTCGGCTTTGTTGAAGACGTGGTGTGGGCAGGGGTCGGTTGGTGATCCGGAGTGGATGGAGTTCATCGTGCGGCTGGTGTCTTCGGTGCTGATCGGGGTCTAGTTGCAGAGGGTGGTGGTGGCGGGCATTGGTTCAGTGGTAGGGTGCGTGGTCTGTGCGTCGAAGCTGTTGTGTATGTCGGCGATCTTGCGGTGGAAGAACGAGGCGAGCGAGTTGCAGAGGTCTTGCGAGGGAGTGATGTCGTTGTTTCCGGAGCTGGGGTTGGAGAACTCTTTGACGATGCTGAAGAGTTCCTTGCTGTCGTGGGCGTTGTTGTCCAGTCGTTCTTTGAGTGCCGACTTCTTGGTGGCGCGGATCAGCTGATGGTGTTTGCGGGTGGCGTGCTTGAGGGCGGTCCTGTTGTCTGTGGTCTGGTCGAGCCGCCAGGCTTTCTCGAGGGTGCGGCAGTTCTTCTTGTAATCCTTGAGTTCGTCGGTGAACCAGGGGGTTTTCTTGCTGCCGGTTCTGCAGGGAGGGTTCTTTTGTGGTGCGAGGTCATCGGCACAGGCGGTCAGCCACTTGGTGAGGTTTCTGGCTGCTTCGTTGGGGTCCGTTGTGCTGGTGGGAGTGTTCTGGCTGAGGGAGGCGGTGAGCTGCTCGGCGGTGATCTTGCTCCAGCTCCGGTGGGGAACCTGTTGCGGGTGGTGGTGGGTCGTAGTTCTTCTGAAGCTGAAGTGGACGCAGCTGTGGTCGGTCCAGTGGAGTCCTGTGGCGTGGCTGAAGGAGATGTGTTTGCTGGATGAGAAGACGGGGTCAAGCGTGTGGCCGCGTAGTGGGTGGGGGTGTTCACCAGTTGCTTGAGTCCGAGGTTGGCGAGGTTGTCCAGCAGGGCGGTGGTGTTTCTGTCGTTGTTGTTCTCCAGGTGGAAGTTGAGGTCTCCTAGGAGGATGTAGTCGGCGGAGGGAAGGGCATGTGGGCTGATGAAGTCTGCGATGTCTTCGCTGAATTGTGTGCGTGGTCCCGGGGGTCTGTAGATGAGGGTGCCTCGGAGGGTGGTCTTGGGGTCGGTGTGTATCTGGAAGTGCAGGTGTTCGGCGGCGGTGAAGGTTTCGTCGGAGTTAGTCGAGATGCGGATGGTGTTCTTGTGAATGATGGCGATGCCTCCTCCCGTCTGGTTGACGCGGTCCTTCCGGGTGATCTTGTATCCGTCCGGGATGGCTATGGCGATGTCGGGCGCTGAGGAGGCGTTCATCCAGGTTTCGGTGAGGAAGGCGACGTCCGGTGCTCTCGTGTCGAGCAGGTCCCAGAGTTCCACGGCGTGCCTGTGGACGGAGCGGGTGTTGAGCAGGATGCACTTCAGGTGGTTGCTGCTGGTGCTCGACTTGGCGGTGGTGGTGCAGGTCCGGAGGCAGGTGAATCGGCAGGCTTGGCAGGCGAAGGGTCCGTGGGTGCGTCTCGGGGTGGCTCGGTAGCAGGCAGGGTTCCGGCCGGTATTGAGTGCGTTGAGGGTGGCGGCGTCGTAGGTCCGTCGGGTAGTCTTGCATCGGCGAGCGCCAGGGTTCCTGGTGCTGGGAGCGGTCCAGGCACGGACGGGCGTAGCCTGGCTTGCCTTTGGCGCGCCTTTGGCGCACAATCGGCGCTCCCGCTGCGCGTTCGCCGGGCGGCCTCCATATGGGGGGCTGAGGGAGGGAGGAGCAGCTGGGAGGTGGGAGAGGGGAGCGAATGGGCACGGCTGGGGGGTGGGGCCGCAGGGAGCAGCGGCGGGAAGCAAGGGCGAAGCGGGAAGCGGGGGGGCACAGAAGGAAAAGGGGGAGCGAGGGGGCAACAATCACAGGGTCACCAGGGTAACAGAAGGCAAAGGGACACAATGGGAACCAGACCGAGGGTACAGACGGCGAAGGGGAGAGCAGGCACAGATGTACACAAGGCAAATGAGGGGAAAAATCAAGAGAAAACGGCACAAGTTACAGTAATGGATACAGAAGGCAAATGCAGGGAAATAGACAATAAGGCAGAGCGGCACAAGTTACCAGGAGGAGCAGTCGTGGTCAGAGCGAGTAGTGGACTGAGCGTCTCAACAGCGCAACAGCGCACAGCACGGGGAGGACCGCGTGGTGGCTAGGGGGGTGACCTACCTGCAGGCAGGGTCAATGGTCGCTCCCTTTACCACCGGGCGGCCTCCATATGAGGGGCTGAGGGAGGGAGGAGCAGCTGGGAGGCGGGAGAGGGGAGCGAATGGGAACGGCGGGGGGTGGGGCCGCAGGGAGCAGCGGCGGGAAGCAAGGGCGAAGCGGGAAGTGGGGGGGCACAGAAGGAAAAGGGGGAGTCAGGGGGCAACAATCACAGGGTCACCAGGGTAACAGAAGGCAAAGGGACACAATGGGAACCAGACCGAGGGTACAGACGGCGAAGGGGAGAGCAGGCACAGATGTACACAAGGCAAATTAGGGGAAAAAACAACAGAAAACGGCACAAGTTACAATAATGGCTACAGAAGGCAAATGCAGGGAAATAGACAATAAGGCAGAACGGCACAAGTTACCAAGAGGAGCAGTCGTGGTCAGAGCGAGTAGTGGACAGAGCCTCTCAACAGCGCAACAGCGCACAGCACGGGGAGGACCGCGTGGTGGCTAGGGGGGCGACCTACCTGCAGGCAGGGTCAATGGTCGCCTATAATTTTTATAATTCTGTGTGCTATACCTTTCAACAGCCTCTGGATTTCCAACTCTCTATGGTGTAGTGAAAATCAGTGTTTTTCTGGAGCTGAAATACAATTTAAAGTGTAACAAATGCCTGGAATATTATGCCTTTCTGGCTATAGACAACTGCCTTTCAATATTAAAGAATGTGCTCTGAGGTATGAATTACTTTCAGCGTGACACGTTTGTAAACATAAGAACATGCACAATCGTTTTATAGAGCTCACAAGCCAACATACAATCACAACCGCACTTAAAGTCATCCATGTCTTAATACCAATGTAGGAAAGCTCATCAAAGTCTGGGGAAGGATGAGGAGCCTTTTAACTCATGAAAACCACAGGCTTCATACTCTACAATGGATGACTTCTGAAAATAGGGTTCAAATTTAGGTTTCGATTCTTAAGCATAAGTGTGGTACTAGAATACTTCTCTGTATCCAGTTCGCTCTGTCCTCGGCGTTGAAGGTAAGATTAGCTTAGACAGGGAATGTTCAATCCATACTTGTCACAAACAAGTTGCTTGTGCATATTGATCCCCAACAGAAGACGCTCATTGATAATAGAAGTTATCTTTTAGGGTTGGGATGATTAGGAAGTGACAAAGCTAAAGGACATTTCACAGGGTAATTGACGGATTGGCTGTGTCCCATTTCGCAATTTGTAAGTAGATGTTTGCCACTAATTCACAAATGTGTCTCCAAAGTCCAGTTTCACTTTGTGGTGAATGCACGGACGGCCCTATAGCACCTAACACTCAGCAGGGCAGTGATGCTCCTCTACTTAAGACATCCGTAGTGTACCTGCAAGATATTGCATTCCCAGGGCACAAGTCCTAAAAAAAACAAGTGGGGGGGGACTAACCTAGTTAATCAATATGCAAGTGGCATCGCAGCGCGTGGCATCGCAGCACATGACATCGTGGCGCGTGACATCACAGTGTGTGACATCACAGGAACTGGCAGCACAAGACGTGACATCAGATCTTAAGCCCTCACATATATGTTGAGCAGGTCTATCATGAGTACATTTCAGCACATTTCGGGTATACTTACAAACCCTCCTGATTTAGGCAGAAGATTCGCAATTTTGTACGCTACATATAAAACAATGTTACCTTTTGTCAGCGTTAAGCTTTCTACAACCATAGTGCTTTAAAAGAAATAGTGATATTTAAATTATTACAACGCCTCTGCAGGCGTAGTAAGCGCTATATAAACGCTATTTATTTTGTGCAAATACTGGGAAAGATCCACACCTCTAACGTTCTTACAGTGAATGCATATCTCCTAAACAGAGCCTGAACAAAGTAAAAAGCTGCCTCTCTTAAGTATGTGTGAAGTGCTAACAAGGTGTGCGCCTTTGTTTCCCCTCTGCGGCATTTGTGTAAGGCGCCTGACTGCTGCCAGCCAGGAAACTCCAACAAAAGGAGGCCTGATGACCCCCGGAGATTCGGCCTTTGTTATGGGCCCAGCAGGAGTCAGAAATAAGAGAGCCCTGTCCCGACTGCATGTTGTTGCAGATCGAAAGCAGATAACAACGTGCAGGCTCTGCTGAAAGTGTCCTGGTGTTTGGAAATAACACCTGGACGAATTCAGCATCTTTTTTAGTGGGGCCCAACTTCTTGGCAGGGGGGACGGCGTCCACCCTGTGAAAAAAGTGGGGGGACGCCGTCCACCTATGTTTACCCCGACTCGTGTGCCCTGTGCATTCCACACATCGACCTGGGAAGAGTATCTCCACTCAAGAACTTGCCCTTAGTGAGTGTGAGGCTGCTAGGATGGGTGGTAGTCGGAGTGGAAGGCCTTTTAAGTCAAATTATATTTAATTGATTATTTGGTTACCTCGCTGATTATAAACATTGCTGATTTTTTTTCTCATATTTTTTAAGGGTAGACTGCAACATACATTTGTTACTGTTTGAAAACATTACTTGTATCCGCACTTTATATTCACATTAAAGACACTGCATTAACAATTTTAACTCTTGAAAAAGTGCGATTGTAGTCAAATATTTGTAACAATAGTGACGACGGAGATGTCCTTTTATAGTAACACAAGCATGCCTTTTTTGCATAATTTAATTCCTTTATGTACAATAATACAGATTTAAAACAATCTCTTAATTTGACACTCATCCTTCGCCCTCTTTGGATTGATTGGAGTAGGGCATTAAGTGTGCCGGGTCCTGCCGATGTTCAAAAAAGAAAGTGCTGAGACCGGGCCCTATCAGGCTCTCTATTTCTGCCATCAGGAAAATCTTAACTCTGCAGCATTACCACCCTTCACTGCCTGTGATGTAACTACAAAGAGACTCATAGTTCTTTCACAGTATCACCATTTCAGAACTGAAAAATTTTCAATATTCTATACAAAGAAGCCATAGGTGTTTCTTATTTATCTTATGCAACTAACAACCATTGACAAAGCCAATAGTCCTCGCTTGCTGTAGGTGTAATGTTACTTGTTGTATTATATATCTAGATGCATCAAGAAGCAGCAAAATACCAGTTAGGCGGCACACTATGCTAAGGACAGATTTTAAGCTTATGTGTTTTTTAGCCGCACCCAGGGGCGGATTGGCACTGCGGGCATTCGGGAATCGGCCGAAGGGCCGCTGTTTCAGTGCCCTCTGTGGGCCGTTTTTTTTCTCCCCTTTCCCAGTCCACAGAGAGTGCTCTCTGCTGTCTGCTCTCTGTCGACTGGGAAATGGGAGAAAAAAAACGGCCCACAGCACGGAGACAGAAATGAAAGCGCTTCACTGTGCAGGCCATACAGTGATTATCAGCTGTGGCCTCTACTGCACCCCCTGCCCTGCAAAGCAATCACGCTGAGGGTGGCTGGGGAGGGGGTGATTGTTTACAAGAATCGGCCTCCCTGGGGGCCAGGTGTTTCTCAGGCCTTTTGAGCCATGTTCACCATGGCCCCCCTGGGGCCCACGCCGCCTGGGAAACAGTGATAGTCTTAACACCTCGCCCACAGCCCCTCACATTCAGGGCACAGTGGGCGAGGAAGAATGGGTCTGGCTGTGGGGGCCAGGTGATGTTTTGAAAGCGCACAATCTTCACCCCCCCCTCCCCCGTGCAAGAAGTTTAAAAAAAAAAAGGGTTATAGTACTTTCTCGGTGTCATTTTAGAACTGATGCATTTTCAATATTACATTCAAGGAAGTCATGGTTGCAGCTTTTCTATTTTATGCAACTAACAACCATTGACAAAACCTATAGTTCTGGCTTGTTGTAGGTGTAACATTACTTGCTGTATTATATATCTGAACGCAATGACAGAAGCAGCAAAATACCAGTCGGGCGGCACACTATGCTAAGCACAGATTTGTAGCTTAGGTGTTTTAAGCTACGCCCATAATTACATTGAACACCCCCTTTGGAGAGACCCCTCAGTTTTGTCATCCCACTTAAAGCCCTGGAAACAACACCATGTCACAGACACCTCAGGGCCTGGCACTGTGCATCATGCATGACTCATGACTTCCAAGGTTTCAGATTGACTATGTGCAGGGGCATCTTGAACGCCTCCCTTTGCTTTAGGAACTACAGCGAGGGGTGAGTTCCTGATGAGTCTCTTCTGTCTGCAACGCTGCTTACAAAGGCTCAGCTCACAATTATTGTGAAAAGGTGGGTGAGAGAGTAAGTGAAGGGATGGCTGGATGGATCAGTGAAAGGGTGAATGGATGAATGAAAGGGTGAATGGATGGATGATGAGAGAGAATGGGTGGATGGATGAGTGAAATGATGGATGGATTGATTAATTGATAAGTGAAAGTGTGATTGGATGAACAGATGTGTGAAAGGGTGGCCGTAAGGATGGATGAGTGAGTGAAAGGGAGGGTACATGGGCAAAAGATTGGATAGATGAGTGAAGGAGTGAAAGGATGGATGGATGGATGATTGAAAGGATGGATGAGTGATAGGGTCAATGGATGGATGCATGAGTGGATGAGTAGATGGATAGTTGGGTGGATGGAAGGAAGGATGGATGGCTAAGTGAAAGGGTCGATGGAGAGAGAAAGGGAGAATGGATGGCTGAAAGGGTGAATAGGTGGAAGGATGAGTGACTGGGTGGATGGATAAGAAAGTGAAAGGATGGATGATTGGGTGAGAGGGCAAATGGCTAGATGGATGAGTGAAGAGATGAATTGGGTGAAAGGGTGGATGGAGAGAAAAAGTGAGGATGGATGTGTGGATGACTGAAAGGGTGAATGTGTCTAAGGGTGAGTGACTGGGTGGATGGATGAGTAAGTGAAAGGGTGGCTGGATGGGTGAAAGGGTAAATGGATGGATGAGTGAATGGGTGGAAGAGTGGATGAATGGGTGGATAATGGGTGGATGAGTAAAAGGGTGGATGGAGGGATGGATGAGTGAAATGATGGATGGAAGAATACATGATGGATAAGTTTGCAAATGGTTGAATATGTTTGGATCTGGATTAGCGGCATCTTATGTTTGCCACTTTACATCTCACAATGACTATCCAAGCAGATCTTCCCGACCATTTCTCTCACCAAACATGCCTGCTCTTAACCATGAATTGTAAACAAAATATCAGACTGGACAACCCAGTGCTGTAACCATATACATAGATTATTATCATATGAAATATCACAAAAAGACCTGCACAGTTGATCAAAGCTGCGTGCATACCGAAAAACCGTGAAGTACACGATTGGTTCAACCTGATATAAACTTATTTTGACTATTGCTTAAATGGTTGTCTATTTACTTACTTACATAATAATGCGCAACCTCCTCTGATGGGCCTGTAAAACGTACCTTTTGTCCAGAAGGTTTGTTCTGAATTTTAGCCCTTTGTCCTGAATTTTTACACTCCCCATCCTGAATTTGCACCCATGCCAGTTGGTCACCCTAGTCCTGACACTCCCATACAGAACTACAGAGTGTTCACCCTGCCTTTTCTATTTGGTTACTCTTGTAACCAGATGCACCACACTGCCAAGCTCGAACTCAAGAGGGGCCATCTAATCCCCTTGGCATCCCACTCTCCACAGGGCTGACCAAAGTAGGCTGAGTAAAGCTAGTAGCTAAGTACTCAAAGCTACATCGAGTGTGCCTCAATTGTCATCCCACCGAATCCAGAAAATACTGCACTAGACTCAGTTCAGTAGGTCTTCCTCAAAAGTTTACTTGACTTGCCACATCCAGCACCCAGAAATGCAATGTGTTGCTAGCCGATCCCTTCCTCTGAAGCAAGAAGGAACCGGTAGGAATCATTTTGTTTACCATTTCTTTGCACAATTTACTGATTAATTTGTGTGCCAGTTAATAATGTAACTTTATTTTAAAGGCCTCATCCAAAATGCAGACAAGGGGCATATTTCTCTATATGCGAAACATATTAATTAGTAAGTTTTGGTTCGTTTTTGTTTGTAGTGTGTAGGTCTGACTGCACTCTATTTTAGGTCCTAGGCCAGAATGTGGCAACATGTTTGTGTGTTGATTTCAGGACATGTCTAAGACTTTATGTAATGTGATTTCTCAAAAGAGAGCTGTTTAGCCTCATTCTATGCTAGGCCTTGTTCGAGGCCTAAGCAAAATTTGCAAACTTGGCACTTCTTTCTCTGTGCAGAAGAATTAACTTTTCTAGCATGTTCAGGTTAGAATTCCTTTTTGCAGATTTTATATCATTTTCATGGTTAATTGAGTAATCCTCAGTCTCCTCATGGCCCAGACTTGAAGGCAGCAACAGATGTGAATAAAACTGTGTTTTTTGTATATAGACATCACTTGCTGGCTGTGAAATAAATTTATGACTAGATTGTACAGATACATTTTTTCAGCATTCTTTACACCCCAGACTGCCTTTTCCTCATTTGTGAATTCTTACTTTTGTTATTACATGTTCTGTTCCCAGAGATTCCAGTCTTACCCTTTCTCCTTGACTTTGTACTAGATTTCTGATTTATGTGATGATTAGCTGGTTGGAAAAGAGTATCTAACGACCTTGTGCAGGGCGTTAAGACTGCATGTAAGTATTCAGTTATCAGACCTGCAGTGCTCCTAGTCTTTACCAATGTTACTTGCTCTGTAAGCTTTAAAAGGCTTAATTTACTAAATATTTCTCTACGAATTAGACCTCAAAGAGTAACCAAATAGTGTTTCATGAAAGGGCACGCCCCTTGAATGTGGGCCACGCCCCTTAACTGTAGGCCACGCCCCTTAAATGTATGCCACGCCCCTTGAAAGTGGGCCACTTTTTTCGTCAGTGCCCGGGCCAAATTGTGATCCCAATCCGACCCTGGCCGCACCCTTAATTACATCAGCCACTCCCCCTTTGAAAGCCCCCCCAGTCTTTTCGTCCCACTTAAAGCCCTGGATTGGTGTAATTTGAATACTGATGGACCTCATAGTATTCTGGGACGTCGTCTGCTGCTGCTTCTTTAGCAATTCGTCTTCTGATGGAAATGTTGGCTCCAAATTAGCATGATTTTGCACACTTTGTCAGCAGCACACATCAGAGCTCCACCTCTAATGTACAAGGACCTGAACCTCGATTTCAACCGGACAAACGGCAAAAAGGTACCAGGGGTCAGGATTGCAATGGGTATCTTGTGCCACCTGTGTGGAACACGAAATTAACACATTCAGCTTTTTCAGTAATTCAGTAGCGTACATATAATGGACACCTCAAGTATCGTACACATTGAAAGCCTAATGCAGCTAACAAAAAAGGACATCTATCTTATATTGGGTGAATCCACAGCATGATTAACGGAAGGCGGAAAATCCACAAAATCATTTAGCTGTTTGTAGATCCTGGAAATTTTGCACACACATATTCTAACAATAGGTCTGCAATACATGCAGCTTGGAAAGTTAAAAATAACATACTGAAAAACATTTTCTGATGCCCTGGATACAGTAAGCAATTTCTTGGTACACTACAAAGCACCAGTCACATTAGGGGACTATAACAATTAGTAAAACTCGGGTTTCTATTAATGTAGGGTCTCTGAGGCATACAGGACGAAAAATATGATATCCAACATGTCTAAAGTACAATCATGACTAAGTCAGTGAAAATGCTGGCATGAGATGCTTATCCTCAATGCCACAATGTTTTTGATAGCACCAGTGAGAGAAAACTGAAGAACAGCAACTAACATTTTTACATTGAATAGCAGTGTCATTTGGAATTCTGGTTTCAAGTTTTCTGTTCTTGTGCCAATATATTAAATTGTATCAATGTTAAACAAAAATGTAGTGTGTAAAGTGTGGACCCCTATTCAGGGGTTTAAGTCTCAGCCTAGGCAGCTGGTGAGTTCTTGTTCTCTCATTATCATTATGGCAAAAGGGTCTTCACTACAGTCACTTCCTCTTCTGCCTCCCCTGCTGCTGATTAGCAGTTGAATTGTTTGCGATAGTGAAAGGGCCAGGCCCATAATTTCTGGACCTATTCTAGAATCGCAAACGGAATGTTCTTTTTAGCAGCATGTAAGTGTAGAGCAGAGAAAGTCATTATTATGGCCAATCAATTTTACAGGAAATTCTCTTGACACATAGTAACCACAGATAACTACGTACGGTTAGTTAATTTATTACAAAGCCAGAAATAACTCAACATAACAACACCTCAAAATGAGAGTGCAGAATTACATCGTAATCAGCATAAAGCCAAGCCTGCAACATATTCAAAATAATTAATTCAAGAAGCGGAGTACAGAGGACCAGAAAGCATGAGTCCAAGTTTCCCGGCATCAAGGGTTGATGAATATAAAGCATTAATATACTCCTACACTAATGCTAAAATGACATCCCTACTTAAGCATCTTTAAACAGGAAAGATAAAATGTGTCAGTCTGTGGAGTCTCCCTAAGAAGTCTCTCCACAATAATGGGTCATGTTGCATAAAGCTACTGAGACAGAGCTTGTGCTAAGATGCTCTCTATCTGAAGGCAGAGAAGAAGTGGGCCACTTACCCTACTCTCAACATCGCATTATTACTGGTATCTTTCCCAAGAGTCTTTGCGAGTCACGCCATCTGCTCTGAACACTATCTCCAAGGTAGTTTTTGACGGGTTAACAGTGTTGTTGATTTCTAACAAGCTGACCTTGAGTCTCAGGCCTTTTCCAGTGTGAGCACAACAACTTTCCTTTATCGACTTTATCGACTCAAGTTTACGATATAACTCCTTCTCTCCTTGCCTGACTTATAAGACAAAGACATTATTCTAGCTAACAAGGGTTCTTCTTCCACCTGCAACACAAAATGGGAGAAAGAACAAATTCCACAGCATACATGAAATTCAGCTATTAATTCTAAAGCGAGTTTCCAGGGAAATGCATTTCAGGCCTACAAGATTCAGCTAACTTAAGAAAATGACAAGCGAGCTTTACGAAATTGCATAGGAAATAAGGCACATTCAATTAAATGCATTTGCCTATATTAAAAATGACACGATTAATAAAATCATTTAATAAATGTATAATAGTCAGTTTCACAATAGGAACTTTTCATGGTAATGTTTTCTACTAGTTAAATGCATTTTCTACGTTAATTCTCCAAGTTACTATGCAATTGTCTAAACACATCACTCTGTATGTATTACATTTCGAAATTCTCACACTTCACTTTAATACAACAAAGTATTATATGCGGGTGCGCTCTCTACCTCTACACGTATGATTATACAAGTACCCCTACAATAAAACGTGGTTTCCGCTACATCAGTTGCATAGGAAGAACTCCATTCAACCTGTAAAGATCCCAAAATAAACGTCACAGAAGTATCCACCTTTCTCACCCACTGGACAAATATCACTGGCATATAGGAAACACCGGTTGCTCTGCCAGGTGTGAGTGCAGCAGGCGAACACTAATAAATAAAATGGCATCATAATGCCATTTTCTTTTTGCCACCAGCTCATGCTGCACAGCACAAGTGAGGGGCAGGGCTGAAACCTGCTACTGCAGGATTACTGTTTCCACTTTCAGTGTGCATGTCAGGCTGGCCAACTGGCTACCTATGGCCTGCCGACATGCGCACTGCAGACCCAGCAATCCCTGGGCTGTGAAACAGCCGGGGGATTGCTAGCACAGGCTCCCAGCCTCAAAATGAGTGCTGGGTTAGCCTGCTCCCACCAATCCTGGAGCTGCTCCCATGCAGCTCCAGGATTGGTCAGGATTCATGTTCCCTTGGGCAGGAAGGGAAGTCCTTCCCTTTCCTGCTCCTGGATACCACCATCGCTGGACAGCAGTGCCGCACTGGGCAGGAGCATCATTTGTGGTGAGTTGGGCGCATCGCGACCCTCCTTATTTTTTATGTATTGCCAGCCGCTAATACACAGTATCAGAAAATAATTGAAAGTACTGCAATACAGCACAACCTATTGACAATTTAGCAGTCATTGATAAACAATTGGAAAAGACAACAAAAATAAAACCAAAATTATGTTTTCTACAAAACCGCTAGCTGAAGGCAGGAATGAGTATTTCTAACTAGTAGTAGTGATTCTTCTTTGAGGCTCATATCTCTCAGACCTATTTATACTCTCGCATAAACATGCATAAATGGGAAAATGGAAAGAGGAAGATAGACCACAGAGATTTTATGAAAAGGGCATGCATAGTAATCATGCACAGAGTTCTTTCTGTCAGTGTGCACTCTCTCAGGTACTGTGTCCAAATGGAATCAATTCGCATTGTTTATTATGTACCTTGGGCTGCCCCAGAGGCTTGCAAATGGTTTGATCACTGTTCCAGTTACAGAATCCGCTGTGTCCCCGAACACCGCCAGCTTCCACTGATACCAATGTACTCGTCACAAATATCATTTATTTTGCCCATGGAGAATACAGACTATGATAATAGATTGCTATTCATCCTTTGCACATTATCATATTGCATTTGCTGACATTTACTACTTGGCTAAAACAAACTGCAATCTACTTGTGTTAGAATTGGAGAGAAATGTGATGCTAAGTTTATAACACAGGCCTTAAAATGCCCTGTCATGAATTAAAAAGGATTACATTTTTCACACACAGGATTGTTCTGAGTTTTTAACGGATCTTCAAAAAATCAGGCTCGGAAAAAACACATTCCAAGAGAGATGAACAAAGTGCATTGCCCCACAGCATATGCCATAGTTTCTTGCTATTGTATTGGTAAATAAGAGGCTTTATTGAATGCCATTAAAAATGCTCCCAGGCATGGCAGAACATGCTGCCTTATATTTTAATGTCTCTGCCCTGACCCCTGTATGCTTCTCTCTTCATCATGTTGAGATTCCTCCATGTTGTGTGAGCTGGATATAACTGGACGTAGCACACTGCTGATGATACAAACTCCATCGCGGAGTCCAGGACCTCTTTTTTTCAGAGCTCATCAGGGTGTGAGAAGGGGTTGGTAGTACAATAATCCATGCAGAATGGCTTTAGCCTCCTTGATGCACAGAATGTTTGGTACTTATATATTTAACACAACCACTCTGATTCAGGCCTTCTCATGGTTCCCCAGACTCCTCCTTCCTAGGATCTAGGCAATGATGTAGCAGAATGTCTCACTTTGTGAGTCCTACGCAATGAAACCTAGTATAAAGGATGCTCTTCCAGATATTAACAGAGCTTAACCTGGAATGGCTTGCAGAGACAATAGTCCCTGCAAGCCACTTTAGTATCCTCTAGGGCTGTGTAGGGCACACATTATATTTCTCACAAGTCCAACAGATTACCACATCTGCTATTAACCCCTTCCATGCTACCGTCGGCCAGCTGCCAGTTGGTCTTTGTGTATTGCACCCAGACAGTGAGAAAATGGGGGAATAGGTGTTGGAAAGATTAGCCATCTCTGACTTGATAGGGGTGAAGCTGTCACTTACCACACTTACCCATCACAAAGACTCTTTCCAAGCACACTGACAAAGGGTCATGCATCTGTCTCTTGTGCCCTCAAACAAGCTGGGGCATGTGCAGGAAATTCCAAGCACATATTGGGGGTGGAAAACTTTAGAAACATCTCCTACTTCAAAGTTGCCACCAACTATAAATATTGGAGCTTCAGAACCCAACTCCTCAGCCATACCCTGTTCAACATCTACATGACCACCCTCACAGACATCGTCTGATTCCACAGACTCAACATAATCTCATCTCATTCACGAGAACCCCACCAGTGCCAAAATCAATTTCTGCAATACCATGACCAACATAGCCGAATGGATGAGAGATAACTGCCTCCAACTCAACTCCAACAAAAATGAAGTACTGATCTTTGGGAATAATACCTCCTCATGGGACCACAGCTGGTGTCCTGCAGAACTAGGACCCACACCAAACGACCACGAACGTAACCTCTGCATCATCCTCGACAGCCAAGAGACCATGAAATGACAAGTTAACACAGTTGCCTCCTCCTGCTTCCACATACTGTGCATGCTCTGCAGAATCTTCAGATGGATCCCACAAACACCAGAAAGATCATCACTCAGGCCCTTGTAGCCAGCCTACTATGGGAACGCCCTCTATGCCGGCATCTCCATCCTGCTCCTCAAAAAACTCCAGACCATACAGAACGCTGCAGCCAGACTCATCGAGGACCTTCCCAAATGAACTCACATCGACCCCCACCTGAGAAACCTCCACTGGCTTCCCATCCAGAAAATATGTCGGTTCAAGATCCTCATGCTTGCCTATAAAGCCCTCCACGACCTAGGAGCAGCCTACCTCAACCATCGACTGAACGTTCACTAACCCGCTAGACACCTACACAGTTTACTTGCCCTCGCACACACCCAGTGCATCTGCCGGACCCACAGCGGTGGCCTCTCCTTCTCCTACATCGCAGCCAAGACGTGGAACGACTTCCCCCTCCAGCTCTGTATGGCCCCCTCACTGGCAGACTTCAGAAAGAGACTCAAGACCTGGCTCTTCAGACAGAGACACAGTGTCCAGATACCCCTAGAGGTGACAGAGTTGTGCTTTACAAATACTGATTGAATGATTGATGGGTACTATAGAGTACACAAAGTGTAAGGTGTTTCCTCATACAAAGGAAGTTTGTAGACCTTCTTGGTGTCTACAAAGTAAGCTGATCTTAACTATTCAAAGCCACGACAGGATGCATTTAGTTATGTCCTGGCCTTTTGTAACAAAACAGCCCACATCAGGAAACTTGCTCAGGCAAAGCTGGAAGCAAGTCTGGTGGATATGAAAGTGTGGGTCATGGCCCCCATAGAGCCTTGTGCTCTACAGGACACTTGGTCCCGGCCATTTGAGGTTGAGAAAATCAAAAGTGACATCACCTATCTGATGGACTTTCAAACTCCTAGGAACCCTTTGCACGTCTAGCATGTGAATTACCTCAAGCCACATTTTGAGAGGACTAAATGACCATGCTATTAATCACAGATGATGGGGTGAAAGCGGAGACTGAACCTCTCCCAGACCTCCTGTCTTCCTTGGAGCAGGATGGCTCAGTAGAAGGGGTGAGTCTCTCCCCCATTCTGATCTGGGAGCAACAGGGAGACTGCCGCTGGTTGCTGTGACAGTTTGCACCCATGTTCTCGCTCACCCCCAGGGTCACCCATTGGTGCATTCATGATATTATTTTGGGGTATAACCTACCTGTTAAGCATAATGCTTAAAGGTTGCCAGATAAAATAATGATTAGCCTCCGGGAAGAGATTTCCAAGATGCTAGCCCTTGGGTGATTGAGCCCTCCAACAGCCCTTGGTCTAGTCCTGTGGTATTAGTGTCCAAGGCTGCTTACCCTGGCATAGCACCTGAATTTCAGTTCTGTGCAGAATATCGTGGGTTCAACGCATTCACTTGGACTGACACCTATTCCATCCCCTGAGCGGATTAACTCGTTGATCGGCTAGGGGCTGCCAAGTTCCTCAGTACCTTTGATCTTACATCTGGGTACTGGCAGATTGCCTTAACTGACGCAACGTGAGAGAAGTCAGCCTTCTGGACGTCGAAAGGGCAATTTCAGTTTTGAATTTCAGTTGTGCCCTTTGGATTGAAGATCGCACCTGCCACCTTTCAGAGGTTGGTCAACCAGATCCCTGCTGGGCTGGAGAACTTAAGTGCGGCCTCCCTTAACAATGTTGCGGTTTATAGCTTCCTTTGGGAGGATCACTTGGACTACCTCCGGGAGGTACTGAGGGCACTGCAGCGTGCCGGACTCACTATCAAGGCCAGTAAGTGCCAGATAGAGCCGGTGTCTGTAGTTTACTTGGGACACCAAGTAGGGTGAGGCAAGGTGGTGCTTCTACAACCAAAGATTAAGAGGCGTGGGCATCTCCCAAGACCCAGTCGGAGGTGAGAGCCTTTTTAGGCCTCACCGATACTACTGACTTTTTGTCAAGGGGTACAGCACCATTGCCACCCCCTTGACGGAAGTGACTTTGAAGAAGCAGCCGCGTCGGGTGATCTGGATGGAGGGATGCCAGATGGCAATCAACACCCTGAAGGAGGCCATGTGCATGGCTCTCAGGCTGAAGGTGCCTGAATTCTCCCAGGAGTTTGTGGTGCAAACCTATGTCTGAGCATGCTGTTGGGGCTGTGCTTTAACAGCTAAATGAGGAGGGCCAGGATCAACCAGTAGCCTTCCTTAGTAGTAGGCTACTGCCCAGGGAACAAAGGTGGAGGGCCATTGAAAGGGAAGCCTTTGCTGTTGTCTGGGCACTCGAGAAAGACCACAGGCCCTTCCGATGGTTAATGCAGATGAGGTGTGCATTACATGCATAGGTCCTGAATGGCACCGGGCGGTGTGATCGGTACCATAGGGCCTGCTTCTCACATTAGATTAGCCTTGAGGAATGTAGGGAGAGTCTATTGAGCAGCATTTCCTACGTGCAGAATAGTAGCAATATAGTGTTTGATATCGCTGAGTTTGTATTGGTGAATCCTCTCTGGTAATGTGAGTGGCTCTGACATTACGTATGTGGAAATGTCACTTTGGGAAATTGGGTATTTGCTTGTGGCTCTGTGTGCCTGTCGACCTGTCTTCAATTCAAATCTGGGTGCTGGGGCGACAGCTACATCTGTTCATTCCTGACAGAAGGCAGTAAACTAGGGGCTCAAGGGAAACTGGAGACCTCTGACTCTGCGGGGCCTTTCTGGCATGGTAAAGTTGCGGGTAGAATTGGGACTTGCATTCCAAGTTGCAGGGTCTTGGCCCCACTAAAGATAGTTATCAAACCTCTCAGGGTAGGATAGCATACAGGACAAAATTTAGACAGGGCCTGTGCATTTTAAAGGTGGCTTTTTGAACTGATCTCTTCAAAGGCCATTGTGTGTATAACTAGTGCATCTCTGACCGCAGGTAGAAGAGATGCTTTTGGAACCATACTATGCTGGTTTAATGCTGGGACATGGACATGAGGAATCATTAGGGCAGGAAGGACTGCAATGGGATTATCCGCAGACTTGTGGTGGCCTGGAGCTTGTCGTGCTCAGGAAAGGGGACTATCATTTGGTGGATTTTGCCTGGACGTTGCTGGCCTGCAGCTAAGTGCCAACAGTTATGACCCAGGTCCCTAAGTACTGTCCAAGGGCTGGTTGGCTGGCCTCTTGTCCACGAGATCCCAGAGACACAAAGGATCTCTCCATTTCCACACAATCTTAAAGACCGCGCAGAGAGTGGTAGAAATGGGTGGAAGTAATCGTTGGTTGTAACAAGGACCGTCCTGACGTACACTGTCACCACACTGTGCAGAGGAGTGTGCTCGTAAAGATCAGCAGTCCTGAGGAGCCGGGACGTGAGGAGTTTGAGGAGTGTGGATAAAGCTTGTAAAGTCAAAGGGACCCTTATTTGCAACCAGGGACCCTGAGCTAGCTTGCACACCGAAACGTGTGGTGTCCCGAGGTGTATTGGAGGAGCTGAGAGCTGAAATTGTCTTCGACCTCCAAATCATGATGTTGATAGTGCCTGACATCGCGGCATCTGTCCGAGGTCGCTGGATCCCTCGCCCTGGACCCACGCCGCAAGTTACTTTGTTGTGGAGAACTTCGTGACAGGGCCCAAGGGGCTTTGTTGTGCCTTGTGGGCATCTACGGCTGGCTGTCGGGGTCTACGGCAGTTCACACCCCCTCTTGAGAGGAAACATTTCTCCAGACTTGGAAGCACACCTGGGTCACAACCTTTTGTCTATGGGGGAGGTGGGATAGCGATCTCCCACTCGTGCAGGTGTTGCTAGGTGCCTAGAAGTCTAATCCGGATGGATGAAACTAAGTAACTGTTTCTTTTCATTTTAGGTGGTTCCGACAATCTAATAAATGTGGTGCCAGCAGTGGCTGGATCGTGAGTGTGGTCAAATAACTGTGATTGCTTGCCCATTGCCACTGTTGGGGGTATGCGATATTGGTGACTGTTGTGCTGGCTATTCTGCTAATGGGAAAGTTCGATAATTGCATATAACTGTAAACTGTAAATACAATGTGCATCTCATTTTGATTTTAATGTATGTGTAATACAGGGACCAGTTTTTAGGTCTCGCCTAGACAACGTGCATGCGCTGATCTAGGAGGGCCTTTAGCCATTGGTCTTCACTTTTCAAGCACTACACTCGTGCTTGTGGCGGCATCCACCTTGCGGGAGCGAGCAGCTGTGTGCCACAAGCACAAGTGCAGTGCTTGAAAAGTGAAGACTCTCCCAAGCGCGCACTACTCTGGGCTCACCTCCTGCTCCCCCTCTCTCTCACAACCTCTTCCTCGTCTCGCCTTTTTTTAAACTTTCAGCACGAGGCGCGCGTGCTTGTTTACTTTAGCTGTGGCCTGTTCTACAAAGGATAATATCACATTCTTTCTTTTCCCTCTTGGATCCTTTACGTAACCCTCGATTGAGCTAAGAAACGCTAGTAATGTGAAACTTACATGGAGTCTAGGGATGTGTTCGATTTCAGCAATTTGCTTCAAGGCTGCGTGAGCGCTACATCACTTCCGGTCATGACGTCACAGCCCAAGGGCACTGTGGGCTGGGGGCCATTAGCCCGAGCCGAGCCTCATAAGTATCACTGAGTCATCGTGCCTCTGTTTTGACCACAACTTAACTTTTATTTTCCATAGGCAACAAACGAGCCAAAAAGCCGCTGGCCATTTCCCCGGGTCCGTTTATCTTTTTCAGAAGTGAAAGAGTCAACAATAACGGATATAAAATGGACAACAGCTCATTGGGGTCAACCACAAACACTAGGGCCTTTGTTTCAGCTGCATCGCACATTCTTCAAATGCCACGCACCAGGGCCCTTGCTTGTGGCTGAGATGCAGAACTTCACAGAATAACCGTGATGAGATTTGGATCAGCAGTCTGCGTATCATTGGTTCGCCGCTGAGGTCACAGCGGACTCCTCTTGCTACGAGTTGCGATGGCTAGTGCGAATTGAAGAGTCATTTGTTTTTACTTTCGTTTTTGTAATCAACTAGAAATTTATTTTTATACCCTGCCGTGTGTGTTTATTTTCTGGTGTTTTCGTTGTAGTTTGTGTTAATCGTTTTCTTCTGTGTGTTACTCGGTTTCGACAACAGCAGACTTGTTACAAGTAGAAGCCATTCATGCATTTGCAGCTGCACTGGAGAAAAACTTTTATTGTATGCATATAACATGTAATGCTATCCGTTTTGGAATACCGCTTCATTGTGAAATGAACGCTGTTTAACCAATCTGTATTTTCCATTTATAATTACTTATGGGTTAATGCATTTTGCATGTGCAAAAAGCTGGCAAACTGTTCTCTAAACACTGATCTGACAGAGTTTGTTTTGGCGACAGGCAACATTGATATTCCATTATGTCCCCAGAGGTCTGTTTTGATTTGGCTGGGCCGCCACGTGTTAGCTCGGCATCCTCCGCATGATCGCAGCCCAGAGGCGGCATTCATTCAAACTCGGACTCCGGCTTTTTGACGTGTAGGACACATGCAACCCCTGCCTGCCTGGGCGCGTTGAGGGCGCAACCGAAAAGACTTCAGCTAAATGCAATGCGCCAAAACGTAGTCTTGTTAGGGAAGGGCTATCTTTTCGAAGGCATTATTTCTCGTTTGGATGCACGTTTATATTTTTTTCACTCTTCCTTCTAGACAATTTCTTGGATCTGTGGCAGTCATTGGCACATCATTTTATATAATTTCCCTTACTTTCAGTGGCGTGCCAAGGGTACCAGGCCGGCAAAGAAAATGAGTCCTTTGCCCATATTTAGGTAGTAAGATTCCTTAATGATTGCTGTACTGAGGGCCCCTGGCATCCTTGTGCCACAACGGCATTGCAAGAGTGGTACCAATATAGCTGCACCCCTGTTTACTTGTGCATTCGTTGCATCTAATTTTTAGGGGTGGTTGTTAGAGTAAGGCTCCTAGGGTACCATTTACAAAGGGCCACAGTTTGCCCTTACTAATAGTAACGGTTACCTCTGCGGTACTGAATTTAGTTGATTTGTACATTTTCAAGCATCTGGGACCTTCTTTTTCTAATCCCAGGGCTTTGAGTGGGCTGGGTCCTGGCGGTGCTCCGCACTGGCAATTCTAAAAACAAGCATTGGCATAGCTAATAGGTCTCGCCTTTGCAACCATATAAGTGTTTAGTTATCCAGCACAATATCCTTGGTGCAACAACATCAAGTGTTGCATGGCTAAACACTTATAAGGTCCCAAAGGTGAGACCTATTGGTTAGGCCAATGCTTGTTTATACATACGGTGTGGAGTCTTTTTGTGGCATATGCTGTGTGTTGCAAGGGTGGTGCTGTGCCAATACTTTACACTTGGTCCCTGAGGATAAGCATGACTGCTTGGCAACAAGATACCAAAGTGTGAACACAGAATATCAGACACGTATTTTCCCAACCCAGAGCTGTAATACTGTACCTCAGCGTGGATGGCACTATGCTAATCCTATGCTTAAATCCTTGCTGTAGAAATGGCAAAAGACTTTGTCCCTTTCTATCTTGGCTAGGATATCAATGTGCTAATCCTATGCTTAAAAACTTTGATAGAAAAGCAGACATTTGAGTTGAGCAAATTCAGGGTGTTGCTGGTGATGTAGTGTGCTCTATACAGGAGCTGCTCTCCACCTAAACTTGGGTACTACCTGAACTTCTCTGCTTCTTTGTTGCATATAGCTAGCTAGATAGATGGGTAGATGGATGGATAGATAGATATATCAAGGGCCGGTCAACACTGAGTAATTATAGTTAGGTCTGTGTTTCCATAGGATTTTTTTTTTTTGGGTTTGGGTATAACGTGGGCACAGTTTAACGGATCTTTATGAAACTTTCCAAACAAGTGCTCTTTTTTGTCTCAACTCCTTCCTGGAAAGTTTAGTGTGAACCATTGAGCGGGGCCGAGAAAGTGGGAGAAAGGGGAGGGAGGGGGGGACATAATTTCCATAGGGATTTTTGAGAAGCACTACTGCCCTAATGGCTGAACGGAATTACAATAAATGTTGGCAGAAAACTAGATCCTGGTCTGGAAAGCATGCTTTTTGTGATTTGGTTCAGCTCAGTTCAGCAGTTTTTGAGAAATTAAAGTTTAAAATCTTTGGGTATCTGGACCTTTGGGCTGAAATTAAAAAATGTAAGCCTTCTGATTGACTGAAGGGTCTTTTTTCAGAGTGAACGTTTTGGTTGACTGACCGCAATATTACAGAACAAGGGGATTAAGTCCTCTGTCCTGAAAACGTTTGCCAAATACAATATAAGGGGACAGGGTAACCTGACCCCTAGCCCTTGTGATGGAGCAGTCCTAAAATACCCCAGCAGTGGCAAAAGTAAAATTAAATTGTAAGTGTTTTTTGCCGTAATTCCGTGGGAAGGGGATATAAATGGGACCATGTAGGAAGGTGGATATCTGACTATGGTTACCCCCAAAGTTTTTGCCTGGTGTTTAGCTGGTTTTTGACATAGTTGGCCTGGGATCCTGCTATTCAGGGCCCCAGGCTAATTGCTCTCTCCTTAAAATGGACTCCATGTACCTTAGGTACATACACAATTGGAATTGGCTCACCTTATTGGCCCCTGTAACAGTGTACCCAGGTACCCAGGGCATAGGTGCTTCCAAGGCCTACCAGGGGCTGCAGCATGTATTGTGCCACCCCTGGCCTGGCCTCCATATTTGACACAACTGGCTGATCACTCAGCTGGGGTAAGTCGGTGTAACCACCCCTTACTTAGGTGTAGTATGCCTATACCTAACCTAAAATGGACACATATGTTCCTATCAGCCACTCCTAGAGAAGGCCTCATCAATCCTGGAGGCAGAGTGCTTGGAAATATGTGAGATGGTGCTCTGGCATGAGCTGAGCCTGTCTGCAGCTTTCGGAACCATGTCCTGTAGCTGTTCCATGATATTGCCATACCATATACTCTTAAGTGCATTATAATCCTCGCGGTTAAATGCTATCTTAGGTTTGGCTTTATCAAAACATGTCGAGTAAGGTGTCATACGAATTGGAATACTACCCCCTCGCCAGTTCTGGCGACGGGGGTAGCATTCCACCCTTCTAGAGGGACACGACATGTACCTAGCCTGAACCCCGGTTAAAGTTAAACAGAGCCTTAGCATCCCAAAATGGATGCTGCCACCACAGACACAAGTCTGACCTCCTGCTGCTGGGAGACCTTCCAGCGAGGGCAGCTTGGACAAAGGGTTTCCTGCCTGGGGAGGTGCTAGCACCACTCCAGACAGGATTTTGTGTATTGGGTAGGACAGGGCTGAAAAGAAACAGACATGCCTGGGGCACACAAGGTGTCCCTGTGCATAGGCCAGTTCAAACCGGTGCTGGGGCTTTCCAGCCCCAGTCCTGGCGCGAAACTGGACAAAGGAAAGGGGGTGTAACCACCCCCCTTCCTGGTTCCACCCAGAGGAGGGACCTAGTAGGTGATCAGGCCCCCCAGATTCGAATAAGAGTGGGAGCTGTGTCCTGAGACACAGATCATCCTGAATCAACTTGAAATAAAGAAGAAGACTGGACTTCGACATTCTGCTGCACAGAAGACGGAAGAGAATCTCCCTTGTGGCCAAGGAGTGACCACCCTGTGAACACAGGCACCAACCAGCAACTCGACGTCTGCTTTGCCGCCGCCTCCCGCCGGAGCCCGAGCCCAGAGCCTGACAAGACCCAGACTCCCAGACTTCTCGAAGCCCGATCCACAGTCCCTGCAAAGAAGGGACCCGTGGAGGCACCGAGAGACGTGGGACCGGACATCTTGGAAGACCCCCGAAACGCTGACTGCGCAGCATCAGAGGCACCCTCGACGCTGTGCTTTGGGGTTTGAGAAGCCCCAACCTCGAGCAGCCCTTGCACCGAAGATCAGCCCCCCAGCATCTCCACGATCTGCGTGGGGCCCTTTTGCATCGTGCCACTCGACGCGCCTAACCGTCCACTTGCCACGCGGCTAGTGGCCATCTTGGCGACGAAACCTACAACTTTCACTACGGGTCTGGTTGCTCCAGACTTGCCCTTGCTCCTGTAAAAAGGAGCCCCTGCTCTGACCTTGCTGGTCCGAGTAACAAGCCTTTTTCGATTCCTGCGTGGCTTGTATTAGCCAAGGCCTGTTTGCTTCTATCAAGTCGCCGACACCGCCAACAGCGAGAAGCCTGCGTGGGACAGCTCGTGACCGACTCCTGGACGTCTTCGACCCCTCGTGTCCACGTGGCTGCAGAGAGAAGCTACACCTCGACGCCTGTTTGCACCCGACATCGCCTGGTTCCACTCTGGTTCCACGGTAGTCACTGGCTAGTGACTTTGAACATTGTCCCCTCTGCTTTCAGGTCTTCACCTCTTCAGATCCTCCCGTGGATCCACCGGAACTCTTCACATCGAGCCGCCTGCAGCATCTTCAGCTCCAAGCACCATCGACCTGCGTGACGAAACCCGACACTACTTCGACCCTATGCACCCGCTTCCTGTGGGTGAGGTAACTCAGCTCCGCCGGTGTTCCCACACTGGTACACACCTCTAGTGTCTGTGTCTCAAGTTTCAGCTTTCTAGGTCACTCGGAAGGTTCCTTCCTAACTAACTTTGTACTTTTTACGGACCATTGACATTGCATTGGTAAAGCGTGCACTTTCCGCACTGCTCCCGAGTCCTGCGGGCCTTTCCCGACTTCTTCACTGCTAGTCCCGAACAGCTCCAGCGATTCCCCAGGCCCTAGGCCTCTTCACTTTCCCCATAGTGGTTCTTATACCACTATTTTAGTATATGGTTTAGGTGGCCCCTAGGGCTCATCCATATTGTGCAACTTTTGTGTATTTAAACTGTGTTTTGTTTTAACGCATTTGCTTCTGTGCTCATAAAGAGTATCAGGGATA
Organism: Lissotriton helveticus; assembly: GCF_964261635.1. Lineage (NCBI taxonomy): Eukaryota > Metazoa > Chordata > Amphibia > Caudata > Salamandridae > Lissotriton > Lissotriton helveticus. The sequence continues at coordinate 1,546,489,602 of NC_136067.1, read as the reverse complement.
TTTGTAGTAATAAATTCATATATATTTTCAATATATATCTGTGTGGTGTCCTTTCATTTGGTATTCAAGGGATTGTGTATGGTAAAACAGCTTGCTTCACATGCCTTTACAGAGTTAAGCCTAAGACTGCTTAGTCCATGCTACCCCTAGGATAGCTTGTCTATAAGGTTGACTTTACAACCTGCACCATAAGGGTTGCTTGGCATGATACAAGGTGATCACTAGAACTAGTGAGCATCATATATCAGGCCAACTTCTCACATTGGTGAGCAGCGGATTGGGATTTGAGCTTGCTGTTGTTTTACCATTACAATCTTTGAAAATATCATTTGAAAGATCATACAGGTACCTGATAGGTACACTAAAACAAGACTAGATATACTTAAGTTCTACTGAACTTAGTTGTTGTAGAGGATAGGGAGTAGCACACCCTGACTACAACTACTAGATAGGTTTTGTAGGAAAACACCAGTGTAGGTAGATTGCAACACATCCACCACACTAGAGCAATGTCTGGAGCAGAGGGATCCACTGGACTCATCTCTGTTGAGAGTGACCCTCCAAGGGCACCATCCAAATTTGCTACCTTTCCATTTAAGGAACTGAGGCAACTGTGTTCCATGAGAGGAATCAAAACAGGTCCTTCTCCTACAGCAGGACACCTCAGAGAGCTTTTAGACCAGTCTGAAGCTCTAAGGGACTCCAAACCAGGCCCCTCAGGGACTGGAGATGGAGGATCCCCCACTGAAGATGATAACTCTGATGCCCCTGCCCCTGTAGTTCAGGTAGATGAGGAAAACCAGACCCCTGGGAATACTCAGCCTGAGGAAGAAGAAGAGGAGGAGGAGGAGGAAGAGAGTGAATCTGATGATGGGACTAGCCAGGTGTTAGTCAGCAGGCTTAACCAGGCTAACTTAAGCTTATTTGGGACTGAAGGTGGGTCCAACCCATTCAGACCCCCAAATGGACTTAACCAGGAGCATAGGAGGAGGAGGAATCACTCAGGTGAATCCAATACTTCCCATGTTTCTAGAGGTTCTCATGGCAACTCCAGAAGGGAGTTGACTAGCCCTCAGAGAAGGGAACATGAGGCCAAAATGAGAGAGGCTGAACTTAGGATCCAGAGACAAGAATTAGAAGTTGCCCTGGCCAAAGAGAAACTTGCTAGAGCAAGGCAGCCTAGAGAGAGTGGATCAGATTCCACTGGTGGCAGCACTATCCCTAAGGATAAAGACAGGTCCTATGACAATAGAAACCTGAGTAAGATTGTGCCCCCCTACAAAGTTGGGGATGATATCCACAAATGGATGACTGCACTTGAGAGAGCTTGCAAAGTACAGCAGGTCCCTCAGGAGCAGTGGGCAGCAATCTTGTGGCTCTCCTTTGAAGGTAGAGGCAGAGACAGACTCCTCACAGTTAGTGATGGGGATTCTAGAAACTACCTGGTCCTGAAGAGTGCTCTGATTGATGGGTTAGGCTTAACCACTGAACAGTACAGGTTAATGTTCAGAGATACCCAGAAGACACAGACTCAGGACTGGTCTGAATTTGTTGAATGTGCCACTAAGGCTCTGGAGGGCTGGTTGCTGGGAAGTAAGGTTACTGACTATACAGGATTGTATAATTTAATTATGAGAGAGCAAATCTTAAGTAATTGTCAAATTCAGCTTCTACATCAGCACCTGGTTGACTCTGATCTGACCTCCCCACAAGGATTGGGTAGGAGGGCAGACAAATGGGTCAGAACCAGGATCAGGCCTAAGAACCAGGGTGGTGACCAAAAGAAAGAGACTACCAAGCCTCAAGAGAAGGGTGGGGATAAAAGTAAGGAAAAGACTTCCCCAGGGCCCCAAAACTCCAAGGATGGGGGTGGGTCCCAAGACACTTCTTCAACCCAGAAAAAGCCTTATTGTCATGTCTGTAAACAGGTTGGGCATTACAAAACAGACAGCTGTTGTCCCAAGAATGGCAATAAAGAGAATATACCTCCAAAGCCGGCTCCAACACCTCCTATTACTGTCAGCAGTAATCCCCCAGGAAGTGGGAGCACACCCAGGAATCTGGGTGGGTTTACTTTTGGAGGACAGGTGGATTCTGGCCTAACCAGGTCCCCTACCTCAGATACTCTTGTCTATGAGACTGGCAAGGGGTTTGCCAATTTCACTACCTGCCCAAACACTTTGAGCCAGTATAGACAAGAACCCCTCATCAATGGCTTGAAAGTTGAGGCCTTTAGAGACACAGGGGCTAGCATCACCATGGTGGCTGAATGTCTAGTCCCCTCAAGGCAACTTTTACCTGATGCCAGATATCAGGTGACAAAAATTGATGGAGTTCAGAAAAATCATCCCATGGCAGTGGTAAATCTCAGCTGGGGAGGAGTCACTGGCCCAAAGAGAGTGGCAGTGTCCCCAAACTTGCCTGTAGATTGTCTACTGGGGAATGATTTAGAAATCTCAGCCTGGGCTGAGGTTGAACAACAAACCCATTCTAGAATGGTAAATCTCCATGGAAAGGTTAGTGGGGCTGTGATGGCTACAGCCCCAATACAAGATGTCCTTCCTGAAAAGGTTGGTAGGGCTGAGCAAACCTCAGCCCCATCTTTAGCTAACTTCCCTCCTGAAAAGATTAGCAGGGCTGTGATGGTAACAGCCCATACCCAAACTGAGTCTCCTCCTGAAAAGGTTGGTGGGGCTGTGATGACCACAGCCCAAACTCAAACTGATACATGTGTTGTGAAGCCTGAAAAGATGGATCACTCCACACAAACAGAGAGCATTGAGGAGGAAGAGAAATCTCCCTCCCATCAGACTTTAGGAAAGGATCAGCCTCCTCAGGGAACTGATCTTACCCCTGATGAAGGAACTGTCCCAGAGGTTGTTAGGCCTGGCCTGACAGAGCCTCTGATGTCAGTGGACCCTTCTCAGGTGGGACCCAATCTGGAGCAGGTAACCTGCCCCTCTCTACCTTGCCTTAGTCAGCCCAGGGCTGCAGAGGACAAGAAGGACAGTGAGCCCCAAAGGGCCCCCTGTCAAATAAAGCACCCCCATCAACAGATTGGGGGCACCGAAACTAGTAGCCCTAGTGAGGTAAAAACTTTAAAAACTCCTGAGGGAGCCCCCTTAAAAGTAGTTAGGGACCTCCCACAGATGGATTCTGTTGGGCACAGCCAAACCTGGGACCCCAAGGCCCCAAACCTGACCTGTCCCTCCAGTAAGCCAACAAGAGGGACCCAGCCTCCAGCTTTAGGTAGCCAGAGGTTGACCCTGAGAGCACAGTGCAACTCAGTCAAAGAAAGAAAGGCACACATGGTGGACATGGTGGAGAGTGATTGGAGGAAGCTGAGTCCTACAGAGGAATCTCACTTCAGTACTCCATCCCAACACCAGCCTTTAACTTTGCAAAGACACACCACAGGTAGAGATTCCCTATGGTGGAGACCCTCAGATACCCTTAGGGTGAGGGATTGCTTAGTGGACCATGAGACAGGGGGTAACCAAGCCAGAGCTGGTACTTCCTTATATGGCCACTTAGGCAATATAGGCTTACCTGGTCAAGGATAGCCTTATCTCCTTTCGTTGGGGGGGGGGTTATGTAGGAAGGTGGATATCTGACTATGGTTACCCCCAAACTTTTTGCCTGGTGTTTAGCTGGTTTTTGACGTAGTTGGCCTGGGATCCTGCTATTCAGGGCCCCAGGCTAATTGCTCTCTCCTTAAAATGGACTCCATGTACCTTAGGTACATACACAATTGGAATTGGCTCACCTTATTGGCCCCTGTAACAGTGTACCCAGGTACCCAGGGCATAGGTGCTTCCAAGGCCTACCAGGGGCTGCAGCATGTATTGTGCCACCCCTGGCCTGGCCTCCATATTTGACACAACTGGCTGATCCCTCAGCTGGGGTAAGTCGGTGTAACCACCCCTTACTTAGGTGTAGTATGCCTATACCTAACCTAAAATGGACACATATGTTCCTATCAGCCACTCCTAGAGAAGGCCTCATCAATCCTGGAGGCATTTTTATGTTACAGCAACTGGAGGTCACCGTATTCAATTATGCGGACGACCTCCAGTTAATCTTCAATCTATCTCATTCCCCCTCATCTGCCCTGAATGTCCAAACCACAATGACCCTCATCCAAGATTGGATGAACTGCAGCCACCTCAAACTCAACCCGGACAAGACCGAATTGGTCTTGACCGGAGGTGGCTGCAGTCCCTGGTCTCCCTCTTTTTGGCCTCTTTCCCTTGGTGTCCCTCCACTCCCGGTCCCCAAAGTGAAGACCCTGGGTATCTTCCTAAATCCCCAGCTTACAGTTCTCCCACAAGTTAATTCTGTGGTCTCTTCATCTTTCTTTTCCCTCAGAGTGATTAGGAAAGTTTCACGCTTCTTTTCCCCCCCAGCTTTAAAAATTATTTTGATGGCCATGGTACTGTCCCGTATAGACTACGGCAACATAGTCTATAACGGAGCCCCTGCATACATGATCCATCGCCTACAACTTGTGCAGAATCAGGCGGCTCGTCTGATCCATGGCCTTCCCAGATATCATCGGGTTACTCCTTTACTCAAGGCCTTGCATTGGCTCCCTATAAGGGAGCGCGCCCTGTTTAAACTCGGCTGCCTTACCTACCAAGCCAGGGCGGGCACCGCTCCCAAGTTTATTTGTTCCCTCATTAAACCATACTGTCCAGGCAGAGAACTCCGCTCGGCCCATTTAGCCCTCCTTACCATTCCTCGCTTTAAAAAGCAGAGGGCGGGCGGAGTGAGATTCGCTGTCCTGGCTCCAACATTCTGGAACTCCCTCCCGATTGCTCTGCGCACCTCACTTTCCTACCCCCTTTTCCGGAAAAACCTTAAAACCTTTTTGTTTACCCAAGCCTACCCCTAAAACTCCTTACTGCCGCCTCCACTGATCATCACTAGCGCCATGAAACCGTTGGGTATGCGAGCGCTGTACAAATGTTTTTAAATTCAAATTCAAATTCAGAGTGCTTGGAAATATGTGAGATGGTGCTCTGGCATGAGCTGAGCCTGTCTGCAGCTTTCGGAACCATGTCCTGTAGCTGTTCCATGATATTGCCATACCATATACTCTTAAGTGCATTATAATCCTCGCGGTTAAATGCTATCTTAGGTTTGGCTTTATCAAAACATGTCGAGTAAGGTGTCATACGAATTGGAATACTACCCCCTCGCCAGTTCTGGCGACGGGGGTAGCATTCCACCCTTCTAGAGGGACACGACATGTACCTAGCCTGAACCCCGGTTAAAGTTAAACAGAGCCTTAGCATCCCAAAATGGATGCTGCCACCACAGACACAAGTCTGACCTCCTGCTGCTGGGAGACCTTCCAGCGAGGGCAGCTTGGACAAAGGGTTTCCTGCCTGGGGAGGTGCTAGCACAACTCCAGACAGGATTTTGTGTATTGGGTAGGACAGGGCTGAAAAGAAACAGACATGCCTGGGGCACACAAGGTGTCCCTGTGCATAGGCCAGTTCAAACCGGTGCTGGGGCTTTCCAGCCCCAGTCCTGGCGCGAAACTGGACAAAGGAAAGGGGGTGTAGCCACCCCCCTTCCAGGTTCCACCCAGAGGAGGGACCTAGTAGGTGATCAGGCCCCCCAGATTCGAATAAGAGTGGGAGCTGTGTCCTGAGACTTCAGATCATCCTGAATCAACTTGAAATAAAGAAGAAGACTGGACTTCGACATTCTGCTGCACAGAAGACGGAAGAGAATCTCCCTTGTGGCCAAGGAGTGACCACCCTGTGAACACAGGCACCAACCAGCAACTCGACGTCTGCTTTGCCGCCGCCTCCCGCCGGAGCCCGAGCCCAGAGCCTGACAAGACCCAGACTCCCAGACTTCTCACAGCCCGATCCACAGTCCCTGCAAAGAAGGGACCCGTGGAGGCACCGAGAGACGTGGGACCGGACATCTTGGAAGACCCCCGAAACGCTGACTGCGCAGCATCAGAGGCACCCTCGACGCTGTGCTTTGGGGTTTGAGAAGCCCCAACCTCGAGCAGCCCTTGCACCGAAGATCAGCCCCCCAGCATCTCCACGATCTGCGTGGGGCCCTTTTGCATCGTGCCACTCGACGCGCCTAACCGTCCACTTGCCACGCGGCTAGTGGCCATCTTGGCGACGAAACCTACAACTTTCACTACGGGTCTGGTTGCTCCAGACTTGCCCTTGCTCCTGTAAAAAGGAGCCCCTGCTCTGACCTTGCTGGTCCGAGTAACAAGCCTTTTTCGATTCCTGCGTGGCTTGTATTAGCCAAGGCCTGTTTGCTTCTATCAAGTCGCCGACACCGCCAACAGCGAGAAGCCTGCGTGGGACAGCTCGTGACCGACTCCTGGACGTCTTCGACCCCTCGTGTCCACGTGGCTGCAGAGAGAAGCTACACCTCGACGCCTGTTTGCACCCGACATCGCCTGGTTCCACTCTGGTTCCACGGTAGTCACTGGCTAGTGACTTTGAACATTGTCCCCTCTGCTTTCAGGTCTTCACCTCTTCAGATCCTCCCGTGGATCCACCGGAACTCTTCACATCGAGCCGCCTGCAGCATCTTCAGCTCCAAGCACCATCGACCTGCGTGACGAAACCCGACACTACTTCGACCCTATGCACCCGCTTCCTGTGGGTGAGGTAACTCAGCTCCGCCGGTGTTCCCACACTGGTACACACCTCTAGTGTCTGTGTCTCAAGTTTCAGCTTTCTAGGTCACTCGGAAGGTTCCTTCCTAACTAACTTTGTACTTTTTACGCACCATTGACATTGCATTGGTAAAGCGTGCACTTTCCGCACTGCTCCCGAGTCCTGCGGGCCTTTCCCGACTTCTTCACTACTAGTCCCGAACAGCTCCAGCGATTCCCCAGGCCCTAGGCCTCTTCACTTTCCCCATAGTGGTTCTTATACCACTATTTTAGTATATGGTTTAGGTGGCCCTTAGGGCTCATCCATATTGTGCAACTTTTGTGTATTTAAACTGTGTTTTGTTTTAACGCATTTGCTTCTGTGCTCATAAAGAGTATCAGGGATATTTGTAGTAATAAATTCATATATATTTTCAATATATATCTGTGTGGTGTCCTTTCATTTGGTATTCAAGGGATTGTGTATGGTAAAACAGCTTGCTTCACATGCCTTTACAGAGTTTAGCCTAAGACTGCTTAGTCCATGCTACCCCTAGGATAGCTTGTCTATAAGGTTGACTTTACAACCTGCACCATAAGGGTTGCTTGGCATGATACAAGGTGATCACTAGAACTAGTGAGCATCATATATCAGGCCAACTTCTCACAGACCACCTCTGTGGTTGCTGGGAAGCCGGGAAGGGCAACAGGTGCAGTGGGTCTCTCCACCCTCACATGGCTTACAGCAGTGAAAACAAGGTGTGGGTGCCCTAGGTGGCCACCAGGGCACCCATAAAAGTTTAAAATGAAATAAAGAAATAATAAATGAGTGGGGCGAAGATTATTCACTGCTCCTTGCTAAGAGCACATCATAATGCCCTGCAAGGGCTTTTTAATTGTATTTTTAGATCATTAAATTGATGCAATCATTAAATTCATGACCACAGGAGAGGTTACCATATTTTTAAAGCTCTCCATCTGGATCTGTACCATCATCAGCTGGAGTGCAAGGAAATCTTGTAGTTGGTTCTGTTGTTGCACTTTGTGGCCTGGAAAAAAGTTAAAAGAAAGACTCGGACATGTTGAGGTTTCTTTTTTAATAAGGCTTTATTAAAAAAACATGATCACTTTTATTAAACATTGGAATGTGTCATTTTATATAATACACTCTTAATTATAATTACTGGTGACTTTTTGATAAACATATTAGTTATGCTTCATGAATGTTAATACGCTGACCTCTCTACAAAGCCAATAGGCCCACTTTTTTAAATGTTGGTGTGTTGACCCTTTGACAAAGTCAGTAGGTCTGCCTTACTTAAAATGACACCCTTTATATTGTAACATCACATAGTCAGCCGCATGCCCCCACCTTTTTTTGGGCGTAGGGCCTGGCAGCAAGTAAGGCCTTGCAGGGCCAACCTCATGCCGCACACAGCTGAAGGACATGTGTGGCATGGGGGTTGCGGCCAAGCCTGGTGCCCAAACCTTCAGCCGTGCGCCATAGGGGTTTGGATGCAGGGCCAGGATTAAAGCAGACATGTTCACATAACTATAACGTCCCTCTAACCTTTGTCTTGTCAGTTGAGATCTCTCTCTCTCTCTTTCTCTCTCTCTCTCTCTCTCATATATATATATATGTATATAGTGTTCCCCAGATGCAACAAAAATTGTGTTGAGCCCATTCAGTTACTGGTATGTACAAGTGTTGGGCCCAAATACCGGAGGTCCTTACATCCCCGCGATGCTCCCCACTCACCCCCCTTCACCGTAGTGCTAGCATGTGGGTCGGAGTCTGGGGATTCTAATAGAGTCTGTGTCATTGCAGCTCAGGCCATCAGAACATCTTGAGCTTTCTCATCTCTCCTCGTCTTCAAGTGAACCTCTTCTGCACCTGCCCACTCTATCATATCTGCCTCTCAGGCCTTTCTCGTTGGAGGATGAGCACCCATCCTATCAGGGCCGGACTGGTACCGGGCAATCCCCAGGTAGGCCGGATGGTGTGGGGGCCGTTTTTTTCAGAGGGGGCCGCCGCTGCCCCAGCAAAACCGGCCCCCTCTGAGGCGGGGCGGGCCGATTTTCAGAGTCAGACTGATCGGCTAGACTGCGGAGAAAAAGATGTGGCATTTATTATCATGGGCATGTATGATGCATTGATTTTGTGCCATTGGCCGCTGAGGCCAGGCAGGAGATGTTGCTGGTGTGCAGCGTGCAGATCATGTCTCCGCGTCTACGTGGTCCTAGAGTGGGGCTGCAAATAATTGTCATGCGCATTGAGTCAGGGCGAGGCTCGCGCAATTAAAAGTTTGCGTTTGTGCCCTGAGGCTGTCTTCAGTTCTGCTGCTCTGTCAGACTCTCTCCTCTCTGCTGCCTGCAGCCGGGGAGTGTCGCATGTGTGCTAATTCATATTGGCCCCGGCCCTGTGTGCTATTGGTGGGTACATACCCTGTGCTGGTATAAGGCCTGGCATGCGAGTCCTTTACTGTGTGCGTGGCCGTGGAGTGGATGTTACTAAGGTGCTAGGGTACAAGTCAAGTAGTGACAGGGGTTCTTTGCTGCTAGGCACTTGGGACGGGACTCTAATAGAGGGCGTATGGCTAAATGCTGACCAAGTGGCTCTGGCGTCTGCGGAGAATCATAGGGTCACACAGAATTTGCCACACTTTGTTTTAAGTCATGTAGCCTTAGTGTGAGTGGCTGATGGCTGCAGTACTTCCTTTCCCCATCTGACTCTGTGTGCTTGGCCCTGCTGCAGAACTGTGGGGCAGTCAGTGGGCCAAGGTAAGTGGGCCCTCGTGCACAGGTAGAAGATCTAGCTTGCCATTTTAGTGCCAAATTCCTTGTCCGAATCCCCAGGTTCCCCATCACATCCTTTGATGTGGAGCTTCCATTAGAACATATGTTGACTGCGGGCCAACTAAGTCAGGCAGCTTTCCAAACCAGCTATCATACTCCGCGTTTAATCAGTCTGCTTCGACCCTTCCCCTCCAAGGCAGCCTGAGAACAAGGAAGGTGAGACTTCGGCCTTCTAAATGTGTGAAAGCAAAATGGAGGACGATAAGCCTCTTTTCACACATGGGACATTGCAGGAGGTCTATCATTTACTGTCTTTGTTATTTTTATTTTTATTTTATTTTTTAGCACGCTGTGATTAGAAAGCCAATCACTGTTACACGACGCACCTCCATGCTCCCCACCCTTCCAGCATCTCAGGACCTTAGCACAGCTGTGAGCGGTGACTACTGTAATCATATTCAAGCACCTGAGAAGTACAGATCCGAAGGCAGTTCTACAGAATTAGTGACACAGGTGGCATCATTCTGGGGCTCTGTGGTAAACCCAAGGGAATTGTACTGACACACTTGTGAAACCCCACTGGGGCCTCAGTGGTGAATGAACCCCTACTGAAGGGTGATCAGTGGTGAATACCCACCCTGACGTGTGTCAGAGAAGCCCACCACGGGGATCAGTGCTAAACACAGCAGAGGCCATACTATGTCTAGTCACTTCTGATCCCAGAGTTACTAGAGAGGGTGCTCACTGTTGTGCACCAGGAATGTGTTCTCGCCTATGTAACTCTAACATATGTGCTCTGGGATGGGCGATCACATCCAGCCCGTAGGAAGGGTGTTCACGACTGACTCCTCTTTAACACTTTTGATCATGTCACCCCATCATTCGGTAGACTGCATTTTCTTTTGTCTCCCACATAAAAGCATTGCTTACGTTATTTTTAACTCCATTTTTAACTCAAGGTGACTTCTAGGCACACACCCTAAATAAAATAAAATGTGGTCTTTTATAGGGCAATTTACACTTCTAGATCTGTGGTTCAGAAAATTATAGCAAACTCAGAGGCCTCAAGCAAGACAATGAGGAGATTACTGCTGCACCTTAGAGTCTAAAACCTGGGACTGGAATCCACTGGAAATAAGATCACTAACATGTCAACAAATACAATGTGGGGACTGGGTTATACGCATAGCACCTGAGACTGAGTAATTATTGTCTACAAGCCTTTTTTGTACCGTTAGTATACATATGAATGCGTTCCTATTGGATCAAACAAGGTGTTGGAGGAGGGAGCGGAGGGAGCGGAAAGAGCAGAAAAGGGCACACAAGGTGAAAGAAAAATAACAGAAAAGAGGTGAGCAATAGCAAGACGAATAAGGAAGACAGAAAGACACTAAAAGAGAAGGAGATGACAAATGAAATTATGTGGACAGAGATAAGTGTTTCTTAGATACATATTGTTCATACTTACTGCTGAGACCTGGCTAGAAAGGTCCTTGTTGGCCTCAGATTCCTCCAATTAAAATCAGGTTTGATCTGCTTTATTACATCAAAAGGCCATTTTTGTTGGCTCTTAGGGCTCAGTGCGCTTTACCACCGCTAACCAGTGCTAAAGTGCTTGCACTGTTTCCTTTAAACTTGGTAAAATTGGCTTACACCGAATTGGAAAATGTAATTTATTTGTAAGTTCCTAGAAACGTGGTTCTACATGTACCAGGGACTGTAAATTAAATACAGCTAGTGGGTCTGCAACACTTATTGTGCCCTGCACCCACTTAAGTGGCCTATTTAAACACGTGTCAAGGCCAGGGCCTGCCATTGCAGTCTGCCTGTGCAGTTGTAAAACTGCCATTTTGACCTAACCATTTTGCTAGGCCTAAAAATATTCCCTTTTAATACATATGTCATCACTAGCACAGGCCCTAAGGCAGGGTGCAGTATGCAGAGTGCAGTGTATTTAAATGGTGTGGCATATACTTTTAAGTTTTATATGTCCCAGACTAGGCGAGACTCAATTGCTACCCTTGTTCTTTCTGTGATTCTTGAATTGTTCACAATCCCATGACTTCAGTGATGTACAGGCAACATTAATGGCAGCACCCACACTATGAAAAGTGTTCCAGTGCCACTGGCCTGTGTGCCTTTGTGTGAATTGTTCATGCTTTCTGGTCAGGTTGCCGTGTGAGACATTTCCATGCTTTCTGGCTGCCTGGGTGCTTATTTGTGTGACGTTTCCATGCTTTCTGGCCTGGGTGCTTATGTCTGATATTTCCATGCTTTCTGGCCTGGGTGCTTATGAGTGCTATTTCCATAGTTTCCTCAGTGACCTGGAGGCTCATGTGTGACATTTCCATGCTTACTGGCCTGGGTGCTTATGTGTAACGCTTCCATGCTTTCTGGCCTGGTGTGACCAGGCCGGGGTGTGATGTTTCCATAGTTCCTGGCCTCTGTGCCCTAGGTGTTAGTTATCAGATGTTTTTAGTGTTCTCTGCAGGAATGTCTGTGATTTATGACTGGGTATCCTGGTGTTCCATAAGGTAATCATTTACTATGCTTTAAAAGTTAATAAAATCTAATATGTAATGAAAAATGTGTTGAAAAATGCATTGTTTTGGCCTTTCTGTCTCCAAAATGTTCTTGGGGGGCGAACCCCTCCCAAACTCCCCCTAGTAGTGGTTGCTCACTGTACTTGCTAGCTACACACCATATTGGGGCTGGTCTTATTTTACTTTGTTCTCTCTGATTCACTACTCGTGTCTATTTTTGGTGCTCTCTTTAAGAATGTCTATGGGTACACATATGACTGGGTGGATAACCTGGTGCTCTTTAAGGTCATCATCTACTATTTACTGTGCTTTAAAAGTTGATACAATTAAATATGTAATGAAAAACGTGCTGTAAAATGCACCATTTTGGTCTGTCTTTTTCCAAACTTTTCTTGGGGGCAGAATCCCCCCAAACTACCTTAGTAGTGGTCGGGCTCGCTCGCTGCGCACGCTTGCGACACGGCGGACGGGGGCTGGTCTGGATAAATATGCCAGGGCTGCTTTCAGTTCCCAGTCCAGCCCTGCATGCAATGTATGACTATGAATCTCTTTGCCACTGTAAAGCCTAGTATGGCATAATGCTTACTGAGCTTCTTTTTAGGGTTCTCTGGGAGGAGCCCCAATAAACATTTATCAACTGTGTGGGGAATATCCCAACTTGTCACTCTTTTTAGTTGTTACTGCCCGAGACTAGGGTTTTAGTATTTAGGAGAGAAAGGTGCTCTACAAATCCACATAGGTAATCTAATAACAGCTATTTGTTTACGGTGCTGACAGGAAAGGGGTGACCCTACTAACCCCTTACTTTGTGGCGGAAAGACCAACCACACACATTTGCAGCAGTCCTGTGCACACGTACAGAGCAGAAGTAAACAGTGTAAAGGTAATTGCAATAAAACTTAAAACAAAAATTCCACGTTGATTTCTTGGGTTCTTTAATATGTCAGATCACAACAAACAACCAGCCGACGTGTTTCGTCAGAGAAACAGTGTACTCCGACTCTTCAGGGCTGGAAATGATACAAAAGAACTCACTTAGCACAAACAACATAATAATGTCAGGTGTATAAAAACGACTATATGGAGGACATAATTGGCCATTTGGAGAAAAAATACTGCTCTTAATTTTTCAAACAATGATTTGCTTTCATTTACTTTGAGCTTCACATGTAGAACAATTCTAACAAAAGTAGCAAGGACATCTAAAAAATAAACCAGACTGCATATGTAAAGTTTCAGAACTGCTACACGACCAACCAAAAGACACATATATGGTACATGAGTATGTAAACCAATAAACAAAATATATAGCAAATACAATAGTTCCAAAGATAGAAATCACTTTAAATCTGATTGCCAGTCTGTAGTTATAGTTAGTATTCCCAAAGATAGGAATTAGTCGGATATTAGCTCCCTAATAACTTTACAGCCACTTGACGAGTCACCACAAAACTTTCCAGACCTATAGCATTGACTGCATAGTTGAGATTATGTAAATTTTTGTGGTGAATCTTTAAGTGTGTGCAAAGATAAAAAGGGGCCCCAAAATGCATGTTTCCACTGATGCATTTTCAAAAGACTATTGTATGTGACGTAGTGTGGAAACAGCTGAATGGATTTACATAAAATTTGGCAGGGTTGTACATTATGATGCAGAGATGATGCTTTTGGGTACTGCAGTTAGTAGGGTAAGTATATTGTAAGTTATGAAGGCATTTATACTTATTGATATGTCACCACTGTACTTTTGCGGAATTCCACAACATATTTGTGAAACTACCTCAGTACATGGCCATAAACTTATTTCAAATATATAAATCAATTTCCCTACTTATTGCCACTTTTTAATAAAGTGGTACTAGGTAGGGCCCTACTACTTACCTATATTGAAGGCCCTAACACTCAACACAGCCAAAGTGTAGTGAAACAATATGACTGCCTTTCCATTCTCTAAAAACAGCCATTACCCAATTATATACTGGCTTCTCATAGCCATGTACTTTATACTGCAAAGTTATCACGGTTATAACTAAGGCCTAGCTGTACTATTGCATTGCTGTACCCTTGAGTCACCCATGGTGATGCATAGGCAATGCAATACCCATATCAGTTTTACAAAGGGGCACACGGTCACAATGCATGGCCCTGCATTGATTGGTAAATCTGGAGAAACAAAAGGCAGCGCAATTTGCTGTTTTATGTTACTCTGCACAAAATAGTCTACATTGCTGCTAAATTCTACATACATCCATATGCCACACCACTGTAGCAACTCCACTATATGGCAATCCACTGTACGCCTCTCCACTCTACGAGATTCCATTCTATGCCATGCCAGTCTATGCTATTACAGTGTACGCTTCACCACTGTACGCCACTCCAGTCTACGTCACTCCACTGTACGCACCTCCACTGGACGCTTCTCCACTATACGCTATTGCACTCTATGCAACTCCAGTCTACAACACTCCACTGTACGCTTTTTCACTGTATGCCCCTCCATTGTCCGCTACTCCACTCTATGCCACCTCAGTGTATGGCACTCCACTCTACGTCAATGTATTCTATGCTGTTCTATTTTACCCCACTCCACTGTATGCTATTATACTCTACCCCACACCACTGTATGCCACTCAAGTCTACACCAATGCATTATACGCCACTCCATTCTGCGCTAGTCCTTTGGGCGCCACTCCACTCTAGGCCACCCCACTATATGCTATTTAACTCTGCCCCACTCCATTGTACACTGCTCCAGTCTACACCACTCCACTGTACACCAATCCACTCTACGCTATTCCACTCTACACTATTCTACTCTACACTGTGCCACTCTACGCTATTCCACTCTACGCTATACTACTGTACGCCACTCCATTCTACGCTTTTACACTGTACATAACTTCAGTCTTTGCACCTCTACTGTTTGTTAGTCCACTCTATCCCATTCCACTGTATGCTATTATGTTCTACACCACCACACAGTACCCCACTCCAGTATAAACCACTTCATTGTATCACACTCCTCTGTATGTTACTACATTATATGATGTTGCACTTTACACCACTCCACTGTACGCTACTTCACTATATGATATTACACTGTACGCCACTCCAGTCTACTCTTTTCCACTTTATGGCACTCCTCTCTACTCCACTCTCGCCACTCCAGTGTACTCTCCTCAAGTCTATATAGCTCCACTCTGCAAAACTATTACATTCTATGCCCCTCTACTAGACTCTACTCTACTCTATCCCGTACACTCCACTATCCAAATTTGCACTCAACACTGTCTGTGTACACTACTGTACAACACCCTACCCCACTCTACCAGTTTCCAACACTGTACGATACAGCACTTCACACTACTGTGTGAGACACCACTCCAATGTATAAGTTTCCTCGACTCTGCGCTACTCCACTTCAATGTATGCGACCCTACTCTACACTAATCCACTGTACCATACTGCACTTTAAGCCATTCCACTATACACCACTTCACTCTACACTATTCCACTCTATGCCACTCCAGTCTTCTATATTCCACTTTACAGTATTCCACTGTACGCTATCCCCTATATGCTACTCCTCTTTCTGGTAATCCACTCTATGCCACTACAGTATATGCCACTCCAATCTGTGCCTCTCCATTGTATGATACTCTCCTCCAATCTATATAACTCCACTCTAAAAAAGTCTGCCACACTTCATGACACTCTACGATATTCTACTCCACTTTATCGCCGTACACTCCACTGTCCAACTCTATACTCCACTCTATGCCTGTATACTGCAATGCACAATTTTCTATTCACTATATGACACAGCACTCCATTCTACTGTACGAGACCCCACTCCAACTTAAAACGTTCCTATGCTATACTAGTACAGTCCACTCCATGACACTCTACTCTAAGACACACCAATACACTTTTATAATTTACTCCACACTACGTTACAGCACTCCACTAGACGAGACTTTACCTCATTCTATGCTACTATATAGCAATCCACTCTTCACAGCTTTGCTGTTTCACACACTGTACTCAATGCTGCTTCACTCTACAACACTGTAGTACACTGTATGCCACTCTTCAACATTTTACTCCTGTCTATATCCCTTCAACTCCACTGTACTATACTGTATGCCATTGTACAACACTCTACTCCACTCTACAATACTCTATCTACTATGCAACACTTTATGCAACTCTTTATATTCCACTGCACCCCACTTTAGTCCACTCTACTCTGACACAGTTCTACACTCTGCTCCACTACTCCACTGCAGGCCACTCCATGTCATTGTACTCTATAACTCTGTATGCCACTCTACTGTACCACGTTCTACAACACTGTACTGCACACCACTCCACAAAAATCAACTAGCCTGTATGACTCTCTACTCTACTGTAGTCTACATCACTTTCAAATACTGTGCAACAACCAACAATACTCTACACCCCGGTACTCCAATTTATGACACTTGACTCAACTATATGGTATGTCACTCCACTCTACTGCACCCCACCACCACAATAGTCTAAGACACACCACTCTACTCTGACACTTTACTACACTCTACACTAACCCACTCTAGTGTACTCCACTCCACTATACTCTAGTCTAATACACCTTATCCCACTCTGTGCCACTATACTATACTCTGCTCTACGCCACGCCACTTTCCGACACACTACTTCACTGTTTGCAACTCCACCCTACAACACTCTACTCCACCTATGCCCATCCACCCTACACCACTGTAGTACACTGTATGACACTCAACGACATGCCACTAAACTTCTCTCTACTATACGCAACTTCACTATATGACCCAGCACTCTACGACGCTCTCCTACACTATACTCTAAAACCCTCCACATGATGATAGTCCACTCTATGACACTCTACTTCCCTCTACTCCACTCTGGCAGTGTACAACACCCTACTCTACTGATCGACATGCCATTCTACTTTACAACTCGCTGCTCCAGTGTACGATACTTGACTCCAGGATATGAGACACCATGCCCCTACACTATATAACACTTTACTACACTGTACGATACTCTACTACACTCTACTCTACTTCACTCAAATCCAATCTACTATACTCCAGTCTATTACAATAGACTTTACAACACTCTCCATCACTGTACTGCACAACACTCAACTCTCCACTTGCAACACTGAACTCTACAATTTGAAACACATTTTTATTTTTGAAATTTTTTAAAATACGTTGAAATTCAATGAAAAAAACAATGGTTAAAGCTTTGTTATAGTTAGAAAACGTATTTTCCCTATACAAACCAAGTATAACTTTCATTTAGTTTATCCACCACATTCAAATTATTATAAGTAGCGTACCTCGTTAGACACTCTTTTTAGGTCAGTATCCAGACAACACTAACTATAACTCTCCACTCTACCATGCACTGAGTTATGACAAATAATGCAATTTGAAAAGTTATAAGTTTTGGTTTAAATGCTATGATTTCACATGCTATAAGTGATGTAGTATGCAAGGAGAGAACCAGTGCATGCAAAAAGCACGAGTTATAGTTAATGTAGTAACTTTATAATTTTTAAAGTTTGTGTAGTTTAAGTTTGGTTTGTATAGGAAACATACATTTTCCTAACTATAATTAATCTTTAACCATTGGTTTCTTCAGTGAACTTCTACGTTTTTTTTAATGTAAAGTAAGTATTTTAATTACTAAATATAATCTCACTTTAACCTTTGGGTTTTTTCCAATGAAGATATATATAAATATATATGTATTGCAGTAATGTGGTTAAATAAATAGCGCTCTGGAGGCTTGACCAATGCCTCCCACTTATCACTCCAAAAAGATAAATTTGCCACACTCAAGAAAATCAATAATGGGTTGTTATTTATTACTTACAAATTAAATGACTCACAGTGATGTTTTTCGACCAGCAAAGTCTTGGTCTCTGTAAGTCAGTCCTTCTTTGAAGATGCAGTTATACAAACAAACCATCTCATCCATTAAAGAGGCATTCTGGGTGTTGTAGTTGCCAACAGAACTATATTTCTTCATGTGGTTCTCGACATCTAATTGAACCACTTTCTATATATATTTACAATTTCTCTGCTGTTCAATCCACATAACAGTGCTAAAACATGTGTTGTGTTAGATTGTACTAGGTTTGGTAAACAACAATGCAGCAAAGTTAATCGTAGTAGTGAGTGTTCCCAAACTTCCTCGGGTGGATACACCCAAAAACATCCATAAACCCTCATCTTACAGGCAGAATTTTGGAACTCGCAGAAAAACATTTTCAAGTGTGAATCCATATGGCACTTAATCCGCACAGATTGTTTGCACTTCCAAGTTGAATTTAGCTGCACAACGTTTCTGAACTGAGCCCTAGGTTTGGGAAAAGTCTGGCTGTGACAGCAGTGCTGATGCACATTTGTCTCCTAGAGTGATCCTTTAGTACTCAAGTGCTTTTCACACTTTAACTAAGTTAACTGTAGCCCTATTGGCTTCTGGTTCAAGGTCTGTTCATAGTCCTCAAGTTAGCTCGTATATGGCCTCCTTGTTTCATTTGTAAAGAATAAAGATCTGTTCCTCTACACTGAAAGTATTTTCACAGTATCTATGCCTCATTCCTCGCTACTGCTAACGCATTTTCTATGGTTGTTTTCATTCTCACTTTGCTGCCAAGGCCATTGATTCTTTCTAGTATCTATGTACGCTCTGATGGCAAACATGTTTGAAGAAAAAGTGGGTTGCTTTGTTCACCTCTTTTACATGAGTAGATGCCAGGGATGGGCATGAGGCCAAATGGAGCCGTAGCCAAAGAAAATATTTAGTAGAAAACGGGACATCTTTTTTTTCAAATATATAATAGTTAAAAAGCTGTCATTTTACAAGAAATTCTGAAGGGGATTTAACAACCAACTCTGAAGAGGGGATGAATAGAATATTCCATTACTGAAAAGTTGGCAAGTGAATCCAGGAGCAACATTTCTCTGCAGTAGCAATTCCTGTAGGTCCCAGTAAGAAATTAGACATTATTATGCCATGCGCTACCTGTCTGCTTTGGTGCGACCCAGTGGAAATTTAGAAGGTTTAAAAAGCCTAGGTCAGAGAAATAACTCTTTTTTAGATACCATTCCCGGACAAAATGACATTCACGTTTGCGGAGTCAGTTCATAGCCGAGTTCAGTTTCTGTCTAAAAATAGTATCTGCCATCACAGTTGATTGTAATAATTTCCCAGAATGCACTAATCATATGTCAGGGTACATCCAATATACATTAAAGCATTGCTCACATACTCAAGGTTGTGGCCAGTTATATTTACGCTCTGTTATAATATTCCAGGACCCAGGTACTAATATGGTGCACAAAGTAACCTTCTTAATGGGGTGCTACTCAAATATTCCCGATTAGTTGTCAAAATAATGAACTGTCGGGGTTGGCACTGATGCTGAATTATGGCTGGGCTGCTCCATGTTCCAGGGGCTCTTCAATGTGGCAGAAATGTTGCTAAGGCAATTGGGTTGTTGCTCAAGTTGTCAAGACTATTGTTGCTTTGAATTTTAAGGTAATTTCAAATCAAAAAGTTCACAAGGGGGTCACATTTAAAGGTCAAGAGGGCACAAATGTGGCCCCTGGGCTGTACTTTGTGTATCGCTGCTCTATATGGTCATGGAACTCCTTAGTGACTTGCAGTATCCTTAAAATAAATGGCAGGGGGTACTTTATTCCATATATATTACACAGGAGCCTGCAATCGCTGTACAAAAGCCTTTCACTAATTTTCTTACTATAGTCAAGATGTGACATATCTAGTTATCTGTAATAGCAAAATTATAAAGTTCTTAGCAGTAATAAATTAAACAGTTGAGTGGTGACAGGATAGTGCCTGCTGCCAGAGCTAGTATCCAAGTTGAAATTCAGGTCACAGAGCATCATTAAAGCTGCATGTTTAACAAAGAAAGAGATCGGGCTTTCATTCATCTGATCTGCTTTTCCTAAATTGAGCAGTGATCAGGAGAAAAGTTCTATATTCATCGATACGTGCATCCTTTGTTCCACCATCTGGGCCGTTACAAAAACGATAGAATCTCTACACATTCTGAACTATAACATTTAAAAAATATATTAACATTATACTAATTCTGATATTTTTGTGACAATGTACTACTTCTTCTTGGTGTGTTTAATTTTGTACTACAGACTCCACAATTAATGTTTATGTCTGGAACAGTACTGTCTCTCCCATATGACTGAACGACACCCTAAAGGATTTAAGAGGTGTGTGGAAAGGATAATGTTGTGACAGTATAAAAGTAATAAAATACCCTCTTCCATATGCTCAAAAGATATTGCAAGTCGCCCCTGAGTACCATGGTCTTATGTGACCATATAGAGGAACGAGGTTGAGTTGTTCATAACTTCTCAGTGACTTGCAGTGTCCGTATAATATACGGCAGGTGGTATTTTAGCCTATATATCATGATGATCATGACACTTTTGTGAATAAATTATACATATTTTATTTAGCATTGGGTTTATATATGACTCACAGTGCAACTGAATCAGCCTCAAAGCTCTTCTTCTAAATGGGTAAAATGCATTCGTCACAGTGTACGCTTTCAACATATCCAGACGCAGACAATTCGGTAACCAGATCAAACAAACTGGATATTAAAACACTTTGAACTGAAAAAAGTGCTTTGATAGGACAGAAGAGACCAGGGTTATAAATTCCAGAGTTGTGACAGAGAGTTGCTCATTTTTATGAGCCACGTTGACGCTTCATAACTCTAGGAAGAACTGGAAGACAGGCATAGAACCTGTGCAAGATCCAGGTGTGTTAACCAAATAAAACTCACCGCAGGAGCTTTTCCAATACTTCATAGTACATAGAAGAAGGAATCAAGATGTCCAGACCATCTGATTCAGAGTTTCAAAAGTAATATGTTGTCAAACCAAACTCCCAAGTTCTTGGCTTGTATTGCCAGGTGGCTTATGCCTAATCTCATGTGCCAGAACGTTTCCGACCAGACCGAAGGATCTCCTCCACACACCATCATTCCTGTATTGCTACCATCACAGTTAAAGGAAGTTATTTGCCATCGACAACTGGACAGCTAAAAGAGTCACAGAACTGGTTGACCATGTCCAAAGAGGAATGATTACATTTCAGAACCTGCTGCATGTCATCCACGTAGGAGAAAGCTTCGCACCTAAAATTACTCTTTAGCTCACCCAACCGCTGAACGTGAATATTGAACAAAGTGCCAATGGGGGAGAGTGCCAATCCTTCAGGCACCCCTCAAGAGGCTAGAGTTTGTGAATAATAGAACGGTGAAAACTGAGTCACCTAGATTTGTCTGCTAAAAAAGCAATACATAAATTCAAGACAGATCCTGTTTACCTACCCCTTTCTAAAAAAATAGTTGGGTCGAGTGTGCCAAAGGCAGCGGAAATTATCCGTCCTGCTCGCATGTCCTGTTGCAAGGTCGAACGCAGTAAATCAAGAGTGGGCACACGATTGTTTCTGTGCTATGTTTTAGCACGAAGCCTGCCCGCGACCAGTCTCAGATCCTCCAAATAGCTGCAAAATGTTGCTCCATAATTTTGAAAGGAGTGGGCAGCTGAGTAATGGGTCTGAAGTTGTATTCTGGATCAAGATCAGGTTCTTTTTACAAGCAGCATGACTGCCCCTTTCTTACAGGTCTACGGTCTTTAGGTAATAGAGGCTTTAATAAACATATATAGAGGTAGCAGAATCCCATTGACTACGTTTTATGTTATGACAGTTGGGCAAGAAACTTTCAGAGAACCAGATTTATGGTTTAGTAATACATTGTGTACCTCACTCATAGATTATTGAAACAGTTTGAAGATTGACAGTAAATAATTGAGGCATTTGATGTTAGACATGTTTAGCCCTGCTACCTCACTGATCATGAAGGGATATTTCGTACTTTGCCTTAGTGATTACGTAGCGCTTTGAAGAGCATCTGACAGTTTCCTCTTCCTGGAATTCCAGGTGAAAACTGCATTCATAAAACTATATTTGGCGCAGTTTTCAAGAAGTGCTTGCTATAGGATTACCCGATTAACATGTTTTATTAATCAAATTTTTTATGCGTTGTTGTAAAATTAGACTTCATAATTTGCGTAATAAAAAAATCAATAGTGATCCTGTAATTTACATTTAATGCGTTGTTTTGTTTATAGAAAGTGTTCTATTCCATGTGGGTGGTGTCATACCACTTAGCACCTTTCAAGGACAACAATGGAGGGCAGGTTTACACGGATGCAGTCACTGTTTTTTCCCAGTGCAGAGGAATGTCCATTCAGACAGCAGTAAAGGAGCTCATTACAATGCAGAAGCATCTCCTCGGATACCGCCAGGGATGCTTCAAATGCGGAGGGGTGGCATGGAGGGTCATACTTAGGGATTGAGGGAAAGGGACAAGGCCATAGGAAGAGCAGTGTGATTTACAGAGCCGTCATAGCAATCTATTTGTCACATATACAGTGATCTCATACTGTGATGGTAAAAAGTACCTTCTCCTAGGATTCTGTGGTTTTTCATTGTATTATTTATCTGATGGTCATCTACGTTTCAACATATCTTAACATTAGACATAGCTAACATCATGTGACACATAACACACAAATTTTGCTTAGTCATTTCTTAAACAAAGAAAATCTACCAATATTCAGATGCCTGGCGTGTAAAAGTAAATGCACCCTGACTGCTTCCATAGTTATATAGTTATCTGATAATCAGTTAAGTGCTGCTAAACAAGCGCAAATGATTACTTCATCATTACGAATTGCTAACACCTGTCTATAAAATCAGAAGCTTTGTCGGGTTGACCTGGCGCATTAGGGTTCGTGGTAACATATACCTTGGTAAAAGCTATCTGTGATGGTCTCAGAAAACATTGTTTTGCCAGTTCGCAGCTGTTTTATTTGGTATCAGGGGGTACTTTGCTTCCTCTATTGGCTCTGACCTGAAACTGTCTGTTCTTGACCCTCTGTACCTATGTGTGAGCCAGCCACCAAGTGCCAGCCCTCCACAGCCTCCAATTATTTCCCTGTCTTTCATGAGTTTCTCAGAATTGACCAGTTTTGCACTTGGGTCTCTTTCCCTGTATGTCCCTCGATTAAATCTTGGCAACAGCTGTGCAAATTCACCTGTAGACTAGACCGTATGATGCTCCTAGACATTGCAAAGAACGCTGAAGCTCCATCTATCGACCTACAATATTCCCGCAATATAGTAAACATTAGAATAGGGCTTCCAAGGGACATTAGTCAGGGAAAATAACATTCTTTCCATAAAGAACATTTCTCCATAGCTTTGGTTTGCAAAATAGCACCTTCAAGAACCACAAGACTTCGGAAACAATGTCCTCTACACAGATAAGGAGAAAGTGGAGTTGTTTGGCTGTAATGCAGGAATGACCTGTTTAGTGGAAACCGAAGGCTGCTTGCTGCCCATCACAAGTACCTCATGTCAACCATCAAGCCTTGTGCTGGGGAAGTGATGCACCCAAAGCACTTGTATGCCTCACAATCATTTGAGCCCAACGTGAATTTCTTTGTCAGTAGGTTCTAAGAAGAAAATATGAAAACTTCACTGACCCCAAGCAGTTTTGTACGAAGTTATCAGAATTTTTCCCCGGTGATCTGACACACAGATCAATTCTTACAAAAATGCTTACTTTAAGGTAATGCTGCTAAAGGGGTTCTAATACTATACAGATTAAAGAGGTGAACTTTTGCCTCATAATGCTACTAAAGGTTGGCTGATTTTGTTTTGTGAAATAACAAAACGACAAAGTGAAATCTGTGCATATTTGGCTCATAAGGTTACATTTATCTACTTTTGGAACATGGCGAGGACAAGGTAAAGCTTAGATATGTCGTGACATGTAAAACCATAGAATCTTAAGAGGGTGCACTTTCTTTTTTACATGACTGTATGAGATGAAGAAGCCTTTGTTATACCTTACGAGGATATGTCATCTCGTCGAGATGTTCATTTGTTGAAATAAGACAGAAGGCCAAAATCCTTTTTCAAGTCTGTGAACTCCATTATGTGACTTGCAATGTCCCACAAAAATACACTAGAGAGTTTTTTTATTTCTTAAAGTACATGGTAACACTGTTGCCTTTCACCCAAAAAGCTTGCTGCTCGTTGCAAAAAGATATAATTAATGCAGAATCGGTCGGGCAAAATTAAACACAGCAAAGTAAAACTAGTAATTTGTGTCAAAATTATAACATGCAATGCAAGTCAGTTAAAAAAAAAATAACAATAGTTCATAATACTAAAGATTTCTGATTTTGTTGACTGTACAATAGTTATGTGAAAAATAAACATGTTGCCATAAATAGCACCTCTCTGCCAATGATTGTTCATTTAATTAAAATAGCTCAGAAGAGTTGAATAACTAGTATTTTTTTCACCATTTAAACAATTGAAATTCTGCTTCGTGATCGGCTGCTCACACATCAGCTGGCTCTGACAGAGGTATTGTGATGTCAAAACTCAACTATAATAGGTTATTTAAGGTGAGCAGCTATATTATTTTGTTATTACAAATAAGTAGTGATAACACACATAAATTGTGATGAAAAAATATGTTTTCATACAGGGGTTGCACGCTCTCCTGTATTATAAACATTTGATAGCAAATAGTTCTGGTTTTCAGTTTTTTAACTTTTTCTCTCCACTGCCACCTTGTTTCTGGCTAGTAGATCTGTTTAAGAGGCCCTTCCTTGAAATATTTTACTTAAATATAGTTTAATGTGATCAGTTGTCAGAGACGAAACATGCAGTCCTCCAAACGATCTAGGCATCCTGTTTAAGCAAAGACTTCACAACTGTAGATTGGGTTGTGATTATCTTCTCCATGAAGGTTTTTGACTGTAATTTCCTCAGCAGGAAAAACTAGGAGGATTTGCATCTATTGTATTACAGGATTTGAATAACCTTGAGCAGCAAAGCTGAGCATCTCACCTATGCAGAGGGATTGAGTAATATTGAAGCACTCCAAATTCACTTTTCTGTTGGGTAGCCGTAATACAGCAAAGCGTTGGTAGTCGGTCATTTCAATACATTTGTTTATTCTTAAGATCAAGAATCACATATTCAGTATTCACGTCTCGCACAATTCTTCAGACTGCCCTAGAAATACTCTGGTGCAAAGGTTTCCACGCTTTCTTGCACTTCTTAGCTGGACATCCTGAAAATCTGGCTCGACCTGGCCCTTCAAGATCTACGCCAAACATTGTTACTGAAGTGCAAAGGTATACATTTGGGAGAACAAATCTCTAAACAGCCCAGCGAGGCAAGAACATCTTAGGTAACCCTAAACATGGAAGAACATTGTCACACTTAGAGAAGTTATGTGACATTTTCTACATAAACCGTGAACATTATTGCTTAAAAAAAAGGATGAAATGGACATTTGGTCCCAAAAGGAAATATTTTGAGATGCTGAACTTTTGTGAAGTATTTAGTCACCACAGTGATATGTCTTTCCTACTTGACAAGTGTACTCTGTACCAGCCAAGTATCCATCATTGTCGAAACACTTTCTTTCCCCCCACATCATCCATACGCACTGCTACATGATGGCAGCAACACAATCACAGTGACAAGAGTAGAGCAAGCCATTTCTAATTGTATGCTTCCCACATGGTCACACTTGCAACCAGACTAAACAAAGCTGTTGCCAAAAACGTTCTGTCAGTTACTTCCCTTTGCTCCGTTGCACGCTCAAGCACAGTGACATCTGATATATCTTTCGTCGTCACAAGGAACCCCTAAACACCTACCACACCGGCCATGCCACAAAGCCACTCCTTTATGATCAAACGCGTCAAAGGATTAGGGTGCCACTCATCTGCCAAAAAGCGTTGCCTCAACAGTGTTCTGAAACACCATATAAATGTAACTACAAAAAAATGTCTACACCCCTGTTACTTTCTTTATCTTTTGATATCATTCACAATATAGGTAGTCATTAAATATCCATTAGTTGCCTCAAAATGTTGATTTAGATTTAGAATGTTTTACCTGCGCCTTGATTTTTTTCTTCTTTGAGTGCAGTTCAATGTGTGCCTTACAAACAATAATAGTTCCTATCTATATAGAAGGGCTTCAGAGTACATAAATATGTTATTACTATTGCAAGTGTTAGTAGAATTCAATGTACTGGGCTAAAAATAATGCACGACAGAGCAGCCGCTGTCAAAATCTGATCTTGTGGCCTGCAGGTCATGCACAAATGTTAGCAGAGTTTTTAACTTCACTGATCCACCTTGCTGCTGCGAAAAAAAAACATTAACTAACATTTGGATACTCTTTAATTTATTCTTGAGTTAAATGAACATTATTTTACGCTTATAGTTTAATGTCTTGTAACTTGATAGGACTTCATGCAGTTTCACCGCTATCGTTTTATGTACATAGCTGGTTTTCCGATTTTCTGCAAACTCTTCACCCCCAATCACAAAGAAAGCTAAAGCTAATTCACTATTAGTTCCCATGATTTGCAGTTTACCATGTCACTCAAACACAAACCAGGTCTCTAACATATTGACCTCATACATGTGGGACCATCACAATGAGTTTCTGTAGTGAGCAATGTCATCAACTTGTAATCAGTCCAGGGTATCCTTCCAGAGCCATCAAATTGGTGATTACCTCAAAACAAACCAATCACCTCAATACTTTTAAATTACCAATGACCACACTGTACCTCGTGGCTAGGATTCTCAGGATAGCTATAGTCTTTCAATGGCCTGGTGTAACAGTACTATAAAAAACAAACCTAAGCAGTTTCACCACCGTTATCCCCCCACACCAAATCGATGCCTCTTTGTAGCACCCACTGTCCCCTTTGTGATCCCAACAAGGCCCACCATTCACTGTTCTGCTTTCACATTTGTAACAGAACACTCCTATTTATGATAACAACCTACCCCTATGACTTTCACAGTATCACCGCCAAACGCCATGAGCATACACTAAATCCTCAAAGTCAGAACTCATGGTGAATGGCCCAAAACCTTTGTCCAACGTTCTTTATTGACACAATTAAACCATCAACCAACAGTGTCACTGTAACAACAACATCAATTACCATGAAGCTAAGCTTCAGCCACAATAAAACCCTTCTTAGTGAAAAATATCAATAATGTAGTGAAAACTGATTTGACTATTTTATTTTACAGAGTTTTATAGAGCGCAAACTTGACCCGAATCGGGTATCAGAGCACTTTACATAGCACTAGTTGCGTTACATGAGGACACATTAATTTTTATTAGGCACAGGGAGATTAAGTGATTTGCCCAGAATCGCAGGATGTTCAGCGTCATTGCCGAGACTCCAACCCAGTTCCCCAGATTCAAAGTCGACCACCCCAGCCATTAGGCCAACTCCTCTCCCAGACTATTGGTGTGCATATTACCTTCCTCTGTGCATAAAAAATCTTAACCCTCCTAGAGAGCAACTGATAAATTGGTATTGCATTTGGTGTGCGAGTTATGGACTGTGGTGCTGACTGTGATCTGCAAATTTCAGTGATTTTTTTCAGTTTTATTAACTATACTTTACCTGTGTTTTTAGTTGAATTTATAAGCATATATCAAATTTTTTTTTTTAACCTGATCCAAATTACCATATACCAACGCCTATAGAAATTATAGGCCAGTGCACGTCTGGCTCGCAAGCAAAAGCCTCAATGCATGTAATATCTTGTTTCCCTGCAACTCTCGGGAGATCCCTGGTAGCTCATGAATACTAAACGGAAGCAAATTAAATCTTCATATTTAGATCACTGATACAATTATTAAGTTCACTGGGGAGGAGGGTGCATTTAAAGGTCAGATGTATGCCTGTGTAATGTACTTTTATCTGGGGAGAGGTTGCATCCACACTATGGAGTAAAGCATACTGACAGAGTAATGTATAAACCCTGAACATCAAATTTTGCTCCCAGAATTTAATTCCCATGAATCCATTTAAGTTTCTCGACAGCATTCATATCACTGGAATAAAGAGCTTTTGGATACTTGTGCAGCAGCCTTGCAATTTTCAATCATTTGTAATCGTTGACTCCCAGTCCATCTATTCTGTAATACAATAAAATGTGGTTGATTGGCTAAGAAGTCAACATCTCAACCTGTACCCCAGAAAGAACTGGCAGGCAGGGGCGGTGGGTGACATTTGAAAGTGGTGGGGCGCAAAATAATTAGCATCCAGCACCGTAGCGAGCGAGCGCAGCGAGCGTGCCCGAACCCCAAAAGGGGGGTTTGGGGGGATAACCCCCCCCACGAAAATTTTGAAAAAAAAGAGGACAAATCGTGCATTTTCAAGCAAATTTGAGAAAGCAGGAAGGTTAATAAAGCAATTGTGAAAGTGCAGTTATTACATTAATAGATGGCATAACATAGGTAGCTGCTTATTCAGTATAACCACAGAGCTTCATACATTCCGTCCTATTACGCTCAGGTGTTGAATTCAGACTATAAGACTTTCATGAAAATCTCAGCTCTAAGAGTAGAAGAAGTTGCTCAGCAGTTGGGAAACAGCGTTCACAAGCATTGGGAAAATGAGAGGCAATTACTTGAAAGCAAACTGAAAGCAATGCATCAAGTAGTAACTTAAAGCAATGCATCCAGCAAAACTGTGCATGCAGTCAACCATGCAAAAGTAAACTAAAGCAAGTGTGAACCTGTGAACCTTCACTTTGAAAGCAGGGTGCTAGTCAACAGGCCAGTCACATACATTTAAACTGAAGAAGAGTACACCTCAGCATGCAGGCACCAACATAAAAGCACCAAGCAAGTCAAACAGTTTAATG
This sequence comes from Lissotriton helveticus, assembly GCF_964261635.1. NCBI lineage: Eukaryota > Metazoa > Chordata > Amphibia > Caudata > Salamandridae > Lissotriton > Lissotriton helveticus. The sequence goes on along the minus strand of NC_136067.1, from coordinate 1,546,460,737 downwards.
AAAGAAAAATGAAAGCAATACATCCAGCAAACTAGACAGTGACTCAAAAAGTAAACTGAAGCAAGTGCACACTGAAAGGAATGCGCAGTCATTAGTCAGACATTCACATAAAAGCAACTTACCAAGACACCTAATCAATTACATGGGAAAAAACTTGAGCCAATGCATCCAGAAAACCAGACCAGCACACCAAAGCATCCCACCACTGATAGGATGGCAGCTGTGCTCTTAGGGTCACCCCTCAGTTTTTTGGCAGGGTTGAGCACCCCCCACTTTTATGCCCTGTGTGTCTGAAAGGGAGACAGGCAAAAGGGGTCATAATGGGACATCTGGCACAGCCACTTTGTAATCGAGGTCACCCACCCAGCTCAAGACTGAGTTACAGGCTGATCCTAAATCTTTAAACAACCACAAGGGTCTCCAGCTAGTTGGTTCTTGAGCCAAAAGAGTCCTCAGCTCACTGGGAGTCTTTACATCGCGCCTGAGATGACATGACAATGTCCCTTAATCCGGAGCAACTGTGGGGACTGGTCTGGGTCTGGATCTGGATCTGACTTGGTACGAGCAGGATACAAAAAGTAACGGGTAGGTGGTAACCCACTTCAAGTGAAGGAGCTGTAAGGAACCTACGCGCACTGGTGTTGATACCACTAACAGGGCAGCTCTGGCTTTCTCAGGGTGGGTGTCAGCTGTGTGATGAAACCAGCATGTGAAGCAGTTACCTCAAACAAACTAAAACCAATGCACGCATCAAGACAAGGATTTACATGAAATCAAATAGAAAACCACCATCAAGCCAGGTAGTCACCTAAAGGCAAATTGAAGTGACTGCACACTATGGTAGGTGCACTTCACCAGCCAGCCTATTACACTAAAGGAAAATAAAAGCAATGCTCCCAGTAAACAAGACAACATAAATTGAAAATGTTTCCCCGCAGGACCAACAGTCACAAAAAGTAAAGAAACAGAACGAAGTCAGAGGCACTCCAGGAATCCAGGTAGTCACACAAAATCATAACTGATTGAGCAAAGTGTGTACTGAAAACTATTGCAAATAAGACAATTATATCAGAACAAACTAGTCACAGGAAAACAAACGCATGCACCCATCAAGCCGTGCATCACAAGTCAGCAAACTGAATCCAATTAAACTAGCAATACTTGGTGTCACCCAAAAGCAAAGTATAAAGTGCACTTCAGCACCCGAGATGCAATATGTACACACAAGGTAGTGGCACTCTTACCTGCAATAGGCGTACTTTTTGCCCTTCTTGCCCTGGACGGTTTTCGGGGAGTCGTTGGAAGCGGGGGAATGCTGCAGGAAGTAGTTCATGCGGGCTTTCCAATCTTTCAAACTAAAAAGGAAGAATAAAAAGGCACATTAAAAACATGTCCCTCTTGGCAAAAGCGAAACAAATGTGACAACGAACTACAGTAAGCATGCACAAAGAATGACAGGGGTCACAGTGGGGGATGGGCATGCACAAGATCACATGGCGCGGCCGCAGCGCTGGAAGCAGCGTGCATCTAATTTTCACACACCCACTCACTCGCGCTCTCAGACACCCCAGACTTTTCTAGTCGATTCCAGAGCCAAGTATGCGGCACAAGCTCGAAAGAACCACCACAATCCCGGAAGTGACCTTTACACCAAGGTGCGGTGAAGGCGTCTCAAAGTAAAGCTGATAATCGCTTTCCTGCACTCTACATATCATCGCGTATTTACAGACGTTTATGTTAACCCTTTGTTCGGCTCATTTATCGGGCACTGATGGGATTTTGGGAAGGAAGGCAATGTACCCAGATGTGGGTATCGGTCGCAAAAGATATACTCGCCCCCCTTAGTAAGAAAAGGAAATCTTCCTAAGTACAGAAGAACGAACTTCTTAGTCAGCCCTTTGGGGCGCTTCAAATCGATCTGCACTTGCATATTTCTGCAGCAGATGTATTAACCCGCTGAGGTAAATAAAAGGGGCTTTCACACCAATTTAAGTGCACTGGCGAGAAAAAAAACACCTTTCTGTTACAATGTTCTTTAGAACGACTTTGGAAATCATAATCGATTCCATTATCATTTTAATTACATAAAAATAACTAGTTATACAGCCGCCATCGAATGCCGGGGTAGCCTAGCCAACAAGGATGCTACATTAAGGACGGTAGTCAGAACAACTGGATACTCGCAGTGAAGCGCGCCAACGAATGGCCAGGGGTAGTAGGCGCTATATAAATGCAATTCCCAGTTTCCCTCGTAATACAATAGGTACTATCCTGGGATTCGGCAGAACTCCCTTCCCATCCAAAACTGTTTAATATACATTGGCAACAGAGGTCAACTGACAGCAAACATGACGTACATATAAACACTGCGCAGACAGGGCTTACAGGCAACTCTCGCTAGCAGTTCTGCAAACAAGAACACACCAAGCCCAGACTACTGCATGTGATCACTTTCAGATGCTTGTAACATTCCTACTCCCATGGGTCCCGCTGCCCCTGTTCCTTTAACCCTACTGCAAGACCCACCTCCTGCCTCACAACACATGGATTTGATCAACCTCATCGCTGGTACACACATCTGCTTCCTAGGACCGGTTTCTGGCATTAGAGCTGTCTTCAGCCAGGCTTGCTTGAATCCAGTGGCAAAGTGAGCAAGGGACTCGCGTCTGAGCATACCCTGCCAACTTATGGCGAACAAAGCGGTACAAAAGGGGTTGGTGATGGACGGAGCATCTGAACCAATCAAACACTCACACCCAGTCAATAGATCTGGGTTTAATCCATCACCATTCTTTAGCCCACTCTGCCACCCCAGTTCAGACATGGCCTGCTGCCTGTCAAGCAGAGATGTTTTGAGGCATGGGCAAAGTGGGCTCAGGCCTGGGGCCTCTGCCTTTAGCGCCCCCCCTCCCTCCCCCCATGGAGCCAGCTCTGTTCTGCAGAGAGTCTTGCCCTGACAACCTTGAATAATATTTAAACAGATTGTTGTACATAGCGTTTTTGTATCATTTATTGTTAATATTATGAAAGTCTATTACAGACATATTGCAGACAAAATGTGTTTATGATTCATGCAAAATCCATACAAAATATTCTTTTAAATCAATACAGAACCTCACATGTGAGAAATGGGTGGGTGTCACAGAGATATTAGTGAGCCGCTGTTGTGTTACAAGACTGAAAACACACATCACTATCCCTGAATATCACATTTAGAATCTGACCCAAGAGGGCATGAAAGAGATGAAACTGGATCCTAAAATCAAAGCTGTTCCGAAAATGGGTCCCTAAATACATTTGACCCAGGGCCCGCAAAATCCTTAAAATGTCCCTGCTGCTGTCTATAGCCACAATCCAGCTTTCTGGACAGGGAGAGAGCTGGCAACAAATCACAGAAAACAGAGTCTCAAAGTGACACTGGCATTGCAAGGGCACCCTAATGAAGAACTGCATCTGTGCAGCCAGGAGGCACAAAGGCCGCCCCATCATGGCACCAGCTTCATCCACTCGGTGCATCCGCGCCAGCATTTGCCGCACACAGACCCGGGTCCACAGTTTACTTCTGGAACTAACTCATTAATAGGTGGATGTGGATCAGGGGGGAGAAATAGAGAAGCACGCATGAAAGTGATTACATCTACTAAGCATTTTAAAGTAATGAGTAGTTGAACATACATGATGAAGTTCAGCAGTATTTAGCTTTTGCATCCTAACCATAATGACACGTCACATGAGGGCTTGTAGAGAATTATATAGTTATCTACATATAATGTGACTCTCTTTGGTATAAGGGTACCTTTTGTCCCTCATATTATCAGTAAACTGCCCCTCAATGACGAATGGTGAGAGCCATTTGCAGGAATAAATGAGTGCAGGGGTGTAACACAGGCCCCTGCAGCCCCCGGGGGGCCCTCAACCCTTCAGATGGCCCTCAGCTCTTCAAGGGGCCACCACTCAACCCAAGTCAAATCATATCTGTGAGATATGGGACACTTGGGTGCCCTCTTCACATTCTGCAGCGATACACCATTTTGCATTAAACAAGTTGTCGGTGACAAGTTTCTTTCTATAATGTTACGATTGGAAAATGGCGCATGTGCACTCATGCGTGCTTTCAAAACATGATGTACTAGAACATGTTTTCATGTCGAATTTTTTAATCAACAAATTAATGTGAATACTACAACCGTCGCTTCACACACAGTAGAAGACATTTTGTCCCCCAGAGTTACACCATTACACATTGAAAGTTTGTAACCTCTCTGACCAAGGGACTCTGTACCAAGGAGCTACTACAGGGCTTCAACCCGTAGGTTCCCCGTAGTATTTATTTATTTATTTATTTATGCAGTTTTATATAGCGCGGACTTTGCCCGAAGGTGTCAGAGCGCTTCACAAAAGGAATAGAAATGGAACATAATGAGAAACATTACAAAAGCATACGTTACGTTACATAAATAATAGTGACATTTGTGATCAAACAATATACATGAGGTATTAAAAATTGTGAGCAACCAAAAATACATGAGGAAGTAAAGATAATAATGACAATTGTGAGCAAACAGAATACATGAGGTAGTAAAAATTGTGAGCAACCAAAAATACATGAGGTAGTAAAGGTAATAGTGACAGTTGTGAGCAAACAGAATACATGAGGTAGTGAAAGTTGTGAGCAGCCAAAAATACATGAGGTAGTAAAAAGTGCACAGGAAGAAAAAAGTGACAAGTGTGAAGTTACAAGAGAGAACAAAGTATCATTTTAGGTGTAATACTGCAAAAGGTGCTAGACACTCAGGCACACGAACAAGCGTTATGTAGGCAAGGTGGCACTTGTGCAAGTATCAAAGATAAAAACATGTGAGAGCGGGGTGGCGAGCTTGGACGGACTTAGTAGGCTTTGCTATCGCCCGTTTCTGGAGTTTCGTTTCGTTGCCGGGTTTCCCTTCCCATCCTCCGTTTCAGTGGCCAGATACAAACAGAGCTCTGTGAGATAAATTAGCTCCTGTGCCATTCGGCTCAATGAATTAATAAGAAGCGGCGCAGCAGCAGTGGGGGAAATGGCTTCCCTTCCCCCCTCAGCAGCTCGCCTCCAGCGAGCAAGCCAGACATTTTGCAAATGGACATTCCCAGGTGGATGAGGCAAAGAAAAATACATACGGTGTTTTCTGCTAAAAAGAAAGCAACGGTAGAGCAATATTTGTTTTCCCTTGTAACCAAGCACCAAAAACACGTGACCAAGCATTTGGCAGGAACTATGCGTGTCTGTGTTTTTTTAGTTGTTCGTGCCAGGAGATACGAGTTAAGTTATTATTGCGGCATAGAGGGTTCTAGATGGCATTAGCATGAGATAATTGCATATCACACAATGATGACGAGCAAATCAATTACCACTGCGGTGTGTATAAAGACAGCTCTGCGATCTACAGCTAAAATCGGAATATTCCGACCCCCTTCATGTAATGGACGACGGGCTCGAGCAGCTTACACAACAGGCTGTAAAAAAACAATAACGGGAGAAAGGTTCCCAAAGTTTTCTTACCGCGGCGCCGACATCCTAGCAGTCCGTGTGTCAGACAGTGTGTGTGCCACGCTGACGCCACCCCCAAGCGCGGCATCCAATGGGATGCTGCACTGGTGGACAGCAGCGCAAGGATTGGCTAGCGTGGCATATTTGCTGCTCGCCCTGTCGCCCTCTGTAAACCCGGGCTGTGGCAGGCGAACAGCACCCCTGGGTCCCGCTGGGGACCTTATAGTGCGCATGCTTGGGAAAGTTTTCAACTTTCCCAAGCATGCGCACTATAAGTTCCCCAGCGGGACTGCCCACTACGGTCTGCTGCAGCCTGAGTGTCTGTCACTCAAGCTGCAGCAGGCCACACCCCCCCTGCGCATTCCCGGCGGCTGATTGTTCAGAGCAAATTGCAATGTCTTTTATTTAGATAGGCCGGCGGCCGCGATGCGTCCATGGTGGCTGGTGGGGCTACGCCCCTACGCCCCAATGGACGCACCGCTGCTGCTGGCAGGAGGAGGGTAGAATCTGGTCAGAAGAAGCAAACCTGGTGCTTTGCATGTGATAATAGACACACATACCATGATTTAAGAATGCAATACCTTATTGGAATAAGCAATCCATTGCATTACCAGAAAATAAAATGGCAGATGAGTTGTTTAATCGAATTTCGATGTTAAACTTAAAAAATGACTGATGACTTTTTATGGTTAATCTTGCTTAAGCATTTTTAAAGAGTACATGTTAATGGGGTTTTTCGGGACTGCTTTACATTTATACTAATCTATAGCCCCTTTTCCATGCGTCAGAAGTCCGACGTCACGATGGGCATGTGCGGAGGAAGGCCGGGGGCCGTTCAAACTGTGCACACGTCTTTTTTTTCCACGGAGAAGCGGTTAGCCCCCATGAGTGCATTTATCGGTCAAACATGCCACCGCCAAATATACATAGTTGCACGGCTGACACTTGTGGGAGAGAATGTAAAAAGGAGCATTAGATCATCACAGAAATCAATTTGTCAAGTCAAGTCAAACATTTGTATAGCGCGCTACTCACCAGAGGGTCTCAAGGCGCTTAAGGGGGATGAGTTCGCTACTGATCGAACAGCCAGGTTTTGAGTTGCTTTCTGAAGGAGAGGTGGTTCTGTGTGAGACGGAGGTGGGTGGGGAGGGAGTTCCAGGTCTTGGCCGCCAGGTAAGTGAAGGATTTTCCTCCCATGGTGGCTCTTCGGATGCGTGGAATCGTGGCGAGGGCTTGGTTGGACGATCGAAGATGGCGGGTGGGGGTGTAGAAGGTCAGGCGAGTGTTGAGGTATCTGGGACCTAGGTTGTGGAGTGCCTTGTGTGCGTGGGTGAGGAGACGGAACGTGATTCTTTTGTTGACGGGGAACCAGTGCAGGTCTCTTAGGTGACCGGATATATGGTTGTGACGGGGTATGTCTAGGATGAGTCTAGCGGAGGCGTTCTGGATACGTTGAAGTCTTTTCTGCAATTTGGCTGTGGTTCCGGCGTAAAGGGTGTTTCCGTAGTCCAGACGGCTGGTGACAAGTGCTTGGTTGACTGTCTTCCTTGTTTCGGTGGGGATCCATCGGAAGATCTTTCGGAGCATGCGTAGCATATTAAAACATGATGAAGAAACGGCGTTGACTTGTCTGGTCATCGAGAGGGAGGAGTCTAGGATGAATCCCAAGTTGCGAGCATGGTCCGTTGGTTTGGGTGCGCTGCCTAGGGCCGGGGACCACCATGAGTCGTCCCAGGCAGAGGGGGATGAGCCTAGGATGAGGACTTCCGTCTTGTCTGAGTTCAGTTTTAGGCGGCTATTCTTCACCCATTCGGCTACGTCTTTCATCCCTTCGTGTAGGTTGGTTTTGGCGGTGGTTGGGTCTTTGGTGAGGGAGAGGATCAGCTGGGTGTCGTCTGCGTAGGAGATGATGTTGAGGTTGTGTTGGCGTGCGATGGATGTGAGGGGGCTCATGTAGACGTTGAAGAGGGTGGGGCTGAGCGATGATCCTTGTGGAACGCCGCATGTGACTTCGGTGGCCTCTGATCTGAAAGGGGGGAGGCGGACTCTCTGGGTTCTTCCGGCGAGGAACGAGATGATCCAAGCCAATGCCTTATCCTGTATCCCGACGTTCCTGAGGCGTTCTACAAGGGTGCGGTGGCAGACCGTGTCGAACGCTGCGGAGAGGTCCAGGAGGATGAGGGCCGCTGTTTCACCGTTGTCGAGTAGAGTCCGGATGTCGTCTGTGGCTGCGATGAGGGCGGTCTCGGTGCTGTGGTTGGCTTGGAAGCCCGACTGTGAAGGGTCGAGGGAATTGTTTGATTCAAGGAAGGCGGCGAGCTGACTGTTGACGGTCTTCTCTATGACTTTGGCGGGGAACGGGAGGAGCGAGATGGGGCGGTAGTTCTTAAGTTTGGTGGGGTCTGCTGTAGGTTTCTTCAGGAGGGCGCTGAGTTTGGCATGTTTCCAGCTTTCCGGGAAGGTAGCGGTGTCGAAGGAGCAGTTGATGATGTCCCGGAGTTGGGGTGCGATGACGGAGTCGGCCTTGTTGAAGATGTGATGGGGGCATGGGTCGGTTGGAGATCCGGAGTGGATGGAGTTCATCAAGCGGATGGTGTCTTCAGTGCTGATCGGGGTCCAGGTGCGGAGGGTGTTGGTGGGGGGCTTCGGTTCAGTGGGGGGGGAGTGGACTGTTCGCCGAAGCTGTTGTGTATGTCTGCTATCTTGCTGTGAAAGAACGAGGCTAGAGAGTCGCAGAGGTCTTGGGAGGGAGTGATGTCGTTGTTGCCGGCGCTGGGATTGGTGAGCTCTTTGACAATGCTGAAGAGTTCCTTGCTGTTGTGGGCGTTGTTGTCTAGTTGATCCTTGAATGCTGATTTCTTTGTGGTGCGGATCAGCTGGTGGTTTTTGCGGGTGGCGTTCTTGAGGGCGGTCATGTTGTCTGTGGTTGGGTTTCTTCGCCAGGCTTTCTCGAGGGTGCGGCAATTCTTTTTGGAGTTTTTGAGGTCGTCGTTGAACCAGGAGGCTTTTTTGCTTCCTGTCTTGTTGGGATGGTTTTTCAAGGGTGCTAGTTTGTCAGCGCAGTGGGTGATCCACTTTGCGAGATTGATGGCTGCTTGATTTGGGTCAGTTGATATGGCGGGGGGGTTTTGGTTCAGAGATGTAGTGAGCTGGTCGGTGGTAGTTTTGTTCCAGTTTCTGCGGGGCACTCGTTGCGGGTGGTGGTGGGTTGTGGTCTTTCTGAAGCTAAAGTGGACGCAGCTGTGGTCTGTCCAGTGGAGTCCCATGACGTAATTAAAGGAGATGTGCTTGCTGGAGGAGAAGATTGGGTCGAGCGTGTGACCGGCGTAGTGGGCGGGGGTGTTCACCAGTTGTTTGAGTCCAAGATTGGCAAGGTTGTCCAGCAGGGTGGTGGTGTTGTTGTCATTGTTATTTTCCAGGTGGAAGTTGAGGTCCCCAAGGAGAATGTAGTCCTTGGAGGGAAGGGCGTGTGGGCTGACGAAGTCAGCTAAGTCTTCGCTGAATTGTGTGCGGGGTCCTGGGGGTCTGTATATGAGGGTGCCTCTGAGTGTGGTCTTGGGGTCGGTTTGTATTTGGAAGTGGAGGTGTTCAGTGGCTATGGGGGTGTCGTCGGAGTTGGTCGAGATGCGGATGGTGTTCTTGTGGACGATGGCGATGCCTCCTCCTGTTTGGTTTATGCGGTCTCTTCGGATGATCTTGTATCCGCCCGGGATGGCTATGGCGATGTCGGGTGCTGAAGAGGCGTTCATCCAGGTTTCCGTGAGGAAGGCGACGTCCGGCGCTGTGGTGTCGAGTAGGTTCCATAGTTCAATGGCGTGTCTGTGGACCGGGCGGGTGTTGAGCAGGATGCACTTCAGGTGGTTGTTGTTGGAGTTCAGTTTGGCGTTAGTGATTGGAGCGTGGTTCCTGATGCAACAGAACTTGCAGGATTGGCAGGTGAAGCGTCCATGGGTATTTCCTGGGGAGGCTCGGTGACAGTCGATGAGGCGGCCGGTGTTGAATGCAGTGAGGGTTGCGGCGTCGTAGGTTCGGCGGGCGGGAAGGTCTTTGTGGGGACCAGGGGGTCTGACGCTGGTCGCGGGCTAGGCGCGGACGGGCGCAGACGGGCTTACCTTTGGCGCGCCTTCGGCGCGCATAGGGCGCTCCCGCTGCACGCTCCCGCTGCGCATTTGCCATTCTGCCATAAGTGGAGAGTGGAGGGGGCGGAGCGAGGGAGGAGCAGCTGGGAGGTGGGAGCGGGGTGGCGAGTGGGGAGGGGATCGGTGATGCTGGAGGGAGCGGGGGTTGGGCCACGGGGGAGCAGCGGCGGGGATCGCGACGTAAACGAAACTAAAGGAGGCGCAATAATAATAGGGGCAAAAGCAGGCACAACAATAGCAGCAGGGGCACGGAGGAAGATGATACAAAATGAATGCAGCCTCCAAATAATCCACAATACACAACAATGGCGGCAGGGGCACGGAGGACGATGATACAAAATTAATGCAGCCTCCAAATAATCCACAATACACAACAATGGCAGCAGGGGCACGGAGGACGATGATACAAAATGAATGCAGCCTCAATACCAAATGAATGCAGCCTCAGTACTTATCTCAGGAGGGCAGCGGCAGCGATGGGGCGGGAGGAGCGACCGGCACTGACCAGGGCAGGTCGGATCACAGCTCCCCGCTTTGCGGACCTCTCCTTTTGGTTCTAGTGGGAGGGAGGAGCAGCTGGGAGGCGGGAGCGGGGTGGAGAGTGGGGAGGGGATCGGTGATGCTGGAGGGAGCGGGGGTGGGGCCGCGGGGGAGCAGCGGCGGGGATCGCGACGTAAACGAAACTAAAGTAGGCGCAATATTAATAGGGGCAAAAGCAGGCACAACAATAGCAGCAGGGGCACGGAGGAAGATGATACAAAATGAATGCAGCCTCCAAATAATCCACAATACACAACAATGGCGGCAGGGGCACGGAGGACGATGATACAAAATGAATGCAGCCTCCAAATAATCCACAATACACAACAATGGCAGCAGGGGCACGGAGGACGATGATACAAAATGAATGCAGCCTCAATACCAAATGAATGCAGCCTCAGTACTTATCTCAGGAGGGAAGCGTCAGCGATGGGGCGGGAGGAGTGACCGGCACTGACCAGGTCAGTGTGAGGCTATCTCAAGTAAACGGTTTATGCCTGCAGTATTTGCATTTATAAGTGGTAACAACTATTGGTGATTTTTGAGTCTGGCAATGAAATATTGTGGCGTGCTAGATGATAGCTCACAAATGCACAGTATAATGTATTTCTTATTGATGGCATTGTTTACTATGATGTGGTGAGGGGCTTAGGCATGGGCACGTTCACGGCTCTGGGTTCCTGCTGTTAATTCTAGTGAGTGAGTGGTGGGCAGGGAAGCAACCTGAAAAGTAAAATACCGCCCTCCCCAGTTCGAATCATATCCAAAATGGAACTGGGCGAGTGAGTGAGGTTGGCACTCACCCAGGGCGGTTGCTCTCCCCCAAGGGAATTTAGAAACCATTTTTACCAAACAGTGCACTTTATGCATTCATTCTTAAATAATTGTGCCCACAAATTAGACGTGTCCCAGTATTCTTTATGGACAGTCATGAAGTAATCACATTTATCAAGAGCTTCTTACTGTGGTTTCTGTTTCCAAGAATGTTCAAGGAGTCACTCCTAAAGAACGTTTTGAAAAAATAGGGACAGATTATTAATTTTTAAGAAACAAAAATTCTAACAAATCGGCTAAAAAGAAAAGATGTATATTTTACAGACCGTTATGAAGGGGCAATGGTGCCCAACCAATGGCTCATCCATTTTTTCAATCATACACCCATTCATTTTTCCTCCTTTTTTTCTATCTATCCATCTATGGATCATTCCTGCTTTCTCTCATCCTTTCTTCTTCTAATTATCCATACATTTCTTTATTTCTTCCTTCCTTTCTCTTTTTCTATCTTTCTTGTGTTTCCTTTCCTCCCTTCCTTCATTCCTTCATTCCTTCCTCATCCATCCACCCATCATCCCTTCCCGTCATCCTTTTTTATCTATCCATCTATGCACCCATCCTTTCTTTTTTTCACTTCTCTTTGCCTTTTACACTTTTCGAAACATTCATCCTTTACTCCTTCCTCCTCTCCATCCAAGTTTTTTTCTCGATGCCTCTTTCCTCCCTTACTTCAGCCACCCTTCCACCCATCACTCAATCCACCTTTGCCCCACTTTTCTCTTCATACACCTATCCTTCTCTTTGCCCTTCTCTTCATTTATCTGTTTTTTTCTCCATCCATACGTCTCTCCATCCATCCACACATCCTTCTTTTCATCCAGTAATATCTCCTTTGTTCTCTCTAGCCCACCTTCTCATTCTTCTTTCTGTTCTTGTGCTCTTCAGTACTGTTTGTTCCACTTTGCCTCACAGCTCAATTATTGATGTGTGGGCGTCTGTTTGGAGACCAAGGTCTTCAATTACAGTCAAACGAGAAATGAAAGACAATTTGGTAACAATTTATGTAAAACACAATTGCCTTGTGTAGCCCACCCTCACTTAAACTGCGAAAGTAGGGTTTCATGACTCTTGGTGATTGGTAAAAAGGTGTGGTTGACGTAATAAACTCATTTTTTTTCATATTTTTGCTGTTTTTTTAGACAAAACTTTTTGCCACTTCAAAGTGCTTTAATTGCTCAGGATTGTTTCACCCTGGGCAAGGAGGCTCACTGGCATGGGCTGGTCAAGGATTCCTAAGATAGAAATAGTTTTTGCTGATTCAGGCTGTGGTATGGAGTTGGTGTGACCTTCATAATGCCAATGGTAAAACCCTTTGCCTGTGGTAAAGGAGGCACCCTCGTCTGACACAACTGATTCCACTACAAGTAATTTGGCTAGTTGTAGGCATTTGATCCATGGCATACAGAAGATGTTTTGTAGGTGATGCTGTAAGGATTACTTTGCAGTCTTTGGTGTCATTAGTCCTCTTCTGAAGCACAGGTTTACCTCAGGTCTCAAGGTCACCAGAGGGAGTTCCAGAGTAGGGAACCTTGTGCATGCATTGACCTCCCGAATCGTATAGCCAGGGGGCCCGCCAAGCATATTTTCAAGGTTTGTACTGAGCCATCAAGAGCACAGGGACAACTAAATGCCTAGTTGGATAGTAATAGGACATTAAGGAAGAAGAGACATGTATGGAGAAATTAGATTACTGAAATTCACTCAGACCAAAAACATGCAGAGATATGTGGATGCTCAATTGCTAACATGTGCCAGATTAGCCAGAGGCTGAATGATACCAATGGGTGATTTCCAAACAACCCACACATCTCAAATACACCGGAGATGTTGCAGATGTAACATTTGTGTACACTGAACTTAGACGTGCAGGAACATGATTGACTTGGAGTGGGATTTAGTTGGACATCAAAGTGTTTTGGAATGCTACATTCCAATAGAAACAATTCAACATATTGCAAACACACATATTTAACCCCAGATAGACTAGACAGAATGCATGTTACAACAACAGCAAAAGCGCAATCGGGCATGCTGTTTAATATGATCTGGGAATGTCCATTGATTGCAAAATTCTGTCAGGTCTAAAGAGATCCAAAATAATGCAGGTAAGATGGTAAACAAACACCATTCATCCCACCCCTTTGCTGTTGTCTCAGGAACGCCAAATGAAGACCAGGGATGTGAGTGCTTCTGCGGGTGATGACACAGCAGTGAATAGCAACATTTGTTTTTAAACATTGTGACAGAGCCAAGAATAAATGGATATCAAATATGGTATTCATGATATAGGCCAAAAGGATGCCATAGACAACATTGTTCTGGTGTGAAAATTGGTGAGTCTTAAAATGTTCTAGTAGTCATTTAGGAACCCTAAGCACAGATTCCAATCCCCTGTCAGTTGTGAGTCTAAGTAGAGCCATGGCTGACAGCATCTGTATTCTTCACTACTCCTGTGTCTACAGAGACCCAAAAGAAGCAGCAGAGATGCTACACCAACATCTTCCCACCCCTTTTCTCTGGTGTTCAAAAAGCAAGATGAGGCAGGTGAAGATCAGGGAATGGAGGGCTTCCCGGAGTGATGTCACAGCAGTGAAAAAACAACGTTTGTTTTTCAGTGTTATGACAGTGCAGATAATAACTTGATTTGAAATGTGGTATTCATGATAATGGCTTCCAACAGAAGCCATACACAATTATTATGTATACAATCTCCTGAGCCTTAAACTGTTCTATTACATGTAGGATTAACAAACAGTCATGTCCTTGGGTGTCAAGGTACAACGAAGGCTTCTACCCCATCAGATTTCCTTAGTTTCTAAGACATTCTAGACAGCCGTGTGGACAAGTTAACACATCCTAACAGAGGTAGTAAGCACTGTTCCAGCTTCCTTAATGTATTAATTATGGACACTAAGCAGTGGCGGCTCTTCCACTATGGCGGAGGAGTGTTGCTCCCCCTGCCAGCATCCTCCAAAACCTGAAAAATAAAACGGGTATATTATTGTTTTATTTTTCAAGTTCAAGGCCGGGCTTAGTTTTGGGGGGCGGGTCATCACGGGGGCAGGCACCAGGAGGAGTGTTAGGTGCTCTGCTATCAGTGTGCATGTCTGATTGGCCGGCCTTCACAGGATGGTCAAACCCACATGCACACTGAGCTGTCTCCAACCCAGCTGAATTGCGAGTTGAAGACAGCAAAGCACAGGCTCCCACTCTCCTTTGGGGTGCAAATCGAGGGCGCTCCGGCCAATCCTGATGCTGCTCTCAGCCATGAGGTTATAGAGAACAAATGGTCCTAGACTAGCATTTATATTAGTTCACAAGCAAAACAAAGCTCGAGGGGTATATGTATATACCAATCATAAAATGATGCGGCACCAACAGTATATACATAAAGAGAATAGTTTAAATCACAAAGCCACTAAGTTATTGATTGATGATATAGTTTAATCAATCAACCGAAATGTTTTCAAAAAGCAAGACATACAATGTTACATCACATGGTTATCATCATCAGACAAGAAAAGGTGTGTGAAGATTCAGTGCTCATGTGGAAAGAGGATAGAGGAATACGGAAGGATGGAAACAGTGATAGTTCGAAAAGCAATTTTATACATGAGATCCAATGTAATTCAGAATCCGGTCTCTCATTAGTTGTGGCCTACCCCTACAGGAACGATATAAAATGAAGCATAGTACACTGGTACTTTCACAGTGTCATGTTTACTATTTTCAAAGTTCGTGAATGTGGGGGAGGATGTAGGCCTTAATCAGGCATGGGCAGTGGTCCGTGTAAGCTTAGCAAATCCTGGATTCACTGCCGCCTCCACTGGTCTCCCTTGGGCAGCGAGACTGACGGATGCGGCTCGCGGACAGCAGTGAATCCAGGTTTTGCTAAGCTTACACGGACCACTGCCCGTGCCTGATTAATAGGAGACGAACGGACACTACTAACCTCGGAGCGTCTGGTTATTTTTACCAACAGATTGATGATATCCTCACCCAAAAGCCCATGAATTGATCCCCGCAATGCGGATACCCCCCACCCCTGTCCTGAAGAAGACCCGCCGCTGAGGACACAACTTACCCCTAAGCACTTGGGTCGAAACGTCGACGCCCCCATTAAGGCCTACATCCTCCCCCAGATTCACAAACTTTAAAAATAGTAAACATGACACTGTGAAAGTAACAGCGTACTATGTAGGGGTAGGCCACAACTAATGAGAGACCGGATTCTGAATTACATTGGATCTCATCTATAAAATTGCTTTTCGAACTATCACTGTTTCCATCCTTCCGTATTCCTCCTCTTTCCACATGAGCACTGAATCTTCACACACCTTTTCTTGTCTGATGATGATAACCATGTAATGTAACATTGTATGTCTTGCTTTTTGAAAAAACTTCGGTTGATTGATTAAACTATGTCATCAATCAATATCTCAGTGGCTTTGTGATTTAAATGATTCTCTTTATGTATATGCTCTTTGTGCCGCATCATTTTATGATTGGTATATACATATACCCCTCGAGCTTTGTTTTGCTTGTGAACTAATATAAACGCTAGTCTAGGACCATTTGTTCTCTATAACGACATATACCCAGGTCCTTTTTGACTATTTTGGGTTACCCCATTTTTTTATAATGGCTCTCAGCCATGAGAGCAGTGCCAGGATAGGCCGCAGGGGAGACTGGGAGTCTCTGCTACAGTGAGGCGCAGAAGAGAGGCTGGCAGTAGAGCAGGTAAGTTATAAGTTTTGTTTTTGTATTGTCATATGTCTTCCTACCCCCGCCTGCCCCGCCATTCTGCCCTAATACCGCTCCCCACTGACACTAAGATAAAACGTCCTATCCTCTACATATGCTGTAACATGGAAACTTTTTTCTAGTGTAGTCCAGGACCTACCCTTAGTTAATAATGTCCTGTTAGTAAGATAAGTGAAAATGATAGACCGCCCAAACCAAGGCAGCCTAGGCATGACTGGTTGTCTCCATAGTTTTGCAGTATTAATGAACCTTTAATCTGTTCACCAGTTAAGATCTGATTCTTTCGATGGCCGGACAGCCTTTTCCCAAGCAGGCAAATCCACAGGAGGCTGGTAGCCTTGGTGGTCGCTTCAGTCCCCAAGGGTCACAGAACAAAATCAAAGCAGTTACTAAAAAAGTGTAGCACAGCAGTATGTTTAAAACCTCACTGCTGCCCACCGTGGTGATTTTTGTTCATTGCATCTGTTTTAATGTGCCCACCCCTGTGAAATGTGGCTGCATTGTGTACCCCCACAATGTTTGCAGGGTCAGGCACAGAGAGTGATCAGACAAAGACTTAGGAGAGCATGGTAGTCATGCCAGGCAAGCCAGTCCCTAATTTAAAAAAGTTCATATAAATGCTAACGGAGTCTGTGACAGGAGCACCCTGGCACTTGGCAGATAAGCTGAACCCCAATACCATGCTTCTTGCTACTAGGCATGCCCCCTGGCTGGCACTGTCACTAACACACAGGTTAACAACAACTGTGAGCGCTTTTATTTTGAGTATACCTAGCTACAAAGTTTCCCAAGGTCCATGCTTGACCAGCTGCCCTTGGCCATGTTTTTTCTTTGCATTCTGGGACTTGTAGTTTTGATTGAATAATGTGATAAGCAACACTACAAGTCCCAGAATGGAAAGAAATAATCTGGACTGAAGCAGCTAGATACTCGTGGGCATGTGGCAGGGTTGTGCATATTTTTCGAAGAGTGCTGCTGTGAGAACTTGCCAGGACTAGCTTCTGTGCTCAGTCTAGCCATGGTCCAGTCAGTCAATTATATTCACAGCTCATTACATCTGAAGTCTTGTTGAGTATTCTACATAGAATTAATTGGTGGAGTTGGTGTATTTCCTAATGGGCAGACATTGATGATACCCTTGGCAGCACACATTCACTAGAGAATGCAGTGGTGCCATTGAACTAAAAGCGTGAATTACAGTTTCTCTATTGTTATGAAGGGTTGATGCACTGTGGGACACAGTTCGGTTAAATTATGTGCTGCTGTGTGTATAGTACAAAATTGATCAAATACAATTTAAAACCAGGGTTTTCACACCACCATTTCTCTTGTATTGTTAAAGAATGATCTTCAACCACTTCTTTCCCAAAGACACTTCCAGTCTAGCTCTATGCAACTGTTTCCATGTTCTCTGCCCTTTTCTGGAAACTCCTTCTAGTTTGAGCCTGCACTTTCTACAAAATTACATTGGGCCACACTGTTTGTTTGTTTGTCTGTGCCTTCAGCAGGGTAGCAGCCCCAGAAGAGGGAGGCAGCAGCGGGGTCAAGAGGGTGCGCTTCCTCATACTCGAAAAGTGAAAACAAGCTCGGGGGCACAGGGCAGCAGCATTGCGGCACTCTCGTTGCTGCATTGTCGAGGTAAACAAGACTCGTGTGTCCCAGCCGCCAATTCCGGAAGGAGAAATAGGAGGTCAATCAACCGTTTTCAAGCCCGAAAGGCAGGTGCCGGCCGAAGGGGTGATCCCCAGCCCATCTCCGCAACAGTTACCAAGGCAGCTACACGGGGCACGGCCGAGTTGAAATTGGCTCCACTATTCGGCAGATTTTCTGAGATTCATCAGAAGGCAAGGAAGGTAGGAGACGAAACGGAGAGATGAGAAACTGTGACCATGTCTGGAGGATAGGTGACGGCCGAGGGGTTGATCCACAGCCGATCTCCTGTATAGCTACCTAGGCAGCTCCACCGGGCATCGGCCATGTTGCAAGGGCTCCGGTGACAGTAGGATTTAAAGGTTCCTCAGAAGTTGCTGAAGCTGGCTTAGAATTCGATTGCAGGAATTGAAGAATCAAAGGACCACAGTCCATAGATCCCCAGTGGTGAAGAAGGTCCAGGGAGGGGGTAGATTCCATGGGATAAGAGCCCAAAAGGCAATCCCTAGCCAGGGAGCTCCCGGCCGGAGCTCCTCACCTGTCGCCCATTTTGGAACACTTTTTCTGGCAACTCCTTTCAGTTTGAGCCTGCCAGACACTCTTACAAAAGATGTATTGTGAGCTTACCAAGAATTTACAATGGGCTTACAGTGGGTTTAAAGCCACACACTCCTTAATATTGGCTGGCTTTATTGTCACTCTCTTTCTTTTTTTTTTTTGTTAACAAATTTTTATTGATTTTGTACAAACATCTTACCATCACGCTTCACATGTGTCTCCAGCACCATGGTGCTCATTAATGTAGCGTCTTAACATCCCCAACTAATGAGCCCTATCTGCCGTTTCCCACCTCCCCCACTACACCCACCCCTCCTTGTCAGTGTGCCCTCTACAGTCTCTCTTGCGGCATGACATAAACCTTCTCGATCTAGCGGGCGACTCCTCCTGAGCATCACCAGTCTCGGCTCCCCAGCCTGGTGGGAGTCCAGGCACTGCCCGAAACAGTGTATGGTACCCATTCCATCCTCCATCGTATTTGGCACATGCGTTCAATCCTCGCCTGCTGCTGGCTATGGGACCTAGCATATCACATCCTCGACCAGTGCCCCCGTGCTCTCCACCCCTGTCGTCCCCTCCTGGCTCGCCAGCACGTCGACCTCACCAACCCCAGCAACGTCTGACAGTGACTGTAGGTCCGCCACTAGCGCGCTCCATGCCCTGGCCGCATCTAGCGCTTTATCATTAGCGGCACGTCTAGCTAATTGTAATCTAAGAGTCCCTTCACTAGTCGCCCATTGCTGGAAACACCCCCGCCACCTCAGGAAGCTGGGACCCCCCTAGATTTCCAATGCAGTGTGAGCTCCCTCTTGGCCAGGATTAACCCCAGGTCGAAAAATTTACTGGTAATCTTCGTGGCTGGAGTATGTGGAAACCAGAGTAAGAGGCAGGCCCCCATGTCCGTGTCCATCTGGCGTCCCGTAACCTCATTCAAGCAAAACATAACTTCAGCCCAGTATGTGCCAAGCCCCGCGCATGACCAGAACATGTGCCCAAAATCAGCACCCTCCGTATCGCAGTGAGGACAGACCGAATGCGCGCCTCCAAAGACCCGTTGGATTTTGGCCGGCGTCCAATACGCCCTATGTAGAGTGAAGTATTGAACCAGTTGGAACCTAACATTGCGCGTGCCCTTCCAGGCCCTACGTACAAGCTGGGGCCAGGTCGACTCCGGTATCTGCCGACCGATGTTTCCCTCCCAGCGCTCCCGCAACCTATCCAGGGGGGGTGGTCCATCTAGTGCCAGTCTCCGGTATAGGCAGGTGATAGCCTTATAAGTGCCAGCCGCCATCACAACGTACTGGCAGCCCAACGACGTGGGAGGTTCTACCAGCCCCATCTTCCAGCGTTTCTGAATCCCAGTCACTAGAGCCGCATGGAGCAAAAAGTCACCCCTCGGCAGATCGAAGGCCTCTTGCAGGTCGTGAAACGACAGCAGAGCACCATCCCTATACAGGTCCCCTATCATGTGGACCCCGCAATCCTCCCAGGTGGCCAGTGCCGACCAGTCCCCACCATGTGGGAGGGCAGTACACATGCCCAAGGGGATCTCCGGCGCATAAGGAATATGACATCCCGCCCGCTTTTGGCTACGAAGCCAGCATTGGCGAAGGGTGCGCTCCTCCAAAGTCAGCTGGTCCAACCGAAGCCCCTGCTGGAGCACGATGAAGGACAGGACATGTCGCTGTATAATCCGACCCTGCGGGCCGTCCGGGCCTCTAAACTCCCGCGCCACAGCCTGCGTGAGCCACTGTAGCTGCGCCGCCAGGTAATACCACTCAAATCCCGGCACCGCCAGGCCGCCTTCCTCCCGGGACCTAAGTAAGGTGTTGAAAGCTACACGTCTCCTGCCAGAGCCCCAGATAAAACCTATCACCATTGACCGCAGCATCCGGAAAAAAGAGAGCGGGATCCACACCGGCAGCGTGCGAAAAAAAATAAAGCAGGCGCGGAAGGGCCACCATCTTCAGCAGCGCGATACGTCCGGCCACAGATAACGGGAGAGTGCGCCAAAACCCCACACTGCCTCTAATGCCCCTCAGGGCTCTGCCCACATTCCCTTCATATAGGAGCGAGTGGGTGTGATAAATGTAGACTCCGAGGTATGGCAGGCACTCTGATTCCCAGCGTAATCCCTCGAGCTCCGCAGGTTGGATACAACGGGGGGTCAAGGGGAATAGACAGGTCTTGGACCAGTTAACACGTAGCCCCGACAAGTCCCCGAACTCTCGGAGCAAGGCCCGTGCACCCCACACCGAGGCGTCCACATCAGCTAAGTACATCAGGAGGTCGTCGGCATACAAGGAAATATAATGCGAAACGCCACGCAGTGACACCCCCTCATAATACCGACCCTGTCGAGCCCGCGCTGCCAGAGGCTCAATCGCCAAAGCGAAGAGGAGCAGGGACAAAGAGCAACCCTGTCGGGTGCCTCTTTCCACTGAGCATGCCGCAGATATTGAGTGGCCCGTGCGGACCCTAGCAGTAGCGGACTCATACAACAACCGCGTCCAGCGGACGAAGCCGTCCCCTAACCCGAACCGAAGAAGCACGCAGAACAGATACGGCCACTCCACACTATCGAACGCCTTTTCGATAACTGCATGACCCGTATCAGGCGCCGTATACACGTCGGGGTGTTCCGCGTGGGGATGAAGCCCGACTGGTCCGGGTGCACCAGCGAGCACATATGGTC
Organism: Lissotriton helveticus; assembly: GCF_964261635.1. Lineage (NCBI taxonomy): Eukaryota > Metazoa > Chordata > Amphibia > Caudata > Salamandridae > Lissotriton > Lissotriton helveticus. The sequence goes on along the minus strand of NC_136067.1, from coordinate 1,546,440,030 downwards.
AGATAACCGCGTGGCCAGGATCCTGCTCAGTACCTTATAATCCACAGTGAGCATCGAGAGCGGGCGGTACGCCGTTCTAGCCGTAGGAAGCCCGTCTTTCTTCAATAAGGGCACTATAATTGCCTCCCTCGTCGACACTGGCAACCTGCCCCATTCCCACGCCTCACCATACACCTGATGTAGGTGAGGTGCTAGGAGGTCAATATACGCGGTGTAGAATTCCACCGGGAGTCCGTCACCCCCTGGTGTTTTCTTCCTGGCCATGTGTTTAACCGCCGCTCTGATCTCCCCCAGGGTGATAGCTGCACCCAGCGCAGTTCCCTGCTCCGAGTTGAGCTGCGGCAACTGGGCCTCATCCAGGAAGGCATCCAATCCAGCCGGTAGCGCCGACAGTCTGCTCCGATAGAGTTCCGAGTAATAAGCCAGAAACTGGTCATTAATTTCCTGCTGTGAATGAACCAAGTCCCCGGCCGGTGTGGTCAGCGATAGTATTGGCGAACCCCTAGATTGAGGGTTGGCCAGCCACGCCAACAGCGAACCGACCCGGTCCCTCTCGGCGTTTGCTCGGACCATGTAATCCCGGTAATCATGGCAGCGGAGCCTCTCCACTTGGACGGCGACTCGCTCCCGAGCTGCCAGCACTTCCTCCTTATTGCCCCCCTCCGCGTGGCCGTCCCTCTCCGCCTGCCGCAGTGAGGTCTCCTCCCGCTCTACATCGGCCAATAGTGTCCTATGTACCCCCGCCGAGGACGAGAGGCACGCGCCTCGTACCACCACCTTAAAGGCGTCCCACTCGATCGCTCTAGTGGTCGCGGTACCTGTGTTCTCGTGAAAGTAACGCTCAATGCACTCCCGCACGTCAGCGTGGAATATCGGGTCTTCCAGTGCCAGTGGGTTCAGCCGCCATGTGGGGATCGGCTGCCGCTGTCTAGACCAGAGGACCGTAAGTAAGCAAGGGTTGTGATCCGAGATGGTCCTCGCTAGGTATTCGCTGCCGCGCGTGAGTTCCTGGGCCCCAGTCGTACAAAGAATGGTGTCAAGGCGCACGTGTAGATCATGTGGCGTGGAATAGAACGAATAGTCCCTATCGAAGGGGTGATGCGTCCGCCAGGCGTCTAAAAGCCCCCACGGCTCTTGCCAGTTCCGCTGAGCCTTGGCCACCCTGCGCACCACCGACTGAGCCAGCGGAGGGTGGGAACGATCTATCTCCACATCCTCCACCGAGTTAAAGTCCCCCCCCCCCATGAACACCGTGCCCACCAGCATAGGTGCCAACCTCCTCGACAGCGCAGAAAAGAACGCGGCCTGATCAAAGTTTGGAACATAAACACTGCAAAGTGTAACGTCTCGGCCATCCAGTCGCCCTAGTACCGCCACAAACCTCCCATCTGAGTCCAACCTCATCGTCATGGGCTGAAAGGGGACACCAGCACGCACCCAAATCAACACCCCTCTAGCATGAGCAGAATAGGTAGTATAGAAGAGTTGCCCCCTCTATCGCCGCTGCAGCGCTTGCCCCTCTGCCAGTGTTAAATGCGTTTCCTGCAGAAAAGCTACCTGAACCCCCCTGCGCACCAGGTATGCATGCACCTTATATCTCTTCTTCATGGAGTTGAGCCCCCGCACATTCCAGGTAACACATTTCAGTTCCAATCTAGCCGCCATCAAGAGGCCTATAGCGGAGTCAAGTCCCTGACAACCCCATCGGCACACTGACAATCCCCTGCAACCTGTAACAACCCCAGCTAACCCTCCAACCCTCCCACCCTCAGAACAGGCGCCAAACAGTTGTTACCCATCCAAACCTTACCCCCGTAAACGAGGGAAACTCTGGGAACTACCAGAGACTCACAAGTTATGTGAGATTGAGGAGGTGACTCCACACCAGCCGGCCGGACAGCCAGAGACCCACCACACCGTAAGAGGCCGATCCAGACTAAGAATAGATCTCCCCCCCCCCCCCCCAGCAGCACCACCGCTCCACCGAATGGACCTGGGCCCCCGCGCGCTCCGGCAACACCCCAGTGAAACAGGTGACAGCGCCATTCCTAGCGCCCCAGACAGCAAGACCCCATCAACCCCGGAAATGCCACCACCATAGGCTGAGCACACCCCCTTCCTGTCCTTCGCTCAGCGTCCTGGAAATTATTCGTCCATTAGTCCATTGGCAGTCTGTGGGGTGACCTGAGGCAGCTCCCCAGGGTCCCTCTCCGAGCCCCCATCTGAACCTCCTTGCTCCGCCTCATCAGAGCCCAACCGGGAGCCTGAGTCCACCACCGGGGCCTCCGTCGCCACTCCAGAGATGATCAACACCGCCTGAAGGGCGGCCTGCCTCTCCAGTTCCGTCTGCGATGCCGAAGGGGACTGCCTGTTCTGCTCTCGCCTCCGGTTGCGCCTGCTCCTACGCGGCTTCGGACGGTCCTCCGTGGCCACCGCCCAGGTACCCGTGCCATCTTTGCCAGCTCGGTATCGTTCCAACCACTGCCAAGCGTCGTCCGGTGTGTCGCAGACCGTCGCCACACCATCCACCAGCACCTTCAGGTGCGCCGGGAACAGCAAAGAGTACTGCACCCCCTCTTCGCGGAGAGCTCTCTTGACAGCGACGAAGGAGAAGCGGCAGCGCTGGACCTCCTGGGAATAGTCGGGAAATAGAGACACAGATGCGTTGTCCACCTTGTACGGGCCAGCCGACCTAGCTTGCCGCAGGATAATGTCCCGGTCTCTAAAATGTAGCAGCCGGGCTATCGCCGGTCGGGGGGGACGGAGGGCGGGCCGGAACCCTATGAGCTCTTTCCAGGGTATAGAAGGGCGTCAGGCCCTCAGGGGCCACCACATCACGCAGCCAATTTTCCATATATGAGACCATGTCGCCCCCTTCGACATTTTCGGGCAGACCCACCACTCGAATGTTATTGCGCCTGTTGCGTCCTTCTGCGTCAGCCACTCTCCTTTCCAGTTGCTGCACCCTGCACGCTAGGTCCTCCAATGTGGCGTCCGACGTTTTCTGGGCCGGCTCCAGCGTCTCCAGCATCAGCTCCCCTGCCTTGACTCGATCAGCGAGCTTGTCGTGGTCCGCCTTCAAGAGGCCAAGGTCAGTGGAGACCTGAGCGATGTCCTGGCATAGCGCCTCTCTTGTGTCCCCTATGGCCTTGAGGATCTGGTCCATCTGGTCCAGCTGTTGCAGCCCTGTAGCCTGGCCATCCGTCGGCCGCTGTTCATGGGCCTCAAGAGAGTCCTCAGCCTGGTCCGGTGGTGCTGTGCCCGCTCCCTTCCGTGGCTTCCCCATGGTGCACCACCGGGTCTCGCACTTATGCCAATCGCCAAGAGTCTGTCTCGGGGTGTGCTCCGGGTGGTAATGGAGGCCGCCGCCCCACAGGCTGACTGAGCAGAGAGCCGGGACTGCGTACACAGGACGTCTCCAGGAAGCGCCACTGGGTCTCAGGTACCCGGTGCTCCAATGGGGGCTACCCCTCGCCAGGCCCCACGTCCGTCAACAAGGTCCACCAGTGATGCTAAGCCGCCCCGGCCCCTCGGTGAGTGCCAGGATACCCAGACGGCAGATCCTGGGGGAGCACCAACGCGCCCCCAGGCCCTCACCCGTGTACAAGAGGGCCGCACAGGAGGGCCAGAAGTTCTCCCAAGTCCCGGGGCCCGTGGCGTAGACACCAAAACGCCACCACCCGTGTCCGCACTGGGCCAAGGGCAGGGCCCCTCTCAGTTTGATCCTGGGCAATCCGCAGACCCGGTGGCCTCTAGTCGCCCAGCACAACCACTGTGTCCCTAGTGGGCCAGGCGCCACTCCCCTCTCCCAGCTCCGAGGTGGCTCTGCTCCCCCGACGGGATCCGTGGGTCCAGTGCGCCAAACAGCCGGCTGTAAGGCAGAGCGGCGCCTCCAAGCAGCAGCCCCGCTGGGTCCGCCGAAATCGGGGCCCTCTACCGGGACCGCTCCACTCCGCCGCCCGGAGGTGATGACACCACAGCCCCCTCTCGCCGGGACCTCCGTTCGTCGCCGCTGGCCAGTCGGGACCACCAGTACGCGGCCCCCAGCGTCAGGTGCCCAGGTCTATCCACGCCAATGGGCCGTATCCCGGGCTGCTCCGGCTTCTGATCTGCCACGCAGGTCGGGTCTCCAGTCGGCCCCTCTGTAATCGAGGCCAGGGATCAGTGGACCGCAGTAGGCCCTCGGCAAGATGGCCGACCGCCGCAGTCCGGGCTCCCTTTCAATTGCCGATTTCAAGGCAGCCGCAAGTCCCTTCTCATGTCCGGTCGATGCCGAGGTGCTTCACGTCGGTCGGGAACCACGCCAAGTCAGTGGCGCCGCCGGGGAGGTTCTCGGTCAGGATAAATACCGAGATCGGCCCGGAGCTCTGAGCTCAGGCGACCATGCTCGGCGGAGTCGAAGCCACGCCCCTCGCTTTATTGTCACTCTCATTTGCTTTCTTGTTATTTGATGGCTTGCCTTCTACATTTTCCAACCCATAGAGCATTGCTTCTTTACTTGCGTCCTTCAACTGCTCACTTTTAGGCAACTTCTTTTTCTTTTTTACTCAAACACTGCACATACATGCTTGTGGTTTCCAGCTGTCTCCTGTATGTGCTTCACTTCCCCCTCATGATTTGTTTTCTCTCTGATCCGTGTCCTTCCCCACACTCTCCTACCTTTTTTACCTAAGTACTCTACGAATGTGTGTGTGTTTTCTATGTGTCTCCCTTGTCTACTTCTCTCTTGCTTCCCTATGTGTGTAATTTTCTTTTCCCTGTGTATTTCCCTGCTGCACTACTCTTATTCATCCGTGTGCTTCTTTCCCCCACCACCCTGTGCTCCAGGTTGACACTCTTGCTCATATGCTTCTGCCATATTCTCTCCCTCTTTTGCTTCTCTCTCTTACCCTCCACGTTCTGCTTTTCCCCCTTCCTCGCCTCGCAACACATGTGGTCCTTTTATTTTTTAATTGGCGCTTTTGAACTGGAAACATTATTATCCTCTTATTTACCGAGCCATTTGAACCTGTAAATAAAAAAAATAAAGCACAAATTGTGCATGTGTCATTCTGCATGCTTTCTGACTCTTGGGCGTGTCTCTGGAATGTCGTGACCACCTCTGAGACTTTTTTTTTTTTTTTTTACTTTTTCAATGGTGTCCAACTCCGCCAGTAACAACTGAGAAAGCTAATAGGTCCCAAATGCGAGATGTATTGGTTTTGCCAGTGCTTGTTTCTGCGATTTACTTCCTGTGTTAAACCTCCATTCAGTACTCAGTACCGGACACTACCGGCTCATTTAAAGCACTGTTTTCTACAAATAATTGTGCCCTGCAATGATCCGATGTATATTGATATGGTTGTCTTACCAGTCTACGCTGATCAAAGGAAACCAACCTATTGTTACAAACTCCAAGGTGCAAGTGGGCACAAGTATCATTTATTCTCAAACACGCGAGCTCTTTGTTTTTATTCAACGTTATACATTGTTGTTGCCAAATTAACGCGCTAAGCTTAAAAGCAGCTGGTGTATGGGATGCTAAAAATACAAGCTTCAAGTGTTTTGTGTTGTTTCTTCACGCAGGACGGACCCAGCGCCCTCGCTGTTTACGCCCTCCGCCTGGGACCCGAGGAAGAGATTGTCGCCGCTTTGTTGAAATTTGTTAAGGATAAGAAGCTGCAAGCTCCGTTTGTCATCACTTGTGTGGGCAGCGTCACCAAAGCAACCCTCAGACTGGCGAACTTCACTGCTACGAATACTAATGAGGTACCTGACGGGGCTGCTCGAGCCCTGGCGGCGGCGTAGATGAGCGCGCGCGAGAGAGAGAGAGCACGTCGTACGTAGAGTGCTTCTATAGGAATGCTCTCTGACTAATTATCTAATTAAAATGCATCAGGGCCACTCCATAAGATGTTCCAAAATCAGTTCCCTCTGCCTTTCTCTGCAATTACAGCTGGAAAAAACACACTTCCGCAGTAGATATACTCGTATATCTGTCATCTGTTGTGCAAAATCATGTTCGGCTCAATGCATTGCTATACGTGGACTGACACTTTGAAATATCAACTTCCTGGAAAATGAGAAATGAGCAAGATTGTCAATTGAACACTTGAAGGAGCACATTCAGTGTCCATACAGGTATGAAATCCAGTTAGGAAGGCAAAAAATATGGATTTTTAGAGCAATTTTAACTGGCATGACTTGATTGTGCTCGTACCTTAAAGTAAAGCCTGTAGGGCCGGAAAATTACTGTCCCACCTCAGTCATGGGTTGAGAGGTTGGAGGGGGAGAGGTGATGGATGGATGAAAGAGTGGCTTAGATAGCAGTCATTTATTTATTCATTCTGTAAGGCTTTGTTTGCTATGGAAGCTTGTTTCCACAGAAAAGCTTCAGCATTGGTGACGTGGATAGATGGCCTGAGCACCGCCAGATAAGGACTGCCATTGTAGCTATATGACCTGCCATGGTTTTTTAGGTCTCGTGACCTATCAATGCGCGCAAGCGCATTGAGGGAGCGAGAATTCAAGTGCTGAAAACAATTGTGAAACCAAGGGTTTAGTTTGTGCGGTTTTCTTTAAGTTCACGTGAATCACGTGAGCAAACAAGCACGCGCATTCACGGCCGCACAGCACATCAAAGGGCTTCGCCCAGCGTGCGCTCTGCGACTTCTCCTCCCCTAACACGCTGGCATTCACGGCCGCACAGCACATCAAAGGGCTTCGCCCAGCGTGCGCTCTGCGGCTTCTCCTCCCCTAACACGCTATCTCAGCTCTCCTGCCCCCATCCGGCTTCCCTCCGGCCACTCTCTAATTACCAACAGCCACCCAATCGCCCTACTACAGCAAGAAGGATGCACTGCATTCTACGAGACCTACTGGCAACGCCAGTGCGTGTTAAGCCAGCAACCTCTGCAAGGCTAAAGGGATGCCTTGTAGCTTTATTTATAGTTTAATATTCTTATTTGGAGGATGTTATAATCTGGCTAGTAGGTGCCATGTGTCAATTTGTTGACCTGAAATGGGTCAGAAGGCAGTGAAATTGTGTTCCTGCAGTTTGCTGAAAGCCAGAACAGGTTCCAGCTTGGAGGGCTGCATGCATATGAACTGGTAAATATATCGTAGGTTTATCTACTGACAGTCGCCTGCGAAAACCTCTCTTCTGGCCTCCTCCAAACCATTCCCTGGACAGGTCACGCTCATCTCCCAAGCACAAGGCTGCTGAGCCATATAGCATGCTAATAATCAAGGGCGGCTCCTCCGCAATGGCGGACGAGTGTCGCACTACTGCCTCAGAGCCAGCAGCTGAAAAATAAAGCAATATTTTATCATCGTTTTATTTTTCAGCTGCTGGCTGAGCCAGCGTGTGTAGGGAGGGGCGGGGCTCGAAGTTTCGTAAGCTTCTTAAAACCTTTCTCTTTCCTCAGGATTCCTAATTTGGCATTCCCCTCACAGTATTCTCTGCTCTATAGCGCTGGGACGCTCCCGGGTAACCACGCGCTTTACAAATCTGTTTCTATTCTGTTCTATTCTAACATGGGAGGCAGGAAAAATGAAGTGACGTGCACTTCTAAGTGTGCATGTCTGTTTGGCCGGCTGTCAATATTCTGGATGTGGGCCACATGCTAGTACAGTTCAAGGTTTGGTAGACCCAGGCCTCTCAGCTCCTGGTCCATTTGAAGGAGCCGACACCAGTGATACCAAGATCCGGTTGAACTGCTTAAAGAGTTCCGGTTTTAGGGGACATAGGGTGTTTTGTAGATGATATAGGCAGCATGGAAACAGCATCATCTTGGCGACTGCCACCCGTTCCATGATAGAGAGTGGAAGTGTGCACCATAAGCGCACCTAGGCGCAGAGACCCTCTATCACCCTCCCCATGTTATAAGCATATTGTCTGTAAGCCATAGATGCAGCTTGAACTCCCAGGTATCAAAACTCATACACCTCGTACCTCCCACCTAGTCCCAGTTCTGGGAGTCTCTCCCTTTCCAGCTCAGCCAATCCCCTCAGACAAAACAGAAGGCCTTGTGTGTATTGGCCCGGAGATCAGAGATTCCCCCTCAAATTGCTCCAGCAGCCGCATCAAGTACGATAGTGAAGTTCAAGGCCCCCTTAAGATAGGAAAGTGGATCGTCATTGTACAAGGACACCAGGTGTGTTGACTCTCCAATCGCTATCCCCCGGTCGTGTATGTCCCTTTTAATCCTGATGTACCAGTGGATCCAGTGCTAGGGCAAATAGGCAAGGAGACAGCGGATATCCCTGTCTTGTGCCTGATCCCGTGTAGAGCAGCTGCACTCAATCACAAAGGTTAGGTCCAAACCCCATCTACCGAAGTACTTTAATCAGGTAAGCCCAACCCAGGGTATTAAATGCCTTCTCTAAATAAATCACAGCTCTTCCTCACAGTTCATAACCAAGTGCAGCACATGAGTGAGTCTCCTGAGATTCATGGCCAAACTACGGCCCAGTATGAACCCATACTAGTCCTCATGGACCTGTGTTCTATCACCTGTTGGAATTAATTACCTAACACCTTGCAGAGGACTTTAATTGTCCATATTTATCATAGTCAAGGGTCTGTAGCAAACCGGATTTGTTGATTCTTCACCCGGCTTGGGAATCATACAGATGACGCCCTCTCGCATAGTCTGTGGGAGGGGACCCACCCACGCTGAGACACACACTACATACACATCTCTTAATGCCAATGTGGTAACACTGATGTTGCACTTCACAGCGCTCACATCAGTCCACAGCACTCTTGTTGCACTCTACAACCCTCACACTTCATCAGACAACCCATACACAGAGTTGTATATCCATGCACCTCCAGCATATAGATAATCTGCTTCCATTTAGGAACATCTCAATACTCTTATTTATTTGTTATTCATGAAAGCTTTCTTAGTTCTGCCATCTGGCTTCTCTCCAGAGAAATTTCCCCGCACTAACATCTACACTTGAAGATGCTGAAATTCACCTGTGCAAAGTACTATTATATCAACATGTCTTACCATGTTGCTCTCCTAACATCTCTCTTACCATATAACTCTTAACCTTGTTGCCTCTCCAAATAGAATCCCCAGCCCCTCATCATCACTGGGTAGCCACTACTTAGTTCAATTGTTCTACGATATATATGTAAAGAGCACTAACACTCATCTTGGGCTGAGTAACACTATAGAAAAAATGGTCAATGAATACACACCTCCATTCCCCAGTTTTCTTCCATATGACACCACAATACATAACCTAAGCATGACACCTCTTCCTTTAGAAACAGGTGCAGGAAGCTTCCCTGTTTCAGTTAATTTTTGGTGATTTGCATGGTCAGTGTGAGACACCGGCTGCCTATACTATTCTATACTAATGTTAGATTGTGGCAGATTGTGTCCTGTACAAGCACTACCACATTAACAATTACAGTAGCTAGAACAGTACGGTTCTCAGGTATTCATATTTTACTCTAATTTTGTGTTACTTTTTCACCAAAGTAAAATATTTATAAGCATTAATTGCCTACTTTGTTTTACTATACTTCAACATATCATTGAAGACCAAAATATTGACCTCATGAATTTTTACTTCAAAGTGTTGTTCTGTTCCATTATCTTTCTCCAAATAGTCAAGAACCGAGTACTAGAAATAATGAATGCTTTTTAGACTTGTAGTGATACTTTTCTTTATCACATTATGTCCCATGTTTTCTAAGTCCACATATAATAGTTTGTTCTAGACATCTTCAGCGCAAAGCTGCAATCAATAGATTTGCTGAATGAGCAAGTGTGCAAGTTAGTATCAATCTAGTTTCCCCATTGTCCTTAAAGACGTGTCCCGCACAGTTGGTATTGGGTAAACAGGATCCGGAGAGGTCTGTAAACCAATATATCCTTTATGGCACCAATGATCTTGCTTCTAAAGAATTGGTACCTGGGGCATGCCTTACAAAGTATGGATTGCTGTGGTTTGTTGGTCAGGATATTTGCTAAACAAGTAATACCAGTATTATGTAAACTAGTACTATGTTTTTGACTCAACTTGATCTTTTTGCCAGATCTGTCAGTTTTCCTCATACTTCCCCATGTATAGGGAAGCCAAGTCCGGTCCATTAAATGCTTTCTTACGTGTAGAGGTCATACGGATAGATTTTAGATGAGCACACTGGTTCCTGGAGTAGATTAAAACTGGTTTTTCTAATGAGGTTAGATGGTAACGTTTCATTCTTTCATTTGCTCGGAGGTTGAGTTATTATTTTGGATTGTTCAAATAATTATTTTCCCCTTGGTAAGCACATGTGCGGAACAAAAACCTTTATTGTATTAGGTAGGTGTGAAAGATGAGGAAAAGAGGTTGAATTTTTCTTTACCTTAAGTGTATTCCATTCCTTTAGTGTTTTTGTGTACTGAATTAGGATATTATCCCACATGAGGTCCCAAATGTCCTGTTATGGACTGCTCCACACAGGTCCAATGCTTCTCAAACTCATTTCTACTGCTCAAACAGTATAGGCATGTTAGATTCATGGCAGTAATCTTTTACATCCCGAAAAACCTGGTGACTGAAACTTTGGTACTTACATTATCTTGTAATGTTATACTATAAAATAGTAAATGTTATACTATAAAAGCGATTAGGCATGTTTGTAAGTTTTGAAGTGTTGTTCAATAGATTTGCGTTGAGTGTCTGGCAAAGGTTTAGGAGTCTTGGTATACAAGTACATTTTAAGGCTTCTCTGACTGACTTAATTGAGATATGTATAAGGTCTATCACCTAGCCAAATCATCACATATTATGTTTATGACAAGCCCAGTCAAGTTTGGCCATTCGAGTGAGTGAACTGGACTTGAGAGGCAGATTTAAAAATAAATCATTTATCCAAGAGTTCTTTTTAAAAGAAGTGGTTGATGCTGGTAAGTTCACTTGTCCCTTGTTTACCATAATACTGTGAATTTCTGTTTTTCTTGTTTGTCTTAAGTCACAGCATCTTGCAGTTGTCAAATTGGTGGCTGAGGTCTGACTTGGGTAATGCTGGTCTCCTATTGCAATATTTTCTTACGTATTAGCCAATACTTGTGTAAATATGTTGCCCGACCTTATTTTGATGAAGGTGAAAAGCCCATAAGAGACAAATTATTTGGTTTAGGAATTAAATATATGCTAGTTTAATGTTATTTTACAGAAGAATTGGTTACTGAATCTAACGGAATAGATTTAATATTTGTAAATATCTTGCAATAATAGTTACTCATTGGTATTTCACTTTTCCTGGTAGCATTCTCCTGTCATCACTGTGCTCATTCGAATCCATGGATTTAGCTTGGTTGCATCAGTAATGGTTGCACTAGTAGCTTACCCTTAATGCAGAAATGAGGAAGGATATCTACTACAATTGCATTAGCCTAAATCAGAGCTTTCCAACCTTGTTAGAAGCACTGCCCAATTTTTAGAACAGCAATTTTTCACAACCCACCTATCTTTAAAGGGCATGAGGCAGGCGATTTCTTAATTTAACTAAAGCATCATGTGGTTGCGCACTGTCATTTACAGACACCACATCTTTCATTGAAATGGCCACTAAATTTGCACAGACATACAGTTTTACTGATACAACTGTACTGCAAACAAATGATAATGTGTGGAAACTGGGTTTAAGTGAATATTTATCATTTGTGTATCACTAAATAATGTGTCTTGATTTGTTTTGATCCTATTACAACCTTTGTTTTCATCACACCACAGAATAGCAAAACCAGTGCTGCATTTTTGCTCTCCTAACTGCGGAATGTGAGCAGTTCATTTACAGTTATTTACATTTTGTTGTTGTGTTACAAAAACTGACATCCTACAGCCTCTCCTTTCACACTCCTTGTAACCCATTAAGAGTGTCAGATAATTCACTTTAGTCTTCTTCCTCTGACTGCAAAGCGAAAAAAGTTTGTAAACATTAATCCCCATGCCAAAAAAAAACAGCACTTTGTTACAGGACATAATCTCGCATTCGACCTCTGTCTTTGAAGCAAAGCCAATGTGACAAGAAAAGTACAGAATTTAAAAACAACCCAGCAAAAATTGGATCACAACCCACAGTTTGGGAAACACTAGCCTAAATGATTATCTCGCTTGTACATGACATCTTTCTTGTTGGGTATTTTGTTACTTGTCACAGGGCATTTTTTTAATTGTATACCTTGTACAATATCATAGAAGTACATGACTTCATATTCAAAGAAGTGCAGTGTGCTTTTTTTTGTAGAGGTCCGGCAGGCCTGATACCAACCTTTTTGTTATAAGTACGGTTGGTGCTTCTCCTCAGCGGATCATTTATTGTTCCGTTGTAAGGATGCATCATTTGGATTGGTGAACTCGATATCCTAGAAGATTGGTACCTGTGAAAACAACACTATTTTCTATTGGTGGAAAGAAAACCTACACACAATGCTGGTCTACTTAAAGGTGGTGGCTATGTGCTGGTACAGACCTTGTCAAGACTGTGCTGTTCTCATATTCCTCCCCCCTCTTATTTGCTGAAAGGGTTCTACCCCTGACAAAGAAGGTATTGCCCAGTGAATGTTGACTTCTGTCCCATGTCATAGGAGATTGAACTCTATAGACCAACACCCTACAACCGAGATGGGACTGAGAGTGCTGTCCCGATACATTTTCAATTGTTTTATGGTCCTGGACTTATCTCCTTAGAGATGCTGGGATTTTGCTTGCATTATCAGTACAGTTACAAAGCTAGCATCTTGGGTCTAACTGCGTATGAGAGTTTGCTGGCTGCAAACACTATCCTATTAATGGTCAAGGGGCTCAATATCTCCCTGATGTACTATTGGGATCATTGATTGGCACTGAAACATTTTGCCACCTTGATGGAACCTGTAAACTAGATGGAACCTCTGTGTATTCATCAGAAGCTGAAACCATGAATAACACGGGTGACAAACGGCAGAGCTTTACCAGGATACACTGGATCTGAGATGGATGCCACAGGACAGGAGTGCAGATGATAAAACTAGGAACTGAAATATGAATTGGCAGTCTTTAGAGCAGAAACATCTAATTTTAAGCCAGAACCACAGTGCTAAAGGCTAAAAACCTACCCTCAAATAATGTCTTCTAGAACATGGCAGAAGCATCTCCATTATCACACCTTTAATTATATGGAGCACTTAATTAGAAATTAAAATGAGCCTGAAGAGGAGTTCTTAGAACCATTCAAGATCATTTGTCCTTTCAGTCAGTAGAAAACTGTACCTACCCCAAACCAAGATTTCAAGACTTTCTATCCTTCATTACAGGATCACAGTAGCAGCTTGGCAGGACAGCCACGAGCACAAATAGTTCAACTCGATGTTTCCAGCAGCACACTCCTTCAGCAAACCAGCACAGCCTCTTATTAGGCACAACTGCCAGACTCCATGGGTATGATAGTACCCGAGTGCATGCAGTGGGCCTCGTTCTCAGTGAAGTACTTTTCAAACAACTGTGGTCTGGGGGCTTTGTGCCACATAGTCATTGTGCCTCAACTTGTTATCAATCATTTGGCAGTCCTGCTGCAGGTCAGTCTGGCTTGACAGCCCCCTCCACACAGAAATATTCTAAATCTTTTCATGGTGAAGGTGCTATGGTGCTATTTCTCAAGTCGGTGTTGTTGAAATAAGTTGTAGACTCAAAGCCGCAATGAAACTTGAGGAGGCCCACCTACAAGGTAGATGCAGGGACCCCAGCTCCGGATTTAATCAGGTGGTCTCTGGCCAGAGTACTGTGCTGAGGGGGCCCCCTGCAGCTCGGGGGCTCCCGCGCACCACAGGGGGCCTGTGTTACGCCACTGTGTACACCTAGATGCTCATACAACTCAGTACAATGATTCTTTGCAGTTTCCAATGGCAGACTCATTCAGCAAACCAGCACTGGTCATTCATTTAGCGGAGTCCTAGGCCTTAAGATATTGCTCTCACTGAAATGCCTTTCAAGCATCTGGTGGGGTAGGAGGTTCGAGATATATTCTTCAATTGTCATCAATATTTTTTCAATAAAATCCTGTGCTGCCTTGCTGAATGATTAAGCTGCTGCAAACTGAATCAGTGATTGCTGATGTATTTTGGAAGGGATCCTCATTTCCTGGATGGCATTCTTTAACAAGCATTTGCAATGCAATAGGTCTCGCATTTTAGAAACTTTGATCTATTGGTATTGTAAATGGCAATGTCTTTTATTATTGCAGGTTTTTTTAAACCCATAAATTAATAGCATTGTCATTTACAATGTCAATAGGTAAAAATCTCGCAATTGCGAGACCTATTGTATTGCAAATTTGCATTGCATTTCACTGCCATGAAGCTTGAAGGAACTTCCAAACACCTGGCATTTGTTATCCGAATTAGCCAAATTTGGCAGGGCATGTGAACGCTGGCATCCGTGTTGTTATTGAAAGTAGGCGCCCGGGTTACAGTGAAGGAGGGCGGCCTGGGTTACAGTGAAAGCGGGCGCCTGGGTTACCGTGAAAGTGAGTGTCCATGTGATTGAAAGCAGGCGCCTTGTTAAAGTGAAACTGGACGCCCGTGTTGTTATTAAAAGTGGATGCATGTATTAAAATGAAATCGGGCGCCCATGTTATTGAAAGGGGGTGCCCAGGTAATTAAAGTGGGTGCCTGTGTTAAGGGGAAAGCGGGCACCCATGTTGTTAATTTAAAAACACATAAGATAAAATAAAGCGAATCCTTGCTGCTTTAAAAAAACACAAGCAGTTCCAGCTGAAGCAGTGCATGTCCTGTCTGCAGTAAGAGAAACTCAATAAAGGAAATAGTGCTTAGAGACTAATTAACACGTACCGTGTAATAACCGAAGTAAAAGGGCCAGTCGCTGTGGAAAGTTACATATGAAGACTAGGTGGTGCTAAGGATAGACTAACGAGCCTATTTACGAATCACAATCCAGCATTTACGAAGGACAATGACACAAGTCAATGACAAATATGGGCGGGGAGTGGGCGGGGCTTAAAGCGCATAGTCCAATACAGTATACCTTGCAGAGCAGCGCATGCACTGCCCAGACTCGACCTAAAAATGGAATGGTACCTTTTTCTGTTAGGTAAGGTGGAGTGCACGGTTTGTCACTTTTCATCATACTTTCCACCCCTGTATAACAACCTAAGGCCATTGCTGCAGTGCAACGTGTAAAGAAACAGCTCAGGGGTTGGGGGGAGTCGAGCAAAACAAGGGAGCGGGTGGCGGGTTAAATAACGGCAGGCAGGGGAGTTAGAACAGCAAGCAGGAGGAATGAGTAACAACTGGGAGCGGGATAAGGAGGTGGGTAGAAAAATGACAACGATAGGAGGAAGGCGGTGGGGTGGGTGAGGTTAAAAATGGCTGGAGGGGGCTGGGGCAAAAACGGACAGCGGAGGGGAACTGTGGCTGGGGAGGAGAGTGCTTGGCCAAAACATAAAAAAATAAATAAGTACCTAGAGCAGAACGCGGCCAATGGAAGGACACTGGACGCAAACAGGAAACTGTGCTGGATCCATGCTCCAGGTAGGGCCTGGCTTGGCAGTTCGGGCTGGACTGTTCCCATGAGGCACAGGGTCAAGACTGATTTGAATATGGCCAGGTCTAAACTGGGATGGCATGGTGAGCAAAAGAATGATGGATTTAACCCAGATCTCTTGACTGGGGGTGAATGCTTTGATTTGTTCTGCATTCCGTCCATCAATTGTGTGTCTTTTGCTTTCTCGTCCTAAGTGTGCCAGGTATGCCCAGACGTAGGTCCTTGGCTCACTGTGCCACTGGAATCAAGCTATCCTGGCTGAAGAGGGGTGAAACCCCGAAACCGGTCCTAGGATGCATGTTACTGGTGCAGAGAGGACCTGGCTTGGCAGTTTCGGCTGGACTGTTGCCATGAGGCACAAGTTCAAGACTGATTTGCATATGGCAAGGTCTAAACTGGGGTGGCCAGGTCTAAACTGGGGTGGCATGGTGAGGAAAAGAATAATGGATTTAATCCAGATCTCTTGACTGGGGTGAATGTTTTGATTTGTTCTGCATTCCGTCCATCAATTGTGTGTCTTTTGGATCCATGCTCCTCGGCATGGACAGAAGCCCAAAGAACTCTGCAGGAGGAGTAGAGCAGCAGACAGAAAGCAGGAGGCGTGACCAGTAAGAAGCAAGGAACCGAGAGTGTAGTGGACGCCAACCAATGGTAAGTATCGGTAAATAATCTGCAGGCTTTATGCCCGTTTAAAAAAAAGAAAATTGGGTAACCATAGCTTTCGCTGACAGTCCATGTGCACTGTAGGCAAAACCTAAAAAGAGACATGCCTCTGCCACCCTGTCACCACCTTTCTGCCCAACCAGCCATTGGGCTCTACCCAACAATTCAGTGGCGGTATTATCTTGAAATATTGGGTCTAACCTTAATCGGTTTGTCTGCTGACATGGATATGTCACATTGCTGAATCCTGCTCAAATCTAAACACCATGTTTGTTTTCCTATAGAAAAAGAACATTAGAGTTGATTGTGATTGAGTCATCTTGACATCTTTAATGTTTTGTCGCTGTGGGACGGAATTTTCCTACATGCGAAGGACCACGCCACCCAGAATGTTTCTGACCCTCCCTATGCACTGTCACGATGCATTTTAATTCTGTTTGCACGCTAATTTTACTGTGGTAGATGCAGCAAACCGATTAAACTGCTCCTGCATAACTTAGCCCTCTATTTGGCACATAAATTACTAGGTTAGGTAAATGCACCATTGCTCATTGTATCAGAAAGCGAGGCAACAGTAATTTCTCTCGGTTCTCTTCTCCTTCAGCCTTTTGGAAACTCATTTACAGAACTCTTCCCCATCATTGCCATTACATTGTTCAATCACCACTTGACCAGAAAGAGCGAATCAGTGGAGAAAAAGAGCATTGGCGGAGGGGGTTGGGGTAGGGACGAAGAAATTGTGAAGCATTAATGGAAGGAAAGTCATGCGAGGGCTGAAAGGAAGAGGTACATAAAACAAAGTAACCTTCTCGTGAAATAACTGCATTTGTCTTCTGTGTCTTGATGGCGGCTTGAATTGTTGACATAAGTTAGTTACTTGCCTGCTTAATGTTGCTTGCCCTTGCATTATCTCTAGGTTAGTGATCTGCTTCCCTTAAGCACAGGAAACGCAGGAGATTTTGAGTTCGCCATGTTGGACTCTGGTGTACATTTTACGACTGATAGCGAGGTTGTTAACCCTCTCGAGTCCATGGTCTTTTTGAAGTCCTTTTCCCCTAAAATGTTGCTTTATTAATGAAGCTCATTCACATCTGTTGACTTTCGAGTGTATCCAGGCAAATTGCATGTTCATTTTCGATAGAACCAGGACTGGTTATTGCCGCAATCTTTGTATTTATATGCCAAATGCATGAAGCATAACCAGAATGGCAGGTTCTCTTCCATTTTTCATAACCAAATTGTTCAGTCTTTTGTTGTGTTCTACGCAGTCAAATTTAATCCCAGAATTTTTACCACTGTCATTTTTTTCTTGAATTATTTGGACAAGGAAATGCCAAATATGAATAGGTTATCTAATTTGTGATTTGCACAAAAAAGTAATGACATCTGTGTATCCAAATATTCCGTCAGAAGCACTGGATATAGCCCACGTTTCATTTAGTAACTAATATAAACACCAGGACATGAAAACTGTGAGTGCTTGAATGCAAACATTTTATTATACTCCACTTGTACATGCACACAATCAGGCACGAACACAAACACAGATATTTATTAATTTGTGTAACTCGGCGTGTACTCTGTAGTATACAATCTTTGCATCTACCATTTACGCAAAGATTTGCACCCTCAACATATGTGCAACTTCACTATTGGTCATGTGTCCCCCGTATGTGTGTTTGAGCATCCTTACATTTGTAGGAGGTGCATGTCAGGCAAAAGTATTTGCGTGTATGGGTGTATCAAGGGGGTAACTTGTGTGTCACATAATGGCCCACAAGGCCACTTACACCTTGATTTACGGTGTGTGTGTCTGTTTGTGGAACTTGGAAATTTTAAAAACATTTCAGGGCGATTTTTTTGTCTGCGTGCCCGTCTCCTTCTATGACTCACCTTTCACCTATACTTTATCTCCTATTTATCTTACTCTTTTGCCAATAAGAACACCCCTTAGTCTAGTTTTGTGCTATATTCCCCCATTTCTTTGTGCTGGACAGATTTTAGTTTGACCTCTACAGAGGACGCAGCCTTCTGAACAGACTAAAGCTACCTTCGCCCTCTTTATTTATTCCGAATTTGCCATTGCTGCCACCCTAGTAAGGCAGCTTTGTGTGTGTAGATCTCCGGGACCGCTACAAAGAGTAATCAGAAAGCAGGAATGAAGCATATAATTTTTCGACCTGTTTCTAAAATATATTGTGGTTTTAGCTTGCATGTTTTTGTGGCAGCTTAATCTGTACAGCATGTTTCCTGATGTAAAAAAATATGATGTGACATTTAATTTGTAACATTTGATTTGAAAATGCTACTTTGTAACTTATTGGCATCTTGGGCTCAAGTGACAAGTAGTGAAATTAGATTTCGTTTACCTAACACGAAGTATTGCGTGCCTGAGCTGAGCTGCAGCGCATTAGAATGACTTGTGCATTTCTGACAGGTAACACACTCGCTTCACAACCTGAAATGACCCATTTCTCCACCTCCACTTCGAAGGACTGGCCACCCCAGGCATGAAAAATGAAAGGGAGAGTTCCCTGAGCCTGTTAAGTGAGGCATTTGTGCTTCAAAATAATCTGTAGCACTTTTTTGCCATATTCAGAAGGGAGGCCAAGGAGACCTGGTGGAGCCATACCCTGAAGACCTGCAACAAGCATTGGCTGAAGGCAGGGGGAATTCCCCTGGGAGGGCTGTGGGTTCTGCTAGCAGGCAGGGGAAAGCTTTGTGCAGCTGAGGCAAGGATTTGCCATGTTGTTTTTATGAGTCGTGGGATAGTGTTGATGTCACACTGCATGTATCCTGCAAAGAAGGCACTTCACTTTGCTAAAAAAAAAAGAAATCGTAGTGGAAAGGTCTCAATTTTATACAAATATCTAAATATCACCATCAGCGTCTGGCTGGTTGGCTATTTAAATCACATTGCTTAATACACCCCAAGAGAGAATCTGCATCTAACTGAAGGGAAGCCTTTACCATGGACGTCAATTCACCAAAATGCCAGTGGTGGTGGAAGTGAAATCACACGCCCTTTGATCTTCACTTTCACTTACACTTACATGCACTGTTTTTCACGTAAACACACTGTGACCCGCAAGCTCACATGCAATAGACATTTAAAAGCATTTTGTTACTCACCTCAGCTCCCAGGAAAGGTCATGTTCCACCTAATTGTGCTCCATGTTGACTAATGTAATATTATTCACTATTAGTGTAATAAAAAATGACTGAAAATAAAGCGAGTGGAGCCAGTGGCATAGCTAGCACTTTTCATTTCCTGTGGACCTAGATGCTAAGTTGTTGAGAACCTACTACAAGTGAAAGAAGTCGAATGAAGTCTTGATGTGTCAGTCCTGATAAGATATAGTTTTCTACTGTAGTAACTTTACCAGAACTTGCAGAAAAACATTGAATTGTGTGAAAAAAAGTCAGTAAAATAACAAGGTATCTCTTGGCGAGAAGCAACTTTAGTATAAGCCCATATATTTGTACCAATACCTAACACATATAATCCATAAACAACAAGGTTTGTTTTAAAAAAGATTTTCATTTTATTTTTTTTAAAGAAAGAGGGGGGGGGAGTGCCACTGACAAAACAGTAAATTGTTTAAAAACGCCGCAGGACAATTTATAATTTCATTAAAAACATCAGCAATATATATCACAATTATATGTGTCTAAAAAAGTTCTTCATAGATCAACTGCAAAACACAATAGATTTCAAAACGCATTAAATTTTAAGACACAAACTAATTATTGTGCCTGTCAACTATAGACAACAGAAAAACACAATGAGAGAGACAGACATAGACATTATTGTCATCCAGATTGCACATCAGACAACGACCGATATTTGACTAAAACCTGGACTTGCTAAAAGGATCCTGTCTACAGGAATAAGTTTGGTCTCGTGATTGTGCTGGTATAGGCGTCGGCGCGTTTCGATGGTTCAGTAGATACCTCTCGAATTAGGTTAACTGGGGAGTCTCAGGTGTGGATAGTGGTCCTGGTCCTTGTCTGTGGGTAGACATAGCGCGTACCAGAAGAATACCGGCTGTGGAGAGACGAGGTCCCAGGAATCAAACGATTCTTAAATAAAAGACCCACAGACAAGGACCAGGACCACTATCCACACCTGAGACTCCCCAGTTAACCTAATTCGAGAGGAGAGCATGTAATTCGACAGGCGGTGAGCAAATGAGGAGAACAAAGTGAAGTAGGAAGGTTTACGGCGGGTCTAAAAGAAAAATCGATTCCAGTAGACTGTGGATTTTGAAATAAGAGGAATACACATACGAATAATCAATTTGCTGATGTGCCAGCTATCAATAAGCAAGAATATGCTTTTAAGTCTTAATACACAATAGATGCCGATACTCATAAAAATTGAAGGGACGAAAATGAATGAATAGAATAACATGAAATAAGGATATTATTTAAATGGTAACCACCCAGTGCCATTAAATACGAGAGACACATTGTACAGTCTTGAAAAAGATGGTATATATCTACTGAACCATCGAAACGCATCGACGCCTATACCAGCACAATCACGAGATCAAAATTATTCCTGTAGACAGGATCCTTTTAGCAAGTCCAGGTTTTAGTTAAATATCGGTCGTTGTCTGATGTGCAATCTGGATGACAATAATGTCTATGTCTGTCTCTCTCATTGTGTTTTTCTGTTGTCTATAGTTGACAGGCACAATAATTAGTTTGTGTCTTAAAATTTAATGTGTTTTGAAATCTAATGTGTTTTGCAGTTGATCTATGAAGAACTTTTTTAGACACATATAATTGTGATATATATTGCTGATGTTTTTAATGAAATTATAAATTGTCCTGCGGCGTTTTTAAACAATTTACTGTGTTGTCAGTGGAACTTCCCCCCCCTTTTCTTTAAAAAAAAATAAAATGTGAAAATCTTTTTTAAAACAAACCTTGTTGTTTATGCATTATTTGTGTTAGGTATTGGTACAAATATATGGGCTTATACTAAAGTTGCTTCTCGCCAAGGGATACCTTGTTATTTTATTGTTTATTAGTACCCTATTCCCTTGGTATGCTAAGGGGTCTCTCTCTCTCTTTTTTACACGTGAAAAAAAGTCAACCAGAGAATATGGGGCATGCAACAGACTCAACCCGAGAAAAATGCACAAGCTTTTGGCATGGCGTTTGAGGCTGTGGTAGAATGATCTGTTCATAGTATCCGACCTTGCCAGAAATAGTTCTCAGTCTGCGCTAGCAGGAGAGATTTCTTCTTACAATATAAAAGCCTTCAGTGAACATCCAGCAACTTTACCCTCCTGCTTTACTTGGAGGTTTGCCATAGAGGTTGCATTGTTCCCGGTAAGCTGCATGGAGGAGCCGTTACGTCCCACAAACCTTTTTTAACGTTTTCCATAGAATAACATTAAATGATTTTTTCAATGCTTTTCTGTGGAGTGTTTTTGTTTTCTTTATAACTTTTGTTTTCCTATGAAAATCCCTCTTTCCTAGTACTGCTTAACACCTCCCTCTCTCTCTCTCTCCTTACCTTTTCCTCTTTCTCTCTTGTACCCATGCAGAGATCTGCCCCTCTGAGTTCCGCCACTCAGCTCTGTTTCCAAGTACTCTCTTTCTGGTCATTAATTGTTTCTGGTGTCCCTGTTTTTGCATATGTGTGGTTTTTGTGGTTTCACCCTTTTCTCCATGTATTGTGTCACTACGGCCTTGCTTTCTCCTGTTTAAACTTTGTTCATGCCTTATGTTGGAGGTGTCTTCCCACCCTTTCTGTTACTCTCTCTCTTCCTTGGTAATCATTCTGTTTTTTTGATATTTCTTTCTTCTCCTTCTGTATTTTTCCTCTTTCTTTCTGTTTTCAGACCTTTCTATTTCTTTTTGTTTCTTTTTTGCCTTTTAGGTATCTGCTTGTCTTATGTCTTTCGCTCAAGTCTGAATTATTTCACTCAGAAGTCTGTGCTTTTGAGGGTCTCTCTCCCCTTTGTCTTGTATTCTCCTCTCTTTCTCTTTCAGGCTTTTCTCCGTTTCTGGGGGCTTGTTTAGATCATCTGACCCTTCCTTGCCTTACCTTAGCTTGTCTTCTCTTACCTTAGTTGTCCTTTTCTTCCCTGTCCAGCATACTCCGTTTTTCTACCTTTGTTTTTCCCTTGCCTAAATTTCCCTAAAAAAATTAAACCTAAGCATTCATATATAGATAATATAACAGACAATTTGGTCAGAGCACTGTAAGCATTCTAGCCTTAGAGACCTATTGGTTCTGTCAGTGTATACAGCCTCAGAGTAGATAATGTACAGCAAAAAAGAAAAGATTAGAAAAAGCAAACTGACGCAGCAGCTGGGCTATGCAATTTTGTAGCATATTGAGTTAAATACGCATGCGCACACATACAATATGACTCAGCCCAGTGTCCACATCATCCTACTTTTTTGTTTATAAGGTTAATGGGGTCGGTGTACCGGGTTGGAGTGACAGAGAAACACATGGGTGAGAGACAGCAACATGGAGTGGAGGTGAAGGGGAAGACAATTACATGTATAAGCCCAGAGCAACATGGAGGAGAGTGGAGGGGGGTACAGAAGCACATGGATGAACAAGAGCAACATGGGGGCATGAGTGACACACAAGCATGTAAATGAACAAGAGGGACAGGGGAGGCACAGAAACACATGGGCAATAAAGGGCAACATAAGTGTAGGTGACAGAATCTCAGGGGTGAGAGAGTGCAGCATGCCCTGGTGTAAGACAGAAAAACACACAAGGTGATGGACGGCATGTTGCACATTGGCAAAAACATTCACCCTCAGTCACAGATCTGGGTTTAATCCATCGTTATTTTGCTCACCAACGCCACCCTAGTTCAGACATGGCCATATGCAAATCAGTCTTGACCCTGTGCCTCATGGGAACAAGCCAGTCCAAACTGCCAAGCCATGTCTTCCCTGGACCGGAATCAAGCATCCTTGGACCAATTTCTGGCTATCAGCCGTCATCAGCCAGGATAGCTTGACTCCAACATGTCACTCCCAACATTGTGGTGTTGTTTTAAGGATGTCTTTGTGACTTCAAATGGGAAACTGACACAATTGCAAGCAAAAATAAAGGACTACTTTAGTGGTAGAGGAGGCAGGCAAGACGTCAAGATTCTTGATAAACAAAGACGCTTTTATAACGGATTAGTTTCGTTGTTTTTTTTAGATCAAATATAAGCTACCTTAAATGCATTAAAAATGTAACAGGTGCGATAATTTATCTGGACACGAAGACCTCTATCAAACACTATCTTAAATGGACCTCACCAAAAGGTATATGCTGTGAAACCAGCACAATTCGCCGGAGGGTGCTTGAAAGGAAAGCTGAAAGCCTAAATGATGTGACAAGAAGTATACCTTATTGCAAACAAAAAAACAGATTCTATGTGCCCCTCTTCATTGAAACTCCCAGCGTCCCATCAAATCAGGGGTAGAAATACTATTTTGTCCCCATAAGGCATATTCCAAAGCCCCACCCTCCACAAACAACACGCATCACATATATTTCAAATCAGAAGTTACTGAAGAAAGTGGCTGCTGAAACCACCCATGAAAACTTGAACTTCTGCCTTTGGGATTTGACTGGCAATCCCACCTATGCGGCAAGAACACTTATTGTTACTTCCTATCAGATGATCTAAATGCTTTTTCCCTGACTGATGTCTGTTCATTCAAATCATGGAACAGTCAAAACTCTTCCTACTTTCTTTTGCAGTGCTGTACTCAAAATGCTGTTTCTAATATCTGTCTCCTTGACTACCAACTTACTGTAGACTCAGTGTTGCCCTTTAACATCTGAGGAAGTCTCATGATCTTAACCCCAGCTTCTCAACTCATGTCCTGAGTCAGTCCCAGCAGTTCAGCAAGGAGCTCAGTGATGCCTTTTTTAAGAGGCTCTGTGTTGAATTAAGCAGTACCTCTGCGAATTCGCATGTGAATGCTTCTGCACAAAGTACCCATGGTCTCTGCCCTCTCCAAGGGTCCTTGGGGCCTTCACAGCATTTGATTTAAATTATCTCACCACATTTATAACCATTCCTACTTCTGCTGTGTCCCTCCAAGACTTGCAGTGTTAATGGATTGCAGCAGGGCCTTCACCCCTTGCAGCAGACCGTCTTCCTTGCCATGTTTAGAAGAGGCTCCTCGCAAAGAATTCCTCCTTCGCTGTGTGTCTCTCCAACATATGCACCAAGGATATACCAAGATAACGAGGATAACTAAGTCGTAGTCTGCACAGTTGAGCGGGGTTTTAGTTATGCTGTGGAACTGATGGCATTTATAAGGACTTCTAGGACACCACTTGTGAGTGTAGAATTCTAATGTGCTGAATGAAGCTCCTTCTTCAGCCCCTGATGCCCCATTGGCTGCAACTCCAGCCGATGGGAAAGCAATAAGCCTTGCTGGCTTGCCTCCCGGGTACATACACGCCATCCCCATGAGCAAGCATCAGAGTGCAGCAGCAGCTTGGGTATAACATAACGCTGCAGTACTTTACAGAACCACTGACAATTAGGGGGTCATTACGATAGCGGACGGACTTCAGTCCGTCTGCCATGGACCCGGGGATGGGGACCGGCCGCCTATAAGGCAGCGGTCCCACACATGGAATTAAGATGCGACCGCCACCACAGGGGTCGCATCTGCAATATTTAACATTGCAGCGGGTGCTGCTAGCTGCAGCACCCGCCACAATGTTGAATCTTAGACAATGTTGAAAAAGGCACCTTGAACATTTTCCTGCACTACGTGGCAGGCACCAAGCGGTGCCTGCCACATGGTGCAGGGAAATGTAAGTGCATACGGTAACTGCCCCTGGTCAAGGGGGGCCCACAACGGGCCCCCAACGGGCCCCCAAAGTACATCCCCGCCAGCCTTTCCATGGCGGTTGCACTGCCATAGAAAGGCTGGCGGCGATCCTGCATCCCAATCAGGCAGGCAGTGCCTGCTAGGCACCACCACCATTCTGGGGATGCGGGCGGTCCAACAGGCAATTGGAACAATTGCTTCTGTCAGACCCGTGGCGGTTAAGCTTTCTGCCCGCCAGCACACCGCCTGCCATCACTATCTGGCGGGCGGGAAATGGCCGCACGATGGCAGTGAAATCCCCCACCAACAGCCTGTTGGGTTCACCCCTATCTTAATCAGGCCACTAGTATGCTACTCCACTCCCCTGAGCAAGAATGACTCGAGGGATCATCGCCATTACAGTGTTTCAGCCTGCCTACCTGTGTGAGTGCAGTTAGCCTCCAAGCTGTTTCCCTGTGCTGCAGCCGATGAAGTTTTTATACCCCGTAACCCCTAAGCACCACATTTTTTAACAGTCATGTACTGGCCACCGTAGCATCACAAGGCCCAGGGTAACTCAGTTGGGATGGAAGAAGGATGCCAGGTCAGGGTTTCCAAAGAACTTGGCCATATTGGTGACAGACTAGGTCCACCGCCTTCCAAATTTATTAGAGGATCAAACATTTCTCAAACAGATCTAGCCATTGTAGATAGATCTTTGTGAGAAGCAATGTGATTATTTACCGAAGGAGGGCTTCAACATTTAAATAAGAAAGCAAGGTACTTGAGGCATTCTGAGAGTTTTAAGCTGCAAAGCTGTCCTCACATATCCATACCTGCCCCTGTTCCCATACATAGTAATGATGAATTCAAGCCCCACTCACAGTTGAACAAGTTTTAATGCAAACTAGGCAACAGATCCTTTAATCCTGGATGAACCACGGAGGAACTGGACTCTCTAACTACATTCGGGGCATTAAATTCACTTTCTCTAAAGCCAATGATTGCTGGCTGCCAAGTACGTGATTCATCAAACATCTCCGTGAGTTTCACACATATATGCCATTAAAATACCATGTCCCTATATGTCCCATGCATGGTACTTTAATGCTTGAACTGCCCCCTGAGCTCATTGCATCTCTCCAGTATTTATTTATTTATTTGCAAAGTTTTATATATCGCTGACTAGAAAAAGTGGCTACCATCAAAGCTAACATTCCTCCTCCCTCCCCCACCTTTTGCGAGTGTCCCACTCCTATCAACAACCAGTCTTTAGCCCTCATCCCCCCCTGACTCTGGATTCTCTTCCCCCTCTCCTTAGGCGGGTGAAATCTGGCTCTCCGGCCGACATCTGTCCAGCACATGTATTAAGTCAGATTTTCCTGGACTGCCCCGCCCCTGCTCTTACCCTGTTAAACAACTCATTTGAACAGGGTATAGTCCCTCCCTCCTTCAAGGCTGCTACGGTCATCCCCATTCTAAAAAAATCTGGGGCAGACCCTAGCGCCCCGGCTAACTATCGACCAATCTCCCTCCTCCCTTTTCTAGGGAAGATCGCCGAGTCTCATCTTACTCAGGTCCTGAGCTCTTTTATTGAGGGCAGCGAATATCTTGCCTCCTGCCAAGCAGGCTTTCGCCCTCGTCATTCTACAGAAAAGGTGGTCATCTCAGTCCTGGATCGACTCAGGGAGGGATTGGACTCCAGCACTCCTCAGGCCCTCGTTCTATTAGATCTGTCCGCCGCTTTTGACACGGTGGACCACTCCATCCTTCTCCGCCGTGTCAAATTGGCGGGCATCGAGGGCCCCCCTTTGACTTGGCTGGAGTCCTTCCTGTCGGATCGCTCTCAGGCTGTCCACCTGGCAGAATTCACTGCCCCCCCTTGTAAAATCACTTGTGGGGTTCCCAAGGGCTCTTCCCTTTCTCCCTTACTTTTTAATTTATACATTTTCCCTCTTATTTTCGCTTTACAGCACATGGAGGTCGAGGTGTACAATTATGCCGACGACCTCCAACTTATTTTTGATTTGTCCCCGGCTTCGTCAGGTCAAACCGGCTTCCAGTCCGTGATGCTGTTCATCCGCGAATGGATGAATATGAACCATCTTAAGCTAAATCCGGACAAAACGGAGCTGGTTCTGACGGGCGGCACCGGCAATCCTTGGTCATCTCTCTTCTGGCCACCATCCCTGGGTGCCCCCCCCACTCCCTCCCCGTCAGTTAAAACGCTAGGTATTATTCTTAACCATCAACTTACACTCCATTCACATATTAGTTCAGTTGTTTCTTCTTGTTTTTTCTCTCTACGGACCATCAGAAAAATATCCCGGTTTTTCTCTATTCCCGCCCTTAAACTGATAATAATGGCTATGGTCCTGTCAAAAATTGACTACGGGAACATCGTCTATTATGGCGTCCCCGCATATTCCCTTCATCGCCTCCAGCTGGTCCAGAACCAGGCAGCCCGCCTGGTTTATGGCCTGGCTAAGTCACACCACTCCACTCCCCTTTTGAAAGCCCTTCACTGGCTCCCTATTAAACAGCGGGCAGTGTTTAAATTGGGATGTCTCACTTATCAAGCCCGAGCGGGCACTGCCCCAGCATTTATTAGCTCTGCCATCACAAATTATTGCCCGCTGAGAGCCCTTCGCTCCTCTTCCCTGGGCCTGCTGGCAGTACCACGCTTCAAGAAGAAAAGAGCTGGTGGTCAGAAATTCTCAGTTCTGGCCCCCACTTTCTGGAACGCCCTCCCCCCCTCAGTAAGACTTCTGCCCTCCTATATGGAATACCGCAGAGCCTTAAAAACCCTTCTGTTCCAGCAAGCGTTTAACTGTTAGCCCACTGTTCACTGTTCTCTGTCTATCTGCTCTTGCCACGGTTACCTTTAAGCGCCAAGAAACTGCTTAGTATACGAGCGCTCTATAAATGCTTTTAAATTCACAAATTCAAATTCACCCTGAGGTATCAAAGCGCTTTGCATGAGGATCAGTGAGTTACAGGTTCCATAATTACACAGACAAGTATAGACAGAGGAGAAAAGAAGAAACGTGATTACACAATGGGAGATTGTTAGTGCGTACCCACGTTTTATTGAGACTGAAGAGGTAGAGGGGGGATGGTAAACGGGGGTAGCTCATCGTTGAAGTCAGATTGATGTCCATTGTCAATGCTATGCCTGACCAGTTTACACAATGTTGCCACAACTGAGATCACTTCAGTATTGGGAAACTAAAAATGCATAGGGCTCACAAAGGGCGGAAATGAGGTGATCAGCAGAGAAGCAAGGATACTTATTCATTTGTGGTGGCTCTAAAAACTGCATGAACTATTTTAATCGTTGGACGGAGATGCGGAGTTTAAACTGTGAAACTTCTCATTTTTCATTCCTATATTATGAAAATAAATGTTAGTACAAAAATGTATTGCAACATCATTAAACAGAGCTGGTTCGCAGGGTAGGTTTTCAGGCAGTGTGGCTGGGGGCATCTGGTATTGACCTCAGGGCACAGTGTGCTTCGAAAAAAAGGGAAAACTATCTCCTCAACAGTAGAAAGTTAGATCCATGAAAGGCATGAGATACTGCTAATAAAATACATTTATTAAAGAATGACTTACATTTTCTTATTATACAGAACTTATAGCAAAATAATGAAGAGGTTTGAATGAAATATCTGAGGTTTGTGCCACCACGTTTGCTTTCTTCAGCTCTGGCAAATCCAAAATAAACAGCATAGATAGAAAGTGGCGGTGGGTGATTGATCACACTAGATAAACATCAATTTACTACCCACTTGCTTCCCTTCTTCAACCACACCAGCTCTCATCAGTGAACACTTACCATGGGAGAGGGTTGGAAAATATTCTATTTGGGTATTGTCACATCTATGTCAGCAACCAGATGCAGGGGCGTGCTGATAGGAGGGGCCGTGTGTTCCTGCTGCCCACGCTCTGTGCATGGAGAGCCAGTGGTTCTTTGGTCTCCATGCTCGGTGTGCAGCAAGGCATCTGTCCCTACGCCGCTGAGACTGCATAGGCATCTCTGGAGTTATCGTCTCTTGGAGGAGAGTCCTGTGGCTTGCGCGAGGCAGCAACCTAGAAGAGCAGCAGTCAGAGCATGGAAGGTTACAGGGGGAGAAGAATATCAAACATAGGATGGTTCTTCTCATACCTACAAGAAACCGTATTTTAGAAGATGAAAGCATGTCTTACATATGGCCCAAGATGGTGGCTTTTCAGTTATTGTTGCCTGAAGCTCCCAACGAAAGATGGAACTAATCTATTTCCTGTGATGTCATTTCCTTTGTTAACCATATAAAGGAAGGCATGGATAAGAGATAATACCACTGTGTCTGTGCCATTTGTTGCCTTATTTTTCTTTGCTTACATTGCTCGCTTGTTACCATTTTTGGCTGTGATTTCTTTTTTTCTCTGCTTTCTACCTGGATTCCTTCTTAGATTTTTGTTCCGAAAGACCTGTGCTGAGCTCTGTCTCAACCTGGGTTCAAGATTGTTTTGGTGGCTTGCTTTCTAACATCTGAATTAATTATTCATCTTCAATCAAGAATTACTAAACTTACCCACAAAGATTTTTTCTACCCTTTGAGTCTTTATATTCCTACTGTTGAGCCTTATAAGGAGGTTGACATTGTTCACATGCCTATTAAGCGCAGCGTGGCACCATTCCTACAGGATAGCGGCCCTTTCATTAGGCAATCAAAAAAGAAACAAGGTAGACATCTGCAACACCCAGTATTGGGCATGTGGTAACTCCAGTGTAAAGAGGCAATACACAAAGAAAGTGGACGGTGGATAATAAAACTATCAAGCAACCTGTTTTAATGCCCGCCTGGAGGAGTACAGTGGCTCTAGAGGGCAAAATTGTTGGACGGGTGGGAGCAGTGTGGAGCCCCAACAGCAGAGGAAGCTGATAACAGGCAGGATCCTCTGGGACTTCCACACCTCACACTTTGGGGGAACTCTAAAAGTTTCTCCATTGTATTTGCATAGCACAACTGTTATTCTGGATAATGTTACTCTGGATAATGTTATTCTTTCCCATGCCAGTATTGAAATACAAAAAAGTACTGTCATTTCAGTGGTGGAAGGGGTGGGTCTCATTCGTGTGGCACACTTGTGTATAATTGAGGAGGACTGAGCCTTGTAGAGTACTCCAACGTTCATATCTTAGACAGCAAAGAACTCCACTAGGCACTTCCAGCCTTAGCTTAACGTGCTAAAGTGTACCACAAGGAGAAATCGATATTGCTACAGAATGTATAATAGTTGCCTTTATGCACCTATGAGTTATGTTTATTATGCATGGAGCTTAAGCTGCTTCAGGTAATTGAAATCTTTTTTGAGCTTACGTGGTGCTAAACTTGCAACCAGTTCCTTACCCGCCCATAAACGAACAGGTGTACCACCTGAGGAGAGTAGTGTTCCATGTATCCCACAAATACAGTGTGGCATACTTTATGTTTAGCTAGTATTAAAGAGGGAGGACATATCCCTCCAGCACCTCTTCCAGCCATTGGAAGAACCTCTCTACCCTCCTGACTTGGTATAGGGTTTTCCCACCCTTCTCCAGGTCAAGATATAGCACTCACTGATGTCCAAAGCAGGTGCTTACCTCACTGAGCTACCTAATGAAGGTAGATTGCCCAGGGGGCTGGCAAAGCACAGTGTTGACACAGCAGACCTTTTGATTCCTGGGGATGGGGTGGAGCTGAGCAGATCTGGGCACACTCGTTCATGGTTACCTTCATGGTTACCAGTCAGGGTAAAAGTTACTCATTTCTGGCTAGGCTGAAAATGTGTACAAGATCACACAATGTTAAAACTCATTTGGCATATTCTAATATGTCTGTAGTCTGAAGTGCACTGTAAGGTCATCATTTGCTGTGCTTTACAAGTAAATATATTCGAATATTTAATGAAAATGTGCAGTAGAATGCATCATTTTTGCCATATTTTTCCATATTTTAGGGGAGGGCGCCCCCCCTTCTACCCTTCCCCCAAAATCTCCTATGGGGGCTGATCTGATAATATTTGTCAGGGCGGCTTTGGGTTCCCTGTTCAACCCTGATTTTGGCTACCAACCCCAGCTTTATTTAAAAATAGATTTCCATTCTCCAGAATTGTTTTACTCTAAATGTAAGAAATGTGGTTATTAGTTGTGCAAGATGTGAGGTATATGTAATTAATAGATCCACAATTGTCTTCTTATTGTGAACCAAGTACCCGATTATAGCACTTGGCTCTCACAGGCTAGCGGAGCAGAGCAGTCCATGGCCCACTCAGGGAAGTTGATGTGGACTAGTAATTGCCACCCGCTGGCAGACAACAACAGCACTCAACAAATCATTGTCCAGCCAGAGCTTTTGCTTTGAAAAGAAACTAATACATTTATTACACACACTACTACTAAATGCTACACATTCATTTACAAATATTTAAAATTGGGTAGATGAAAATACATTTTGGTAACATTCTTGAAGCTCCTTTAATCCCTGGTGGATCATGACCCCAAAATCACAATATGCCCCAGATGCAACATTACCAAATAAGGGGGTGTCATTTCAAATATAGCAGCCCTTTTGGTAGTCACCACACCAAAATATAAGGTAAGCTTACTGTCTTTGTCAAGCGGTCACCACATTAAAATATATGGCAGGTCTGTTGGCTTTGTCAAGGGGTCACCACATTGTAAGAAACATAATCACTAGAGGTCACCATCATACCAATGGAGTCAATAAACATTTAAATGCAATCATCAATTACAATGTTTCTCAATGATCTTTTTTTTTTGTGCATATTTATATAGCGCGAACTCGACCTGAAGGTATTGGAGCGCTTTACATGAGCACTGTATTTACATTACACATTCAGGCACGGGGAGATTAAGTGATTTGCCCAGAATCACAGCATGTGGATGCGACCCCGAGGCTTGAACCCTGGTCTCCAGCACCAAAGTCGGCAGTTTAGCCGACGGACCACATCCTCTCCCCCCTCATTGTCAATAGAGCTTTAAATTCAGCATTAATCATCCAAATAACCTGCCTCAAGAGTCTTTCTTTACGAAATCAGACCACCACGTGTGGCCGAAATACCAACCACTAGCAGTGTCAGTATGTCTGAGCTGAGAAACAAAAAATCCAAGCTCTGGGAACTCTAGAATAATGTTGAAAAGTCTCCCCAGCCCATGCATCCAATGACCTGGGCGACATAGGGTGAGGCCATTAAACTCATTAATTCCTGGGGTGCTGATGCACTTCCTGCAGCCTCCCATAATGAGCTGGATAAAGTTTGAGGTGCCACTTCCCCTGTTTGGGGCACCACAAAGTGGACAAATATGCGAATTGGTCCCTGGTCGAGCATTATGGGGTGCTCCAGATGGCAGAAAAAATGCATATTTTATTAGTGGTGTGCCTCCCTTGACACTTTTTGGCTTTGTCGAGTTGGGCTGGCTTTCTTTTTTAATTTTCTTTTTATTACAGGGCGCCCCAGTCCCACCGAGGGCATCCACAGCTGCTTTTCACGTTGTGGCAGTGTTGGGGGGATCCCACTCCTGCACTGCTAAGCCAGCTCCTCGCCCTGTCCCATTGCTGTCGCAGGAGCTGGTGTGTCCATTTCTTCTCCTGCGTCCTTGCTGGCATGTTGTTGCCTTTTTCTGACTTCACAGGGAGCAGGAGTCAGCACCAGCACATCAGGGGGTATGGTGGAGCTCCCCTTCCTCCTCATGTTGGATCCTGGGGATGGGGTCTCGGGTCCCAACATATTTTGTGCTGGGAATGGGGTCCCCAGGGCCAAATGAATGTTGGAAAC
Organism: Lissotriton helveticus; assembly: GCF_964261635.1. Classification (NCBI taxonomy): domain Eukaryota; kingdom Metazoa; phylum Chordata; class Amphibia; order Caudata; family Salamandridae; genus Lissotriton; species Lissotriton helveticus. The sequence goes on along the minus strand of NC_136067.1, from coordinate 1,546,407,201 downwards.
GTGGATGTTATTTCAGATCCAGGGCACCTAATGTGAGGCTTTTTGCCTTGTTTTTACTTTTTTGCACTTCATCTCTAGTCTGATGGTGTTGTGGCTGTGGGAGTGCTAAACGTTACTGTAGGTGGTGAGCTTGTCAGCTATATTGGCGGGGTGCCGGTTGAGATGACTTTGAGGATGATGATCCAGGTTTTGACATTGTGTGGGCTGGCACAGGAGTCAGTAGAGCACCATCTAGGTGGAAGGAAATGTGGTCATAATTATTCAGACCGTTAATGACGGCCTGAATCACTAATTAAATTAAAGTACAATCTCTCCTGCACTAACATTGTCTTTGACTAGCATTTGAAGAAATGTCATTGGTAAATAAGTATGAATGTATTAGTATTTATATCGCACAAACCTAGCTAAGCAGCAAAGAGAAATACATTACATAGGCGGTTGGACGAAGGACGATCTTGTACATCTAGTGGGGGATTACACAAACACATTTCATAAATCACTTTACTCATTTTTCGCTCAGGGAGATGAAGCCCAAAATCACACAATGTTGAGCCAATCACAAAGGCCAGGATTCGAACCTGGAATCCCGAGTTCCAAGGTTGTGAGCTCTAGCCACTAGGCCACATCTCCTCCCACTGTTCTACTTGTTGCAGAAATGTCCTATAATCGACATAGATGTCAACAACAATATTACAGTGCAATCCATTGGTCATTACTCAGCGCTGAGAATGAATGTGCTCAACTACATGCATGTTTCAGTATCTCTAAATAAAGTACATTGAGTTTAAAAATAAGCTGAAGGAAGGACCTGGTAAACAGAAAAAGAGGAACGGGGAACTGAGCTGGGTAGTTTAGAATAAGCAACTCTAAGGTTGAGAGAGATGGTTTGTATAAAATAGTAGTATTCTGAGAAACTCAAAGTTCACACAACAAAGGTTGTTTAGTAGAGTTAAGTGGTAATGTTAGGAGTTAAGCTGCCTAAGAACAGTGTATTTGCTTGTTTAGACGTAGATGGTTAAAATATTGAAGTTACTATAATGCAACAAATGTGGATGGAAATATTAGGATTGTTTAGATTGTTGGGGGAACACTGTGCTGCTTGCATGCAATGATGCAAAGCCCTTACAGTCCTCCCTGGAGAATCTGAGAAATATGCCCCATCGTCAGCCATCATTCAACACATGGGACTAAGGGCTCACAGGGACTACATTAGGATGGTGCTAACATTAAAGTTGGCTTAAGGAACTGAAATTATAGAGCTGATTTACACTGACGGGGTTTCAGTGGAGTGGCAATTGGCAAACATTAGCCACTCCCTCCCTGAATCAATTAAGGATCTTGAGTCAGATGGCTTTAAACCCAGGATCTGGAACACCGTCTTGCCCCAAATCAGGCTTGTCCTATCCCTCATACGCTTAAGCAAGATCTGAAAATCAACCTCTGCAAGGTGCACCAAACTATCCTTAAAAATCCAAGCACCACAACCGGAAGAAATCCATACTTTAACCCTCGCCTTCGACATTTTAAATCAATCCCCGTTTCCTTGTTTTGTGCGCTTTCGCTTCCCAGCTAGCTTTGCACTCTATAAATACCAAGACGCACATACATTGCTCCTTCAGCAATCTTCTTAAATTATATCCATCATTAGCTGCTTTTCGACTCATCTATTCGTATGCAATTGCAAGATTCATCACTACTGTAAAAGTTCCAGATCGGCCAACACACTGTAATCAAGATGTTCTGGCTGACTTTCTATCCATCACCTTAAATTGCAAAGAGCGGTCAAATCTGTCATCATCCCTGATTGCCAGCATCCCACTGAGATGTTCAAGTTGCTGTGCAATCTTTCTGCAGTTACTGAGACTACGGCTTGGTGATCATTTGTAATAAGAAGAAAAAGGGAGAATGCTTATTTAGCTTATACGAAGGAATGTGCACAAATGGGACTTTAAACTGATGTGCGTACAAACGCTGGGTGTCTGAATTTAAACTTGTTGTTCAATAGGAAAATCACCTATTAAAATCTGTGAGGCTTTTTATTAATGATTAATTGGGCCAGTGTTACTTTGAGATGCAGCAAATTGCGCTGAAACAAATTAAAACAAGTAAACTATTTACCCTGGACTGTGTGAAGTGACACTGTCTTAGGCAATGAGTTGTCTGGACATGATCGGATAATATGTTCATATTCTTTGGTCAATATCCTTATAGTCACATGTAATAATATGCCTACTAGGAGCATGGGGACATCCCAGTAGATGAGTTCCTGTAGTCCGCAAGGTGATGGAAGGGGCTGATGCTACTCTTCTGAAGTAACACCAGCCACAGCCCAGACAGTACCCCAAGGACAATTGGATAGGAGGAGGTATTGTGTAGATTGCACCAGTGTGTAAATATAGGGGGAGGTTTGGGGACATCAGATAAACTGATAAGGAGGTGAAATAGTATGTTGTAAATAGCTTCCATAGAAAGCCTTTAAGCTTTTATTGTGAATAACTGGATCTAAATCTAGTTGTTCATTGCAGTGATGTCACAGTAGTGGTTTACCTAAGTGGTTAACCAATGTTGCACTAGGGGAAGTGCTTGTTTCTCCTTTGTCCCACTACCTCACCCTGATCGCCAAAGTCCAGAGCGTAGCAGTAGAATGATGGTTGGTCTCACCAACCTCCTCCCGCATCTCCAGGGTCTCCACAGACCCAAAGGAGATGGGAAAATGTGGGTGGTGTTGTTCCCGCTGCCTTCTCCCCTGTCAGCACATTTCGCTACAGACCTGCGCTGAGACTAGAAATCAAACTGGGCTGACAAGTGACTCCCACAAAGTCGCCATCCGCGCTGTGGCAACTGTTTGCTTTCAGTGTGATAGCAGAAAGTACTGCTTTGAGTTGGGATGGAATAGCGCATAGGGTGCTGGGGTGGTTGGCAGTAGGCCAGGTTCCAATTTTTCAGTTGACGGTTGAGAGGCAGGGGTCAAGAATGTTTTTTTTTATTTGGAGATGGACGACAGAAGGCTTTTTCAAAGGGTAGTGAGGATGAGTGGCAGATGGCCAGGTAATTGTTTTTACTTTGGTGGTGTGGTAGAGGTGAGTAGCAGGAGGCCAGGTATTTATTTTTTAGTTTTGGGGAGGGTGAATGTCGAGGGTGGTGAGTGGCAGGAGACCAGGATATTTATTTAACTTTTTTATTTATATATGTTCTATAATGATCCCCCTATTACTCATCTGCTCCTGCATACATTTCGGAAGCAGGTAAAGATAATTTGAGGGGCCGTATACAACATGAAATTAGAAAAGGTTAACATGAATAATGGGGAACTTTTTTATCTCCGGGTTCTCGGTGACATCATGGACATTTCGAGCTTTGCTCTCGTTATCTATTTAAAGCCACTCAGAACCACTTGTTGGAAAACATCCCCGTCATTCAGTTACACATCTATAATTCTGTGTATATAGATGGCCAGGGACATCTGACCCTAAAGCTAACGCACTGGGTACAGTGTTTGGGTTTCATCTGACATGTGACTCGGGGTGTGAGAAGTCCATAATGGGCGTTACCCTGTGGAATAATGAGCACAGGTAGAAGGTCTGATGTGCCATAGACCGGTATGGAAGAAGTGGTGGAGTTCAGGGTGGGGCGGAGGCACATCTGCGAATAACCCAAAGACACAAATCCCATGACAACAATCATACCATCCAATTAAAGCGCTAGATAGAAGCAGACACAATGGAGCAACGAATATCTGAATCTAGAACAAAATGCACCTGTAATCAAGTAACCAATGCGTCTACCTTTAAGCAGGCAAGTAGACATACTCTGTTGTTTCCTTATAGTTATGGGATGCTACATTTTGATTGCCTCTACCAAATTCTGACCCAGCACCCAGACTTCGTACTGGTATAGTTCTAGAATTGTAAAGTTAAATTGAAATGATTTATGTAGCGCATTCTTTTTCAGTATATGGGCCTTCTTGTTGAAAATATTGACACATGTTCGGAGCACAGCATTCTGCTTTATCAAGTGTGCTTAGTACCACTCACATCTTCGATAATAGTTCATTAGATTCCCTCCAGAATGTTTCATTTTCAAATTCGATACTTTTTTACTGAATAAAGTGTTCACACAATTTGATGTCTGCTTCTCTGCTTCAGACCAATGTACTGTTTTCCGCTGTCTTACAGCCAGTGGAAAACTTCAGTTGAGTATATTTACATAGCATATTGTGTCCAATGATGTGTTGCACCAATTATAAATTACAAGTGTAAAACTTTATATTGAGTATCTTTAAATCAACAATATGAAAATAAAGTTTTTTAAAAAAAAATCAATATGCTCTTGGTAGCTTAGAGAGCTGTGGGAACTGCAAAGCATTTGCAGATGTATGTGCTGTTTAAGTCTAACGTTCGCTTGTTTTCGTTTGTTTTTTCAGATTGTCCATCTCAATGAGAAATTTGAAATCGTTTCATTGGTCGGGACGCTGAACGAGACGGCCCATCTGCATATATCCCTGTCAGACAAGGACGGCAAGACTGTGGGCGGGCACGTCATTGGCGACCTGGAAGTCTTCACCACGGCCGAGATCGTGATTGGTGAATGCAGCAGCCTGCAATTCACCCGGGAGATGGATGAGCGCACGGGCTTTCCCGAACTTGTCATTAGCGCTCGCCCTGGAAACGCTTAGAAGACACTGCCTTGTAAATTATGTTGCTTTTTTTTAAGTGGATTAAATAAATTGGGTACTGACATGTCTTTTCTCGCTTTTTTTGTTTTACTTTAGCTTATTGATTCGGCCATTTTGACCACACGGAGCCGAATCAATTTTGTATGAGATGGATGAAGCTAAATAATTTAATTCTGACTCTCGAAATGGTTTTTCATTAATTTGCCTTTTGCCTGCACTTGTTTACCCGGTACGCGGTGCATCTTAGCTTCCTCCAAGTATTAGTAGGAGGTGTACTCCGTCTCCAGGGATTTTCTACGACAGACTAGCCACGAGGGGTGCGCCTCGCAGGTGGTTTGGGAGCAAGGGGGAAAGACAGGGGAGGGGGTTTAATGAATGCGCCGTGTTTGCTCATCTTTACACAGTCACTTATTACTCACTAATTGGGCAGGACTGCTCAAACAAGCTCAGAGGAGCAGTTGTCACGCGAGCGTGACATGGGTCTCAAGAAGCAGCCAGAGATGGCAGGACTGCCTGGCCTGGCCCCCACGCTACTTATTGGCAGTGAGCCTAGCACACAATCTCCTTAAAGTGCAGTCATTGTTAGCCAACCCATCAGAAGCCCCAAATCATGAGAAACCTTGGCAAGGCCTGCTATTTGAGGGAGCCCTAGACAGACATGCAGCTGTGTGGGACACTTGAGAAGTCAACACATCATGGAAGGGCCCAATTCTTGGCCAGGCTCTAAATAGACTCCAAGATGCGGGCTGAATTAATTTTTGGTTTGATGGTTTGGAGTTGTTTTCTGAAAGAGCTTAAGGGACTTGTGCAACATTTTGGGCAGAGGCATCTGCTGTGCACCATTCCTGCATTTAGGGCCGTTTGAGTGCTGGCTTGGTAATTCCAGTTTCTGACCTGGTTGAGATGGACACGCACAGAATTTTGACATTAGCACGAGACTGGCACTTTTAAGTGGCAGTGCCAGTTACTTGATTTCTTTTACCACGTAAGTTTTCCTTTTAGGAACTGACTGCCTTTCCGAATTGGGCCTTGGGCTGAAAGATTTTTTTAAAGGCTTCAATATGTCCACAGCGGAAAACAGTTTTTTCACTAAAGGATGAACTACTTTCTCCCAGTTTAATTATGAGTTTGCAGTTTTTTAAAAGGACCCGCAGGAGTGGCTCAGTGGTGTGCATTACATTGAGCACTGCAGTGTAGTATGTGTTTAAATCTCTTACCTGCTCCAAGAGATGACTCAAAAGCATATCCTGACATAACAATTGTGTAGCCAAAGACTTCACAATTTTAGATTATCAAATAATATTGATGTACTATAACTACACATCTGCATCCATATTTCTCCATTAAATATACTTACTACTTACACTTCATTTACAAACACTAAGGGGTCCATTACGATGTCGGGCGGATTTCCTCCGCCAGGCTGGCGGTGGCCACCGCCAGCCTGGCAGAGGAAATCCGCCCGACATCCACTGCCCAATACCCCCCGCCATATTTGGATGGCAGGGGGGACCGCCGCGGTGTCAAACACTGCCCGCCTGTTTTCCGCCCCGGTCGCCTTGCGGCCGGGGCGGAAAATGAGTAACATGGTGGCGGTGTCTGTTAGACACTGCCCGCCATATTACTATGGGCATTTACAAATGCATTTCCGTGGCGAAAGGCATGCGTGGACTCCCTGCGGGCCCCCTGGGAGACCGGGACTTGGGGGGTGCACATGGGGGGTTCCTATGGTACCCCCCGCATTTCACAGTGCAACATGGCAGGCACCGCGCGGTGCCTGTCATGTTGTGCCTTGAAATGCACAACGTGCATTTTTACCATTGCCGCGGGCGGAGATTTCAGCTCCGCCCGCAGCAATGGTAAATATACAGGATGCGCCCGCCTGTATGGCGGGCGCATCCTAATGTCAATATCGGGACCCCCGCCCTGTAGGCGGGCGGTCCACATTACCGAGAGGGTGGCGGGCGGGCAAAGCCCGCCCACCATCCTAATAAACCCCGTTTTGTCTGCAAGTTCGTTTCAAACTACAACATGAAAATGCTACTGATACAATTTTGCTACTGTTCCCAAAGTATTGTGCTATTACTAGAAATTCCTGGAAAGGTCTGTGCAGAAACCAATATGTATCAAATGTCAGTAGGTGAATCGTAGATATGTGAATGTTTCTACTCTTTATTGGACAGAAGCCCTCACCGCACCAAAGGCTAGCAAGCTTCATCATAGGGGTCCTTCTCACATTGATACAGATCTACAGCAATGTGGGCTGCAACCCTATATAAATATATGGGAGGTCAATAGTCAGTGTGTGATTGTGAAAGTGGAAATGCAGTTCAAATCAATGCCAAAGTGCCTGACAAACAGCTTGTGCTTGGGTAAACTCAAATTGAAACGTTTTATTTCATAACCTATTGGTAATCGTAATTTTTTTTCGTCATAAGTCCACGATGACTTAATTTGAGGGTAAGCTGCCCTTCCTTCGACATGGGGAGAAATTCTTGTAAAATCAACAGGGATCAACGCACAGTGGCGGCTTTACATAGTCCTAATAAAAGGGGACAAACACAGATGAATTCTGGAAGGCCTTTTCGGGATCTAGTTGGAAAAATAGTCTCTGAAGTCTGTATTTCCAACATCTTTTTGGTTGCCATAATACAGCCGGTCCAAGATCCGATTGGTATAGTGAGTGTATTCAGTTGTGTTCCGAGACTGTCAGATAATATCGACCCATGTGATACACTGTGTGGTCAGCTGATAAGAGCAATGCAGTTGGGTTTGGGGTTAGCTGCTAGTTTGTCTAGGGCTTGTGGGAGTATGCGTTGGCTACCTGCTGATAAGGGAGCAAAGTAGGTGACCCTTCCTTTTGGCCCTAATTTCTTGTTGATAGTCTGCCCCTGGTTGCGTTTCTGTCCAAAGCCTCTGTTGTGGATGTACTCCACACTTACCCACTTCTACCGAATGTGACAGTCCATCCAATTTATCTAAAAAAGAGAAAAAAAAATTAAGAATTGAAACTAAAGCTGTGTTTATAATGCACGTTAAAAGCAAAGAAGTGAATGAAATATATTGTAAGTAAAACAGGTCTAAAGGTAGTGCTAAGGTGTTAGCGAAAAATGAATTGCCCCAATATTACTTTTGTTGTTACATTTTAACAATTTGTGTAAATAGAAACAATAAAGAATTGAGAAATGATACTGTGGGACTTGAAGTGGAAAGCATTTAATTGCATATGGACTTCCACAATCCTTGGCAAATATGGCATGCCTCATATCCTTCACTGGCCGGAAGGGTCATGCAGTAAATTACACTGCGTCAACATGCGATGACTGGACTGACTGATAACATCTGTGCACATGCATACATGCGTACATATGTGCACAGATTTAGAACAAAGTTGAAAGACTCATGGAAGACCCACCTTTGAAACAATTCAGACTCATTGATCATACTTGCATGGATCTGTCAAAAGGTTAAAAGATGCTGCTCACCACCCTTCGGTACACCTTCTATTACAACAACCCACTACCAATATATACAGATTAGCCACACACACGTAAGAAAGAATGAAACACCCTCCAACAGTCTTGCTGGTTAACTCTCAACAACAATGTGGCATACCCAACAGTGCCTAGATTCAAATGCTGAAATGTACAAAAAACACATTACACACCATGATGAGAAAATAGTGTCAAGGACTGAATAGATCGAGAAGGCAGCTGGATCTAATGGGATGGATTTAGGCCCAGATCTTTGTACTGGGGTGAATGTATGACATTGTTCTGCATTCTGTCCACCAATTGTTTATTTTGCATCTGTCACCCTGAGTGGGACAGGTATGCCCAGACGTGAGTCCCGTGCTCTCCATGTCACTGGAGTCAAGCTATCCTGACTGATGAGGGGTGAAACCCCGAAACCGGTTCTTAGATGCTTGTTTCCAGTCCAGGGAGGACCTGGCCTTGCAAGTCGGGCTGGACTGATCCCATTGGGCTCAGAGTTGAGACTGATTTGCATATGGCTGGGTTCAAACTGGAATGGCATGGGGAGCAAAAAAAATGATTTAGGTCCAGATCTATGTACTGGGGTGAATGTATGACATTGTTCTGCATTCTGTCCATCAATTGTTCTTTTTGCATTTGTCACCCCGAGTGGGACGGGTATGCCCAGACGTAGGTCCCGTGCTCTCCATGCCACTGGAGTCAAGCTATCCTGGCTGGTGAGGGGTGAAACCCCGAAACCGGTCCTAGGATGCTTGTTTCCAGTCCAGGGAGGACCTGGCCTGGCAGTTTGGCCTGGACTGTTCCCATTAGGCGCAGGGTCAAGACTGATTAGCATATGGCTGGGTTCAAACTGCAATGGCATGTGGAGCGAAAAAAACTATGGATTTAGGCCCGGATCTCTGTACTGAGGTGAATGTATGACATTGTTCTGCATTCTGTCCATCAATTGTTCTTTTTGTATTTGTTACCCAGAGTGGGACGGGTATGCCCAGACTTGGGTTCCTTGCTCTCCATGTCACTGGAGTCAAGCTATCCTGGCTGATGAGGGGTGAAACCCTGAAACCAGTCCTAGGATGCTGCTTTCCAGTCCAGGGAGGACCTGGCCTGGTAGTTGGGGCTGGACTGTTCCCATTGGGCGCAGGGTCTAGACTGATTTGCATATTGCTGGGTTCAAACTGGAATGGCATGGGGGGGCAAAAAAACAATAGATTTAGGCCCAGATATCTGTACTGGTGTGAATGTATGACATCGTTCTGCATTCCGTCCATCAATTGTTCTTTTTGGATCTAATTTTTAAGCAAAAGAAAAAAACACTACAGTGAAAGACAGACACTGGATGAAGTGAGCAAGGTCTCGTTCACGCACAGGTAGACTCTTACAGGCATGGTGCTCAATTCCTTTGGACTCTAATACAGAAGGGGTGTAGAGAGGACATGAGGGGTGTAGAGAGGAGAGAGAATACCACCCCATGGACCACACTCACAGGAGATTTCTACCATTAATAGAAAGCCTTGGAATGGTCTGTGCAGAAACAATTATATATCAAATATCAGAATGTGATAGGTAGATTAATGTGAAGGATCCTGCCCTTTGGGGTTGCGAACAAAGCCAATAGTTTTTGTCCTTTGGCTTAGCAAAGGCAGCCCTATGCTCTGTGCCAGTGTTTTTTTGCCAATGCTGTTCAGCATTTCCAGATAACAAATAAAGGTTATTGCTGATGCTGAACAACATCTGCAAAATAACATTGTAATCATGTATATACGCGTAGGCCTCACCATGCATACACACACATATGTTATATCACAGCTCCCATTTTGTTTATTTAACTTACTGTACCAAGATGGTGACGAAAATAAAATAAAATGTGTACAAAGTCCTTTTCTTTCCCATGAAGGAACAGCCTGGCACACTGCTGGACCACATAAAACCGGGCATTCTATGAAGAGTCCGCAACTGCTGCAGTGACAGTGTGGCCTATGATAATGATCATAAAACTGTGACATAAAATATTAACCTGACATCATGATGTATCTCACTGGGACAACTTCAACCCACCGAGAGTACCAGGTACAAACAGAATCACAAAGGTTCTTAGGGCAACACGAACTCTAGAGCGACATATGGCAGTGTGTTGTGGCGCTTACGCCTCCAACCCGCTGTACCTCAGACAGTTCACATTTACGCTTTAAGGGCGAAACAGCAGTTCTACAAGACTACAAATGTTACTTCAAAGACATCACCCTCTGTGGGTTGCTCGTAGCTGGAAATGTCCAGTTCGTGTGAGCAGTCTTTGTCTCAACCTCTGCCACGCTCTACCTTTTACAGGTGTCCTTTATTGTAGCACTTTTCTTCATTCAAATTTGGGGTCCCTAAAGCCTCATCTGATGAATCAAAGTCCACAATTGAGGCTAGTCATCAAATCAATACGTTTAAATAGCATGAATCACATTAGGCTCCACATGGAAGACCGAGATTAGTTCCGTTTTCAAACCATAAGGGTTTGTTGAAGGTTAAAAATGATTACAGATTTAAAATCATCAATTTAGTATCAATACATGAATGAATTTAGTAATTATGAAGTGCAAATCAAAGTCATGTTAGTAACAGCACAAATTAGTATAAAGTTGTCTCAAAGGAATAATTTAAGCAAACCAGTTCTCCCATTAAGAGGGCACCTTACTCTGCTCTAAGCTCTCTCGAAGTGGACAGAAGCATGTCTGCGGTTCTGGAAAGTTCTGCACTGCACTGCCTTAAATCACACAATTGTAACATGCGCTACACCTACACATGGTTCCTGTACAACGCTTCAATCACATTTAAGTAGAAAGATACAGTAGTTCGCTTCTCACTTCTCAGTATCCTACTCAATGGAGCTTATATAAGTGTCCTTCAAACCTATGGTCATCTGCAACGAACAAGATACACTGACCAGCCTGTACTCTTCGTGTCCACTGTAACGCCTTATTAAAACATTCTGCTTCTATCACTAAAGGAAAACATTCCACCTGAAAAAGAAAACCAGAGCACATCACATTTGTAAGTTCAGCTCCTCATAGAAATAAGAGTACACTTGTGATATGAAACAATATGGCTCCCAAAGAGCCATTTTAAATAGTCACATTTAAACATGAAAAATATACAGTTAATGCTGATACAATGCAAAACATGTACTATGGAAAATTACCACATCACCTTCATTTTTTTTTTTTGAAACGTTTTTTATTGCAGAACCAAACGCTCAGTACATTATTCAGTATGGGATCAGTTTGTGCAGATTCATCGCCCTCATATCTCCTCGCACATGCATTATACACGGCCATTCAGCCCACATCCCGAAGGCTGGGCGGCGTCATTAGTTTTCATGGTGCCTCAGTACACTGTTTTACAGTTATGTTTATGATATGAGGTGATCCACTGTCTGCTTTTCAAGTTACCACATCACCTTCATCATCGTAAAATCAAAATACCATTTAGGAACTGTACTAAAAACTGCACTTTTGTGTTAGAGGTTTTAATTTCTATAAGAAGCAGACGAAAAATTTATATTGGTCGGGCAGTGAAAATTAAAATAGTTTCTCAATATTACATTTAAAATGAAACCAGTGTTTATGAATAACAATTCCCTTGCAGGTAAGCACCTATACGGTTTTACCAAACAACCATTTTTGTGCAGGGACACATTGTTCCCTTACCAGGTTAGCTTTCCAGATTATATTTTGCTTCATTTTGCGAAGTGCTTAACTTGTCGCCACACACACGCTCCTTGGACACAGCGTCTCCACACAGCCTCGTGTACAATAGGTTGCTTTGCTGTGAACAAGAGCTGTCGTCTCTTTCCATTCCAGCCAAGTGCTCGGAGACCATGAGTCGCGCGCAGGCCCTGCAGATGTCCCAGGACAAAGTAAATGACTTCCGGATGTTGAGGAAATAACGGAAAGCATTCAGTGAACACTGAAGGGCGCATTGTTTTTCTTCTACAGCGCCACTCGCGAAGGTACCAGTGGACAAGACAGCCATTCAGTTCGAAAACAGAAAATCTAACACGCGACACAATGATTAGAAGCCCAATGTCCCGAAGAACAAACTGTGTCTTGTAAAGAGGGCTTGTGAAATGACACTACAGCTAAGCTCCGGAACAACATTGCAGGTTTTTATGTTAAGAGTGTCTTGCGGAGACTCACTTGCATTTTAAATAGCTTCACACTTGGCTGGCTAATTGGGTGATAATGTGAATTGAATATTTAAATCACTAATATTCCTTGAGCGAGCGGCGTTATCATTGCAGAACCCTGATTAGTGCTAGGATTTTTATACCGAGTGACAATAACAAATTGATAAGGGGGCTGTGAGGCCACCTGCTTGATTCAGAGCAGAATTCTCCATATGTAAAAAAAATATATATATATATACTTTGTTTATTGGCATTTTGGTATAGATCATTATAAATGCAACAACAGCATGAACTGGAACTGCGGTGTGCAATTTCTGAACATACAGGTGGAACAGTGATATCATCGAGTCGGACTTAGGGGCATATTACCAACAACTAGTGAAATTTATCGCTAAATGCGCTTAGCGACTTTTTTTTATCGCAGCCTATCGCTGGATATTTTAGCGGAGAAAACATGCTATTAGCAACGTTTTTCTCCATTGCACTAAAATATCCAGCGATAGCGGCGTAATGCGAGAATATCGCTGAGAATATAGCGATATTCTCGCATTAGCGACGAAATGCTCTTAGCCATGTTATCCACCTCCCATTGGATAACATGGCTAAGAACTGGTCAGAGCAGGTGTTAGTTTTTTGGCGATAGCGACGTTTTCGACTGTTTTCAGTCGCTAACGGTTTGGGTACGCCCACTTTGCATGTCATTAGCGATAAATATCGCTGACATGCAAAGCGGGCCCCAAACTGCTCGCTAGCGCCTTCAAGCTGTTGCTAACTGCTGTTAGCGACAGCTTGATAGTGGGGCGATAGAATTTTTGGCGCTTAGCGGCCGAAAACGGCCACTAAACCGGCAAAAAGTGCCTATCGCCCCCCTTGATAATATGCCCCTCAGTTTCCATATATACATTGCTTATTATTCAGGTAGTATCAAACAATAGTGGTGAACTAATTTAACTGCACGGGTATTGAGATTGTGTTGAGGAGGCAATATGAAGGGGTACAGGGGCGTCCCAGGGTGTATTTATTTTTCTTCAATGTAGATTTGTCGTTTGGGATGGGTTTAATATGTCATTATGAGGGGCGTGTATGCTTGAATATGGAACCTGAAAAGTGGTACCTACTCAAAGCTCAGTGTGTGGAGAGTTTGGGGATTGTCTCTAGGCTGTCCTCCGCTTCAAACAGTGAATCAATAATCGGTGTCCTCCTGAGTGACACCTGGGCTCTGAGAGAGGCCAGTACTATGCTGGGATTACCATCAAGTGAATCCTGCTACAAAGTTTGTATACATATATTTCAGTACCTGAAGGATTGTCTCCGCCATTTAACTAGAACCCCGCTGAGGTTTTTGGCAAATGGGGGCCTCCTAGGTCTCAGTTGGAAAATGCATGTTTTGGTCCAGTTGACACAGAGGCCAGTGAATGTGGCAAATTTATTGAAGGCATTACAGATTAAGATCTTTTCTTATTTCTTTAAGAAAGAGAATTAGGTCATTCCTGTAAAGTGATCTTGCAAGAGTTGTACTGAGGATGGTGATTCCCTAGTTCTGTTCCTCAGCTATCATTTAGATTGGGAGCGGTTCCATGGCGAATACAAACAAGAGGGGGGAAAATGGGAACCCTTGTCTTGTTCCCCTGTTGATCCTGAAAGTACATGAAATGGATTTGCTGAGACAGACCCTTGCTATCGCGTCCATGTAGAGTAGGCACATCATTTGCATAGTTTGTTACCCCAAGCTAATTCTGGCTAACACCCGAAAGAGTTATTACCAAGATATGGTGTTGAAAGCCTTCTTCAGGTCCAAGACCACTGAAGCTTCATATGGCCAAGTTGATGTAGCCACTTCTTTGATGCAGTGTACCCATCTGATATTGGAGTGCGTGCTGCGTCCTGGGCCTAAATCCTTTTGGTCGGGGTGGATTAAATGCAGACGAATGAGACAGATTCTGTTTGCTAGGACTTTACTGAGTATTTTATAATCCAAATTTAGAATAGAAATCATGTTGTCTGAGGTGGGGTCATCCAGTGGCTGATCCTCTTTAAGCATGGATACTAAGAAGCAGTGGCAGCAGAAACGGATCAGGGGTGGCGGGGCAGAGGGGAATGGGGAGATGTAAAGAAAAAAAAGTACCTCCTTGCTGCATTTTGTCTCTCCTCTGTTGTCTCTCACGTCGTACCTCTGCTGGGCCAGAACAAGAAGCACCTAGGCTCCCTGACCTATCACAATGCTGCAATGCAGTGTTGTGATTGTTCTGAGCACCGTGGTTCAGCACTCAGCCAGGGAATGGAAGCCTGGGCATGTTCTCCACCCAGGCTGTAATCCAGCCTGGGTGGAGAAAATGCAAAGTGCACATGACTGTTTGGATGGCCCGAGAGGGCCAGGCAAACCATCATTGCGCACTTAGAGCGCCCACCACTCCTCCTCCCCTGCTCTGAAAGCAGAGCAGCCCTCCCTGTAGCTTGTTTGCGGTCCAGGGAAGGCATGGCTTGGCAGTTGGGGCTGGACTGTTCCCATGAGGCACAGGGTCAGACTGATTTGCATATGGCCATGTCTGAACTGGGGTGGCAGAGTGGGCTAAAGAACGGTGATGGATTAAACCCAGATCTGTTGACTGGGTGTGAGTGTTTTATTGGTTCAGATGCTCTGTCCATCACCACCCCCTTTTGTACTACTTTGCAAAGATGCAGCAGCAGGAACAAATAAAATGATAATAACAACAAGTTATTATCATTTTATTTTTCCTTTTTTTACGCTCATCCACCTTAGCGGAAGAGCCGGCACTGCTAGAAGACTTCACGCAGGATGAAGGGCAGACAACCCTCAACTATAGCCTTTTCATATAGTCAGACCTAATGGGGGAACAAAAGTATTTTGCTCTATAGATCTCGATCGGTAGGCCATCAGTGCCAGGGTTTTTTTCTGAACGGTAATTCTTGTATAGCTGCCTTTAATTCTTGAAGTAATATGGGGGAGTCTGGGATGGGGCAGATTGTCACGGGCCTCAGTACTTGGGGGTTTCAGCCTGATAGGTGCTTCGCTGTACAATGTGTTGTAGAATTTGTAAGGGACATGGGTACTTTGATTTGCTCTGAGTACTTTAGGTCGCCAGCATAATCTCGAAGTGAGGTGATGGGTAAGGACGTTGTCTCTTTTTTTATTAGAAAGGGGCCACTAAACATGCCTGATTCATCACCCTCCAAATGGATGAGAGCTGTGTATGCTGCATAATCCTAGCAGCAGAACTACTCATATAGTCTGGTCTCCGTTTCACACACCTCGTGGAGAGACTGACAAATCTATTCATCATTGGGGAGCATACGCTCAAATGAGGCAAGGGAGACATCTGTCCTAGTTAAGTCCCTCTCTACTGTTTTCTGGCTACCCACTACCACCTGGATACAATGGCCTTGGACCACCACCTTAAGTACCTCCCATTCAAGCTCTGTAGAAGAGGCAGAGCCTGTGTTATCTGAAAAGAAATCGATTGTGTATGTGGCAAGTGTGTCCGTAAGGTGGAATTTTCCAGCATCGAGCTTTGGAGGCACCAGGTTGGTATTGGTAGCATAGTTCTGACCCTGTTCAAGCGAATCAACTGAAGATTGTGATCGAAAATGCTCCAACGTAGATAGTCGGAGGTGGATATGGGGGGTAGAGGGTGAGGTTGGTCAGCAGACTATCCTATCTAGCCTGACAAATAAATTGTAAGTTGGGGTAAAAGGGAGCATAGGTGCAGAGAAGGTTTATGTAAGCTAACAATGTCAGTATTGCATGGGGGTGGATGGCAACTATTTAGGGAAGGGGCCTTCAACGTTTTCTGTAATACGAACTGCTTAAGGTAAATAAAAATCATGCTGAGCTACTAATATTATCATTTTTTTTAATAGTGACCATGTCAAACAATATCGGTTGAAAATCAAAATATCCAGGTCAAAACTATTGTGGGACCACGATATTGTGGAAAAAAGACTGAGAAACAACATATTGAGAACGTAGGTGCATATAGGTTAATACAGATTTACTATTCTTAAATCCACCGGTGTGCACCTTGACAATATATATAATGTTAAAGTACGTACATGTAAATTATTCCAAGAATAATTATGCTTACTTATATAAATTTACCTTCACAATATTTTGGTCCTTGTTATATTTACCACAATTTGAAGGAACCATGATATTCTGTAGTTGATGTTCTTATGGAATACCAACAAGATTGCATTAGTGGCCAACATATGCAAGATAGGAGCACTGATCACTTCTGGAATAGGTGCTAGCAGTAACTTAAAAAATGCTTTATCAATGTAGAAAGCCTCCAATGGGTAATACATAATAGCTGCAATTTCTTTCCACCAACATATTATTCTTAGCAATAAGTCTCTCCAACGCTGCATGATTTATCTCTCAACAATCAGCTTTAAATTTAAATTGTGGTAATTCAGCCATTGTTCTCCAAGCATCAGCTTATGGGTTCTGAAAATAAAAACTTTTTTGTCTTGAATACACGCTTTACATTTTTGATGTACATATAATATTTCAACTAAACAAAAGTTTCAAATTTAGTAGGCTCGGCTGCACATAGAAGAGCTGCTTCCAGGTGGCTGGGAAGCTACCAGTAGCTCACAAGCTACTCGTTGTAGAAGCCTGCTCCACACCATGGCACTTTCTTCCAGCTCCCTGCACTTCCTGTCTTGGTATATCACTCCTGCAGGTTTTTTCTCTTCCATGCCTTTTACCTTTGTCACTTTTTTCCTATCTTTATCCTCCTCCTGCTGTCTCCCTTTTCTATCTTTCTCTTTCTTACTCAAAATCTGATGCTGAAAAATAAGTCCTGGTTTCCAAAAATGAGTGCTGGTGCCCTCCATCTACTGGACAAGTCAGAAGATCGATTTGTTTCTGCAACAGTATGATGACAAGGGCATTACTCCATAAGCCCAGCATATCAATAGTGGCATGATCTACACTGAGTTAGTTCGGACTTAACATGTGCATGTCTTTTTAGGTCTCGCCTAAGACAGCTGATGCTTTCTCTGTTGCGAGACATATTGTTATCTTATAGTTGGCCTAGAGCCCGCCCATTGCTTACCATTGGTTGGATTCACTGACACTCTCATTTGCTTGCTTTTTATTAATTATCTGTGAGGGCTTTCCTTCCTTTTCTTCTGTTTGTCCCGTCCCTGGAGAATGGACACATTA
Organism: Lissotriton helveticus; assembly: GCF_964261635.1. Classification (NCBI taxonomy): domain Eukaryota; kingdom Metazoa; phylum Chordata; class Amphibia; order Caudata; family Salamandridae; genus Lissotriton; species Lissotriton helveticus. The sequence goes on along the minus strand of NC_136067.1, from coordinate 1,546,389,673 downwards.
CTATGTCCTTCCACCGTTTGTTTTTTCAGGTGCTACTTTTATCTTTCTGTTTAAACACTCAACAAGAGAGCAAGTGTTTTTCCACTATCTCCCTCGTGCTTCTCTTCCCCTTGAGGTTCTGTAATTCTCGAGTCTGACTCCATTTTGTTCTGTGCCACCATTTTGTGTTGCCCTCACGTAGGCCTGTAAAGGTAGCCTGGCGAACAAAGTGGTCTGGCCTTCTTAGTTCATGTATACATTAACTAGGTTTCTTTTTTACTCTGAAATGAACTGTAAGAAACTGACCTCTTCACCTGAAACTGACCTCGCAAAGCCAATTTCCCTGATCAATCTTTGTCTGAGATTGCCAATCAATGTTCAGGACATCGTTAACTTTTTAGTTTCCTTGCACATGCCTTATCTTGTTCAGCATCTGTTACTGTTTTCTTTTATGTTTCTTCAATACATGGGTTATGCTTTCAATTAAAGGTTTGTCCGGCTTGTGGAGATTGAATTTGGGACATTCCTAATAATTAACTTTTGGGTTAGGATACTGTAAATTGACTTTTTGCTATGTGAAACTTTGTTTGAAAATGTATCTTATTGGCTAGAATTTTGTGCAGTGGGTGTACATTTATAATGTGAATATTGGGTATAAAAGGAGACGTCTTGCCTTAGTAAAATGAGCAGTCTCCTGAGAATTTACACCGTGATGTATTTCTAGGATCACTGTTACTAGCTGCAGCTAATAAACTTGGTCTCTGACGCCATCCAGAAGTATTCCGGGTCTTTGAATACCAAGACAGGTGAACTCGAAGATCTTAGGCGTGCCCCTGACGCCGCTGGGTTAAACCCCGGTTCTTCAACTGGCGCCCAACGTGGGGCGACTTCAGCGGTACTGGTCCAAGCCCGAAGATTGTGAGGAGCCCCGTGAGGAAATTCTGGAGGACGGCCGCCACTTCATTGACCCCTGAATGTCGACGTGGACCGAAGGTTTTTTCTGCGAGGCTTCCCCTTTCCGACGGCTGCGAAGGACTGCTGCCCTGACTGTCGCCCTGTCTTGGACCCTCTTGTGATGATTTGTAAGGCGAGACGTTAGACAGTCTTCTGGTGGCGTGACAGACATTTTGGTTAAGTATAAGTGGGTCGCTCCCACAACTTTGTTTTGTTTCTTGGTTTTGATTCGGCCATTGCAATAGTCGAAGCCGAGGGGTTCGTATATTTACGAGTGTATCATTTTTGATAACCCCTTGAAGTTTTAAGCAAGACTAGTGAGCTAAAGATGCCTGGTTTTGGCAAAATTAGGAAATGGTTTTGTTGTAGTTGTAATAAGGATTCCCGATTGGAGGACTCGTGTCCAATACCTCCGGTTGCAACTCCAACTTATGAGCTCTATTCAAAGCATGTTGTGGGTCCCATTACCTTTTACGAAGTATGGGTCCGTTATACAAGGAAAGATGGTGTTTTAAGATGGCCCCAATATGGTAGTTTTGAATCAGATGTTTTAGATAACCTAGAAGTTGCGGTATTTAAGAAGAAAGCCCGGGCGGCAATGTTTGACTCTTTCCGCCTTTGGCGTAAGGAAGCCAAACAGCGAGAAATTAAGCAAGCTAAGAGAGATAGGAAGGAAAGGAGTACGTCGGTAATGCAAGCTGCTAGGCAGTTTAAGGAAGATGAAGAAGATCGTGCGATTGAAGTGTCAGATAGACAACATTGCATGGCCATTGACAAATGTTACCCGGCTTTGCCACCTCCCCTTTCAGATGTGACTGAAGACCCTGAAAAGGATCCTTTGATGTCACATTTACTGAGATTACCACCCCCTTATGTGCAGGGTGCTACTGCACCTCCGTTACCTCCAGTTGTTGTACCCCTTGTTGTCGTTCAACCCCCTGTTGTTGTTCCGCCACCTGTTGCTTCACAGGTGGTTCTTCCTTCCGTGGCGCAGCCCCCTCCAGGGCCGCCAGCTTTGCCACCAGCCTTGCCTCAAACTCCTTTGCCTTCACTCCTTTATCTTCGACTTCTCCTATTTCTGTCCCTACGTCTCTCTTGCCTCAAAACATTTTGTCTCCTGTCCTCATGTCAACTTCTTCTCCTTCTGCTCGGCAACGAATGACTGAGACTGTCACTAGTCTTTTGTCTCCTTTCTTTGGGTCACTGAATATGACCCCTGTTTCTGGACGTAAGCAGAGACGTAGTCAGCTTCCTGGTCCCGAAGAGCGGGCAGTGTTAGATCTCCTTGCTTGTAGATGGGTTTCAAATGCCTCCAAGTACGGTCCACAAGTGGTTATGGATATCTTCCTACAGTGGGAGGCACCAAAACAAAGGTATGTTTTTGATGTCATGTGTACCTTCCTTCGTCAGGAGTGGGAAGATAATGAGTTGGGTTCAATTCCACTGGAATTGATTAATGTTCAGTCTGAATTTGCTTAAGGAACGATAGTGGGTTCCGATGTTGAGGAAGCGGTAGAGACACTACTCACTTTTAGGTCTAGACTTCCACCTCAGTTATTGTTCGAACCTGACCTTTCTGTTAGGAGAAAAGTGAAGCAGTATCCTATGAGAGAGGTCCCCCCTGTATGGAGAGAGGCAGTTGTGGCTGATGCCGCTCATGGTATTGTGGCTGCACCGGCTCATTTTCAGCGAGTGTGGGTGCATGTCCCTTGGAAGAGAGCTGAGGTCCTGGCTCTTAAGCAGACCTTGCCTGATCCCCGTAAAAATCCTGCTGGTTATTACAAGGAGTTGTCTCAGACAGTTGATGCGTGTGTTATGAATTTAGCTGATATAGATATGTTGATGGGTAATGTAGTTCCTCAACCCTTGTGGGCGAAGATCCGTCATGAGGATCACGCGCCAGAGTTAGGAGATACGTGGGTTAATATTACTGCTGCAGATGGTCGGCAGGTAGGAGGTGCCAAACCTGAACCCTATGTTGCAGAACTACCTGGTAGGATTATTAATTTAATGAAAACTTTGATGCCTCCTTTGCGGGTGAATTGGGACAAGTTAGCAGCATGCAAACAAAAGAAAGATGAGAGTGTGTCTGATTTCTTCACTAGGTTTGAGGAAACATTCATTGATCATAGTGGTCATGACATGAGTACAGAAGGTGGTCAGAGGTTGTTTGTAGATAAGTTTGTTTTTAATTTACTTCCTGAACTTTCTACTAAGTTAAACGATTCTGAGAGTTCATGGGCTGTTTCTTCTTCTGCCCAGATATTGGCTACTGCACAATACTATGAGAATAGAGATAAAGATGAGAAGGATAAAGTAGAGAATAAGACTAGAGAATTAAAAACGAACGTTCTTCTGCAGCAGGCTTATCCGCCTCGCCCTAATCAGCGTCAGTTTCAGCAAAACTGTTGCAGAAGCCTGAGTCTTCTGCTTCGCGACTCCCGCTAGGCCCTAATCAGCGTGCTTATTGTAAAGAGGAAGGTCACTTCAAGAATAGTTGCCCGATCTTGCTACAGCGTGCAAATGGTATGTCTGGTTTGAGAGGTCGTGGTGGTTACCAACAAGTACCTAGGGGTAGGGGACGTGGTACGTTTCCCCAGAATGAACGTTCCTTTTCCCCTCAGAATTCTATAAATTATTTTGACCAACAGAATGTTCCGACCGTTCAGTCCGCTCAGTACTACACTGATGATTATTATGTTGGAAGTGAGAGTGCTGGTTTTAATGATAGTTAGGACAGCCATGGACAAAGGGAGGGAGTAGTGTCAGTTCCAGTAGACCAGAGTGGACCTTATGTTGAAGTGATTACATCAGGTGTGGCAGAACCTTTTCTTTTGGATACTGGTGCAGCAAAGAGTTCTATCATGCACTCTAAACTCCCTGGCGCACCTTTGTCTGGCTTGAGTAATGTTTCGGTAGGATTTTCTGGCGCCCCAGTTCGTAACCCGGTTTCTTGTCCTTTGCCCCTTTCTATTGGTCCTTGTGAATTGGAGGCTCCCCTTATTCTAACGACTGGCTGTGGCGAGAATTTGTTGGGTTTGGACTTATTGAAAAGATTGCATGCGACATTACATTGTTCTCCTATGGGAGTACATCTTACAGTGGGTAAGAAAGTGATTTCACTGATGTATCTGTCTAAGGATCACCTTCCACTGGGACTGCATTCTCTCCCTGATACACTTTGGGCTACAGGTCCTAATGATGTTGGTCTCTTGCAGATTCCACCTTACGTTGTTACCCTTAAGTCGAATGCTAAATTACCTCGCATTCCTCAGTACAAAATTTCCAGTGATGGCGAAAGAGCTCTTTTAGCGATTATCTATGATTTGGTTGAGAAAGGTGTGGTTGAAGAAACAAGAGGTAATGTGTGTAATAGTCCTGTTCTGCCTGTCCTTAAGCGTACTGACTCTTCTCAGCCACCTCTGTATTGGTTTGTTGTCGACCTTCGAGAGGTCAATAAGATTGTTGTGTCACAGTTTCCTGTTGTTCCAGACATTACTGCTTTATTGATTATGATCCCTGCCTCAGCTGCTTGGTTTTCTGTTATTGATCTGAAGAACGCTTTCTTCAGTATTCCGATTGCTGAGGAAAGTAGGGATATTTTCAGCTTCTCTTTAGGAGGCCGCAGTTTCCTGTTTAAACGCGCTCCTCAAGGTTATTGTGAGAGTCCCTCCATTTATAGTCAGGCTTTGAAAACTCAGCTTGATACTTTTGCATTGCCTTCTGGTGCTACACTTATCCAGTATGTTGATGATCTGTTGGTTGCTGCTGATGATGAAGAGATTTGTAAAGAGGTTACTCTTTCTTTGTTGCGACACCTGTCTGACCTTCATCATAAAGTGTCACCTTCGAAGTTGTAGTATTGCCGACAAGAAGTGACCTACTTAAGTCAGACCCTCCAGGATATCGCGATTTCGCGATTTCGCGATTTGCCGCGAAACCGGCACTTTAGTAAAAATGCCGCGATTTTTACAAAAGTGCCCGCGAAATCGGCACTTTTCGTAGAAATCGCGGCATTTTTACCAAAGCCGCTATATCCTGGGGGGGTCTGACTTACTTTGTTTATTGGGGCGGGCGGGAAGGACACAGAAGCACGAAAGATTAACATTCCGGGCTTGCTTAATGGGGCATTAGCAGCTCACTCAGCTCACAATCGATATAAGCGCACAGACCGACCCGGGGCCTGCAGGTGGCCAAAGGCTGGGGGCATCTATCTTCCAGAGGGCGGGGGGGGGAGGAGTAGAGACAAGGTGGGGGTGTCTGCTGGAGAGGAGCGGCGTGCCTTGCAGTGTGTGTGTGTCTGCCCTGTGTACAGACTGCGCTGCCTATGATGTGGGGTGAGCGTGAACACCGCTGCAGGGCGGGCCGGGGGGCTCGAAGTGGACACCCGACCCCCCCACCCTGAAGACAAGCCTCAGTGTAATCCCGACATTCCTCTCGGTAATGAGCTCTGGAGCCGGGGGGGTCTCGGGAAGGAAATGAAACAAACACGAGGATTGTGATGGGATTGGATTCCCAGCAGGAAGCAGGGGCTCGCACCTCCACTGCCCCTCTCATTCTCTTAGATACCAGCCAGGCAATTTTTGTTCCAGGTCAGTAAAAGCAAATGGGCTAAAATAGTACAGAACCCAAGGAAAGTGCCCCACAAAGATAAACATCTTAAAAAACAAGAAAAGTAAAATACCTAGGAAAATGTACTTTAAAATATCTAGGCAGCATGTGGGATGAACTGTTGAATGTTGATTTAGGAGTCAGTTTACCGTCTGCCTAGTGGTGGCATCCATGGAGATGTGTACAGCAACTATCTAGGACTGTCACATCGTCGTTATCGCGACGGTCCCATCCCATCTCTTCTGTTGTGCCCACTACCATATCTCAGAGTTTCTAGTGCCACCCACTTTAGTTGTGCCCATCAATAAAATTACGTTTTTATGACTGATGGCCGATGATTTATCCATGATATATCTCTTAACCGGTGCAGCGAAGGAGGCAGTACAGGTCTACGGCAGGCTCTGACCAAGAACTCTGGTCAACCCATGCCACTTCTCTAACCTTGAAGTAGCACTCTTGACAAACTAGCGTGTTTTCTTGAGATGGGAATCCCCCACTCACACATAGATAAACACTTTAGGGCGTGTATACACATAGTCTGGATATACACCCACTAGTTTTAACTGCACACACCCTTTTTTACCCGTCCTGAAGAAAGCCAGCATAGTCATAAGGCACTGGCTGAAACATGTTGACACACCCTAGGATGTGGGAGGTCGTAACTCGCCTCTAACATCCAATAGCCTTATTTTTAACCGCTGACGGTGACCCAGCCAATAAAGTGTATTTGCCCTTGGGCACTGGGATCCCCGCCAAGCCGTTTTAAACTCACGATCCATAACAGTCTTCACCGCACACACAGCGACATACCTGCTCCGCTGTCTTCAGGCGTCGAAGCACACCCGGGACACGCTAGGTGTCACTGGGTGGGCCCGATGATGAAGCATGCCACCAACTAGGTTGGTGGGTGAGGGCTTTATGAGCACACCTACCAGGTGCCACAAACCGTTGACAAAACATACTTGAGTCCTTGATAAATTAAAATAATTTAATTTCTTTTGATTATTTAGCTAGTCCATTTTTGATTTACATACATATAATCCGGGGGATAAGGACTAGCTTTCTGGTCCTCTCTCTCCATCTTGATACACGCACGCGCATATCTCTTATGAACACAGACTTACAGGCCATCTTAGGAATACTATCAACAAATCACGTTGCAACGTCAGCAACTACAGAGTAGCACATCGGAATAAGTGCTACTTTCAAATTGCACATTATCTAGCATCGAAAAGTGTGTCACTTTCACTTAAAAGCCTGAGTAATCACCGATGTGAGTAGCAATGGAAGACAGCCTATAGCAGCCTGTGCCTACTTTTGCCCTATCCAGTAGCAGTGGAGCGCAAAGGTAAAGAGGGGGAGCAAGAATGAAAACTGAGGGTATGGGGCAGGTGAGACGAGAAAGAAGGGGTGAAAGAGAGGGGGAGTGAGCAAAGAAGTCACAGGTGGGAAAGAAGTAAAGGGTAGTAGGGGGTGAGAGAAACTGGGCGAATCAAAGTGAAAGGTGGAGAAAAGTAGAGAGGAGTGAGCAGGAGAGAAAGAGGGAGGGTGAATGCGCGAGAAATAGGGCGAGAGAGGAAGGGGAAGAAAGACAGTGTCTGGAAGAACGAAAGTATGAGAGTTAGAGAGAGAAGAGAGGGCTAGGAAGGGAGAGAGGGCGACAAGAGAGAACTAGAGAGGCAGGGTGCTAGAGAGATACGAAGATGGAAAGAGAGAGGGACGGGGGGAGAAGAGACTGGGCTGATGAGAGAGATATCGATAAGGAGAGAAAGATGTGTGTGTATGCGTGAGAGAGAGGATGAGTGAATGAGGCACAGAAAGGAGGGGGCATGAGAAACAGAAAGCTGAATGGGACAGTGGAAAGAGTGAATTAGGAAGGAAGATAGAGGAGCTAAAAGCGGCAAAACACAACTAAGAGAGGGAGAATTGGGAGGCAGAAAGAGTGTTAGGAAGGGCGGGTGACGGGTGGGGTCACTGGAGGCCGCTTTATGAAGGTCCAGGGCCAAATGAAATGCCGCAAAATTGCCGCTAAATTTCCATATTTGTGCCGCTAAATTTCCATTTTTGTGCCACTAAATTTGCTAATCAATGCCGCTATATCCTGGGGGGTCTGTTAAGTCATCTCTTGTTGACGGAGGGAAGACGATTGACCCCAGAGCGTATTCAAGCGATTGCCCAAATGACTGTGCCATGCACACAGAGAGAGGTGTGTGCCTTCTTAGGTATCACCTCCTATTGTAGACAGTGCATTCCGAATTTTTCTTTGCTAGCGAAACCTTTGTTGGCACTTACTCTTAAGGACACACCACACCTTCTTCCTTGGTCTGACGAATGTCAGAAGAGTTTTTCTGAATTGCGTGATGCATTGTGTTCTGCTCCGGTGTTAGGTACCCCCGACTATAGTAAACCTTTTACACTTTATGCACACGAGAGAGAAGGTTGTGCGTTGTCAGTGTTGACGCAACAATTTGGAGACAAGCAGCGCCCATGTTTGTATTTTTCAGCCACTTTAGATCCGGTAGCTAGGGCGTTGCCTAGTTGTCTAAGAGCAGAAAAATAACAAGGACCCCCTGTTGATACAACTGAATATGTTATACAGGGAAAATAAACAATGTGAAAAATAACCATCAAGTATGATATCACCAGGGAGGTAACGACAACACAAGGCGCAACATACAAATTAAAAGTACAAAATTGTGCTTTATTATTAAGTATATGTACTCAGGATAAAACCATTGGGGTTCAAATATATAATCAATTTATACACTTGATCTATTCTAATTAAAAAACAACACTAATTGACAAACAAAATAAAAATATCAATGACACAATTAATAAATTCATAAGACAGTGGCAAACAATAACAATCTTCGACGCGCGTTTCGGCGTTTGAACAAGAACGCCTTCTTCAGGAGCCACAATTAAAATCTGAAAAACATATATAAGGAGGATTAAAATCACCATTGGGGGAGAAGCATTTGCCTCTCTACATAGTTTTAATACATAAACATATTACCATTGGGAGAGAAGTACTAGCCTCTCTACATACTTTTCATACATAAACATATAACAATATTGTGAACCGCCTTGCATATCAGTGAAGTTCCCTGCTTAGTAGCCAAACTGTAGCGCTACATAAGTTACAACAATTATATTATAATATTTGAGCAGTAGTGTAGTTGCATCCTACCCAGGTCCTACAAGATACTCAGACCTGGACTCATTACTGTTACCTTCTCAACATTTACCAAAATTCCGGAGAATCTTATTTCAGACCGAGTTATATCGTGACACTATTTTTTTATAAATATAAAAAAAAAAAAACAGCAAACTGGTAATTATAGAAAGGACAGTCTAATTTATCATTCCTTTTGGTATCTATTCCTTGAGATTATACTGACTCAAAGTACCGCTGCATATTGTTGATGCCTCCCATTATTTGGTTCATATGAACTGGTAGCTATATTTTAGATTAATCGGGAATATTTTCTTGTATTACACTTGATTCTAGCTACATTGTCCTTACCAGGAGATCGCGAGTTTTGACTTGTTTCCAAGTGATGGCTGGAACATAGGGGGACACTCTGTTTCTAAACGGGAGGGCAGTTGATGGACCCCAGTCCGTATCGATATATCCTACCAATCCAGCTAAAGTACTAAACAACAACAAAGTGGATAAATATTTTCTGTCTCTCGTATTAAATAGGATTTATTTTTACACATGTTATACAGGTCTTACCTAGTATTAGTTAGCAAAATGTATTGCGGTCGCCCTGAATGGAGGCATCCAATCTTTAAAAGTGCTGAGAATCACAAAAGATAAAAGAGGAAAACCGAACTCATTACCTCACCACAGATGGACATAAAGCAACAACTACTGTGTCATTGTATGATGGGTACAGAATCTTACCTACAGAGTGTAACCCAAGGGGGTTGCTATTTTCAAAGCAGACGGCTCTTCATCGGTATAGCGCTCGTTACTTTGGGTAATTTCTTTTTTTAAAATAATAAAAACTGTGGGTATAAGATAGCAGCAAACCCACCGTCAGTATTCTCATTATAAATTTAAGATTCCACAACAGTGTCAACAAATTGCACGACACCATTTTCAAAACTGATAACTGCCCGACACCATTTTCAAAACTGATAACTGCCCGTGAATACACCCTTCATGTCCCCCAGCTGCAGGGACGCTATCAGTGGGCGTGGAGTCTGCGGGAATCAATACTACCGCAGCAACCTAGGGCTTCTCTATTTTAAGGTTGGAGAGCGCTCTTTACTCTACTATTCGCATCAACCGACCGAAAAAATAAAATCACGGGTATGGGGCATCTGCTGGGAAAGCGATAAATGAGATTCACCGGATCGGTATACAAGCTGACTGCCTTAAACACACACTTAATTTTGATAAAGAAAAGGCGCCAGGACTTACCAGCAGATGGTAAGAGGGGTTGATGGTATTAAAAGTCACAAGAGACCACAGTCGGTTGATCTGTTCCCTTGACGATATCTTTTGGACAAGAGGGAAAAATACAGAACTCAAATTACGGCAAAAAACACTGAAGTGTCTTTTCTTCCTAAGAAATACAATAAATCAGCCGTTCGCTTACCGAGAATAAGTAGGAATATAACGTTCACATCAACCCGCGGGCGTTCCCAACGATGGATTCCTGGCGTCCCGCGGCCGTTGGAAAAGATAATCGGTTCGCGGACACACCTACCTATGCTTAAATAGGCATGATGTAATTGTCCCTCGATGTGGTTGGTTGGCCGAAAAAGCACTCCTACATCACGAGTGCTCTCGGTTGCAGGAGTATAGAAGGTGGACTATGCGAGCCATATATCCGGGTCACTTAGCTAGATGTAGAAAAAGGACTAAATAGTACACGTGCCCTGGAAACGGTATGATGTGTGCTATGAGTACTCTCGGTTAAGGGAACATGGAAGTAGGACTCCGTGAATCCTATAGCCAAATCGCTCAACTGGATACAAAGAAGGGACTACATAGCGTGGATGCACTGCAACTCGCATAATATGCGCTACTATGTTGCAATCTATGTATACAAAACCACGTTTTAAAGGATATAGATTATTGGGCATAACACAAACTAATAGTTAACAATAACCTTACCATTATTGTCAGGAGATCGCCGATATCACAACAAACATGGGAAACTATCGTTACAGTGAAACATATTTCAATATGGTCCATCTAATAATCAAAATTTATGGGATGCTCAAAAAATGTGCATCTCAAGTGGAATGCAAAAGAAGACTATATACAATTAAGAAAAAAATAAAAATAAAAAATAGAGGTTTCAGTTATAACGGACTCCAACGGATGGAAGTAAATTTTGCAACTATTTTGCCAATGATGTCATACCTGCCCCTAGGGGCAGATGGCATTCTCCCACGGGATTTCATTATTTAATCCTTTTTTGTGTGTGTCCAAAACGAAAATCCAAAAAACTTCACGTTTATAGCGCACCCTCCTTTACTGTCTGGAGTTTTAATTTTTTCTAGGATGCGCCAATGTACGTCCTCTGGTTTATGATTTTAAATCATTGTCTATGAAGCGTTCTTCGAATCTGGACATGTATATATTTGCTATCGATGGGGCAACCGACGCACCCATACTGACACCTCTCAATTGGCGGAAAACATTTTCACCAAATTCAAAAAAATTGTCTGTCAGGACAATGAATAAACAGTAAAAGGCCTACGATCTGTGGAATTGCAAAACCACGAATGTGGTCTATTTCATCTGCTGCCCATGTGGTATGGGATATGTAGGTGAGACGTGTAGATCCATCCAAACACGTCTCACTGAACATAGATCAGCAATCAAAACGCAGAAACTGAACGCACCACTAGTGAAACATTTTCTGGATTTAAATCATAAACCAGAGGACGTACATTGGCGCATCCTAGAAAAAATTAAAACTCCAGACAGTAAAGGAGGGTGCGCTATTAGGAAAAAACGTGAAGTTTTTTGGATTTTCGTTTTGGACACACACAAAAAAGGATTAAATAATGAAATCCCGTGGGAGAATGCCATCTGCCCCTAGGGGCAGGTATGACATCATTGGCAAAATAGTTGCAAAATTTACTTCCATCCGTTGGAGTCCGTTATAACTGAAACCTCTATTTTTTATTTTTATTTTTTTCTTAATTGTATATAGTCTTCTTTTGCATTCCACTTGAGATGCACATTTTTTGAGCATCCCATAAATTTTGATTATTAGATGGACCATATTGAAATATGTTTCACTGTAACGATAGTTTCCCATGTTTGTTGTGATATCGGCGATCTCCTGACAATAATGGTAAGGTTATTGTTAACTATTAGTTTGTGTTATGCCCAATAATCTATATCCTTTAAAACGTGGTTTTGTATACATAGATTGCAACATAGTAGCGCATATTATGCGAGTTGCAGTGCATCCACGCTATGTAGTCCCTTCTTTGTATCCAGTTGAGCGATTTGGCTATAGGATTCACGGAGTCCTACTTCCATGTTCCCTTAACCGAGAGTACTCATAGCACACATCATACCGTTTCCAGGGCACGTGTACTATTTAGTCCTTTTTCTACATCTAGCTAAGTGACCCGGATATATGGCTCGCATAGTCCACCTTCTATACTCCTGCAACCGAGAGCACTCGTGATGTAGGAGTGCTTTTTCGGCCAACCAACCACATCGAGGGACAATTACATCATGCCTATTTAAGCATAGGTAGGTGTGTCCGCGAACCGATTATCTTTTCCAACGGCCGCGGGACGCCAGGAATCCATCGTTGGGAACGCCCGCGGGTTGATGTGAACGTTATATTCCTACTTATTCTCGGTAAGCGAACGGCTGATTTATTGTATTTCTTAGGAAGAAAAGACACTTCAGTGTTTTTTGCCGTAATTTGAGTTCTGTATTTTTCCCTCTTGTCCAAAAGATATCGTCAAGGGAACAGATCAACCGACTGTGGTCTCTTGTGACTTTTAATACCATCAACCCCTCTTACCATCTGCTGGTAAGTCCTGGCGCCTTTTCTTTATCAAAATTAAGTGTGTGTTTAAGGCAGTCAGCTTGTATACCGATCCGGTGAATCTCATTTATCGCTTTCCCAGCAGATGCCCCATACCCGTGATTTTATTTTTTCGGTCGGTTGATGCGAATAGTAGAGTAAAGAGCGCTCTCCAACCTTAAAATAGAGAAGCCCTAGGTTGCTGCGGTAGTATTGATTCCCGCAGACTCCACGCCCACTGATAGCGTCCCTGCAGCTGGGGGACATGAAGGGTGTATTCACGGGCAGTTATCAGTTTTGAAAATGGTGTCGGGCAGTTATCAGTTTTGAAAATGGTGTCGTGCAATTTGTTGACACTGTTGTGGAATCTTAAATTTATAATGAGAATACTGACGGTGGGTTTGCTGCTATCTTATACCCACAGTTTTTATTATTTTAAAAAAAGAAATTACCCAAAGTAACGAGCGCTATACCGATGAAGAGCCGTCTGCTTTGAAAATAGCAACCCCCTTGGGTTACACTCTGTAGGTAAGATTCTGTACCCATCATACAATGACACAGTAGTTGTTGCTTTATGTCCATCTGTGGTGAGGTAATGAGTTCGGTTTTCCTCTTTTATCTTTTGTGATTCTCAGCACTTTTAAAGATTGGATGCCTCCATTCAGGGCGACCGCAATACATTTTGCTAACTAATACTAGGTAAGACCTGTATAACATGTGTAAAAATAAATCCTATTTAATACGAGAGACAGAAAATATTTATCCACTTTGTTGTTGTTTAGTACTTTAGCTGGATTGGTAGGATATATCGATACGGACTGGGGTCCATCAACTGCCCTCCCGTTTAGAAACAGAGTGTCCCCCTATGTTCCAGCCATCACTTGGAAACAAGTCAAAACTCGCGATCTCCTGGTAAGGACAATGTAGCTAGAATCAAGTGTAATACAAGAAAATATTCCCGATTAATCTAAAATATAGCTACCAGTTCATATGAACCAAATAATGGGAGGCATCAACAATATGCAGCGGTACTTTGAGTCAGTATAATCTCAAGGAATAGATACCAAAAGGAATGATAAATTAGACTGTCCTTTCTATAATTACCAGTTTGCTGTTTTTTTTTTTTTATATTTATAAAAAAATAGTGTCACGATATAACTCGGTCTGAAATAAGATTCTCCGGAATTTTGGTAAATGTTGAGAAGGTAACAGTAATGAGTCCAGGTCTGAGTATCTTGTAGGACCTGGGTAGGATGCAACTACACTACTGCTCAAATATTATAATATAATTGTTGTAACTTATGTAGCGCTACAGTTTGGCTACTAAGCAGGGAACTTCACTGATATGCAAGGCGGTTCACAATATTGTTATATGTTTATGTATGAAAAGTATGTAGAGAGGCTAGTACTTCTCTCCCAATGGTAATATGTTTATGTATTAAAACTATGTAGAGAGGCAAATGCTTCTCCCCCAATGGTGATTTTAATCCTCCTTATATATGTTTTTCAGATTTTAATTGTGGCTCCTGAAGAAGGCGTTCTTGTTCAAACGCCGAAACGCGCGTCGAAGATTGTTATTGTTTGCCACTGTCTTATGAATTTATTAATTGTGTCATTGATATTTTTATTTTGTTTGTCAATTAGTGTTGTTTTTTAATTAGAATAGATCAAGTGTATAAATTGATTATATATTTGAACCCCAATGGTTTTATCCTGAGTACATATACTTAATAATAAAGCACAATTTTGTACTTTTAATTTGTATGTTGCGCCTTGTGTTGTCGTTACCTCCCTGGTGATATCATACTTGATGGTTATTTTTCACATTGTAGTTGTCTAAGAGCTACAGCAGCAGCGGCTGTTTCTATTCGACAGTCTGCTGATTTGGTATTGGATAATACATTGATTGTGATGGTTCCACATGCAGTGGATACCCTATTGAACAGAACAAAGACTCAACATCTTACCAGTGCACGTTTGTCAGGTTATGAGTTGACGCTTTTGGCTAGCCATGTGCACATCAAGCGGTGTAACACATTGAATCCAGCTACATTGTTGCCAATTTTTGTAGAGACAGATGTTCAGTAACAGCATGACTGTTTTCTCCGGACAGAGGAAGAAACGAAGGGTAGTGTTGATCTGAAAGATACTCCTCTTTCGAATCCTGATGGTACCCTATGGGTAGATGGTTCGTGCTTTAAGCTTCCGAATGGAGAGACGACTGCAGCATATGCTGTCACAACTATGCACACGATTGTTGAAACAGCACGTATTGCACAGAATTCAGCACAGGCAGCGGAGTTGATAGCATTGACTAGAGCGTGTGTGTTGTCAAAAGGAAAGAGAGTGAATGTTTTTACTGATAGCCAATATGCATTTGGCGAGGCTCATAGTTTTGGTCGTTTGTGGAAAGAGAGAGGATTTCTTACTTCCCATGGTACGAAAATTCAGCATGGACAATAAGTGAGTGAACCTCTTGAATCACTTGTTTGCCGACCCAAATTGCGATAGTAAAGTGTAGTGCGCATAAGAAGGTTACGGATGATGTGGGTCGAGGGAATGGGTTTCCAGATGAAGTAGCGAGAGAAACAGCGAAAGATGTGACGAGTCGGATATATGTTGCAGGTCCTGCCAGATGGGTTGTGGAAGGAGGAATGTGTGAAGATACAACAGAAAGTGTGAAGATGATTCAGGCAGAAGCTACTGAGAAAGAATTGAGTATGTGGAGAGAGAGTACGGGAATGTTGGATCCGACAGGCTGTTGGGTTGAGTTGTCAGAGCACCGGCGATTGTTGTTGCCGGATGCATATGTGCTCCCGGCGGTTACCATGGCTCATGGGCTGGCTCACATTAGTTCAAAAGGGATATGTAAGTGTTGGCTCCGGTATGGCAGAATGGTGGAATTCCTAAGTGTGCTGAGAATTTGGTTAAACACTGCATGATTTGCTTGATGCATAATCCTGGAAAGGGAACCCCAACTCCAGCGGGTCATTTTGCTCCTCCAACGTATCCGTTCGAGGTGCTGCAGATAGACTACATTCATATGGAAAGATGCAATAACTTGAAGTATGTCCTCGTGGTTGTTTGTGCCTTTTCCAGATGGATAGAGGCCTACCCCCTAAAGGATAATACTGCCTTGTCTACAGCCAAGGTTTTGCTCAAAGAATTTTTTTCCAGATATGGCTTGCCGAGGATGGTATGGAGTGATAATGGAAGTGAATTTGTGGGTCAGATTATGAAGAAAGTATGTGCGGGTCTGGGTATTAAACAGAAATTTCACGCTGCAAATCACCCCCAGTCAGCAGGCCTGGTCGAGTGCTACTCTGAAGCTGAAGTTGGCCAAGGTGCAAGCGAGCTCTGGTCTTACATGGCCCGATGCCTTACCATTGGCACTTTTGTCCACGAGAACGACGGTACATTCTCGCGTGGGACTTAGCCCATACGAGATTGTTTTTGGACGCCCGGCGAATGTCTGGGGTGTGCCGAGGCCTAAGAAGTACAGTGATATCGAGTACCCTATGTTGGTTAACTACTTACATGATTTGACTGCTAAATTGCGTGTTCTTCACCAACAGGTCTATGACACTTTGCCTTCAGTTTCTGTAGACGCAGGCCACACGATTCAACCTGGCGACTGGATTCTAACCAGGAATTTCCAGAGGTCAAAGAACTTGGACCGGTCCATACCAAGTCCTGTTATCAACTTGGACTGCTATTAAGGTGTTCGGCAAGAAAAAATGGGTACATGGTACCCATTGCAAGAAGATACCTTTGCCCTTACCGTACGATAAGTGGGTCCGGGAAGGTGTTGCCGATTCCGAGAGTGAAAGGGTTCCAAGATTTGTTCCTTTTAGCGATGCACATCTGGATTGGACTCAGTCAGAACATGCGGATAATGAAGTCTTGCAAGAAGCTGTGCCACCGTGTTTGAGATTTGATACTACGCATCCAGACACACTCTTTCAGGATCAAACTGTGCCTGGTAAAGAACGATACAACTTAAGGTCTAAAAAGGACAAATAAAATTTGATTTTTTTGTGAATTACACTCTTTCAGACAAGAGACTATTTTTCTTTTTGTTTTTTGAGCCACCATCCGGGTTCAGCTGCAGGATCGCGGTATAAGACTTAAGGGGTGGCCCGCGTATTGACGAAAGGTCTGCTGTTCTAAGGATGTCTAGGACGCCTGGACGCACACTTGAGTGAAGAAGGAAAATTGCCGCGAGCAGCACGCTAGAGGATGGAGTCTGTTGTAACTGAAAGAGATTTTGAGAGAATAGATCTTAAGACAAGATTTTGTACATTGATATGTAGCAAATGTTTTATAATATTGTGCTTTTTGATGTTTTTAAGTATCACATTAGCTTGTGTGGGTTGGATTGTCTATGTTACACAACAGACCTCTGTACCCACCTCCCAACCTATGCTTTCTTTCACTACTGTTTCTTTGTATCAGTTTTATACGTTGCCTGAACATGAACAAACAAGGAGATCAGAATTTGTCAACAACTCGTTCATACAGTTGTTGCATCAGCATCAGTTAGTAGTAAATACCACTAATTGTTGGGTTTGTGGTCTTATGCCTCATACGACAGATAAAGGTATGCCATATTTGGTTTTGCCTTTTTCTGTTAATGGGTCTGTGTGGGCTTTTCAGACCATGTTTATCTATGCAAATGAGGTACGCCCCTTACGTTCCCTTAAAGATAACTCCAGCAATAGTGCCTTGATAAGGGGAATAGTAGCTATGATCCGAGATATTGATGCATATAATGCTATCCCTAAGGATGAGGTGCAGGCTTATGTTGGTTGGAACGTGAATGGATATAGTACCAGCTTGACAGAGAAAGAGAGATGAAAAAGGTCTCCCCCTATTTGGATTGTACCCCACCGAGGCCATTTTTGTTTGTAAGGTACTGGTCGGAATCCGAAAGCTCAGCTAGGTAAGAGTGTGTGTGCTCAAACCTATGTCTATTCATCCCGGACTTCTCCACCGTTTGTGCCAGCTAAAGGCACATATTTTGTTTGTCATGACAGAGCCTACACATGGTTGTCACCTGATTTTTCAGGAACATGTTATGTGGCGTTTTTGCTTCCCCCTACATACACTACTGCTTCAGTCTATCATAGAACGAGATATGGTAGAGGTGTCTTCAATAAGGAAGATACTGCAGCATACGAAGTAGGAGATTTCTTCAAGGGCTTCCTGCCCTTTTGGGGTCCTATGATCAATAGTAGGCATATTCGACGGCTTGTCCGCGTTGTTGAAGCTACTATTAATGAGACAGCAGGTGCTCTTAGTAATGTTACAGCTGAGCTGACTGGTCATTGACGGGATGGTTTTGGGGACTGCTGTCTAAGTGGGGATGGAAGATTCTGACATTCCTTGGTATGTTTTTAGCCATCCTTTTCTCTTGTTGTCTTTGCATCCGTGTGTTCCCGCCATTTGTAGTCTTTGTGCTACTATGTGTGTTCGGAGTTCTGTCCCGAGAGAAGTAGAGAATAATAAAATGATGCTACAGCAACACTTTGATGACCTAATGAATAATTATATAGACCTAGATTCAGATTAACATGAGTCTTAGGTTATTGCCTACGTGATGGCAAAAGGAGGGTTTGAGGTTCTGTAATTCTCGAGTCTGACTCCATTTTGTTCTGTGCCACCATTTTGTGTTGCCCTCACGTAGGCCTGTAAAGGTAGCCTGGCGAACAAAGTGATCTGGCCTTCTTAGTTCATGTATACATTAACTAGGTTTCTTTTTGACTCTAAAATGAACTGTAAGAAACTGACCGCTTCACCTGAAACTGACCTCGCAAAGCCAATTTCCCTGATCGATCTTTGTCTGAGATTGCCAATCAATGTTCAGGACATCGTTAACTTTTTAGTTTGCTTGCACATGCCTTATCTTGTTCAGCATCTGTTACTGTTTTTTTTTATGTTTCTTAATTACATGGGTTATGCTTTCAATTATAGGTTTATCCGGCTTGTGGAGATTGAATTTGGGACATTCCTAATAATTAACTTTTGGGTTGGGATACTGTAAGTTCAGTTTTTGCTATGTGATACTTTGTTGGAAAATGTATCTTATTGGCTAGAATTTTATGCAGAGGTTGTACATTTATAATGTGAATATTGGGTATAAAAGGAGACGTCTCGCCTTAGTAAAATGAGCAGTCTCCTGAGAATTTACACCGTGATGTATTTCTAGGATTACTGTTACTAGCTGCAGCTAATAAACTTGGTCTCTGACGCCATCCAGAAGTATTTCGTGTCTTTGAATACCAAGACAGGTGAACTCGAAGATCTTAGGCGTGCCCCTGACGCCGCTGGGTTAAACCCCGGTTCTTCACCCTCCACGGTGCTCCATGTTCCTCTCTTCCTTTCACCATGTGCTTCTCATTCACTCCCTCCCACATTGAATTCCTACCCATGTGCCTTGTCCCCACCAGCTCTTTGTTGCTTTCTTTGCCTTTTTGATCTTCCACACCCGAGCCCTCTGTACCTTCCCTACACTTGTGTTCTCTATATTGCTTCCAACCCTTGTCCCCCATATTGCTTCCACCACCCTGTAGCTACTCCCACCCGCTTTAAGACCCACCACACTTCTGTGTCCTTGTGTTGGTCCTGCCCCTCGTACTACATGTTGCTTTTGCCCCATCACTGCTCTGCTTCCATTTCCTCCTCACTTCCAAAACACATCAGCCCGTACTCTTCTCGGCTTGCCATTGAGAACACATTTATCCTCACGGTTAAGGGCATTACACTGGCTACCTATTAGGAAGAGGATGCTTTTCAAGACCCTGCTGCGGGTACCTAAGGCCCTCCATCAGGCTGGCGCTGGGTACCTTTGAGCAAGGATTTGTTTTTATGTTCCATCTAGGTGGCTGCGTTCAGCCAACCTTTTTCTGGCCAAAATCCAAAGGATCCCTCGGTCCAGAACAGGTAGCAGGTCCTTCTCATTCTTAGGACCTTCAGCATGAAACAAAATCCCTCTGGAGTTACAGAACATTTCAGCCACTTCCCAGTTTCAGAAGAAACTGAAAACATGGCTTTTTAATCAGGATTAATGGTTAGGTCTCTCAGCCAGTCAACACTTGATGTGCAGAGCACCAGGACACTCCCTGGAGTAACAGCCAGCTATATAAATGCCCTTTACATTACATTACTTGCTTTAAAAAAAAAAGAACGGTTTCACATGTTTTTTATTTTTTGTTACTGATCCAATTCGGATTGCTAACTAACTAACTAAAAAGAAAAAAAATGGCGCCGTTATTTTGTAGGAGCACACTTGTGGTCCACACACCTACAAAATGATGCAGCCTGCTGTGCTACATTCCTTTTCAGGGATGCTGTGCTGCATGACTAAAACAATTAGCAAAGTCAAAAGGTCCCGAAAGCAAGACCAATTGGCTTTCTCAATGTGTGTTTCTTTAAGATCCATGCAGTGCATGGATTCTTCCATATTCTTTTCTCCATGTAGTCCTTCTAGGTTGTATGACTTTAAAATGCATGCATTTACCAGGCATTAAAAGTATAATTAAGTTAAGCAAAACTCTCAACAGTAGAACAGAACCGGGAGCTGTTAGAACGGGTGAAACTCTGGGTATGTTATATCGATGAATTCTTTATAATTTAGGAAGGGAGTAGAAAGGAATTGGAGAATTTCATCAGATCATTGAATGACAATACTTTGAATTCCAAATTTATATATGAAATTAGTCCGTATAAGATCAACTTCCTAGATATCGAAATACAAATTATAGACCACAAGATATGCTCAAAGAACCACAGAAAATCCACCAGCTGTAATATCATACTACATGTGAATTGTGGACCCCCAAAAGCTATGAAGTGGAGCATACCCTATGGCACATTTCTGCCAGCCAGACGAAAATGCTCTGAAGAAAAAGATTTTGAATATCAAGTACTGGAGCATTTGATAGGTTCAAACAATGAATATATTTAACAGTTGTTTTGACTGATGCATTAAGGAAAGCACGGAAAAAAAATAGGGACAACCTTCTCATTACTAAGAAGAAGAAAGATACATCTGAGAAAAATGGGGCTATTGTAAAATATATATTGGATTAAATTATGTGACAGTACGTGATAAAAAAATAGGTACGAAAAAATTGAAGAATCTTAAAAACAGGTGAATATCCTAAAGGAGTCATGCCAGAACAACCACAAATGGAATATCGAAAAGTTGCATCCTTAGGTGACTTAATAGCACAAAGTTTAATGTCAAATATGAAACCGAATGCATGTAATTGGCTCAAAGATATACATAATGGATATTGGAAATGTTCTAAATGTAAGGCATGTGAATAGAGGATGTAGCCTTAGAGCAGTGGACCTCGAAGCTAGGGAACCGGATTCGAGTCTCGGCAACGACGCTCAACATCCTGTGATTCTGGGCGAGTCACTATTAGGAAGGGATGCCCTTGGCACGCCCCTTCCTAATAGCGAGTTGCAAACCCTATTCTGCGAGTCGGTAATAGGTTACCGACTCGTGAAATAGGGTTTGTACATGGGGCAGACCAATTTTGTGGTCGCAAACGGGCTGATTTCCCATTTACGACCCCAAGAAATGGTCATACATCTGGCCCTTAGACACTGCAAATGATTTCACATTTAATTTGAACCCTAATTAACCACACTCAAGACATTGTTATCTCTGTTAAATCCACCACTCTTTGGAATGCTTGCCTTGTAGCTCCCTGTTCCATCTCCAATCATGTGTTCTTTCCTAAATCTTTTAAAACCCAGCCTAAATCTTTTGGTCACAAGCTCCATTGGAAGGACAACAACGTGCTCTACAAACTGCAAACTCATTCTTAGCATATCGAAGTGTGTGTTTTCTAATCACTTTACCGGAGGGAGCATAATTTGCATTTATGGCCATTCTGCTTTATCCATTCTTGGCTGAACATGGTTATTACCTGAAAGATGTGGATATGGAACGTGGACAACATTCTATGCTTGAAGTTGGGTACAACGTTCCCTTTCATACTGTAGATTACTTTATCAATAGTAGGCCCAAAGAAACATTCCTGATGGGCAATTGGGACACATTGAAAGCTTCATCACAATTCTGACCATGCCCATCTTTTTTCAGCTAAACAAAATTACAGATTTGAGGATTGTTACTCAGAAAAGGAAATTACTTACATGGAAAACCAGATATTTCACCATGGTTTTAGGTAAGGTTATATCTCAGTTAGAAGACTCATTTGATAAAATACAGAGTCTTGCAGATAATATGACTTAGCCTTAGGCCTTTCTTTTGCATGTGATTAAGGATTTCAGATTTTTTGTAATTTACAACCTGTGTAAGAGGCCTCTCGTGCTAAAGTGTTCCGAGGTCTGGCATTATGTCGTGCAGTTTCATTCATAACAGGCTGTAGTGTATCTTTCGTGGTCTCAGTGAACACCTAAAGGCCTTAGTTGACTTATAGACCTTGCTACATATTGCTCATAACCATGAATCCACATTCATATGCTTAATTTCTGTTCCAAACTGAATATTACTGATCCAACTCATATTAAACTTCTAATTGATATAAACACCTTGCAGTACCATTACTCTTCTAATGTCTTGGTGGTGCTTAACACCCTTGAAAAAGTAATCCTGTGAAACATGTCAGATGTTCTTGACATCCACCACAACTGTTGTGGTTACGTGCCACATCGTCGCTTGGTTAGGATTAGGATATTGTACTGCAGGTAATATATGCCAAAATATTCATATGTATTAAGACTATTTATTTGACCATATACAGAATAAATAAGACCTTCAATTTGAATATTTCTAGTATCTACTGATATTTCATACTTTTTTTTTGGTGCGCTCCAGACGATTTTCATTATAATTTCAGTGAGGTAGTTTTCACCACTCTGATTGAAACCTTTTGGTAGCAGGTGGTGCCCGACGAAGCACCCACTAACACTTATGCTTACATTTGTAATATGTTGTGTTCATGTGTATACATAGCAACAATTTGATGGTTATTTGAGGTTCATTATATCCACTTCTACCATTGTGAAGTGGATATTGAAATACCTTGATGTCCTTGTCAGCCAGAAGGGCTTCAAGTGGCTCCATGTTTAAGTTGAAGATCATGAGACAAAAAAATTGAGCAATGAGATATGGATATAGGTTTGACCAGAAGGGGCCCCCACAAGCCAGGATTGGCTTTTTTCATTAGGTATGATTTAAACGTGAAGTTCATCAATGGCCACCAGGCAGTCTCTGTGCTGCAAGGTGCCCTTTATCTAAATTGGTAGTCTGTGGGAGTTTGTTCTAGATATTTTTGTGTGGCTGGGTTACAATTGCCTTTTTAAATATTATCCCCAAAAAGCTAAGTTGGGAAGGTAGCTAGGTGACCTGGGCTGATAGTAGGTTTCTTCAGTACTGGCATTATTGATCCAGTCTTGAGTGAATTCAGGAGATGCATTTAGAGAGGCACTGGCTGTGTTGGGTGAATGGATCACAACTTTGCCTTTGATGTCTTTTATTATCAATGCTGGGGCAATGTTGCCTCAGTATGATGTGGTCTTCATATACCAGAGGAGAATGGCTAGGTCATCTGAGGAAAGTGTGTCAAAGAGGATTATTTGGGTGCATTTTAAATAGGGATTTAGTTGACAATGTGCTGAAGGTCGGAGTTGATGATGTGTTACCTGATTTTGTTGATCTAGATTCTGTTAAATTAATTTATGACAATGCATTTTCTTGTGGAGTGGGCTGAAAGAACAGCTGGCTTTGGGTTTATTTGGTGTCTGACTGTTTTGAAGTCTGCTTTATTTCTCTTGGTATCTTTTTTGACCAAGGTGGTGTAGTAGTTGTTTTTTACTTCAGATACACACTGTCTGTTTGAAGCAGAGTTTTGTAGATAGTGCAGCTCCTCTTGTTTAGATCTATGCAGTTTCTGAGTTATTTGGGTGTGTGTTTTGCTTGTTTTCTGAGTGTGGTTGTGATGAGAATGTTGATTAGGTTCGATAGAAAGGGTGAATGTGTGTTGCAAATAATGTGGATTGGTGGGCAAGTTTCTTTCATGCCATTTCTCAAAAGGCCTTGGCCTCCGGGTGGTTTCTAGAGAACTGGAAAGGTTCAATAATTAGGCCAATATATAAGAAGGATGACGTACGCAACCCAAGAATTATCACCTAATCAGCCGGCTGGATGTGGGGGAGAAAGTATTCTCCAAAGTATTTCTAGGCTTAATAAATATTTGGGTGGAACAATATCACTTAATCCTGGTTGAGCAAGATGGCTTTAAGGAAAGCCATTCAATAACCCAGCATGCCTTAGTTTATGTGCAATGGCAAAGACCTCAATTGAGCAGAGAGGCCGATAATTTTGTTGATTTTCGTGCCGCCATTGACCTGGTCGACCATAGACTGCTGTGGGCGGCTCTGCATCAACAAGGTGCTGCTCCCTCTTATTCAGGAGCTACACACCCAGAATTGGGCAAAGTGATCTTAGATATATGAGGAACCCTAAGGAAGAGAATACAGATAAAGAATGACCTACAACAGGGTTGTGCCCTAGCTCCTCTATTATTCTCTTTATTCTTATCCGATCTACCAAATCCATAACATAAAGCAAGTGGCCTACGCCGCAAAATAGGAGTGACCCATGTCCCATGCCTACTATATGCCAATGGTTCGGTGATCGTGGATATGGCGGAAGTGGGACTACAAAAGAATCTGGAGGGCATAGTTACAATATTTTGATTTAGGGCAGCACCTCAAGCCTTCTAGCTTTGTCAAAAGAAAAGGTAGGAATGCGCTGTATCGACAAGATACAGTTCATTCTTGTCCTTTCTGCCGTTCTGCCGGCGAAAAAACAGCAGCCGATCACCAACACATGTGTTGTTGGCATGATTGTTTTTCTGCAGGGAGGGACACCTTTCAGCACAAAATCAATCAAAGGAAGCGTTTTCCTCGTTCTATGTGTGCAGCACAAGTGGAAAGATGAAAAACTGAGGAGGAATGTAAATATTACTCCTAGTTACTCCTGCTTTGGGAAGACGTTCATTTTGGCGCTGCCGCAGATTTATACTATGTTGTAAATCTGGTACAGTGTTAAAAACTATAGGTGTTGCTTGGGAACACCCACAGCAACACCCATGGAAAGCCCCTTCCACACAGAGTAAGTTTTGGGCCCCAGGGGCCGTTTTTGTTGGAGTGGTCCAGCACTTTCCGTTCCCTGTAATTTGTAACTAAATTGCCCGAAACCGACCCCTAGCAAACAGCTCTGCCGCACTCCCCAGAGGAAGGGGGGGAAAGGGGGAGGGGATGGGCGGCGGCCGAACAGTTGCCAAGGCCGGTTTCGGTTCCCAGTCCGGCCCTGTATGTGATGCGACACATATTCTAATGGATTGCTTATGGCTCTTAGGTGAACGGAAAGTGTTTTTAAAACCTATTTTTATTACTTATGGAATCATTAATCGGAATCAAGCCCTTAGCCTGCTGGTAATTATGAGAGTCTTAAATGTTGTATGTTCACTTGGGAGATTTTTAAATGCAATAAAGGAGATTTTAAAAGGGCTGCTGGACAATTTGTAAGGACCTGGTGGGTGGTTTGAGACCCTCCAACAAACCGCTTTCTTTTTATATTATTGTATGCACATTATTGATACGCTCTTTTAGCTAGTTTTATCTTACCTATGATTTTAGGATGTATTTATGGTAATGTTTATAGACCACAGCCTAAATAAACAGCTATTTGACTGACTGACACTGACATGGAATATATTAACGTTTGTTCCATTATTTGTTCAGAAATCAGAATTGCCAGTAAAGATAAGGACATGAATATAGGACCAGTTAAAGACCCATTTCAATGTCTATTTATAATTACTAACGGGTCTGAGACCTGGAGGGACCCGGCCTACTTAAAGCCCTGCTGATGTTTCCACCAAGGCACACCAAACAGACTTCAATGCTGAGAAAATATCTCGACCAAGGAAAACACGATATGCAGTCGGGCTGTACTCACTCTCACTTGCTCCAAATACCTAATTTGCAGGAACAACTTAAAGCAGTGCCTCAAAGGGTTTTCTCTTCATTATTGTTGTGCCCTATCATCAGTGACTGTATTCTGGAGCAAAATTTATTTTTCTTGCATGTCCCGTTGGGTTAAATACAAACAGTTGTCTCAAAAACTGGGATTCGGTGCAAATACAGTCTTAGGGCCCAATGCCAGTATTAATTTGCACACATCAGAAAGATGCAAAATATGTGATATTCATGTGTACAAGTTCTGATAAAGCAACCTGTGCCTTTTGTTCTGGGAAATGGACCTTACCACGGAGCCGCAACAGGTCCATTGGTTGTTGCTGATAGTGATACCTAGATCTCTCTACCAGTCGAGTCAAACTTTCGTAAGCCCTAGTTACCATGCCTACAGCGAGTGACAATGGTAACTTGATAAAACGATCTTTCGCCTCAGCAAGGTTCTGTACTGCGATGCCATAATTATCTAGCACCACCACGGCCGAGTCCATGTGGACCTGTATTCCATAATAGCCCACTGAGTCCGTCAACTGTTATAGAGGGTATTCTAGATACACTGGTGTCCTAGCAGCAGTGAGCGGAAATATCACGGATTGATCACAGTTGATACGCAAACCTGAGTGCCCCCAAACAACATGACCTCATGTAAAACTGGCGCCAAGTTATGCTCAGGATTGCGCACATAGAGAAGAGTGTCATCTGCATATGCAGAGATGATCAATTTGTAACGTGGGAACCCTAGCTCCTGGTGTGCATGGGATTCCCGGAGTGCAAAAGCCAACCCCTCAACCACCAAGGCGTATAGCAGTGGTGATGGGGCATCCCTGTCTAGTACCCCTAGTGATGTCTATGGAGTCTGTGATTACGCCATTAACCCGGACGGGAGCTGTTGGCCGCATGAAAAGTACCCTGACAAGTTGGAGAAAGAATTTACTACAGCTACTTAATTAAATAATCAGGTAGCCAATGTGACTAAAGCAATGACAATATTATATAATTAAGGTTCACTGTTTTCCATTTTTACAGATAAATACACAGAAAACCATTTATTTCCTTGTTTGTATTTATTTTTATATGTAGATAAAAATGGAAATTGGGTTTCTTTTTCAGTGATTCTAAATACTCTATTCCATGACTACCATGCTCATAGCTGTGTGGATTGATAGGTAAGGGAGCTAAAAAAGAAAATAAGTTTAGTAAAGTGGCTTAAACAGCTGTAGATATCCACAAGGTTGATACTGAAATTTGCATATTTTTCATATAGGTGCATTGACTTACCTTCTGCGGGTGTACATATCACTCAAACCCGGCAGGCATTAAAACATGAGTGCTTATTTATCGGTTAAATAAATGTGGAAATATCAGAGTTTCAGTTTCATTTTTTTTACAAAACCCAAAATAAATATGGATAAAGACAGATAAAATTAGCTAAAAATAAATATGGATAAATACAGATGGAAATGTCAAACTAATAAATACCATAAGACCAGGAGCTCAATATATATTACAGGCGTAGGAATGGTGCTACGGGGAAAAATATTTTTATTTCTTCTTGTTTTTTCCTCTTTCTATGCAGAATGCAGCACGTTCTGCAGCACACATAGAAAGAGGAAAATGCCATTAAGATTGTTTTTGTGCAGGAAGGTGTCCCTTCCTGCACAAAAACAATCATCCCCGCAGCGCCGGCACCTTTGCAAAATGATGCAAAAGTGCCTGCGCTAGCATATGGCAGCCAATTGTGCGCCAGCATAGGGGAAAGAACAGGGATGAGTCGTATTGTTGTTAATATGACGCAACCCTGTGCTTTAAAAATGACGCAGCTCGGTGCAGCCTAATGTCAAGCGGCGCCGCGCTGCGTCATTTTCTTGTAGATGAGGCCCTAAGTTCACCTGGGTGCCACCACCATTTCCGAATAAAGCAATCCATTTTATACTATTAAAGTTAAATGGCAGCTGTATTAGGCAATTGTACCCACCTGAGTTTAACTGAAGGATATAATCCTTTTAAAACGTTGTTCTTGTGTGAAGGAGTAAGTAGCAAAAGAAAACGATGTAAGCATTTGTTCCACAACTTCTTCCTTTCGTTCCCTCCAACCGCAATATTTTAAAACTGCAGCCTATATTTATGCTACTTCTAAAATTATCGAAATCAAGAAAGCATTTTTAGTACTTTGCGCATTGTGTTTAAATGTGGCATATATAAAGGCCCTAAGTATTTAATTCACTCTGTGATGATAATTTCCACGTCAGCTGCCTTGACTGCTGTTCCTCAGGATTTGTGTTTTTTTCGGTTCATAGACAAACATAGGAAATGTGCTTTTCTGTTAAATGCGACCATGTTAGGATGTCTGTTCAGTGGAGAATGGGGTTTGTTGTTCACTGGTACCTTAGAAACGATGCAGCTCAGGGAAGACAAAGCCCCCTTCACTTTTGTCCCTGAATGCATTCTGTTATTTCCTTAACATCCGGAAGTCATTGACTGTTTCCCGAGACAGCTGCAGGACGTGGGCGCTTCACATGGGTGCAGGGTACACCATGGGTCTTGGTTATTCTAAGCAAAGCTAAGTATTGTTCTCACCCGCTGGGGCTGTGTTTGCACACTGGGATATGCCAGTGTTTGCTCCTGAATTGCCCTTTTCAACTGCCAGATAAATATTTACAATCTCGCAAAAAAAAAACAATGAGGAAAATAAAAATATACAGTGACATTTTGTTACAACCCCATTCCCACCAGACCAGGACCCCGAAAGGGGTCTGTGCAGTGTTAAGGACGAAAACTATTTTAATTTGTTTACAATATCCAAAAACTCAGCAATGAGATCCGTTATGCCCATTGTGTATGGAATGCATATCTGCCATGGTTATACACATAATTTGACAAATCTTAAATCCTCAAAAATGCATCATATACTTATCAGGCTTTAATAAAGTGACTATAAAAATGAACACCACCGAAACCCCGCCATTTGAAGCGATGACAAAGTCACCTATAAGAAGCTTTAATTTTGAGAGATTAGTGGTCTTGTTGGGTACCTTCCATTGTGTTTAATTTTGTATTGTTAATTTGTTCTCATTTTTGCTCACAGGACATCCCTAAGACGTCTGGAACATAACATACTGGTGTGTCATCAAATACTGGCACTTAAAGTTGACCCACATCTTTAGGGATTGACCTCAGTAAATCAAAGCAGACTAAGGTGTGCCCTCTGCTCCCATTTCTCATCACAACATTGGTTGTTACTTTGAACAAAGACATGTTCACCACAGAAGAGACAAAAGCGTGCAGTCTCATAGAATTACACTCTAGCTAGGTGCCTAAGTGCACTAAATGAAGCTCAATTCAATTGGAGACACACTCATCTTAACCTCCCACCAAAGCAAGGTTAGACAGCATGCAGCCATGACTTGAACAACCATGTCTTAAGATGTTAAAACCAAGATGTGAGCAAAATAGTTGTGTTAATAACTCCACTTCAGCTATTAAAGTGCAAATTTGGGCCAACGAGTGAACTATATGTAATCTACATCTATAAATACAAGAACAAGTTGAGACCTGCCCCGTTACAGCTGGGTAATTCATTGTTTATGTATTATAATGCTCCATACATAAACATTTCCTCTGTGAACTCACCAGCAATACTTTAGGTACATGGATGTGTTTGTTATATAGGGCACAAATATAACAATCTGAACATGGATGGCGTTGAGGTTCTCCTAGTGCTCTGAATACCATTGATCAAACAACCACTGCCACAGCCAATTTAATCAACTGCATGACCATGGTCGCAGACTGGATGCAAACCAACTGCCTACAGCTCAACACCAATAAGACAGAAGTGCTGGTCTTTGGCAACAAGACCTAACCATGGCACTCTACCTGGTGGATGGCAGTGCTAGGACCCACACCCACAGACCACGCAAGAAATCTTGGCATCATCCTAGACGACAAGCTCAACATGATGGCGCAAGTCAATGCAGTGTGCACCTCCTGATTCCACATCCTACACATGCTGTAAATGCTGCAAAAAATCTTCAAATGGTTACCTCAGAACACCAGATGACCCTCATGCAAATACTAATCACCAGCATGCTATACTACTGCAACTCTCTCTATGCTGGAATCTCCAAACACTCCTACAGACCATCCAGAACACCGTTGCAAGACTCCTATTTGACCTCCCATGCCACACCCACATCACACTGAACCTCAGGAAGCTTCACTGGCTCCCTATTCACAAGCGCAGCCAATTTAAACTTCTCATGCACACATATGAAGCCCTATCCAGCCAGGATCAGAACACTTGAACAGCCCCATACACTTTCACCAAACTACCAGACACCTACGCTCTGTCTCACTTTCACTCTTACACATTCCCCCCATCGGCAAAAGCAACTCTGGAGATCGCTCATTCTCTTACTTCACACTCAACACATCGGAGCCTTCTCCTAAATTCTTGAGCTCCGCAAAATATTGAATACCTATATTTTCCTATAAGTACCTTGGGGACCACAACCCTACACACCTGCCCAAGTGCCTGGATAACCTTTCAGCAGGGTTGGGTTAGGATTGAAAATTGGCCCAGGCACGCTAAACAAAATGGCCCACATTTGCATATTGCCGTTCCGCAAAACACTCCTTTGGCGAAGTTTTATAACAAGAAGGGGCGGGGGGGCTCTGACAGAGGCATGTTTTCTTAACTTAACTAATATTTTTTTTAAATGCACAGATTAGTTCACACTGGTGAATTACACCTGAAAACAAGTGTGGCCATTTCTGCCCCCGGCCCCCGCTCAATATACATACATTAATGGGCCGGCCCAGTGAGAGAAAGGGAGTGACACCTCTGTCCGTTGATAAAAGGGAGGTAATAGACACCCATCCGCCTCCAGAAAGGCCACTCAGGCACCCACTGGGCTGCTGGCGGCATCCGAACAACACAGACACCCCCCAAATCACCCCCCCAGGCTGCCCAAAAAAAGTAGGCTACAGCTGGAACTCGGATACCGGCCCCTCTACCATTGCGCGAGTGCCCCCTTACAGTCTGACACTGCCTCTCAGGTTAATAAGTGCTATGCAAACAAATGATGGACGGAATGCTGAATGAATCATACATTCACCCCCAGTCAAGAGATCTGGGTTAAATTCATCATTCTTTTGCTCTCCATGCACCCCCAGTTTAGACCAAGCCATATGCAAGTCAATCTTGACCCTGTGCATCATGGGAACAGTCCAGACCGAATTGCCAAGCCAGGTCCTCACTGGACCGGAAACGAGCATCCTGGGACCGGTTTCTGGGTGTTACCCTTCATCAGCCAGGCTAGCTTGAATCCAGTTGTAGAGAAGACAGGAGTATAACCCATAGACCAAGCCAGGACTGGGTAGGTAAGATACAATTATCACACAGTGTCCTGAAAGGTAAAAGTCAGTAGGCAGTTATAAATAGCATGCACATAGCATTACTTCGGTGAACAGGAAGGAGATTACTCATTTTTTTGAATCGAAAGATAATTATTCGTCTTTATGTTGTAACATTCATTTCATGGTTGGAAGTATACAGTTAAGAACAGCACTGCATAGAATGTAATGACAACCACATGAAACTTGGTGCAGCAAACGTGAATAAATAGTGCAAGTGGCGACGCAAGTGAAGGAGAACAGAGAGCAGCGTGGTCGGCGCACTGTGTTTAAAGTGCAAATTATGTACAGTGAGTGGCTAAAAACGGCACGTGTGACATAGTGATATCACAAAGGGCACAATTAATTTAATAGATTTGGAGCCACTAAGAAGAAGTGCGCCTATTAATTAGGCTGTTGGGTCGACGGTGTTTCGATCCGGACCATTTCGGATCATCATCAGGACTGGTTGTCTGAATTGAAAAGTGCTGGAAGAATCCTTGTAAAATTGGAGTACTTGTAACCAACAGGGGTTTGACTAGAAGCGCGTCCGTCTTGATACCATAACTTTCGTCTCCGGTATCAAGACGGACGCGCTGATTGATACAGCGCCCTCCAAGCATGGCTGATTAACGAGGCCGGCAAACACGCTGAAGTGTTTAAGTACTACCTCATCAAACTCGGCAGAATTTCAGGCACGATCCACGCTTTGAAATCGTCAGCGAGCCTCCTCCTGCCTCATCCAGCGACCCGATCCTTTGGTGATCCTCTGTTTCTTCTAGTCAAACCCCTGTTCACGTTTGCTGCACCACGTTTAATGTGGTTGTCATTACATTCTATGCAGTGCTGTTCTTAACTGTATACTTCCAACCATGAAATGAATGTTACAACATAAAGACGAATAATTATCTTTTGATTAAAAAAAATGAGTAATCTCCTTCCTGTTCACCGAAGTAATGCTATGTGCATGCTATTTATAACTGCCTACTGACTTTTACCTTTCAGGACACTGTGTGATAATTGTAGCTTGAATCCAGTGGCACAATGAGCAAGAGATCCACGTCTGGGCATACCCATTCCACTTAGGGTGAAAAGTGCTACACAAACCAATGAAGGACGGAATGCTGAATGAATCATACATTCACCCCCAGTAAAGCGATCTGGGTTAAATCCATCGTTCTTTTGCTCACCATGCCACCCCAGTTTAGATCCAGCCATATGCAAATCGGTCAACCCTGTGTCTCATGGGAACAGTCTAGATTGAACTGCCAAGCCAGGTCCTCACTGCACCGGAAACAAGCATCCTGGGACCGGTTTCTGGGTATTACCCTTCATCAGCCAGGCTAGCTTGAATCCAGTGGCACAGTGAGCCAGGGACCCACATCTTGGCATACCCATCCCACTTAGGGTGAAAAGTGCTTTGCAAACAAATGATGGACGGAGTGCTGAATGAATCATACATTCACCCCCATTCATGAGATCTGGGTTAAATCCATCGGTCAGGTGAATAAGAGCGCTATAGAAATTAATATAACATAACACCAACTGTTTCAAGCACTTTCTACTGTACAGATTCTACTATGTAACAACCATCTGCATCTCATGCCTCTTGATTACATTCTCAGAGTATAGGGGACTCTTGTGCAGAGAAAGAGGTACTGTAAAGATTCACTCACCTAAACACCACATCCTACCCTTTACTATGAAATATCACATTCAGAGTCTTAGCAGTGCTCACCAAGTTCTTTTCTTTGCCCATAGTTTGCATTTTTTTGAAGCAGAAAGTTAATTAACCAATACCCTGGGGACCTTGGATTTCACCCGCATTCACACATATTTGTACAGATGAGACACTCACTTTGTTATCAATGCTGGAATTAACTTGACTGTCCTACTTGGGCTTTATTACAGTCCATTCATGCCTAAGTCTCCTTTGTGATGTCTGATGACACTGGGATCCTAGAGCTAACCTGGGCCTTAAGGACAATAGAGATTGGCCAAAACGGAAAGCTTGCATTGCCACTAGCTTTTAGAGGTGTACATGTAGCACATATGAGGCTGATATTTCAAATGCTTGCATACAAATGCAGAGTAGGTGCTGGCACAGTGTCTACAGTGTAATTTAGCCCGCACATGATTCAATGTGACATTTGTCTTGTTTAAAGACTGGGAAGGCATTTTACAAGGAGTTCTTCATTTTGTATTGTTTATCTGTATAACATGTAGATGTATGCGTTCTGTTGTGTAGAATGCATCCATGCCAGCCAACACTGAAGTCTCCTGTAATGTCATTACTGGCATGTAGGAACTGGTCCTGAGTCATTTCATCTGGCCATGAAACACATTCCTTCAAGTGTGGCTTACACTGTAAAAATCTCTTTGTGTCAGCCTACTCTTCGCCCACGTCTCTAAACAGGTTCTAAAAAAAAATGAGAAGTGAAATCCTTCATTTATCTTTCTATGCTATAAAGAGGATGCTTGGTCAAGCATTGGTCCTCCCTTTCTTTGACTGGGTGACAATTCCCTTTTGCTAACCTCCCTTAAAGCTCTTCTAATGCACTGCAAGGAATGTTGACAAATGCTACCTGACTCTGTGCTGGTCTAAATATACTGATCATATTTCCCCAATATTATTCTTGTCAAACTGGCTTTATCACCATACTATCCATGGAATTCAAAGTTGGATGCATTCTTTTTCAGAATGCTACATCTTGGTCAAACAGGGATTTTTGGAATTGACAAACTCTGATGTCCAAGAGAGGATTTCCCTGTATCCAGGGATTCCTTTAATTGGGTAAAAAGTCCCTTTTATTGTATTGTTCAAGATCCCTCGGTTCAAATTGTTTCCTTCCAGACCTGCGCCTTTCCCTCTCTCTACTACTCATTAAAAATCATTTTCCAAAATAGCATATCGTGTAATTTCCTACCTCTTTTTCTGACTTAATCAAAGGCAGATGACCCCCAACTGTGTTAACAATCCTTTTTGAATACCTTTAGTCTACTCTGTACGGTTCTCTTCAGCTAACAGACAAATTACATTCTTAGGGTATTGTAGGGCAAAGAACTTAATGAGCTACAATTAATATACAGCCAGAATGTATCATATTCATCCCAGAAAAAATATTTGTATTGAGGTACTTCTGTTCCCAAAACTTAGTAGCAATTACACCAAAAATGTATTTTCTTAGAGCTGCTCCTTTAGTATTCGGGACTCCATCATTAATCACGGCTTTTTAATATGAAGTTTAGTTGGTGCTCTCAATTTGTCCAGCTCTTTGTGAGTAGATCATTCTGTTCAGGGCTTTTCTTTGTATTTTGTTACTTGTTGTTCTGAGTTTATAACAGCATGAATAGTATTACAAGTACATCAATGCAAAGGCAAATAAACTGAACTGGGTGAGCTAGTTATGCATGTAAGGGGAAA
This sequence comes from Lissotriton helveticus, assembly GCF_964261635.1. Classification (NCBI taxonomy): domain Eukaryota; kingdom Metazoa; phylum Chordata; class Amphibia; order Caudata; family Salamandridae; genus Lissotriton; species Lissotriton helveticus. The sequence goes on along the minus strand of NC_136067.1, from coordinate 1,546,355,269 downwards.
ACTATAACATTAGTGCATAAGAGAGGCTGTTATTTCCCTTCTGGATTGGGCATGTTCTTTTATTTTTTGAAGAACAAAAGTGCATAACATTAGCAAATAAGGCAGTCGATTACATTATGTTCACAGGAGATTTGTACATGTAGATACAGTGAGAGGTGAATGCTTAGTGAGTACTTTGACAGAGACACAAACAGTACGTGTATGCAGCACACATAAAACAAGATATGGAGTGTTGTTTGGAAATGACGTGTAGCATTGAAGGAGAGAACAAAATTACTTGATTATCCCTCTTGTGCTCGGCTGATAGTCCCAGATTTTTCCATTCCTTTTCAGATCTTTTGTTGAGTCTGGATAAGAAAACCCAAAGGGTAAATTTTTAATTAGCAAATATTAAATCACATCAATGTATTTCAATCTGCATACATGCGCTACTACATAATATCTTGTAAATCAGGTTGTTGTGACCATGTGGATATAAAACTATCGTCTTCAGGAACAAGACCACAATTTTAAATTTAAGCAAAGATAAACACAGCATGTGCACAAGGGCTCAGTGATGAGTACAATGTAAGGTCCTCATTTAGAGGTTGGTGGATGAGAGGCCATAAGCCACAAAATTGTTGGAATCCACTTTGCCAAGCTTGTGCTTACTTACCCCCACCCACCCTCATTTAGAGTTGCAGCATCTTCAGGGTTTTTACCAGCAGAATGTAAACTTTGATCTACTGCCCATTTCCAACAGGCCCGCCATGTCTTAGTGACGTGTCTCTTTTGCCTGGGAAACAGTCACTTGCTTCATTGAGGGTGGCTCCTCCATCGACCCTACCAGACCGTGCGGTCAACCCCCGAACCCAGCCCATACATGCAGTGACTCAACATACTACCTGCTCTGTTCAGCAAGACGTTCTGGGGCAACTGCCCTCTCTCCGGACATGGTGTGGGCCAATGGGGGAGGCAGCCCTTCCATGGATGCCATACCTAATGTCCCAAGGAACATATTTACCATTGGTGTTACATCACTTCATCGCCTACTGTTATCCCCTCTCCAAGGCTCACAAGACATATCATTCTAAACACCTACTTGACAGAGAAAGCGGGCATTCTTGTATGTGGGCCCTGCATATTCAAATAATCGTCAGCATTTTGCTCTCCTGGATGAAAGATCCCCAGGGGTGCTCCCCTAACGCCTGCATTGCTGGAGTGAGGCATCTTACAATGGTTTAATGTGGACTCATCTCAACTAGCGTCCTTTCACCGTGCCATGACAGTTGTGGTCAGCCAAAATACATTGGTTCACAAGGAACTCATTACAACAAAAAATGCCAACGAAGCAGGAAGTTTAGTTTCTTGCGCGATTTAAATGGAAATTAGTATGTAATTAGAGTATGCAACGGTGAGCAACAGTTGTGGCGACCTCGCCAGCGCAGGCCGAGCCGAGGTTCCCTGTTGCCCATGTGAATTGCCACTTTTGCCTGCACTAGATGGGTTGCACCAGGGCCAGAACAACCGAACTACAAGAGTACTCATGCGCTCCCTCTACCACGTCTGAATGTTTGGCCATGGTGACACCAGAAGATTGTGTCCCACCAACATTAAAAAACGCCTCTGTGGACAAGTTAGATCTCATACTACAAGAGATTTGCGGCTCAAGAATGGCGATCAAATAATGACTTGGCACACTGACCACGGATCTCAGTGTCCTCAAAGGCGACCATAAAACAGTGAGCGAGAGGGTCAAAACAACTGAAACCACCATCTCTTCATTGATTTGGCAGAAAAAACAGGCAACCACAATGGCCCTCCTTCAGGTGCAGGTTGTGATGCTCTAAGAACTCACTAAAGATGGAGAAGGGCTTGTGCGCCGTAATAATGTCAGAATTATTAGCATGCTGGAGGGTGTTGAGGGTACCAATGCCACAAAATACATTGAAGATTGGCTCCATGCCAGGGTGGCACTAGATGGCCTGTCTGAGTTATTCAGGATGGTGAGGGCGTACTGAGTTTCAACAAGAAGACCTGCCCTGGGTGCACCGCCATGACTATTCGTGGCCTGCATACTGAACTACAAAGATAGGAATGTGATCCTTCGTAATGCAAGATAAAAAGCACCCATCTTCATGGATAAAGCCCGGATCTCTATCTTCCACGGTTATTCAAGCAGTCAAAAATCAACTTCGTACTGCTGGCTTCACCTACGCCCCTTGTTCCCTGCCAGGCTCAAAGTGATTCACAAAAAGAAGACCAATTTCTATGATATTACTGAGGAAGCATGGGGCTGGGTGGAACAGCACCTCCTTGACTCCCGGTGACTGGAGACCTCTCAGTCAACTATGCCAAAAATACAACGCTCACTGTGGAACTGGCATAGGAGACCACTCCGGCAGAAGGGGAGAAACAGTCCCGTCTCCACAACAGGCCCTGGAAATCAAAAAGCTGCAATCCTATCAGCAACGTCCCTCTTTCCCTCTGTGCCTACCGACCCATCATCTGCCCCAGTTCCTCCCCGGGCAGTGCTTCCAACTATTATTCAGTTCAGCACTTTTCCCTATGATCACTCCACTCATGAACTGCTGGGCTGAAATCTCCTTAAGTACTATTCTCTTTGGGACCCCCTTTGACTGTGTACTATGGTTAGTGGGTTCTTCATTTCATTGAGCCCGCGGCTCTTGCTCCCGAGGGGACTACCCCTCCTCCCTGAGATGTGACTTAACCGTCTACTGCCTATTGTGTTGGGTACCTCTAGCAGCATCCCTTTGCCCCCATGATAAATAGTGTAGGTGAGGTTTCATCTTCATGGAGGCTCCCACTTCATAGGAGGCACCGACTAACTTTTACTTCCTATCTTACGAACTAATTGTATGATTCCATTACCTGCATCTTATTCAAATACTCTGCTGTCAGACTCTCAGCTCAGATTTTGTCCCATAAAGCAGCATCCCTTACCATGATGCTCCTTGATATTACATAGTACCAGAACACCAGCCTGGGAAGATGTCAGCTCCAGCTCCAGGCTACACTACTATCCCTACTGCACGTCCAAAGGCTGTACATCATGTACCCCTAGGGCAAGTGCATGCACTGTTATGCTATTTGCTGTTTTCTTTTACAGTTATGGTCGAATGAGTGTCCTTCACAGTACCCTGCATTGGCATTGGTTTATGTTTTTGTTATTGTTTATGGGTATGGGTATGAAACATCATCACATCTACTTCATATAACCACTGTTGTCAGTTTACAGCTCAGATTTGCGTGTCTATACTTGTACCTTTTTAATAATAATGGATGTTCTCCAGTATTTGGGGTGTCTTTCATAGATTCACATGCCTGAATCATTCCCCGTCGTCGGAGTAGGAGTCCCACGGTATATAAAAAAGCAGTAATAAGCCATTTGTACATAGCAAATAACAGTTACAATAAACCAGGAAGTGAAGTAGCCTCAGCTACCAATGAAAAAACTTCCACATTAGTGACCATCCAAGTCATTATGTTAGACCAAACTGCAGCCAATCAGGCAACAGCTCCCACCTAGGTATTCTCCCCAGAGACCCAGGCTGTCAGATTTTTTACCGCACGTCGTGTGATAGGGAGTCTCTCTGAGCTCTGCTCAGTTTATTCTTCTACTTTGAAAGTTTGAAAGTTTCTTCTTTCCAACATGTCCACATCTAAGTCCCTTTTCAGGGCTTGTGACTCTTGTGGCAAGGCAAGGCTCTTCAAGGAAGACCCTCATTCTCTCTGCATATACTGCTTGTATCCAGACCATCAGGCTAAGGAATGCAAGATTTGTCGCACTTTTCCAACAAAAACCCTCAGGGACAGAGAGGGTCGCCTCCTACTATGGATACAACGGAATAAGGACAAGGACTTGCCACTCTCTGAGGTAGGAAGTTTGGCCTCTATGTCTTCTATGGGATCTAGGAAGAGAATAGCTGAGGGTACAGTAACTACCCCTAAGGCTAAGGTGGCGAAACAGGCCCAGCACATGCTCGCTGCTGAGGAACCTTCGACTTCTAAAGTGAAGAAAGCCTGTCAAAAATCTGTCAAACAGCCTGTCATTAAAAAGACTGTCCCTTTATTGTCACCTCAGAGGCCTACAACCAAGGCAGCAGCTTCTCTGCCGGTTTCCTGTCAGACTGCCACTACAGTGACTTCTACTGTGACCTATTCCTCACCAAAACCCTCTTTGGTGGTGTCCTCACCTACTTATGTGCATGTTCAAATTCGTCCCATCTCGTCGACGAAGAAAGTTTCACCTACCGTCGACGAGCCTCCGTCGACGAAGCCCTCCTCAGCGTCAAAAAATCCCTTCCCGTCGACGACGACACTACCGTCGACGAAGAAAGCCTTGCCGTCGACGGCTTCACCGTCGACGAAGCACCCGTCGACGGACTCATCGTCGACGAGGAAGACTCCGTCGACGATCCAACCGTCGACGAAGAAAACACCGTCGACGGCCCCGTCGACGAAGTCGTCGACGACGGCCTCATCGACGAAGAAGATAACGCCGTCGACGGCCCCGTCGACGACCCCGTCGACGGCCCCGTCGACGAAGAAAAATGTTCAGTCGACGACGAAAGGTGTTCCGTCGACGACGACGACGACGTCGTCGACATCGAAAAATGGATCGTCGACGAGACCTCTCCAGCCACAGTCGTCGACGACGGCGAGTTCGTCCCTCACAGCAAAGTCAATGCCACAGGACTTCTCGGTGGCCCAAGGGAATCCAATGACGCCAAAACTGTCAACTTGCACGGATCTTCAAGTATGGTCTGCAAAGAGCAACCCCATATCGTTGCCTTCTCCAGCCACCACTGCGGCGATTCTACAACGCCCATCACAGTCTGCATGTTTGTCACCACTCACGATGCCAGACAGGCTTTTGGATTCCGACGAGGACTCTGGTGGAGACTTATTTCCGGCAGCTACGAGTCCATCTGACTTGCTCATACACGTTAAGGAACAGGAGGAAGAGGAGCAGGTGACGCAACACACAGGGTTGGATCCTGCACCCCCATCAGGGACACAAATGCCCATGGAATTATTTAGAAATTTAATGTCCATGTTGGATGATTACTATCAACGTTTTCCGCCCTCGGAATCGGGCGTATCACACATCACTTCCCCCCCGCCTAGAGGAACTTCGCATTCAGTCCCTCCTAACATGGAAGAATCGGTACATGCCCCATCCATGCCGGTACCATCTACTCAACCGGTGGATGACAATTCTGAAGAGGAGGCTCAGGAAGAAGGAGAATTGGATGACTCGGATTCGTCGGAGTATGAGGATTATCAGGCTGACTCCCCTGCTCCAGATGAACAGCCGAAGGCTGAATCACCACCGGTGGATATTGCAAATTTCCATAGAATTATGGATAACGCTACTAAACGATTTCTCATTACCATGGAGACAAAACAGGATGATTGTTTCCTGTATGATTTCAAAAATCTGTCCCAAAGACAGAGCTGGTCGATACCGATCATAGAGTTTATTTGGAAAGAAGGTCTAAAGATCATGGCCACTCCAAACTCTTTACCTCCAGTTTTGCCACGAGTGGATAAAAAATACAGAGCGCCTGCTTCTTCACCGGCTTGCCTGATTGGACAGTCCAAGACAGACTCAGTCATTGCACAAGCAGCTCAAAAAAGGGCGAAAAACCCATCATCTCAAATCTCCACGCCTACAGACAGAGACGGAAGACGACTCGATACCATTGGCAAAAACGTTTCCACGATTGCAGCAACCACAGTAAGGGTTGCTAATTCTATGGCGATTCTTGGCCGATACGATAGGCAAATGTGGTCTGACATTTCGCCTTATATTAAGAAACTGCCTGAACCGGACCGGTCTGAGGCTATCAAAATTTTACAAGAAGGGGAGTGTGCGTCGTCAGAGATCATTGACGCTGCAGTGGATGTAGCAGCTACAGGCTTCAGACAATTGGCAGGAGCCGCAGTCCTTCGGAGAGAGGGATGGTTGAAATCTACATCCTTTAGACATGAAGTACAGTCCAAGGTCTTAAATATGCCTTATGATGGCGAGTTCCTATTCGGCTCGCACGTGGATGAGGCTTTGCAGGCCATCAAAAAGGATACTGAAACTGCACGATCTTTGGGCACTCTGCAGTTTCGAAAATCTTCCTTTCGTGGCGCAAGAGGAAGGGGAAATTTCTCCAATAGGGGAGGATATTACCAACAGCGCAACTACACCACTTCTCAAAACACACAGAGGTACCAGCCATATAAGCAACAGCCTTATGGCCAAAGACGTAACTCTTACACACAGCCCCGAGGAAAAGCAACATATCGCGGAAGAGATAACACCAACAAGAAGTGAGGTTCACTTCCTGCCGCCAAAGTGTCCCCGCCAAAAACGAATTGGAGGAAGAATATCCCAACATTACTCAAAATGGTCCAAGATTACTACAGACAAATGGGTGCTGGATGTGGTATCCAAGGGACACATTTTAGAATTTGTAAAAACCCCTCCAAATTCTCCTCCAAAAGGGCCGCCCCCAGCACATCTCAAGGAGCTCTTCATCCAAATCAATTCCATGATTCGAAAAGGGGCAATCGAGAGAGTACCTCGACACCAGAGAGGGACAGGTTTTTACTCTCGTTTTTTCTTGATACGCAAAAAATCAGGGGAATGGCGCCCAATCCTCGATTTGCGTGCCCTGAACAAATTCATCAAAAAATTGACGTTCAGAATGTTAACACTCCAGGAGATCCTACAGTTTTTGGCAGAAGGGGACCACTTGGCAACACTCGACCTTCAGGATGCCTACTTCCACGTCCCTATCTTCCCCAGACACAGGAAGTTCCTAAGGTTCAGAGTGGCTGGCAGGGATTTCCAATTCAAGGTGCTTCCCTTTGGACTACGTTCAGCCCCGAGGGTATTCACGAAAATGCTAGCACCCGTAGCGGCGCACCTACGATTGCAGGGAATTCAAATATACCCTTATCTGGACGATTGCCTTATCAAGGCCAATTCCTACGCCACAGCAAACGACCATGTCCAAAAATGCCTTTGCCTGTTTCAAAGCCTGGGGTTTTCAGTGAACTTCGAGAAATCAGATCTAATTCCATCTCAAAGAAAGTCCTTCTTAGGAGCAACGCTGGATTCCAAGCTCGCCCAGGTCTTCATTTCAAACGAAAGGCAGAAAAAGATCAGAACGATGGCAACCACACTCCTCAGAAAAGAGTACGTTTCTGTTCGGAGATTCAAATCTTTCCTAGGGATGATCTCTTCGTGCATCCCTCTCACTCCAAACTGTCGTCTGAGGATGAGACCATTACAAGAGGAACTCAGTCACCAATGGATGCAGATATCGGGGTCCTTCGAGGATCTCATTACACTGACGCCTCGAATGAAGGACACAATCCTGTGGTGGAGTCAGGCACGCAACCTACAAATCGGCTGTGCCTTCCTCGCAGAAGTCCCAAGATTCATATTGACCACGGATGCCTCCCTAGAAGGTTGGGGCGCTCACCTTCAAGGGATGACGATCAGCGGCAAATGGGACGCTCAACAGAAGAAATGGCACATCAATCTGCTGGAGTTACGAGCCATTTTCCTCGCCCTAAAATCCTTTCTGGCAATCCTACAAGGCTCCACAGTGTTGATTCGAACAGACAACACAACGAGCATGCATTACCTGAACAAGCAGGGGGGCACAAGATCAGCCCGGTTGTCTCAACAGGCTCAAGAGATCTGGACTTGGGCTCTGGATCACGACATCAACTTGTCAGCGGTGCATGTTCCGGGAGTAGCCAATGTACTGGCAGATTCGCTGAGCAGATCCAAGAACAGCACTCACGAATGGGAACTGCATCAGCCAGCGCTGGATCGGATCTTCCAGAGGTGGGGTCTCCCCGATCTGGACCTGTTTGCAACTTATCAGAACAAGAAATGTACTCACTTTGCGAGCTGGATTCCCCACAGGGACTCTTGCGGGGACGCTCTATCACTCAATTGGGAACGGATCTTTGCCTACGCCTTCCCGCCAATTCCGCTAATACCCAAAGTCATCAAGAAAATGAGAAAGCAACCGTGTCGAATTATCCTGATTGCTCCACGGTGGCCACGACAATATTGGTTCACGCAGCTTCTCCTTCTATCAGAGTGCGAGCCAATTCAACTGCCCCGAATTCCACACCTTCTAACAATCCAAGAAGGCAAGGTGTTTCATCCAGACCCTCAATCTCTGAAATTATCGGCTTGGCTCCTCAACACCACGAGTTTGCGCACTTGAACATTCCACAAGACTGTCAGGAAGTCCTGGCCAATCCTAGGGCGCCTTCCACAAACAAAACTTACAAACTAAAGTGGAAACGTTTCTGTGTTTGGTGCCACACTATGAATTTGCATCCAATGACTGCGGAGCCAGAAGCGATATTGCCCTTCTTTTTGCAGCTCGCTAAATCAGGTTTGGCGCACTCAACACTTAAAGTGTTCTTAGCCGCCATATCACGATACCGTCAGGACGGTAAGACTTCTCTATACTCCTCAAGGATAATACAACAATTCTTTAAAGGTTTATTTCGTATGTTTCCACCTGTACGCCGGCCACCTCCATCTTGGCATTTGAATATTGTCCTAGCACAGCTTCTTCGCCATCCCTTTGAGCCTATTCATAAGGTCAATCTCAAGTTCATCACTTGGAAGGTTGCATTACTGCTGGCACTAACATCAGCCAGACGAGTGAGTGACATGCAAGCATTCACCATTAAGCCACCATTCTTGCAATTCACACCTGACTCTGTGATACTACGCACCAACCCGAAGTACATGCCCAAAGTACCATCGGATTTTCATCTCAATGAGCCTGTGATACTTAAGACATTTTTTCCCAATCCGCAGTCACCAGCTGAGCGGACTTTACACACATTAGACATTAAGAGATGCCTTAAATTTTATCTTTCAAGAACAGCTGCCATCAGGAAGACGGATCAGCTATTTGTGGCATATGGCAGACCAAGACAAGGCTGTGCTGTTACTAAACAGACTATCGCCAGGTGGGTCTCATCCACGATAGGGCTCTGCCATCAACAAGCAGGTAAACCCTTACAGACCTTACCTAGAGCCCATTCTACAAGAGCAGTCTCCTCTTCAACTGCGTTGTTTGCTGGTGTGCCTCTCCCGCATATTTGCAGAGCAGCAACATGGTCCAGCAGACACACATTCACGAGGCATTACTGTCTGGATTCTTCAAGCGACACCGATGCCTCGGTGGGGAGAGCAGTCCTGCGAAATCTGTTTCAGTAAGGTGAGCCTCTGGTGTTCTCTCCCACCTCCTTTACACTCTTTACGCTTTCTTATGATGTTGCATTGCTTTCTTTTTATGCATGATAACTATGTTTTGGCGTATAAGAGCGAGATATTGTATTACTGCTAACTACTCGGATTCAGGCATGTGAATCTATGAAAGACACCCCAAATACTGGAGAAGAACAATAGTTACTTACCTGTAATCTGTGGTTCTCCAGTATTGGTGTCTTTCATAGATTCACATGCACCCACCCACCTCCCCTCAGAGTCTCACCCAGACTGTTATGATATAGCTGTATATACTCTGGTACACTCCAGTGCTACAAAAATCTGACAGCCTGCGTCTCTGGGGAGAATACCTAGGTGGGAGCTGTGGCCTGATTGGCTGCAGTTTGGTCTAACATAATGACTTGGATGGTCACTAATGTGGAAGTTTTTTCATTGGTAGCTGAGGCTACTTCACTTCCTGGTTTATTGTAACTGTTATTTGCTATGTACAAATGGCTTATTACTGCTTTTTTATATACCGTGGGACTCCTACTCCGACGACGGGGAATGATTCAGGCATGTGAATCTATGAAAGACACCAATACTGGAGAACCACAGATTACAGGTAAGTAACTATTGTTCTTCCTCATTAATATAACATAATCACTTGGAATGTCAGGAGCATGGGATCTATACAAAAATGATTAATCAATGATGCAGCGTCGCCAAGCACATGTGGTGTGTCTGTGAGACCCATCTTTTCACCAGTGAGGCCCTCAAAATATACAAACAATGGAGGGGCCAATTCGTCCACACTTCCTACTCCGCATTTGCATGGGGTGCAGTAATATGGGTTAGAGCAGGCATCCCCTTCACAGCTGTAGAAACTTGGAATGACATACATGGGAGTTATGTTCTGTTTCGTGGCACTTTAGACAGTACACCTGTAGTGCTAGGTAGTGCATACACCCCTAACCTGGAGCAGGATGCTTTCCTAGCTCATCTGTCCACTGTCCTAGTGGATTGGGTTGAGTAGTCAAGGATCCTGTGAGGGAACTTTAATGCAGCCTTCAACACAGACCTAGATAGATTGCATCCCCCTCTTCCACATGCTGGTTCAGTGTGACAAGCTAGAGCTCTGCGTCAGTGGGTGGAGGGATGGTCCCTTGCTGATGTTTTGCATAACTACAATACAGGCATGCAAGAATCTTAATTTTATTCCCCCCACACCTGCTACACACATGACTAGACAGAATCCTATGTACAGCCTCACTCCAGCGCACTATTACCCATGCAACATACCTGGGAAAAACCCTATCAGATCATAATCCCTTAGAGATTACACTTACATGGGGCCGTGTTCCAGCTCCGATCCCCACATGGCGCTTACAGCCTCAGCTATTGAAGGATGTGGTTTTTGGGACACATAAGCCACCACAATAGAGAATTATTTTACTGAGAACGCCAACACTACCTAATCTGTTGTTACAGAGTGGGAAGCATTTAAAGTGGTGATATGGGGGATGTCTATAAATACCATTCTGGGAGCCTTTAAAATGGTTCTTAGGGATCTTATCCGAGTATAGGAGAGCCTGGGTCCCCTAGAGAAGGCAGCACCAGATAATAAGACACACGCACCAGAACTACTAGAAGCCAGGATCGAATATGCTGAACTGTTGGAATGCTTATGAGTTATTGATTACAGGGCTTAAATACAGAGTCCCATGCAGAGGCAGATAAATCAAGTGCATTACTAGCCCGACTGCTTAAACCAGATCTCTCGCTCACCCCGATTCCCACAATAACTGCCACCACTCACAATTCAAGCCACTACCCAACTAGAAATGAATAAGGCATACCATGATTTCTGTTTCGCTCTATACATGCCCCCCCCACCCATGGACCGTGTTGCAATGCAGTGTTTTCTGGACCGATTGGCCCTCCCCGCCAGGACAGCGGTCGAACGAGACCTGCAGGGAGCTTCTATTACTGCCAATGAGATATGGGGAGTCATTAAAGAACTCACCCAGAAAAAAATGACTGGCTCTGATGGCCTTCCTACAGAATTTTACGCCACATTTGCCATCCGCCTTGCTGCACAATAGGAATGATTCTTCAGATCATCTCTGGATGAAGGCAGACTACTCCTCACCACAGTCCAAGCCCTGGTCACCTCTTTATTAAATCCTAACAAGCATCCCTCTGATATGTCCTCTTAAAGATCTTTCTTTACTAAACACCGAATATAAAATTCTCAGTAAGGGCTGGCCCACAGGTCACTTCATATGCTCCCCAAACCACTCTATAATGTTCAATGCAGCTTTGTCCCTAATCGTAAGACCTCACTTAATATACGTCGCTTACACCAGATCATGGATACTGTACGAGGGCAGTTTCGCTTGGCATGTGGTCTCTCTTTGGACGTAAGACAAGCTTTTGATACAATAAGCTGGGAGTTTATGATCACTGCCCTCAAACGCTTCGATATCCATCCTACCTATATCAGTTGGGTGCAATTATTATATACAGCTCTCACATGAATAGGCCAATATATTTCTGATCTATATTTGGTGCATCGCGGCACAAGGCAAGGCTGCCCGCTTTCGTTGCTCCTTTTTGTCTTGTCTGTAGAACCCTTAGCACAACGAATAAGGCAAGACGTCTATGACTGGGAGATCCCGACAGGACCCACACAATATCATTATATGCTGATGGTATGCTATCATATGTTAAAGATCTTCGCATGAGCCTAGCAGAGGTGGCCAGACTGTTTGCTACATTTGCGTCACTATCTGGCCTACAGGTCAATGTTGATAAATCCTACACATTCTCATTTGAAGACATCTATAACAGATCGTCTTTACCATTCGGCGAAAAGAATATTCAGATGATGCCCCAGACATTCTACTATTTTGGAATCCAAGTCTATTGAGATGCACTGGATGTGCTAGAAGGTATTCTCCTTAAAACTATAACAATCTTTAATTCACAAGTGAGTTTCTGGACTGCCTTGCCACTTTCAGTGGTGGGCCGATTGGCCCTCGCTAAAAGGGTAATGGTACCTTGCTTGCTTTACCACTTTGTAAATATTCTAGTGCTTGTCCCTGCCCAAAGCGTTAGACTACTGAACACCCTCCTAATTGATCTAATATGGGCCAGTGGTCGCTGCAGGGTTATCCATTTCAAGCTCCAATTCCCTCCTGATAAGGGAGGGATGGGCGCTCCAGATTTCAAATCTTATTGTATAGCAGGACAACTACAGTGGCTCTCCTACTTGCTAGCGGTACAATAGCAATCTGCTACACTGGTGCGACGCTTAATCGGGGCAAACTCCATAGTATGGTTTGTCCGGGCTTCACATTTCCTGCTGATAGCCCCCTCTTACTGCAGATTGACCATACATATTGGAAGATGGCCTTATGCTATACCGCCCCACAATTGCCCTATGCTCCGAACTTACCTCTGATGGGCCTCCCCACCACATCTGGGAAACTCAAAGCAAACAGGCTGCAGTCCTGGTTACAATGAGGGCTCACCACAGTATGCAACCTCTTTACGGAGGGCACCCTACTGATTCATGTCGATATAAATCACACTCTAGACCTCCCAGATACAGTATTTTAACCCATGGGGCGCCTGAAGGCACAGAACTTCACACACATGAATTACTCCAAGCACTCCACACAATGGGATTTTGCCGACACTTTGTACGTTGGTTATATCGTGACCACCGTGCACTGGTCTCACTGCCCCCCTTGAGAACCAAATGGGAGGGGGACCTAGCCCGAAGTCTTCAGGACAAAGAATGGTATTTCCTTATAGGATACCCCCAAAAATCTCCTGCAACTACACTTCAAATGTATACAATTTTCAGTATTACACCAGGCTTACCTTACACCGCACAGACTCCACACAATGTTCCCCACAGGCCCTTCAACACGACCTCAGTGTCAAACCGGACGCCAAGCAACTGCCAATGTTCTGGGATTGCCCCATATTGACCCCTTACTGGGCACAAATCACTGCTACCCTGTTGGAACTCACTGAAGAAATCATTGGCAGTCAGTGGAGCACTGTATTTTAGGTTTGTTCCCTAGACCCACAAGTGCAAAGGTGGTGTCACATTTTGTAGGTTTGGTGCTTTTACGGTTTGTGGATTTCGTGCTTTTCATGGCGTAGTTCCTCTTAACAAGACAATGGAATTCCCAAACCACACCTATGGTTTCTCAGTGGTGGGAAGAAGTGGAGAAATGGAGCCTAGTGGATAGTGGCACACTGCGCCGGTAAGAATACCGGGATTTATGGAAAAAGCCCATAGCATTGGAATGGGATGCTCTGGTGGAGTCCTTTAAAATCTTCGATTCTGCAGACACTTACGTTGGTTCATTCGACCCCTTCCGGAGCTCAGTTTTATACATCATAATACACAATCACCACATTCCCACCATACAGACACGATATGGCAGTATATCACCAAGACTATGATGGAATCCCCATTGCACATTGTAACCTATGCCAAATGTGACTCCCTCCTTGCTTCCGTTAGCTCCAGTCTACTAACACAAATATGTCAAGTATATGGTGTTTGACATGCTAGACCCTAACAGTGACGATGTTCAGTTTGGGGGCAGTGTGGGGGTGGGTTAATTAGCTTAGACAAGATCATAGTTTGCATTTTTCTTTTGATTGCTGACAACAACTCTTCAAGATGATCTACCACATGCTATTATGTCATGTACTCCATTATGTTTAAACCTATACACTATAACCTTTGTCTTATATGCTGTGTAAACTGCTATGGTATATTGAATTGTACTAACTGATGGCAATGTGCATAACTCAAACATGCAATGAAGTTTGATTTAAAATAAATTATGCATATTGACAACAGTCCTGGAAGCGTGCATCACTGGTTTGCAATGAATGATGGAACCCGGTTTATCACTAGCCCAGAGTTCAGGAGAAAAGGTGCTACCTGTGGCACCTCATTTGCTGACCTGTTTTAAATGATCTTTGCACTCCTCATTCAAGGGCTATTTAAAACGCAGCCTGGCGCATCCGCACAGCTGATGCAGGCAGCGGGTGCACTGCTGGGGTGCCAAAGGCGTGACTAAGGCAAGCCCATCTGAACCCGTCCATGCCAGGATCGCACAGAGCGCCGGGAACCCTGCCCCTTCCAACCCAGAGCAGATGAACAGAATCATCCTTTCAGGTAATGAACTATGCTCACTATAAGCAAGCTATCTAAACTTCCTGAGATTAAAGGGAGTAATAATAGTCAAATCTTTTGAGTTAACATAGCTCATTACTTATGGGATAAAGTAGGTCCAATCCTCAGTTTGTTTACTTCATCCACACTTAGTGATCTCAGCAACAACTCTCTGATTGTACACTGCCTCAGGAATGAACCGAACATATTAAACAACCCTTCTCAAGTTAACCATATTGAATTTAGTCCCACTACCTCCACGGAAGTGCTTAAGCTCATCCAGTTTACTAAATCAGGATCTCCTTATGATCCTTGCCCTCCCTTCATTCTAAAGCGGATTCCTGAACCTGGAGCTCTATTTTTGACCAACATCTATAACGAGATGTTTGCAACTGTAATCTTTCCCACTTTGTGGAAGAAGGCCTCCATGATTCCACTTCTCGAAAAGCCCAACTAGGACCCAGAAAACCCAGCCAACTACGCCCTATTTCAAGACTGCCTTTTCCTGTGAAGATGGTTGAGAAAATTATGAACACTCAACAAACTAAATTCATCAGAACCAACCACTTATTGGATCCCACTGATTTTGGATTTACAGCTGAGCACAGCACTTACACCGCACTGATCAAAGCCACTGATGAGTTAAAGACCGCCCTGGATGAGGAAGGCACGGCTGATGGAGCGAGTTTCACAAATGCATTCATTTTAGCTCGTGATGTTACACTTCCATAAATAATTAATAATATTAATAATGATATGTGTTGTATGTTTATTAATTCAACCTAGATTAAAGTTTCATACACGAACACACGGGAATAACATTATGTGCTTTATGTTGCAGCAAGTACGTTTTTGAAAAATAATTAACTAACCTTGTTTGTTTGTCTAATTGTTTTATTAATTGCGGCTTTTTAATTAATGGCATGTGCCTATTTTATGTTTGCTTTTGTCTATGTGGTGTCTTTTATTTTATACAGGTATGCGGAGAATCCTGCTGGACTAAATGAAGAATGGTAGATATAAATGCTGCTTTATTTGTTTGCTTTTGCTAGGTAATATAGACCAAATGAGTTAATCATTAGCAATGATGGGTGGGTTACAGAACGAATTTTATTTCTTGCATTAATTTTTCTTTTATGTTTGTTTATATACTAGTTAACGTGAAAGCGTTTTTGAGGCCTAGTGCATTCGTGATTGAGGAAAATTCTGCTCGGAGAAAAGCAAGAGTCCAAAGATGGTCGATTCTCCTGCCAAAGCCATTGATGTGATGAAAAATGAAACGTGATGAGCTAACTGTTCTTTAGTCAAGCAAGGCCAAGGCCAGGAACCGGCAAAGGAGTATGACATGCTGAGGAAGCTACGAACTCTGTTATTATAATGTTGCAAACTGGAGGAAGCCTCGCAATTCTAAAAGTAAAGGACAATGGACTCTAAGAAAGAGACGGAACTAAGGTTCAGAAAATGCAATGACATGATGGCCTGTCATTTGCCAGCCAATCAGAATTCGACTTGAGCAGAAAAATATAATTTTTCTTAGATTAGTTTAGCGTAGAAAGGTATAAAAACTCTTCCCCCGGGGAAGAGGCTGCTGCTTCATGCTGACCTTTAGATGGGACTGTCGTGCTGTTAGACTTCTCTTGGAGCACGTAAGAGACTCTTTAAGCCCTAAAGACTTTTTTCCCTTTATCCCTTCATATAGCAAGAGTAGTCAGGAACTTAGAATTTTAATGATGCCAAACTACTATTTTCTATAAAAATTTTGCTTTTGAAATTTACTTAAAACTGTTATTACTATTTGCAAAAACTTTAATAAAAAATGCTTTAATAAAAGAATTTAACGCACTTTCTAAATATTAGTTAAATAAACATTCTTTAAAAATCAAGCTGGTCTTGTTTTTTACATAAGTTTAGGTTACTAATAGCAGATTTTATCGCCACAGTGGCTTAATTAATCATAGGGTTTGTTAAGGTGTGATGAAATCGTTTAACTGCAGTTGTATATAAATGTATATAATTTGTGAATAGGTTAATTAGGTCACATGATTCAGTTGGTCAAATATATCATGTTAGTTTATGGGCTTATGAATAAATTGTAGTGAGTATTGTGAAGTTGGGTAGCGTTGCTTATGATATATTTCCTATAGGCCGCTGGATCAATTTCCTGGTAGCAGAGATATGGTTGCTATGGTAACCAACATGTTATATGGTAGTTACATAGGATCGATGTCTAACATATGTTGAGTTCGTTCATTTTCGTTACGTGTAGTCGAAAGGGTTTTTCCTGCAGTGTGAAAAATCCTAGTTGTACCGGTACAGAGTGGTGTGACAAGAGTGGAGTTACACAGTGCATTTGATCTGTTTCAGAATAGTGGTATTAATTTATATCACAAGTGTTGTGGTCGTACAACACGTGTTAGGGATTTAGGTGTGCCAGATTGAGTGTATGTATAGTGAGGATTATCTATGAAATTTTAGCTCTGAGTATAGGGACAGAGAGCCCGATCTAAAACTCACTGTGAAAAGAGTAATAGAATATATTCAAGCTTGTATGAAGGGTAGGATAACATCGTTTATTTTGCTAACGATTCAGGATTTCTATGGCTAGTTAAAGTCCTGCCAGGATTTTTGCGTGTATGTAGTTAGGGTATTTTTCCGTTTGAAAGTGCGTAGATGATTCTGTAATTCCGTTCGAGTCAAACTTTGAATTGCTACTTTATTTGCATTCAGAGGGAAACGAGTTCGGTATTACCTGCTTGAAGGGTAGAGTAAAGGTTTACTTTATCGACGAATGTATATTCTGTGAGAGTAGCGTCGTCTATTCCACGCAAAAGAATACTTGTATGTTTATAAATTCTGTCACTTTATTTTAGAGAAACAGACAAATGGTTTGTTCTTTTTGTTGTTATTAATTGAGTTTTCATTAAAAAAATGTTCTTAAAATGGCGCTGTGAAAAGTTTTTGTGAAGGAGGAGTGAGCGCTGGGAGTGAGACGCGAGAAACAGCAGCGACTGTGTACGTCACACGTCCGCGCTGTGATTGGATATCATACGTCACAGCTAGTACTCTGATTGGCTCACGTGATTTAGACGAGCTAGACACTGATTGTCTTTTGTAGAAAGCTCCGTTCTTACTGGTTGAGCAAAGTGGTGACGTAGCTCGAACCTCATTGGTCTGTTGATGTGTTTCGCGCACGGATTGGCTGAGTTTACGGAACATACAGGAAGTGTTTACGAACATTTCAATTAAGCGAAACTAATTTAAACATGTTATTTCTACAAAAAGGTAGAGAAAAAGCCTACGTTGTTTCAAAGATTTAAATTTTTTATTTTACCCGATAAGAAAATTGAAACGCGAGGTGGAAAATTACTTCATAAATACAAAACACCTGCAGCGTATATGGAAGGTGAATATGGTTATCACACCTGCCTATGGTTTGATATTTGGAAAAATTACACTAAAGATGACGGAGTTTTAGCTTGGGCAGAAAATGGTTCTTTTAATATGAGGATTTTGAGAAACTTAAGAGAAAGAATGACAGCTCTTGTTCCAAAGCCTAGACCAACACAATTTGAGGCATTAGTTGAATGGGAGGATGAGATGTTTCAACTTCAGAAGGAAGCAAATGGCTTAATTAGACCTCCTAAAACATCGATTTACAAACGAGAAACACATGAGGATAGGATGCGTATATGGAGACAGGCAGACATGTGTGAAGGTCTTTATGTAATAGGAGAAATGGTTTCTGGAATACCAGGTGAAAAGAGTACTCAAAAGAAAAATAATACTATTGTAGAAAGTGAATCAGAAGATGCAGTTTTAGAAGAAATGTATATTACAAATAAAAAGCAGACCCCACTAAAACCAGCTTGTTCATGGTCTACTCCGATGGTTTCTCCAGGGACCACACCGAGTGCACCTCCTTTAAATGAAGAATTACCTAGATTGTACCCGAATAATTCAGAATCTTTTGAAACTCCTTCTAGTGTTTATGATGAGAGTAGAAATTTTTCTGAAACCCCAATTAGAAGAGAAGCTCCTAGAAATTCAATGGAAACTGGGAGAGATGAGGAAGTTGCAAATACATCAGAATATTTACGATCAAAAGAGGAATTAATACGACAGTTTTCAACGGGCATGGAAGCAGTGACAGTTCCAGTAACGATTGGTCCTGTCCAACCTATTTTTGATAAAGGAGAAATTAAACAGCCAGGTCTGACAATTCCATTAAATGCAGAGATTCAGAAAGTAGCTGAAAAGTTTTATTCGGAATTAACTGAAATACATCGAGAGAAAACAAAAATGCCTGATTTAACTTTTAATCAAGGTTCATTAAACAGAACACCAATGGGTGCAGAGTCAGATACTGAATCATCAGAGAAAACAGAGTCCACTTCTAAACTTGATGTGGCAAAACTAAAAGCAGATTTAGAGGAGTTAATAATTGCCACAATTGGTCCTGACAGTTTGAAATATTATCGATATGATGAACTCCTGGCCATCAGCAAAAGCATTCAGTGGAAAACTAAAAACAAATATGATCAGTTAGAGGAATTAGCTGCAGAATTGGATTTTGATTTGCGTAAACAAAAGAATTTTGGAAAACATTACAGATTAGATTTTACTGAGAAAGACATTGCGAACTTTAATACAATGGGAAGAATCATGCACATAAAAGAACTGATTGTATACATCAAAAGGTTAGGTGATCTGAGTAAATGGAGAGTGAAGTGGACCAAAAAGAAGGAAGACGAAAGGTTAGAAAAACTATCTAGACAACTTCCAATGAGGGAAATCGCTGGTGGTGGATATGTTCATGTCCCATGGTCAAGACAGGATATTCAGCTTTTTACAAATGATTTTCCTCGGCTGAGAGAAAAGCCCGTGGAATGGTATCGGCAGGTAGATAGATTTATCAAAGTTTCGAAAGTTCTGTGGATTGATCTGGATGGATTCTTTGACATAGTTGTCCCATCAGATCTTTGGACAGAATGTAAAATTGCTGTGAGTTGGCCAAAAGTGGAACCGGAGCGAATTAAAGAGACAGGTGCTCCAGCATCTGAGGTCATGGATCTATATGACAAAGTGATTTACTGATTGAAAAAGAAAATTGCCCCAAAGGAAGTTGATTGGGTAAAAATAGACAGAACGAATCAGGAACCAAAAGAGTCAGTTCATTCATTCTGTGAAAGGTTACTACTGGTTTTTAAACAGTACAGTGGCTATGAAAAATTAGATGAAAAAGATATGAGCCATTTTATTTACAGATTTGTTTATGGTCTTAAACCAGAAATTGGAGAAATGATCAGAAATAATATTGTCGGATGGCAGTCAAATTCAGTTGATGATATTTTGAGAAAGGCAAAATATTGCAGTGATGAATTGGAAGTAAAACAAAAGAAATTAAAAGAGAAAGCAATGTGGGCATAGGTAAAAGTAGCAGAACATCAAATTGCAAGTCTTGAGAATAAAAATGTAAATTTTGTTCAGAATCAAAACCAGAATCAGGGTCAGGGAAAGTTTAAAAATAATTTCAACAAGCCAAAATTTAATGTTAACATTGAAGAATTAAAACAAAAGTTACCTTGCTTTAATTGCGGCGAAATTGGACACTGGAAGCGCGAGTGTAAAAACCCGCCCAGAAATTTTTAAAATACAACGTTAAATCCACAGATGCAGAATGATGTAAATCTGCAGCAACAACGACAGCGCCAGTTGAACGACTTGAGTCTTCAGCAACAGCTACAGCGACAGTTAGTACATCAGCAGAGTCAGATTCCACAGCCTCCTCTTCCAAACTGCGGGGGTGGTCAGAGGTATAACCAAAGTACAGGATTCAGCGGAGGTGAACAGGTAATAAGAGCTCAAAGACCAAATGTGCAAAATGTATCAGGACAATTTTTGATAACAGGAAACCAAGGAAGTGATTCTGATGACTATTTCTGACGGTGCCCGAGAGAGGAGGAACAGTGTGTAATTGGAGCCACTCTTGAGGTTGACCAGTCTGGTCCATATGTAAATGGAAAGGTGAATGATGTAGAAATCACTTTTCTTGTGGACACTGGTGCTACCCGTTCTACTGTTAGATCAGTGGAAATTGAAAACCTACCTCTCTCTGGGGATTCCATCCAAGTAGTCGGTGTAAGTAATCAACAAATTAAAACAGATCTGACAGAACCTGTGAAGGTGGAAATTGGCAACTTTAAGGACAAACATAGGTTTGTAGTTTGCAACAGCAGTCCAGTAAACTTGTTGGGGAGAGATATATTGTGCAAGATGAATTGCAGAATATATTGCTCACCAGAAGGAATTGAATTACAAACAATGGAGGAAGATGGGCTATACAGATTAACTATGTTAATGGTTGAAGCAGAAGAAACAGGACTATTTCCTGTATTTAATAAAGAAAATTTACCGGAAGAATTAAAAGAGACAGTTAAAGCTGAAATTTGGGATTTAACAGGAAATGAAATGGGTCTAATGAAACATGTGGATCCAATTAAAATAATCATGAAACAGGGAATAGATTTTCCAAACATTCCACAGTACAAAATGAAAACTGAAACAATTGAGGGTGTCATTCCTGTAATTGAAAAATTCATTAATATTGCAAGGTGTTTTAAAAGAAATTGAGAGCAGTCCTTGTAACTCACCGATTATGGGGATCAAAAAGTCAAATGGAACGTACAGAATTGTTCAAGATTTGAGAAAGAATAACCAAATTGTTGTCCCTTGTTGTCCACTTGCGTCTTTTTGTAGTTTCTAACTTGCATGAATAATTAAATTTGTTTAGTTATTTAATGGTTTGTGTCAGCTGACGCAGTTAAATGTCCTTGCGTAGGTTTCGTTTATTTTTAAGTAGACATAAAAAAAGGAACAAAATATTGCTTACGTTTGTTGAGAGTCCATGTGAGCTATGTACAACACGCTTGGGTAGGGCTGTCCGATTTGAGGGACACTGGTGGGGCTTCACAGCGTGTTGATCTTCTCTTGGTTGCTCCATGGTACTTGGCTTTTTATGTTCCTTATTTTCTTCTGTAGTTTCATTTAACTCACGTTTGTTGTGGCTTCTTGCTGAAATCTGTGTCATGTCTAGTAGCTTAAAATTGCGCTAGCAGCTCTTTAGACGTAGTGTAGAGGTTTCTTTAGTTACTTGTACTTTGAATTAACCGCGTCATATTTAGTTGCTGTAAATTGCGCCAGTTGCTTTTTGAAGTAATGTAGAGGTTTCCTTAGCCACTTGTATCTTGAATTACGCGTAGATTCTTCTAGTCCTCGTCGCCATAAATTTTGTAGTGATGAAGTCCACGCTGATGATGATTTAAAGATGTTTATTTATAATAAAGCAGTTAAGATGGTAATAAGGCCCCACCAGGAACATCTGACATGATGCTCAGCCCAATGCTAACTGAAACTCCAGTCCACAGAGCCCCAACATTCCACAATGCATCATAGCTACAACATTCCACAAGCTGGGGTAGAAGGGATAAAACATGTAATGCATTGATAGGGTACCAGAATACTACACATTCTTTATCAAATTCCACATGATGCAGAATGGTATACTGTCATTGATCTTTGCAATGCGTTCTTTACTGTTCCATTGCATCCGGAGAGCCAAGAAATCTTGCATTTAGATTCCAGAGTAGAACCCTCGCATGGTGTAGAATTCCTCAAGGGTATACAGAGAGTCCTTCTATCTTTAATGAGTTATTAAAGAAATCTTTGGAAGATCTAGATTTACCAGGTAGATCAACTTTAGTACAGTATATTGACGACCTTCTAGTGTCAGCAAAAACGAGAGAAAAATGTGTTACAGATACAATTACGCTTTTAAATCATTTGGCAGACGAGGGACATAAAGTGTCTCCTGTAAAATTGCAGTTTTTTAGACAAGAAGTAAAATATCTTGGCCATAGAATTGCGAAAGGAATCAGACAGGTTACAATTGAGAGAATTAAAATGATTCAGGGAATGCAACCCCCAAAAAGACAAGTCAGAATGTTTCTGGGAATGGTTAGTTACTGTCGTCAATGGATTAGTGGATTTTCAGTAATTGCGAAACCACTACAGAGATTGACAAAATCAGACATAAAAGATCCAATTATCCTTACTGAAACTGAGTTGGAAGCTTTTGAAAAGTTAAAAAGAAGCTTGTGTGAAGCTCCAGCTTTGGGCATGCCAGACTACTAGAAAGATTTTGAGCTGTATTGCAGTGAAAGGGAAGGATGTGCATTGTCTGTGTTAATACAGAGACATGGAAATCTGAGAAAACCTATTGCCTATTTCTCAGCAGTACTTGATCCAGTTGCAAAAGCATTACCAGGTTGCTTAAAAGCAGTTGCAGCAACTAGTGTGAGCCTTGAACAGAGTGAGGGAATTATAATGGGATTTCCTGTAAAAGTCTATGTTCCCCATTCAGTTGAGATTCTCCTTACAAGAAGCAAAACACAGCATCTAACAAGCAATAGACTCACTAAGTATGAGAAAATAATTCTGGGATCAGATAATGTTTCAATAGCAAGATGTGTGAATCTAAATCCTTCCACATTGTTGCCTGATGGTACTATAACTGAAATAGGAAATGAAAATGAAGCAGATCATGAATGCTTGGATATTCTAGAATACTGTACCAAGCCAAGGCAAGACATTAAAGATGTACCTCGCTGATTGACTTCACGCATAGAGACACCAAGGTGCCGCATGTTATTGCGAATCACACCCACATACCCGATACCCATAGCAACACCCCCCACAGTACCTGACACAACACAAGTTCACCCCCCCACGGATGCAGTTGACAGACTAACAGGTTCGAGACGATCCTGCCCATGGGGGACGTATACGCTATGGTGGGATGCCACGTGATAAATGCTACCAAAGCACACAGATAGGGACGATAGACAGACGATGACCCCGAACTGTGAAATACCTGACAGAATTCACGTCTCCAATTGTATCTCTATGACTTTAACTTTTGTAATGCTTGTTTATCTTGATTGATCGCTGTCGTATTGTTCATGTAAATGCAACCTAAAACCCAATAAACAAATTTAAACAAAAAAAAAAAAGATGTACCTTTGCCTATTTCAGATCATGTCTACTTTGTAGATGGTTCTTGTCTGAGATCAGAAGGAGGTGTTTTAAGAGCAGCTTACTCAGTCTGCACAGTTACAGATGCTGTGGAAGCATCATGTCTTGAAGGAATTCGTTCAGCACAAGTAGCTGAATTGATTGCTTTAATTCGTGCATGTGAAATAGCAAAAGGCTTGAGAATAACAATAATAACTGATAGTCAATATGGATATGGAGTTGTGCATGATTATGGACAGCTTTGGTCTCAAAGAGGCTACATGACATCAGCAGGTTCACCAATCAGAAATGCAACATGTATCAAAAGATTGATTGATGGCATACAGTTGCCAAAGGAAATTGCAGTAGTAAAATGTGCTGCTCATCAGAAAGGTGAAGATTTTATCACTAAAGAAAATGCTTATGCAGATGAAATTGCTAAGTATTGTGCAAGAAACAATTTTGCACTTAATCGGGAAAAGGTCAATGAACATGCTTCGAATTCATTAATGCTAACATCAGTAGTTGAGACATGGCAGGAAGTCAAGGATTTACAAGATGAAGCTGATGATGAGGAGAAAGACACATGGTTAAAAGCAGAATGTAGACAGCGAGAAGAAGATGGAGTTTGGACTTACAAAGATGGCAGGATAGTTTTACCAAATTGTATGATTGCTGACATGGCCAGAATGTATCATGGTCCAGGTCATATTGGAAGAGATTCAATGATTAGGCTTTTTAAAGAAACTTGGTTTATTACCAAATTTAGAACAATTGCAGAACCTCTCTGTCAGAGATGTTTGACTTGCCAACAAATGAACCCAAATAGAAAGACGGTTGTGGGAACGGGAACCATAGGACGGGAGGGTGGTCCTTTCACCAGGTTGCAGATGGATTTCATTGAAATGCCTAAACACAACAGGCTACAATATGTTTTGGTAATTGTCTGTTTGTTTTCAAGATGGGTAGAAGCATTCCCCACACGTCACAGTGATTCAATTACTGTAGCAAAATTACGTTTGAGAGAGATTATACCAAGATACGGATTCCCTGTGACTATTGAGAGTGATAGAGTAGGACATTTTGATAACAGACTGTTGAAATTAATTTGTGAAGCCTTGCACATTGAGCAGAAGTTGCACTGTGCATACAGACCAGAGGCATCTGGAGTTGTAGAGCAAATAAATGGAACGATCAAAAACAGAATAGGAAAAATGTGTCTAGCTACAGGTATAAAGTGGACAGATGCTCTTCCACTTGTTTTGATGACTCTAAGAAGTACACCAGATAAAAAGACTGGTTTAAGTCCACATGATATACTCATGGGCAGAGTCATGAGACAAGCATTTATACCAGTGGGAAAACTGTTGAGCATTAATGACAGTGCAATTTTGGAATACTGTAAGAAGTTATCTGACGTCGTGACTTCTGTGTCTAATCAGGTGGGAACTGAAGTACAGTCAAGAGACAAAGTGCAAACACATGATTTGAGACCTGGAGATTGGGTGAGAACAAAAGTTCACCGAAGAAGGAACTGTCTAGTGCCGAGGTGGCAGAAACCGAGACAGGTGATACTATTGACAACAAATGCAGTAAAGTGTAGAGGAATAAAAAGGTGGATTCATCCTAGTCATACTATTGCTATACCTACACCTGAAAACTCTGATGTAGAAAGTGATACAATGGATGATTCAGATTCTGAAGAAGAAGCTGAAGAAAATCCAGATTTTGAAGATCGACAAGAAGGTCGAAATCTGGAAAATACATCTGTGAATGGAGATTTGACTGAAAAGGATTTAGAAGTCATTGTTGTGGACTCTGAGGATGATGAAGATCTGCTAGAAAAAGAAATAGCAGAAGAATCTGGAAAAGAAGCTGAAGAAGCAAAATAATCTGATCAGATTGTGATTCAAGACCAGGAGAGTATTGAAAAACAGAAAAGAAGCTCTGAAAGCAGGAACAAGAAATCTGAAGCTGGGAAGTTGAAGGTAATTGAAGAAGAAGACGAATTACCGAGTACCAGTGGGGGAAGTAAAGTTCCTAACGAAGTGAAACTGCTGAGTAAAGAAGTACCTGAGTCAAGAATTGAAATTTCTGACAGTGACTCTGGAGAAAGTGATGAAGATTATCAAATAAGCAGATTGAGAAAGAGATCTTGGAGAAATGAATTGAATGTGACTGAGCCAAAGAAGAAAATTCTAAGAAAAGGTGATATTTGGCCAGGTGAAAATGGAGGGCTGAGATATAGATTGATAAACAAATCAAAAGAACAAGTGAATGAGATTACTAGTCAGGGGGACCCTGAAAAGAAAGCAGAGGTGGGAAAGAAAATAGAAGTTGCCACTAGAAAAACAAAGAGAATTTTGAAACTAAATCAAAAATATAAGTCTCCGGAGTGGGCTTATATAATTATCCCACCTGTAGTTGAGATACATAGTAGGAGTCAGGAAGAAATTGAGGACTACAGTGACAATGATTGAAGTACTAATTTGTTAGAATTTAGATTTCTGTTTTTGGCATAAGGCTGAAGAATTTGTGTTAAGTGACACAAGGTCGAAGAAATTGTGTTTAGCTGGAGAATAATTTGTGACGTAAGGTCGAAGAAAAGTTGTTAGAGGGATAAAAAAATATATATATATTTTAAAAAGGGGGGTGTTTAGAATTTTAGATTTTACATTTAGACATATTTTAAAAATTTTGTTTTCTTTTTCTGTGACAAGGCTAGTAAAAATGCCTTTAGTTCTGAAACGTAGTACCTTGAAATGTTCCATTTTTAAAAATTGCTGCAAGATGACTCTGATGTGTATGCTCATATTAATTCTGCTCTGGTTAGTTTTAGCTGTCATCTTTCCTTTCGGGATCGATAAGGAAATGTACAAGGTCAATATGACAAGCAAAGCTTCAATTAGTCAAGACAAACATAGTGTAACAGACAAAGCTAACAAGGTTATTGATCACAGACCAGAGGCTCATCAAGACAGGTCTGTTAGTGATTTTTCTAGCAATACCTTTTCAAGACTTTTAGATGAATATGTTAAAGGTATGGGTGTCAAAGATTGTTACATCTGCGTAAAGTTGCCTGCTTCTGTTTCTGAGGGAGTAACATACAATATGCTTCCTCTTACTTATGGCATGACTTGCAGTGTGTTAGCTAGCTTATTTTATCAGACTGGTCGTTTGGAGTATTACTATTCAAATTATGATGAGATTTTTGCTAATCTTAAAATAGAAAAGGCTTTAAATAAACATAAACAAGCTAAACAGATGAGGGAATTCTTTTTAGTTACTAATGAACTTACTTAAGAGTATGCTTACAGAAATATTTTAACCTGCAAATTGAGAGCTGAAGAAAAGTCTTTCCTGAATCTTGAGGAGAGAAGGGCAATTTATAAAAGAAATGAAATGGTTAAACAGACCAAATCCAAGTTTTGGCAGAAGGAGGATGAAAAGTTTAATGGCAAATCTTTTGATAATGTTGCAATTCACATAGACAAACCAATTAGTGGCAAGCTTTGCATTAGAAGAGATAACACACTTTTTGATAACTAATTTGTTGGAGCTAGCAATTGTGAAGACACTTTTCAGATCATGGGGGGTTGGGGATTCAAAAGTGGAAAAGACCCAATTTTTCCTGGAATTTATTTTGTCTGTGGAGACAAAGCTTATTATAACCTCCCTGACCATTGGTATGGGACGTGTTTTGTTGGTCTTGTGTTTCCAAAGATTTTTCACGTTGACAGAAATGCTGAAGGTTCATTTGAAATCAATAATCATGTAAACAGATACAAAAGAGAAAGTTTCTCAGAAATTTTGGGAGACATTTTTGAAGCAGTGATACCTTTATTAGGTATAACCCTGAATGCAGGAAGAATCAGAAAATTGTCCACAATAGTTGACAGATTGTCAACTGACACAGCTGGTGTTTTCCAATTAGTGGATACCGAGGTTATTGCAATCAGATCGATGGTGATGCAGAATCGCCTTGCTCTAGACATACTCCTAGCAAAAGAGGGAGGAGTCTGTGGCATTTTACATGTCCAGCATTGCTGTACATATATCCCAGACGAAAGTAGAAACATTGAAATGTACATTAAGAACATCACAGAGATGCATTCGGAAATAGTTCCATTAGAAGAAGATGATTTTTCAGAACGTCTTTCCAAAAGATTTCAGGCTATTAAAACCTGGTTTCAAGAAATCGGTGGTTCAGTTCTTGGCAAGATTCTAACACCTTTGTTTGTAATAATTTTTGTGATAGTTTTGATTAAGATCAGTTGCATGTTACACAAGAGAAAGAGGTACATGAAAGAAAAGAGAAGAATTTACAAAATCAGAAAGGAACAAGATAGAGGGATAGAGCTGGAGGAGTTTCGTAGAGCTCAATATGATAGTTGTAAAGACACAGCTGAAGCAAGTCTTTAGAAATACTAACACAGTGAAATCAAATCATGTTCATTCTAGATAAAATTTGTTAAATTTCAGGTGTGGTGTGGTGATTTGGAAATCACCAGATGAGGGAGTTGATGGAGCGAGTTTCAGAAATGCATTCATTTCAGCTCGTGAAGTTACACTTCCATAAATAATTAATAATATTAATAATGATATGTGTTGTATGTTTATTAATTCAACCTAGATTAAAGTTGCATACACGAACACACGGGAATAACATTATGTGCTTTATGTTGCAGCAAGTACATTTTTGAAAAATAATTAACTAACCTTGTTTGTTTGTCTAATTGTTTTATTAATTGCGGGCTTTTTAATTAATGGCATGTGCCTATTTTATGTTTGCTTTTGTCTATGTGGTGTCTTTTATTTTATACAGGTATGCGGAGAATCCTGCTGGATTAAATGAAGAATGGTAGATATAAATGCTGCTTTATTTGTTTGCTTTTGCTAGGTAATATAGACTAAATGAGTTAATCATTAGCAATGATGGGTGGGTTACAGAACGATTTTCATTTCTTGCATTAATTTTTCTTTTATGTTTGTTTATATACTAGTTAACGTGAAAGCGTTTTTGAGGCCTAGTGCATTCGTGATTGAAGAAAATTCTACTCGGAGAAAAGCAAGAGTCCAAAGATGGTCGATTCTCCTGCCAAAGCCATTGACGTGATGAAAAATGAAACGTGATGAGCTAACTGTTCTTTAGTCAAGCGAGGCCAAGGCCAGGAACCGGCAAAGGAGTATGACATGCTGAGGAAGCTACGAACTCTGTTATTATAATGTTGCAAACTGGAGGAAGCCTCGCAATTCTAAAAGTAAAGGACAATGGACTCTAAGAAAGAGACGGAACTAAGGTTCAGAAAATGCAATGACATTATGGCCTGTCATTTGACAGCCAATCAGAATTCGACTTGAGCAGAAAAATATAATTTTTCTTAGATTAGTTTAGCATAGAAAGGTATAAAAACTCTTCCCCCGGGGAAGAGGCTGCTGCTTCATATTGACCTTTAGATGGGAGTGTCGTGCTGTTGGACTTCTCTTGGAGCACGTAAGAGACTCTTTAAGCCCTAAAGACTTTTTACCCTTTATCCCTTCATATAGCAAGAGTAGTCAGGAACTTAGAATTTTAATGATGCCAAACTACTATTTTCTATTAAAATTTTGCTTTTGAAATTTACTTAAAACTGTTATTACTATTTGCAAAAACTTTAATAAAAAATGCTTTAATAAAAGAATTTAACGCACTTTCTAAATATTAGTTAAATAAACATTCTTTAAAAATCAAGCTGGTCTTGTTTTTTACATAAGTTTAGGTTACTAATAGCAGATTTTATCGCCACAGTGGCTTAATTAATCATAGGGTTTGTTAAGGTGTGATGAAATCGTTTAACTGCAGTTGTATATAAATGTATATAATTTGTGAATAGGTTAATTAGGTCACATGATTCAGTTGGTCAAATATATCATGTTAGTTTATGGGCTTATGAATAAATTTTAGTGAGTATTGTGAAGTTGGGTAGCGTTGCTTATGATATATTTCCTATAGGCCGCTGGATCACGGCAGCCTTCATCCCTCTTGACTTATTAGCGGCCTTCGATACGGTGGATCATTCCATACTGATCCACGCCTCAAACATCTGGGATAATTTTTGATGGGCAGAGAACACTCTGTGACTATGTATAGTTTCACCCCCAAACTGTTCTCCCTTAATTGTGGGGATCTGCAGGGGTCCTCACTTAGCCCCTTACTCTTCAACATATATGTCACTGAATTAGCCTCTCTTATTAGATCCTTTGCATCTTCATCCACTTCCTACGCAGATGACAATCAAATTGTGTTGTCAGCTTTCAATAATGTTAACCACATAAACCTCCAATTTCATAACTGTATGAGAGCAGCTGGATGGGCAAATATTGCCTTAAACTGAACTCGGATAAAACTGAGGTCATCCTCTTTGGAAATAACCCACAATCTGGACCCCTACCTGCTGACCTTCAGATATTGGAGAATTCCCATCCCCTGTCCTAAAAGCAAAAAACCTGGGAGTCACAATCGATGATAAGCTTAATTTCAGAAAATACATCAACTCAGTTATCTCATCTTGTTTTAATACCCTTCAAATTATCAGGAATATCCTTCTCTTCATTCCCCCCAACTCAAAGAAAACAGTAATCTAGTTCAGTTCAAAAAGGCTTTATTCGATTGATGAATAGCAAACATAAAAGCACACAATTATAAAATACATAAACAATTTCATGTGTAAAAATTCATAATAAGCATTACATAGATTCATCTTAGTTGTTAAAAAGTGAAGGCCATCATTACTGTGCATAAATCATTTAAATAAACATACATTTTCTAAGATGCAACAAACATTAATTTTCTAAGGTGCAGGACTTTCATCAAAAAAGCTAAGATTCTTAGAACACTGTTTTCACTGTCTAAAAGTTGTAATGACAATAAAGCGGGGCGACATTGGCGTAACCCAGACTGTTTTAGTATAGGTACCAGCAACAGCCTCCTGTCAGAATAAAATAACATGAATCGTAGTTTAGGGTGAAATATTAACACAAGGGCAAGGCTGGAGATCTTGCAACCAGTCGTTCATAGCGGGGAAAGTGACTAGTCTATGAAAGATCCCCAGCCTGAAACGGGTTAATAAAAACCTATTGTAAGCACCTAGAACAAAGGTTAAGTAGGGCTGAATGTTAAAAGTAGTTAAAATCAATTGATTATGCCGGACTGTGGCCTTTAAAATCTCGGATGTCATTCTCAGGGTATCCAACAGCAGAAGACACTCTTTCCTCAATTCCTTTCTAGTCACTGCCATAGTGGTAAGAGGATTAGAAAAGTACTCTAAGTGGCCAAGGTCCTTAAAAAATGTATAAACATATCTTAGCCAATGGAATCCTCATTACTCCTTCCAATTTCAAGATGTCTGAAAGAATAGCTCTATTCAATTTGGTTTCTTCTTACGTCCACAGCCTCTGCCATAGTAGCACAGGCTCTAATCTAATTGAATCAGAGATAAATGGAAGACTTGGCTCTGCGTGACGGGAAACGGCCTGAACAATGATTTTTAAACAACGAGTGGCCTTAACAACGACTCGTATACAACGACCTTGGACTGAACCATGACCTCCTTAACAACTACTTTATTAAACCCATCCGCGCTAAGCGTTTTACCGCTGTGCGCTAAAGAATCGTAATTACCGCGTTACATGACGAGCTCAGCTCGTCATGAGCGTACGACAGGCGTACCTCATGACAAGCTGAGTTCGTCATGAACGTGGAAGGGGTTAAACAACGAGTGGCCTTAACAACGACTCCATGTTAAGTACACTTCAAACATATATTAATTTTAATAAACATCTATTGATAGTCCATTTAATTTACCTGGTTTTAATTGGCCAGTAGATGGCACAGTAGGATTGTTTTCAGGCAAGGGGACCCTGGGCACGGATCACATGGATCTGTGTTTCACTGCCTTAAAGCAGATGAAACCTCTGATTTTTTTTTCGTGGCACACCACAAGGCTCATCTGTTTCCCGGCTCCCCCTCCGCCCTAGGACACTTTGACTTGTGCACTTAGGTTGGGGGCGTGGAGGCTGTGGCGCAGTGTGGAACGGCACCCCTTGAGAGGTGAGGCACTGTTCACCCTGCGACGAGCACGAGGACTGCAGAGGGGCAGTGTGGCGCAGCAACCCCTTCGGGATGCAGTGGGGGCCCAGAGAGAGGTGCTGGTGCACCCCCTGCTGTAGAGACTTTGCGGAGTGAAGTCGAGCGCTGGGACCATGGTGCCTTCTGTCCATCACCTTATACTGCTCTTGGAAATTCTTGTTGGGTAACAAGTGTAATATAAGAAATATGGAAACATGACTTATTTATTTGACCATGTATAGTTTCTCCTCAAACCGCGCTTATTTATTGTCTGTTTCTTTATTATAGTACCACGTAACAACTAATTTTGAGTGTGGCACAAAAAACACTCTCGGAGCAGAACCAGCACCGGTTAATAGTGTTACTCCATAAATTGTTTTTAAAATGTTTATGTAGGC
The DNA here is from genome assembly GCF_964261635.1 of Lissotriton helveticus. NCBI lineage: Eukaryota > Metazoa > Chordata > Amphibia > Caudata > Salamandridae > Lissotriton > Lissotriton helveticus. The sequence goes on along the minus strand of NC_136067.1, from coordinate 1,546,323,233 downwards.
CTAATCAGACTCGTAGCAATTACAGCAAAACGGAGCTATAGTAGATTTGGTTCATATGTAAATGGAATTTATTTCGTAGTTAAGTGAGTCGTGGTTCAAAACATAGTGGTTGAGATTTGGTCGTTGTTTAGCCTTCGTGGTTTAGGCACTCGGGATTCCAGAGGTAGTTGTTAAATCATACAACCCTGCGTGACAAATGCATCCTGAGGTGCCACTTGAAATGGCTAAGATGTATTTAAAAAAAGAGTTTTCTACTCTCTGAATAGGGGTAAGGTCGGCAAACCCCCATACCCCACTCCCATAGTGAGCTGCAGAGACACACTTTGCCTTATATATTTTAATAAGTTCCTCTGGAGGTCTTTTACCCAATTTCCTGGCAAAGATAGTAAGGGCAGATGTAGTGCATAAAAAAGCCTGTTTTTTTTCTGCTACAGCTTGTACCCAGGAGTCATTCTGGGAGAAAAGGATACCCAAATAAGAGAATTTTTCAATAGCTTCAATCTTTTGTCCTGCAATAAAAATATCTCTATTTTTCTTAAAACCTCTGCCATAGCGCACAATAAAAGTTTAAGAAGAGTTTACCCTTAATCCCATATCTTTCATGAAAAGGGTAAAACTATCCATAACGCGCTGTAGGCCCACCTGTGTGCGTGACATCAGCACGGCATCGTCTGCATACAAGAGGGCTGGAATTGGACGGCTGGCTACTTGAGGAAAATCTTGATTATCTTTGCACAGGGCTTCCTCAAGCCCATTTATATACAAGTTAAAAAGGAATGGAGCCGGGAAACAACCGTGCCTGACTCCACTCCTGATCGGGAAAGCAGCCGAGCGTTCGCCCTTCAAACCATAGCACACACGTGCCTAAGCGTCAATATAAAAACACTTAAACATAAATAATATTCACGTCATTCCCCAAATCTCCCAGCAGTTTCCAAAGTTTAGTGTGGACCACACAGTGAAATGTGGCTGAGAGGTCCACAAAAGCTAAAAACACGTTCCCTCTCTTAGCCCTTGTGTATTTCCCCACCAACAAGGAAAGGTTTAAACCCTGTTCTACTGTCCCCAGAATGGCCCGAAAGCCATATTGCAAATCGGATAGGATGGAGTTTTCATCAACCCAGTCCAGAAGACGTTCCAGTATGACCTGGCCTGCTACCTTCGTAATGCCATCCAGCAGGGAGCTTGGTCTGTAACATCCCGGGTTATGCCTATCCCCCTTTTTGAAGATGGGCACAATGGTGGACTTTACCCAGGTGGGTAGAAAACCGGTGTCACAACTAGCATTAAGCACCTGCACAAGAAGAGGCCCCCACAGAGGTATGATCTACTTAAATATATCTATAGGGACACCATCCGGGCCAGGAGCCTTACCGCCCTGACTGGCGTTCAAGGCCCTCTCAACTTCCTCTAAGGAAAACATTAAATCCCTAGAGTGAGGGGGGTGGTTTATATCACGGGTCTCCACTGGAGATTCGTCTCCTACATAAACCTGAGCAAAATGTTTAATCCATTGATTCTCCGTAATAGCTATCTCGATTGTAGGGCCATTTTCCTGAGATAAGAATGGTGTTCTAATTACCTTCCGGAAGCCTGCACTATCATTAGTTACTGAGGCTAAGTGCAAAGCCTCCCAAGTCTCCTTCCTTACCGTATTCTTTCTATCTCTTACCGCCTGTTTATATGCCACCCTAGCTCTCCTAACTTCTAAAATACTTCTTGGTTCTTTGTGCAATTCTTTTTTTAGAAGTGAGTAGGCTTGTGTACACCTCGAGTCAAACCACCCACTTTGGGCTCTATTACTCTTGTGTTGCCTAATGAGAGACACCCTTATTACATTAGTTATTGTTAGAAATGATGCTACTAGAGTGGCAGGGATAGTGTCTTCACTCAGGCATATCACAATATCTGAGTTACATTTACCAATTACTGATTTAAGCATCTCTGTCTGATCTATCATGGCCCCTCGTAGGGAGTAACCATTTGTGCTTCCAATGGCTAAATTCTCTAATAATCGATCACTATTATTGATCCCTAATATTTTCGTGGAGGGCAATGTATCAGTTAAACAGAGAGGAAAATGGTCACTTAGTGAATTATCAGAGACATAAAAAGAATGGAGGCTGTATGCATAATTGCTAGAGGCTAGGACATACTCAATGGTGGAACAGCAACCCCTACCATTATATGTAGGAGGCAGGGGGGCTGATGGTGAGCACAGTTCATTAACAAAACCATACAGTTAAAATCCCCCACCAAGAGTGACATTATATCTCTCCTTTTACTTTTACCTAGAAGATTCAACAATTGGATCATATTCTTGATAACACTACACACTAGGTCTGGGGGAATATTATTATAAAAATTGACCAAGGCTATAGAGAACGTTGAGTCCAAATCCAACACAACTAATTTAAAATAATCATCATTGCCGAACTCCGTTATCAGTTTAAGGTTCATACTGTTGGATAGATACACACACTAACCACCCTTAGCTCTCCCACTCCGGCCATCAACGGCTGGGACGTGATAAGTCCTATACCCATTTAGATGGATCGCTTCCTTGGTCCATGTCTCCTGGAAGCAAAGAACCTCAAATTGTAGAATAAAATCCCACCATAATTGGGTATTTAACTTCAATCGAATTCCAGCAATATTCCAGGAAACAATATGGTAGAGTAGGGGTTTGACAATAGTCGAGTGAGTATGAGGGGGAATTACGCCCTCTGACAAGACCGTGTTAACATGTACTGATTGAAAAGAATCATTAAAAACATCCTGAGCTCTAATTAGAATCCCATTACTAGGGTCGCTAGGCCCTTGAACCCTCTCACTCCCTTGTTCCACTGGGACTTCATATGAACGACTAAATCGGGGGGGGACAAGTACAGAGCCCCGCAAATCGCACCTGGTATCCGACCTTGCGGCTCTATACCCACAAGTCACGGCTCCGGTGCTTTCCTCAGTACGTTTGTCAGTAATAAAGACTTTCTTCCCTGATGGCAGACTCTGTATATCACAAGTGTCACGCCTGACCATAGCATGGTTGGAATTTACACAAGTCTCAGAGCGAAGTCAATTGTTATCTTCCAGGCCACTTAAAACCTCAAATCTATTATATGTTGGTATATAATATCTTGGCTGCCTGGTTCCCATATATTGTTCTACAAAATGCTGGGGGCCTGGATTCATTGCAGGTTCTGAAGGGCGATAAAAATATCCTATGGGTAGTATATTTATTTCATGGGAGTTGACAGGCCCATTGTAACCCCTCTCAATGATAGTGCGTACCGAGTGCGGTGCCTTAAAGGTTATAACAACAGAGTCTCCACTTAGTGACTTGGGAGATGTACCAACCCACCCGATCCTTCATACCATTTTAAAGTCCAAGAAAAGGGGATTTTTCAGGCCAGTCCTAGTGGTAAGGAAATGGAGTGACTTATTCCTTAACGTTGACCAATGTTCAAATACATTGGGTGCTAATGGTGGAACATTTGCCAAAACCACCGTGTAGGTGGCTTCTGGAGGTAAATTTTGATTTTGTGATGGATTGTAAAAATTCTCTCGAAGGCCCTGATCATTTGCCATTTGCAGCTACATCATTGCTTCCACCTTCCGTCCCCCCTATAATTACTCCGTTTACTGTACAAGCGGAGTTATTGGAATTTGAAGTAATGATGACACCCTTACGTTTCATTTGCCCAGCGGTAACAAAATTGAAAGGCGGACCCGCAGCATGGTCTTCCTCTTCACAGGGAAAAGGGCGTACTGTTGGATTAGTGACAGCTGCCTGTACGGATTGGTGTGTCCTATACACCAGCTCCTCCACTTTTGCTAGCCGGGCTTCTATGTTAGTGATTTTTAAGTGAATGGGTTCCAAAAGGGTCGACATTAATGTCTCAAGTCTGCCCCAGAAGTACTCATCCTCCATTACGTCATCAGGCTTGCCTATTTCCTTCTGCTTGGTGGCGCTTGCTAAGAGCTCCATAGTTTCAAGTACACCAACAACAGATTTCCCTTTCCTCCCCACTGAGCTCATGGCGGCTCTACACTGCTTTGTAATATTTTTACTCTTTTCTTTGACAATGTTTGGTGAAGATTCCACATTATGTACATACTTGCGTTTACATTTAGCGTTTTGCCCTCTAGTTGTTACTTTTGACCCAGTAATGCTGTGTTCTGAAGATGTTAAAGAGACAGTATTCATAACTGAACCTGTCACAACTTGTACTGGGGTACTAATTGGTGATGAGGGAATCTCATTATTGGCTACTGCACTTGGTACCGAAAATGTGGGGGTCAAGGAAAGTCTACTCTGAGGAAGGGGGGTTCAAGAGACCATCTTCGCTGTGTGAGCTGGATTTCATGGATAAGGGCAGATTCTGCCCTCAGCAGGAAGGCGTCTAAGGTCCCTGCCACAGTCCTACCTTTACTAAAATTACCCTTACTCATGGTTGGACCAGTACAAATCCAAAGAGTGTTACAAAAATAGAATATAGTACAAAACAAAGTACCGTGCTAAGTCCTACGCCTTAGGGGGGTGGCCCAGTGATTGGCTGCCTCAGCACCTCGCGCTGCCCTCTGGGGATGTAGTTCCCGGCAGACGGCGGTCCTGCGTTCCGGAGTGATGAAGATCCAACGTTGCCTGGGCAGATCTCCAGCAGGGCGGCAAGCAGGAAAAACAGACCAGAAGGGCAACAGCAACAGTAATAGACCCAGGTAAGGGCGTCCCGCGCCGCCGGAGGCCCCGTAGATTTTCAAGGGCCCAGTGATTGCCTGCCTTAGCTCCTCGCGCTCCTCATGTGAGACCACGCTGCCCTCTGGGGGATGTAGTTCGCGGCAGACGGGGGTCCTGCGTTCCGGAGCGAAGAAGAAGGAATGCGGGATCTAACGTTGGTTGGGCAGATCTCCAGCAGGGCGGCAAGCAGGAAAAATGAACCAGCAGGGGAGCAGCAACAGTAATAGACCCAGGTAACAACATTTGATTACTGTAACGGTCCATCCCTTAACCTTCAAAAACAATATCCGAACAAACTGCAGTCTTAACAGAATGTGGCGGCCAGACTTCTTCTTGACCTTCCTAAATTTCACTCTGTCTTCCAAGCCAGTAAAGAACTCCACTGGTTATCGGTAGGCAACTGAGTCAAATTTAAGGCGCATTGCCTTATCTATAAAGCCCTTCACAACTCTGGCCCGGAGATCCTAAACAAACCCTAGCCTGGTACGAACCCAGAGGAGACATTCGATCAAGAGGATCACTGAAGGTTATCCGCCCCATTTTTAATAGACTGAAATGGAGCAGTAGTTGCTTTGCTTCTGGAATATCCTACCCTTCAAAATCAGAGCCACTCCTTCTTTATTAGAATTCAGAAAGCTCCTGAAATCCTGGCTTTTCAACAACTAGCTTCCACTTTAGTCTCTGTGTTGGTTCTGTTGAGTCAGCGCCAAGACACCCCTGAATATACATGCGCTTTTATAAATGTATTAACATAACATAAAGAGCCCCAAAGGGAGAATCATCCACCAGTAGAATTGATATGACCTGTCTTCAAAAGTAGTCAAAGTGGATGATGACCCTGGCCCAAGTGGCTTCTTGATTGATAGCAGAAGCTGATGCCTTTTGATTGACAATTCTTTAAGACCACATATAATTTGGAACGATCAGCAAAACTAGCATAGTTATTACTTACTGCTTTAGATTTACTCTCCTGTATATAGATGTATAAAGTCAACCAGAGGGAAGACCTATTGAACTGAGCCTACAGGTTCTAGCTGCTGCTAGGTGTCAACCAAAACCCCATGACCATTTTTAATTAGTGCAGGGCTGGCTGACTACAATCTCCACCTAGCAGAAGTCTGACTCTTTATAGGAGGCAGTCATGGAATGTATGACACTGTATCATCACCCTGTTTCCAATAGCGGCTGACAGAAGCCCAGAGTGGTAGCAAAAAAAACCTGGGAGCAAAGTCCTTTCAGCCTCCTCTCCTGCCTTTCTTGCGCAGAACATTTAACTGCAGGGGAAGAAAGTTGAACTTCCCCTTAGTGAAGTTAGGCAGAATTGCAAAAAGCTACATTCACAAAGAGGGAACGTTCTTGATTTAGTAGATAAAGGCAATGCATTTTCACACATCCACTATTGATGTAAGTTGCCACCACTTCCAAAATGCATTATAATCTTCAGGATGACTTAAAACCTTCCAAGCCATTGGTTGTGCAAAAGACTGGGATTGTGATCCTCAGCCCAAGGTTTCAAGATATTCCAAGAAAAGGATGGGGGAAATAATTGGGAAATGTAATGGTAGTTTCAATAGGGTCAGAAACAAGAGCTGGGATAACCAAAAATAGCATGATTAACATCAAAGATACCTTCTGTCTGAGGATCAGTGCTAGAGGCCTGGAGAGCCTAATAAAAGTTGGAAAAGCCTATTGAACCTGTTTTTGACAGTATTGAAGGAAAGCATCTTAGGCAAAAGCTTCAGGAAATGGCTTATATCTGGAGAAGAGATTTAGAAGGGTGTTTAGATGGGAAGTACAAAGGTTGATAGAAAAAGATCTCAACATTTTATCCAGAGACTAAAACATCAATGAATGAATCTGACATTGACTTGTGTCCAGGAATATAGCACATTGACTACTTCCCTTGGAATATTTGTAATGTATTGTGCTTCATCAGAAATGTGGTGGTGAAGACAAACTCCCAGAAACTCTTTACTACCCCTAACAGTTTCCAAGAGTAAGTCCATCATGGTGGTTGATGTAACCAACAGCTGTATATTGTGACTTGTGCCTAAGTCGTGATCAGCCAGCTTTGTGTTTTGTGAAATTATTGATAGTGAATGAACCTGTAAGCAATTACATTCTTATCAATGGATGAAGAATTTAGACTCATCTTGGGACACTGTTCCACCAGCCACAGATTACCAATGTCTTGCTTGTTATCTAGCCCTGCTGGCATTAGACTGTAACATTAGATCTACTAATGAACCAAAATGTGATTGCCATTCCAAATGTTCAGATGATTAAACATCCATTGGGTTCAGTGATTCCTGGATGTAAGGAAATATATACGTGGAAAACCCTTTTCGTAAGTAAAGCTCTTTCTATGTTGAAGCAACTTATAACAAAGTGGAGATGGAAAAACTGCATGGAAGGGGGATACAGAGAGGCTCACAATTCTTAATAGTTGATGCAGGAAATAAGAGAGAAGGGTTGATCATCCTGTAATTTCTCTTTGAAGTCGGAGACCTTGGAATTTAGAAGCTGGTTACCCCATGAAACCAAGAAACTCTATTTATCTGGAAGGCCTCAAGAAATATTTGCTACTGTTGACAATGAAACTGAGATGATATAGACGGGAGATTATGGACTTGTGCTGAACTAAGGTCAGGAACAGCATGTTTATTTATTTTAACTATTAAACATATTTGCATAGCGTGGACTAAACCACATGCGGTTGGAGATAAATTATCAAGGAAATTGCAAATAGCATGGAGCTGTTGAGAAACTTTGACAATGAGAAACAACCGGTTTAGATTTTTAGATTCTGGTGGATTTTTAGGCCTTTTTTTGGAATGCTATCAGATTTGGGCTGAGCCTGCGATTTTTGGTAATTGGTTTCTTATTCTTGGTGCTTGGCAGAAGGAAGCCCATTTGAGAGTTTTTACTTTTTGGTTTTGGAGATTTAATTTAGAAGACAAATGTTACCTCTAGTTTCTTTGTTCTCCTAATGTGCAGAGTTTATTTTCCAGCAGCTGGGACTGTCAAGATTCAGTGGTTTATGTATGATGCATACCACTTAGCAGTCAATTAAGTACTCTCAGAATTCGAGTGATAGGATCTGAGTTTTAGAATTTTTTTTGAAGAAAGCTGCAGCACGAAGAATGACTTTGAGAGCACATAGGGCAGATTTGGTGACACATGATAGTAAGACTTTTTGTCAGCTTCAGTTTCAGGGAAAAATAACTCACCAAGATAATCAGTTTAACAAGAAGGTTTTCAGGATTAAAATACCTGTTGGGTTTTAAACTCACAAGTGAAGATGGGTAGTGTTAGTATATATTAGTATATATTTGTGGAAATATTTCCCTTTTTCAATAAGCATTAAGCCATGTGGTTCCATTTACAGATTAAAAAGAGAGGGCGGTAGGGTAGGGACCTATTGAAGTTCACATTTTAGAGGAAGGGCTATTGGTTTGATTGCGTTCGTTCCTACAAATTGTGCTCTGGACAAGAGAATAGGTGAGAATAAGTTCTGGACATGGCCTTCTTTCCCCACCCTGCTGGACAACATGTTGAGAAGTGGCTTGTTGTCAGTTGTTTTCGAAGCAGCATAAAAATACGTAACACTAAGACACTTATAACAATCGTCTGTTGTATATAGAATGTCATCAATTTTCTTTGTATATGCCTGTTCCTTCTTTTCCTAACAAATTTGGTTAGTCAGTTTTGTGTGTCTCTGGATTATTTCCCTTTGTCAACCAGTTAATGTATGCCCAAATAACTTAATAAATGATCTCTTTGCTAGCAATTTACCTTATAGATTATTGAAACCCGGGCTTCTAAGGGGTTATTGGGTTGCCCATCCTCTTTGTAGTGGATCATTGAATGAGCATTGCATAGAGCCGTGAAATAGGTTATTCTTGCAGCTAGTAGCCAGTGCAGTGTCTTCAGTGTTGGAGTTATATTTGAAATTGCTCAGGTTTATAAGTTATCTGGCTATGACCAACTTTATTCACTATTGTCTACAGAAAAGTGCATATTAAGTCCAATTAACAGCCCATTGCATAGTCAAGACATTACAGCTCTAGAATTATTGTCACTTTGAGATTGGTCACTTTTTTATTCTGAGTTTGGAGTGAGAGGTTGGAGTCCATGAAGAAAACTAGAATTTAAATGTTCGTTGTTGAGTTGGGGCAGTCCAAATATCCTGAGGCCCTGTGATGGCAGGGTTCTATTTTTGCAATGATCCACATGTAGTAATCTCTATCTTGGGAGAGTAATGCCTCAGATGGATCTGTAAATTTGTGTTGCTTACTACCTTAAGGCATTAACATAAGCCTCATGTGTCCATGTCTGAGGTTTCGCACAGTTTTCGGACGATCTGGGTATCATTGGCATAGCTGTAACCGGTAAGCGTGAAAAATTGAGGAGGTCCAGGAGTGAGAATGGTATATGTTGAAGAGAAAAGTGGCAATCGTGCAGCCTTGTGGATCTGAAAGAGGTGAACGGAGTTGAACCAAATGTGGGTAACATAGTAAATTGGGCTTTGCTTTCAGTATAGGATTTGCTCCAATTATGGTTCGTGCACTGATTATTTGTGCCGATTAGAATAGCAGCCGGTGGTCAACAGTGTTGAAAGCTTGTGAGAGGTCAAATATTACAAGAGCGGTGACTGTAAGAATGAGCAATATCCTTGAGGTTTTCCCTGATAACAAATAATGCAGATTCAGTGCCTCTGTCTGAATTCAAATTGCCTGAAAAAACTGCGTTTTCAATAAACTTACTCAGAAACAATTCATTTGAAATAGGTCTGTAGTTCGACTTCTCTGACAGTTCCTGTTTCTTTAAAATAGGCTTGACATGAGATGTCCCAGGTTACGGGACAAGTCTCCATTGAAAGGATGCAATTATAAATCACCGTGGGGAGTATGGGACCCCATAAGCTCTGAGAATATTTTGTAATATAGTTTGTAGGACACAGGTCTGTTGGTGTACAGGTAATACTAACTTTAAATTGAAAATATGAAGAGTGGAACGTTCATATTAATCACATCCACTGTTATTTACTCTGGAACACAATCAAGTCCACTGTTTCTTCTCACTGCTATACAGACAGGGACCAACCTTATACTAATCAGTTTGGTCCTGCTTCAAAAGGACATCCTTGACTAGTTCATTGGTTTCTTTTGTAAATGGCTGTTTGCAGGGGCTGAGTTTTGGCTGTATGTTTCTGAAACTAGGTTTTGCACCATTGGCTAGGGGAGTGGCTTTTGTCAATGGAATGGTCTGCTACAGGAATGCGGAGTTCATGGGAGTGGCTGCTGCAAGATGAGATACAGTCCGGATTATGGAATTCTGATTTTGAAGTGTTTTTAATAGTCCATGTTGCTTCTGACATGTAATGAGAGTAGTAAGGTTTTGTGGCTTTTGTGATGGCTGCTATGTAGATTCTGTATTTTATTGGAGGAGTGTTTTCTCATTGGTGTTTCACATTTTCTCCCCATATCTTTTAGAAAACAAGTTTCTGTTTTTCATATGTTAACATCTGGGTTGAACCAGTTTGCCTTCTGGTGGTGTTGCTGGTGCAATGTGGCTTTTGTGTTAACCTCTATGTCAAAGGGTTCCGAGAATCATAGGTTGGATTGTTTGATGGTTATTAGCGATCTAAGGGCACAGTTGCCAAGAATTCTATCTAACATAAAGGGCCTGAGATCAAAATTCTTATTTGTCTTAAAACACAGTTTACCCGGAGGTGGCTGAGGCAGTTGAGACGAAAATTGATGTAGTGATTTACTCCTGTGATAAGTGCAGGCATCTCGAACGTCACCAGCAGAGTACTTGGTCCTGGTGCCTAGCTGTTGGATATTCAGTATTTTGCTGTTAGTGAGGAGAGATGAGACCTGGTACAGTTTGGGCTTGTCAAAAGAGGATTTAGGAACTCTCAAGACACATAGAATTAGGAAATCAATAATGATATCTGAGATTCCCTTCAGGAGATTGTATGGGAAGGCTGAATTACATGAGGATGGTTGATAGATGAGAAGGCCAGAGGATGGGAAGGATGAGCAAGCTATACACAAGGATTCACACTCTAAAGGAGAGTATTCTTTAATGTCGAAGCTCCAGTGCTTGCCACCTCTAGTCCTCCTCCACTTCACTTGTTAATACAGATTTTTGAGCCCAGTCATGTAGCCCTCAGCTGATCTAGAAAAGATGCAAAGCTTTCTCCTAGCCACATTTCTGTAATACAAAGGGGTGATAATCAAATAATAGGATTCTGTTCTTGCATATTGATCTGGTGTTGATTAAGATACAATATACCTGTTTAAGGAAGTGACCAGGAGGTTGGGAGTTTCTTTACTGGTCCCACAACACTTATATTTGCACTTACTGAGGAAATGGCAGAGGGTGAAAATATAGGTTTGAGGAGGTCCCAGGAGTTAATGTATTCGATGATCAGTGATCGGTTTACAGCTCTTGAGGGTACTCAGGCCAGGCTGGCAGCAGAGGGTGTGAGCAAGGCTGAACAGGTGAGATTGATGGTCACTCTGGGCTGCACAGTATGAAAGGTCGTAACAGAGTTGGCCTGTCTCAAAAACTGAGCTATAACTTAATTAGTGCTCTGGTAATTGCTCTGGGTGCTATGGCAATAGAGCGAGTAAGTGGTTGTGCCGAAATACTTGTCTAGGAGGTAAAGAAGTGATTTCATTGGGTTATAGTGGATGTAAAGAGGGGGAACACTTAGTGAGAAATAGTTAAATGATTTATCTGTAAAGTTAGAAGAGAGAGGTTACAGAAAGACATTAGCGAAATTAATGAGAATGGAGGGGGCAACCAAGGTCTGAAGGAGAAGACATTATATTATGCAGTAGCCACTGTAAGGAGAAGAAGAGCATATTTAAGTGCTGTCGATATGTGTCTTTTTCGATGGACATTGTGACAAGGGGCATGGGTTTGTGGAGTGGCAAATTGAGTACAATGAGGTTTATGTGGATATATAAAAGGATGAAAACGCATACGAGTGAATACAGGAGAGTAAAGGGAAAGGAGGAGCTGGAGTATTTTTATGAGGTTGAGTGGTTAGAATGTGGGGTGGTATCAGCTAAGTTAAAGATAGAAAGGGAGAGAGAGCGAAAGAGAGAACAGGAAACAGGTGAGGTAACAGGGCTTATGATAATGTTTGGTGGGGAAGGAGAAGTCTGGAATGTGATGGAGAGCAAGGCCGGGGAGGGGGATCGAGCAATGGAGATGGGGTAAAGTGGTGCAGAGGATGAAGTTTGCGCGGGGGGGGGGGAGGCAGGGGAGGACAGTTAGGGAACCATGGAGGAATGTAGGAGGGAGAATATTGAGTAAGAGGGGGCAAGGCCTGAAAGAAAAATGTCAGCAGAGGTGAGAAGTTTGATTAGCTTTAAGATTGATTCTCCTTGGATTAAGAGATGTTGGAGCCACATGGGAAGGTTCTATGGGATCCGCTTGCAGCGAAGGGCACCACAACCTTTCCACCACCCCATCGGGCCCTGATTAGAGAGTTCTCTGAAGCAGTAGGATGTTGCATACATGATCTACAGGGGTACATGTGGCATAGGATAGTCTAACACAATATAGCATTAAGTTACACATATATGTACGTTAATGTAAACCCTGCAGAACGTTTCTGTGCAGGCTGAGCAACACATTTCCCATCACGCACAAAGACTACAAACACAGCATGCATTAATTGATATTTTTAGCAACACCAGCTAGGATCTACATTAACTATGAATTAGCCGAACAATTTATTGGTTCAAAAGAATATTTTTCAAATACTAAAATAAAAAGGATACCTCATCTATGGACCTTTCCCTGCCGCTTTATAAATTCATCTCAAGCCAAAAAAAACCCCAGAAGAAAACCCCAAACCGTTTTTGATTTCGATTTAAAATGGAAATGTCTGATGTTCTTAAATTGAACAAATGCTGCGTTTTTTCAAAACTATATATCAGGCTCCCACATCTGCAGATTATGATTTGCATTTTGAAATTGGCTGCTCCAATTGCAAGGATGAGAGCTGCCAGTCTTTCTTTTATTCACTTGGCGCATTTAATGAAAGGCCAGAGGTCACCCCTTTGTCCTTAAATTAGCTAATATATAAAACAAAATCTCTGTGCTCGTCTGTGCTTGTTACGGTGTCTTCTAAGCAGCAGCGAAAGGCTGCTATTAATTATCCCTTTGTCAAATATGGTTATATATCCAGCACCAGTCAAACAGTTTCAAAGACAGTTTCCAGTGAGCGACTCTCAGGCCAGCTTTATGCTGGTTATCAAGACATTTTTTTCTCTTCCTTTGCAAAGAGCGTGCTTTTCCCGCAAGTACACGTTATCTAAAACATTCAGCTTTCAGTTGCCTAATTTTTTTTTAACAGATGAAAATGGGCTTAATTGAGGTTGGGCTTTTAAGTTTGTAGAGCTCTTCAGCATCTCGCACAAAAGCATCTAGAGCCTTCTCATTTGTTTTGAGTATGTTTTAGAAGTACAAATATTATTTACTTTAAACTTTAAATGAAAAGGTGTTGTACTGTAGCAATTCCAGTATGCTGCCTGGAAAGGGTGGTGGGAGTGCATGTTTGAGTTTTGCACGCGTGTGAGAGAGTACCTGAGCTGAGGAAGCTACTCCCACCCTTTTGTATTTTTAAAGGCTTTATCGTGAGCCAGGTGTCCTACTGACCTGCCAAACGTAAATGTTAAGTGGTATATATTGGGCCCCAGGCGCCGTTCCTCAAATTATAGTGAAAGAAAAACAGCTTTAGTGAAAAACGTGAAACAGCCTTTTAAATGCATCATTTACCACGCAATGCTTTTACTACGCAAGTCTTTACCATGCATATGCCTTTACCATACATGCCTTTACTGCGAAAATGTAAGTATATCTCAGGTAAGTGAAACTCCTCTCTCTTTCTCTCTAATATATATATATATATATATATATTCACTGAAAAAACCATAGGTTATAGACCATATATAGTTAGGAATTAGCATTTACAAAACCTTATTTTACTCACACAAAACCATTGAAATTCCATATATAGTTAGTTGCACTAACTATATATCGCGCACCCGCAATCCACTGCTGATGATGTCACATATTACATCATTCATGACATGGTCAGTGACATCACTGATGACATCACTGATGACATCTCAAATGACATCACTGATGACATCATCTAGTGTCTGTGTGTTTTTGTAAAGTTTAAATACGTTTTACATATTGAAGAATGACTGGATGTATGGAAGACTGAGTGTGTGTGTGGCTGGCTGGGAGGTGTGTGACTCTGTGCATATCAATGTGTACTTGTATCAGTGATTGTATAAGAGAGTAAGTATGTGTTAGTATATGTGTGAAAAGTATGGTGTTCTGTGTTTAACTATAGATGAGGAAATCGAAGTGTGATTGATTCTTCACAGGACTGACTAGGTGTATGAGTGCATATGATAGTGTTCTAACAATAACTGACTGTATGTATGAGTAATTGTATGGGTGAATGAGTGAATGTGTGTGTAGACGTACGAATCAGTGAGTGCGTATGTAGTAACTGGTATTGGTGTGTCATGATGTCATCAGTGATGTCATTTGAGATGTCATCAGTGATGTCATTTCAGATGTCATTAGTGATGTCATCAGTGATGTCACTGAAGTATGGTGTTCTGTGTTTAACTGTATAGATGAAGAAATGGAAGTGTGATTGATTCTTTACAGGACTGACTTGGTGTGTGAGTAACTCCATGGATGAGTGGCAGTGTGTGACTGTCTGCATAGGTGTATGAGTGCATATGATAGTGTTGTAATAATAAGTGACTGTATGTATGAGTCATTGTATGGGTGAATGAGTGAATGTGTGTGTAGACGTAGGAATCAGTGAGTGCGTATGTAGTAACTGGTATTGGTGTGTCATGATGTCATCAGTGATGTCATTTGAGATGTCATCAGTGATGTCATCAGTGATGTCATTTGAGATGTCATCAGTGATGTCATCAGTGATGTCACTGACCATGTCATGAATGATGTAATATGTGACATCATCAGCAGTGGATTGCGGGTGCGCGATATATAGTTAGTGCAACTAACTATATATGGAATTTCAATGGTTTTGTGTGAGTAAAATAAGGTTTTGTAAATGCTAATTCCTAACTATATATGGTCTATAACCTATGGTTTTTTCAGTGAATTTTCAAGGTTTTGTAAATGCTAATTCCTAACTATATATGGTCTATAACCTATGGTTTTTTCAGTGAATTTCATTGGTTTTTTAACAGCTAATATCTGTAGCTGTAAAATGTATTCTTCTTTAAATCCAAAAATATATTTTATATGTTTATGAATAATTTTTTTAAAAAATATTTTTTTTTCTTCGTTCCCGCTTCGCGAATCGGGAAGCTTCCCGTTAGCTGACCTTGATGCCGCGAAATAGACCGCGAGCCGGTAAACGTTTCTTTACCGCAAGTGCCGCGTTAGAAAACAACATCGTGACGCCTCCCGTCCGCATGACGTTTCACGTTGTCGCGTGATACGTCATATGACGTGCTACGTTAGCGAACTGGTACGCGAAGCGAGTCGCAAAGCGCAGGTTTCTGGAAGCAAACCGGGAGGCCCTGCAAAGCGCTTAACGTAAACACAGCAAGTCATGTGACTTGGTAATAACACTTTTCATTGGTTCATTTCACTTTTGGTTTCCTAATGATGTAAGACTAGGTCATATAATCTAAAATGAACACTTTTGATTGGTTGAGAACTCTTGTTTTTCCCAAATGATGAAAATCCCTCCTTCTTTCCTCACTCTGACTTTCATCATTGTGAGAGAAAGACCCTTTGTGATCACTGAGCAATGGCTTCTTTAGTAGCTTCAGCTGGTGCTTCCCCACCACCTCCACCACATCCAAGGAAGAGTGGACCACCTGCTCAAGTTATAATTCAGCAAGAAGAGGAAGAAGAGGAACAGGAGGAAGAGCACGAAGAGAGGCAGTTTTTGCCTGAGGAACCCAAGACGTCTCACCGGAAAGAAAACTTCATTTGGCAATTTTTTAAAATTCCCAAAGGTCAGAAAAAAGTAAATGCAAGATACGTAACTTGCCTTATATGTCAAGATAGACTGTCCAGAGGAACCGAGAAAAAATACAGTTTCGGAAACTACACAATGCATCGCCATATGACTAGGTGGCATCCTAACAACTACAGTGCTGCACAGTTTCGGAACGACCTAGATAATCTCCCTATTATGGCCAGAAGATCTGTTGTACCGGAAGTAACGGGACCAGAGGGCAGGGAGATGGTGCCAAATATACAAATGAGATTTGGTGAAGTAAGACACATCTGCGTATTTTGCGATGGATTCATTTGCTACGGAGAAAGAAGCATCACTCTGATCAACAGAGCTATTGACTATCATATGCAAGTTTGTACGAAACGCCCAAAATAATAAATACTTTTTTTTTGTTTTGTTGCTCCTGTTGAGCCCTTTACAATGAATCGTTTTCATTGCCCCTCCAAGAAAAACCCCCAAAAATATAAAACTGTTCAGAAAAATTCAAAAAAAGTAAAAAAATGTTCTGAAAAATAATAAAAAAAATATAAAACAACAAAAACAATAAAAAAAAAAGTTCTTTTCAGAACTACCTCCCCGTTATTAAAAAATTGGTACAATATTTGGAACTGTGCCAACCTCTATTTCTCTTAGTTCGCTTCCCAGTTCGCTCACCGGTACGCGAACCGGAAGCGAACCAAAAACAGTAAGTATAAGGGAAGGAAACAGAGACTTATGTTAAAAGAAAGACAGCTATAGGGGAGTAAACTAGAGATACTATTACCCGTAATCCACTGCTGATGATGTCACATATTACATCATTCATGACATGCTCAGTGACATCGTCAGCAGAGGATTGCGGGTTTTTTGACAACGTGCCTTATCCACGGTTTAATAACGCTGCCTTTTGCTTTATATAAGTTTTCAAATTGTATGAAATATATACCAATAGGTCGTTATGAACCTTTAGGTAGTGCTTTTCTTCATGAGGTCTGGTCGCTTCCATACACATACAGATGTTTCAAAGATGATCAAGAAGTTTATCTGAATGGAGAGGAATGCACTGAGACGCCAGATCATTCACTAATGTGTAGGCACATACAGTTACACGGTTCATGCAACAAACACCGACCAAATATGGCTTGCGTGTTGCAAGGCACGCCAGTTCCTGCTATCATCCCCACGTTCAAGTTGTTGGAAAATGGTAGTTATTTGATGCTCAATAATGAAGATTGTTCTGAGTTAATTAAAAGTATTCCTTTTATGGTAACAGTAAGTGAACGGGTTATTTGCTGCAGAAATGTTCTATTTTCTCCCACACATGAACATAGGGAGTTTTCAATCTGGCCACAAATACCAACCTTGGGAGAGATTTCAACGGCATGGCAAGAATAAGAGCTCTTTTGTCTCAGAGAGAGGTGGCCTTGAGTTCGGCCCGTGAAACTTTCGTGCTTCACATAGCGAACACCCGTACAGAGGTGCAGACCCTTCTCAATTCAGATTTGCCTTTCAATTTCAGCAAGATGGTTCGGACTATCTTTAACGCATCCTCCACAAAGGCCCTGGCGCACTTTTTTAAAGTTGTTACCAGTGGTCTCGTGACTTCATTTGAGAAAATCTTTGGAGTCATCCCTGCTTTCTTTCATTCTATTTTCTCCACTCTGCTTCGTGGATTGGCATTTTTACTTGCATTACCAGCGGACGCTCTTGTGCTTTTTTACATTTTTAAATATGGATGTCCCTCCTATGCAACCTCCCACCCTGCAGCTGCTGACACTGTTCCGCAATCGCATGCTAGAATATTATGGCACAATGCCGTTGGCGATATTAAGCACGGCATATGGATTATCTTTTCGATTCTCCTACTTCACCTGTGTCTAGCCTGTATTTCACTGCCTGACCTGTGATTTCGATTGGGCCATTGATTTGTGTCTCTGCGGACCGGTTTCTCCTGACGTCGACTTTAATCAGCTGATGACTCCTATCATTACTCACGAGTTGGTTTGTCCTGGCGAAAGGATTATGGCTGTGGCATTGATGCATGGACTACTTGGTCCCTGGAATTTACTGGCGGCAGCACAGTCTTTCTTGGAACAGAGCTTTCTTGAAAACCCACCGAGCTGTCCTCTGATGGTGATAGAGGATCCGGTGCTGGGAGAGCACGTATGTTCTTTTCCGCTTTTAAATTGGATGGCTGAACTGTTTTCGGATGAAGACGGTGACTTCCTATTGGAGGCTGTTGCAGCTTATTTTGCATACACAGTTATGTCATAGACCTTTTTCATGTTTGATATGCTGAGTACTAGCATTTCATTGACAATTCATTGACTTATTTGTCAAGTTTTTATTATTTACCTTGCCTATTGGCTTAAGACTCGATAAAGTACTTGGCTGTTTTATTTTTCTTTAGCATTAAATTTTCCTAGTTTTTAATGCTTTACCTTGCGGACCGTCCACATATAAACTTGCAATCTGCTCTCATGAGATGGCACTTCTATTATCTTATTCAGTTCGTTTCCGGATCATGGGGAGGTGTCATCTAGGTCCTGGATATCTTTACACCGTGTTAAGTTAGCATGGGCTCATTACCGGTTTAAACGCCATTTTTCCTTTTTTGCAACTTCTGCACACGACACTTAGTTGTTGCTTTAGCTTTCCACCTAGTAGTTCATCGTGGTTTACATGAGAATAATATGTTATTGCTCTACTATCTGCTTTGCTTGTTAAACTATATCTGTACAGCGAGTGCTAAAGTTTCAAGAACAGCACGATACAGAATTGTTATGAGGTCTGATCTCCACGACTTCATACTCATAACATAAGTGCAACTTCTGCCAATTCTGGGCATGAGGCGGGTTTTATATTGCTTTGCCGAACACACATACACAACAGTTGATGCGGTTCACATGAAGAGAGAGCTGGTGTATGCTGATGTGATTCCTTCAAATCTAAGACACTAAAGTATGGGCACACCCTAAACCAACACAAAGAGACCTTCTTAGCAAATAATATAATATGTGTATTAGGGAGGGTGAGATATAAGCAGCCGCGGGCCGTGGAGGGAGTTACGGTGAGGCAGGGAGGCGGGGAGGGGGAGAAGCAGGGTGGAGCCCTCTCTACCCTGCCCCTCCCCCTCCCCGCCTCCCTGCCCCACCGTAACTCCCTCCACGGCCCGCGGCTGCTTATAAGTGTTGCTAACTCTTATTCATTTACAGCATGTTAACATACTGTCACCATTCGCTTTTTATGTACTAGTAACTATGCTGGTAATTTTGCTACTGATAATATGTGTACTTGTATTCTCCACCCTGCTTCTCCCCCTCCCCGCCTCCCTGCCTCACCGTAACTCCCTCCACGGCCCGCGGCTGCTTATAAGTGTTGCTAACTCTTATTCATTTACAGCATGTTAACATACTATCACCATTCGCTTTTTATGTACTAGTAACTATGCTGGTAATTTTGCTACTGATAATATGTGTACTTGTATTATCTAAGATACTACGCCTGAGAAGACGGCATTAGTAAATAAACATTTCAAATACACATGTGTTCTTCTTAACTCCATGTTCTGGTTTCTAAGAAATATATAACGACCGACTGTTCATGAGTTCCACGTATCCTGAGGTACTATAAGTTCATATTCTGGATTGTCTAAACATTGAGAGTTTGTTATATCCAATGTGACACTGTACCTAGCTTGCTAAGGGGTTTTTGATTACTAACGTGAGTTTTGGGACACCCTAATTCGCCGAGGTTCCAATCCTCTGTCCACAGTTTTGTGTGAGAACAGAAACCCTGCGACAGGGGCACCCCCGACCCTTGCTGGAGCTTCATCACACTTGCGATACAACTCCAGCAATGCGCCACCTTTACGGCACAGATACATCACGCATCTGTGCTGTTTTTGCCCCATGATGCGGCGCATTGTAAATGCAGCACACCATAGATGACGGAACAGCGGCACAGAATGACTAACACATCCCTGGTGATGCGCCAGTCATCATAAATGTATCCCTATGCTTCTTATCTTGTTAGAGATGAACCGCCATATGTATCATCAAAGTTTTTTGCATTTCCTAAATAGCGAACTTTAAGGAATAAATAGCGATTCTTTACCATTCCTAGTTTGCGATTAGCTATTTGCTAATTACAAATTACCCATTCATTTCCTTCATTTCCATAGGGCGGTTGGACTCACTTTTAGCTCGAACGGCTGAATGGATTTCCACGAAACTTGGCAAAATTGTAGGGACTGGTAGCCCGATGTGCCTTTGCTATGTCTCAAGATATATGCTCCAGTGGTTTTTACGAAAATTAACTTTGAAAAATATATATTGGGCTACATTGGCCTATATATATGTTGGAGCCCAAATGTAGCCCAATGTAGCCCAATGAAGCCCAATGTAGCCCAATGTAGCCCAAAGATGGCCGCCAGACACACAAAAAAACAAATGTAGCCCAAATATCAGCCAGATGTAGCCCAACTATAGCCCAGTGACAGAATGACCAATCAGCTTCGCAAACCTCCGTTACGCGAAGCGGAGCGCTGTTACAGATATATATCTTTTTTTGAACGTTAATTTCTCAAAATCCACTGGAGCACATATATTGAGACCTAGCAAAGGCACATCGGGCTACCAGTCCCTAATATTTTGCCAAGTTTCGTGCAAATCCATTCAGCCGTTCGATTATTATTATTATTTTTTGTTTTGCCCCGCGGGGCCCTTTTAAAACCTCCACATCAAACCTAGGGGGTCAGCGAGGATCTACTATGCCCCCTTATGGTCATTTCCCCCTTCGTTTTGGCCTCCTCTTGTCTCTCGATCCTACCGAGAGACAAGATGGCGGCCGCTACGGACTTTTTGGAATGTTGACAGACGCCAGAGAACCAATCAGCTTCGCTTCACAAAGCTCCGTTGCGCGCAAAGTACGCGTCCTGGGACGCTGCCCGGTCCGCTGTTACAGATATATATCTTTTTTTAAACGTTAATTTCTCAAAATCCACTGGAGCACATATATTGAGACCTACAAAAGGCACATCGGGCTACCAGTCCCTACAATTTTGCCAAGTTTCGTGCAAATCCATTCAGCCGTTCGGGCTAAAAGTGAGGCCAACCGCCCTATGGAAAACTCAATGTTAAAAACACGTTTTGGGACCCCCCTTTTTTCTCGGCCCCCCTTGACGAACCCCCCCCAAATTTTCAAGGGCTGCTCAGAAACAAAATGTGCCATTTTCCTGAAAATTTCAGCCAATTCCGTCCACAAACGCCAAAGTTATTAGACATAGAATTTTCAAAAATCTCATAGAGAAAAAATCCTAACTATATATACCTACTGGCGACCGCCAGTAGGTAATATATATATATATATATATATATATATATATATATATATATATATATATATATATATATATATCAAGGGCGGCTCCTCCGTTAAGGCAGAGGAGCATTGCCCCACTGCTCTCAGCAGTGAAAAAAGGACAAATAAAATGATAGTAAAACGTTATTGTCCTTTTATTTTTCCTTGCTGAGCCAAGTTCAGGTCGGGCCATCCTCGTTACAGCAGAAGTGGTGGCACTGCTGCAAATGCGCATGTTGGTTTGGCCGGCCTTCTTAGGACGTCCAAACAGACATATGCATTTAGATCCCTCCACTCAAGCTGTGTTGCACAGCCGGGTGGAGACTGGCACAGGCCCGACTGAGCAGCTAACCAGGACGCTCAGACCAATCCTGGCGCTGCGGTCATGCTGGGTATCACCAGCATGAAAGTAGCGTCTGGATTGGTGCAGTGAGTCTGAGAGCCTGCCGGGAGTCAGGAAGAGATAGAAGAGGACCGAGATGACGGCCAGCGGTAAGTGCTTTTTAATTTTATTAATTATTGCTCTCCCCCTCACTGCCCAGTGCACTGCCCCCCCCCCACTTTCTTTTTACAGCAGCTGCTAATGATAGACACACACGCACAACACAAACACACATATATAAGGAATTAGGGTAAGGGTGTTGGGTTTAGGGGTGGGTAAGGGTATAGGGTGGTAAGGGTGATTTTAGGGCTTAGGGGTGGGTACGGATATTGGATTGTAAGGGTATTTATAGGCTTTAAGGGTGGGTAAGGGTATTAGATGGTAACGGTTTTTTAAGGATTTAGGGGTGGGTAGGGGTATAGGGTGATAAGGATATTTTTAAGTTTTAAGGGTGGGTGAGGGTATTGGATGGTAAAGGTGTTTTAAAGGTTTAGGGATTAGGGGGTAATGATATTTTTAGGGTTTGGGATGGGTAAGGGTTTGGAGTGGTAAGTGTATATTTAGGGTTTGGGGTGGGTAAGGGTATTGGGTAGTAAGGGTGTTTTTAGGTCTTGAGGTGGGTAAGGATATTGGGTGGTAAGGGTATTTATAGGCTTTAAGGGTGGGTAAGGGTATTGGATGGTAAAGGTGTATTAAGGGTTTAGGGGTATAGGGTGGTAAAGGTATCTTTAAGGTTTGGGGTGGGTAAGGGTATTGGGAGGTAAGTGTATGTTTAGGGTTTGGGGTAGGTAGGAGTATTCAGTGATAAGGGTGTTTCTAGGGTTTAGGGGTGGGTAACGTATTGGGTGGTAAGGGTATTTTAGGGTTTATGGGTGGGTAAGGGTATTGGGTGGGAAGGGTGTTTTTAGTGTTTGAGGTGGGTACGGGTATTTTTAGATTTTAGGGGTAGGGGTGGGTAGAGGTGTAGGGTATATTTAGGGTTTTGGGGTGGTCGAGTTTAGGGGTTGGGGTGGATAGGATTAAATATATGTATGTATATATATATATATATATATCTATATATATATAATCACCTAATTGCGGTCGCACCTAGGTAGTTATAGATAGGTCTGCTTTTCTATAGACTGAGCATTTTTTGGTTTGCTAATAACATTGGCCCTGTTTGACGAATCTAAACAATACTTTCCTCTAAAAAAGTTCATCCACCTCAGCAACGTTTTGGGATGATCCATCCAGCAGGGGCCAAGAAAAAATGAAAAATCCCCATGAATTTTCTATAGACTTCTTTAGACAAGGCTACAGCAGAAACTGATGAACAGAATTGCACCAAATTCGTCAGGAAGCTAGATCTTGGTCCGCAGATGGTTCTTTTTGTGATTTGGTGTAAATCCGTTTTTGAGATATTAAGAGTAAAAAAGAATTGTATATTTTGGGAGTTAGGCAAGTAAGCGTTTCAAGGGGCATTGGCAAGAGCGCAAATTAAAAAATGGAAGATTGTGATTGGTCAAGAGGCCTGTTTTTCCTGTGAGCCTTCATGCTCTCGTGGGCTGCTCCTACGAGTCCCAAGAGAGTGAGCACTCTAATTGGCTGGCTGTTGGAATTTTAGAACTGTAATGACGCTTGTTAGATCTGGGGGTCTCTAGTTGGCAATGGTATATACCTTTGTCCAAATAGGGACCCTTACTTCTAAGTCAGGATAAGGGGATTACACTCCTTAATAACCCCTGCTCACCCCCTTGATAGCTTGGCACAAGCAGACAGGCTTATCTCAGAGGCAGTGTGTTAAGCATTTGTGAATATACACAGTAATACAGTGAAAACACTACAGATGGACACAACACAGGTTTTTTAAAAATAAGTATTCTTTATATAGACTTAACACAAGACCACAAATGACAAAAATCCACAGTACTAAACTTAAGGTTACTAAAAAGATGATTAAAGTCTCTTAGTTCAAGTTGATGATAAATGCGACAAAGTTCTCAACAAAGTACCTGGATGCGTAACGTAAAGTAAACAAAAGGCTCGCAAAAGGGGAGCTGCGTTGGTTCCATGATCCTGCCTCCATGCTTGCGCAGAGAAGGGGACTCGTTGCGAGCCTTACCGGTGGAGGTGATGTGTAGATTCTCGGCTGTGGGCCTGTTGCGGTGCGCAAGATGGCACCTTGATGCGATGCGATGTTCCAGTTGCGATGCGAGAAGATGGCACCCTTGATGCGGCGATGCGATGACGATACGATCAGTCCTGGCAGCCTTACGACGACTCTGTACTTTGGAGCCACGACAGGCCCTGTGACACGCTTCTCCGGTGACGCGATGGTGACTCTCACAATGGCGTCACGCTTCTCCGGTGATGCGACAGCAGGCAGCTTCGATGAACACTCGCTTCCATGGAGATGCGGCGAAGGCTCGCTTCTCCGGTGATACGACGATTTCAGCTGCGGCGGCGACATGCTTCTTCTCGATGCGTCGCACTTCCAGCGCCCAGCAGCACGCAAGTATCTGGAGTCAAAATTCCCAGCAAGGAAATTCAGGAGGGAGCTGGAGGTGAAGTCTTTTGTTCCTGGGACTTCAGCAGGAGGCAAGCACAGTTCGAGCCCTTGGAGAATATTCTGTAGATGAAAGTCCTTACAAAGTTCCTTCTCCTTTCCCTTGGCATTGAAGCAACCACTGCAGGCCAACCCAGCAAACAGCACACTGGCAGAGGGGCAGTCTAAACTCCTGCAGCTTCCTTCGTTCTTCTCCTTGGCAGAAAGGTTTCTTGTTCCAGAAGTCCTCTAATTTCTTGGGATCAGGGTCCCAATATTTATACCCCAAAATCCTTTGTTCTCTTAAGGCAGAGAAGCCTCTGCCTAGTCCAAACCAGTTCCTGAGCACTTTGTTTACATGACTCTCTTCTTCCTTTCACTGTGCAGGGCAGAGACATCAGCCGCTCCACAGGAAGTGGAGCCAGCACAGGGGAGGGAAGATACAGCTCTGGAGCACTCTGTTGACATGATTCCTCCTCTCCTTTCACAGGGCAGATACATCAGACAAGCCACAGGAGGTGGAGCCAGCATTGTAGAGGGAAGGCACAGCCCTATTCAGGTCCCAGGTGCAACTCATCCCTCCCATCTAGATGTAGATCTCTCTATTCACCACTGGGCTGCCCCAGCCTGTCTCCTAGAATCCCCCAGCCCTGTCACTCACAAACCCAGACAAGGAATACACAACCCAGCAGAGGCAGGCCTGGATAGTTAGGCAAGAAAATACCTACTTTCTAAAAGTGGTATTTTCAAACACAGACTATTAAAACCAACTTTACTAAAAGATGTATTTTATTATTCTGAGTTAAGGCATACTAAATTCGAATTTCTACCATGTTCCCTGAGTCAGTTAGGATTGTAAGAATGTATGAATCGAACTGCCCATTCTGGCCTATGGAGAACAGGTAGCCTTCAATAGTGAAAAATGAAAATGGGTGTAATTCATTATCAGAACACGCTACACACACCAGAGGATGTCCTACCTTATACTTACAATGCACCCTGCCCTTGGGCCTACCATAGGGGTGTCTAATATGAAGCAAAGGGAAGGTTTAGGGACTGGCAAGTGGGTGCACTTGGCCAAGTCAACAGGGAAGTGCTAGACTGCACATAGGCCTTACAATGGCAGGCCTGAGACACACTTAACAAGCTGCTTCTGTGGGTGGCACAACCGGTGCTGCAAGCCCACCAGCAGCATTTGATTTACAAGCCCTGGGCACACACGGTGCACTGTACTAGGGGCTGACAGATAAATCAAATACCCCAATCATGGCATAACCAATTTGTACATTAATTTAGCAAAGGGAGCACTTGCACTGTGGCACTGATTAGCAGTGGCACAGTGCCCAAAGCATAAATCCAGCAAAAACATATCAAAACAGAGGAGGCAATCCGTCAAAATGGAAGGGAAACTCACACCAATGATGGCAGGTCTAACACGTGTCCCATCCAGCTGAAATGTAGGGAGAACTACCCTTCCCCTTGGGAGTTCTCTTTACTAAGGCGGAAAAATCTGGACAGACCATCAGAGTTGGCGTGTTCTGTACCAGGGCGGTGTGCCACTGTAAAGTCCATACCCTGTAGGGAAATGGACCACCTCAACAACTTTGGTTTCTCACCCATCATCTGCATCAGCCATCTGAGGGGCCTGTGGTCGGTCTGAACCAGGAAGTGAGTCCCAAAAAAGTATGGTCTCAACTTCTTCAGCGCCCAAACCATAGCAAATGCCTCACGCTCAATTGCACTCCACCTCTGTTATCGTGGAAGTAACCTCCTACTGATGAAGGCTACAGGTTGGTCTAGGCCCTCTTCATTAATCTGTGATAGAAGAGCCCACACACCATGCTCTGAAGTGTCTGTCTGTACAATGAATTCTTTTGAGAAGTTGGGCGCCTGAAGCACGGCTGCTGTGCAGATGGCAGTCTTCAGGGCGTCAAAAGCCTTCTGGCAGGTGTCAGTCCAGTTCACTTTCTTGGGCTGCTTCCTGGAAGTCAGCTCAGTCAAGGGTGCAACAATGTTGCCATACTCCTTGACAAACCTCCTGTAGTACCCCGTGAGTCCTAAAAAGGCTCTCTCCTGGGTCTGAGTATTTGAGGGTTCCCATGCCACAATGGTATCAATCTTGGGTTGTAGGGGTGCCACCTGGCCGCTTCCTACCTGGTGACCCAAGTACACCATGGATCCCTGCCCGATCTGGCACTTACTCACCTTGATCGTGAGGCCTGCCTTGCGCAGTGCCCGCAACACTTCCCAGAGATGCTGCAAGTGTTCTTCCCAACTGGCGCTGAACACTGCAATGTCATCCAGGTAGGCGGAACTGAAATCCTCCAGCCCAGCCAACACCTGGTTGACCAACCTCTGAAAGGTGGCAGGTGCATTCTTCATCCCAAAGGGCATAACCCGGAATTGGTAGTGCCCATCTGGTGTGGAGAGTGCCGACCTCTCCTTCGCCCCATCAGTCAAGGCGATCTGCCAGTATCCAGACGTCAAATCAAACGTACTAAGGTACCGTGCAGCCCCTAACCGATCTATGAGCTCATCAGCTCTGGGGATGGGGTGTGCATCAGTCCTGGTGACTGCATTGAGCCCTCTGTAGTCCACACAGAACCGGAGTTCGGGTGTGGCACCCAGCGAGGCAGCCTTTGGGACCAAGACCATGGGCTGGCCCAAAGACTGTTTGAGGACTCAATGACCCCTAAAGCAAACATCTTGGAGATTTCCTCCTTAATGTAAGCCCTAACGTTGTCAGTCACTCTGTAGGCCTTGTGCTTGACACAAGGACTGTCGCCAGTGTCCACATCATGGACGCACCACTCTGTGACACCAGAAACCAAGGAAAATAGATCTGAGAATTGCCCCAACAGTTGGAGACAATCTTTCTGCTGATCAGGGGTCAGTGTGGCAGAGAGGCTGACACCATCCACTGACCCATCTTGCTCTGTTGCAGACAGGAGGTCAGGAAGAGCCTCGGTCTCCTACTCCATTCCATCATCCGTCGCTAGGAGCCTGCCCATATCGACCTTCCTAAGTGGGGCTTTAGGCGGTTAACATGCAGGACCCTCAAAGGGTTCCTTGGAGACCACAAGTTCACCAGATAGGTGACATCCCTCTTGCGCTCCACCACCTCATATGGACCAGTCCACCTGTCCTGGAGCACACAAGGCTCCACAGGGGCCATTACCCAAACTTTCTGTCCAGGTTGAAGCTCAATCAGAGTGGCATTCTGATCGTACCACCGC
This sequence comes from Lissotriton helveticus, assembly GCF_964261635.1. Classification (NCBI taxonomy): domain Eukaryota; kingdom Metazoa; phylum Chordata; class Amphibia; order Caudata; family Salamandridae; genus Lissotriton; species Lissotriton helveticus. The sequence continues at coordinate 1,546,295,951 of NC_136067.1, read as the reverse complement.
TTCATTTCCCCCTGGCTGGCTTCCAGATTCGCCTGAGCGCGATCTCTGAAACGCAGAGTCTGGTTCATGAAGGCCAGCATGTAGCTATACACTTCCTGGGGAGGTTTCCTGGGAGATCGCTGTCAGCCTTCCTTGACCAGACTCAAAGGTCCTCTACCGGGTGCCATACAAAAGCTCAAAGGGGCTGAACCCTAGAGACTTTTGTGGCACCTCACGGTAGGCAAACAGAAGGCATGGCAAGAGGACGTCCCACTTACGCCTCATTGGTTCTTTAAGACCCATGATCATGCCCTTAAGAGTCCAGTTGAATCTTTCAACCAGCCCATTTCCTTGTGGGTGGTAAGGAGCGGTGAACTTGTAGGTAACACCACACTCCTTCCACAGAGACTTCATATAATTGGAAATGAAGTTTGTACCTCGGTCAGACACAACGTCTCTGGGGAACCCCACACAGGAGAAGATCCCCATCGTTGCATGTCCCACCCCGGAGGCCGTCACTGTCCTGAGTAGAATGGCTTCCGGGTACCGGGTAGCATGGTCCACCAAGACCAGGATAATCCTGTTGCCCATGGCTGTCTTGGGGTCCAGTGGCCCCACAATGTCAATGCCCACTCTTTTAAAGGAGGTACTCACTACAGGGAATGGTTGGAGAGGGGCCTTCCACTTTTCCCACTTGCCTGGCAAGTTTGACAGGTCCTACAATGAGTATCTGAACTCTTCCGCATCCGGGGCCAATAAAAGTGGGAGACAAGCCTTTCAAAGTTCTTGTTCTGCCCCAGATGACCAGCTAAAGGAACATCATGAGCCAAACCCAGTAGGAAGGTTCTGAAGCGCTGGGGTACCACCAGCACATGGGCTGACCCAGGCTCAGCAACCTCAGGTTCGCTAAACAGGAGACCATTCCCCCCATAGATCCAATGTGATCCAGACTGATCACCTGCTGACTGGTTTGTGGCCTGTTGCCTCAAACCCACAAGAGAAGGGCACTTCTTCTGCTCTTCACAAAATTTCTTCCGTGGAGGGACCCCCTTCCTGCTGCCAATGGGTCAGCTCAGGTAAGTTCCCCAGTTCAGAAACTTGCTCACCAGTGGGTTCCAGGGCACCCCCTTAAGGTCTGCCTCCTCCTGGACCGTGGGAACAAGGGGGGCTGGTTTCCCGTGCCCCCTACCTCTTCTCTTTAAGGCAGGTCCCTGGGCCATACTTTCAGGCTTCAGGGTCTCTTGAACACCCTTAGCTCCCATAGACCGAGTGGTCACACATGCCCACTCAGGCAGACCCAACATCTCTAAATGTGCCTTCCTCTCCACCTTAACCCAAGGGGAGCTTTCTAAATCATTGCCTAACAGACAATCAACAGGCATGGATGGCCTCACAGCTACTTGAAGAGTAGCAGAGACCCCCCAAATCTAATGGAACGTGAGCCACCTTGCAATGGCTCTCTGTGTTGTCAGAGGCAATAACTGGGAAGAATGCATGAGGGACTACCTGCTCTTCAGACACCAAGTGGCACTTGACAGCTGTCACACTTTCTCCTGTGTCTCTCAGAGCCTCCACTCTATGGCCATTGATGGTCGGCCACTGCCTGTATTTCTTCGTGTTATCAGGCAGCTGAGTTCTAGGGACCATCTCAAAGTCTCCTAATGAGACAAGGGACATTTCTATGGGACCCCACCCACCTTGCGCACCCATCTCCTCCCCACCCAGGGCTGCACTGGCCATCTGACGGGATGGTGCACGGGATGGCACATACTGACCCTTTTGGGGACACTGGAGATCATACCAACGGTGTCCCACCTGCTTACACAGAAAGCAGGTAACAGGCTTCCTATGAGCAGGTTTACCTGTCGGGGGTCCTGACTTCTTCTCAGTGGGAGGCTGGGAACCCTTACCTTGGTTCCCTTGGGGATTACTTTGGGGACCTTTTTGGAACTCCCTCTGTTTACCCTTCTCCCCCCACTCTTCTGCTGGGGACCCTGCCCACCTTTGGCGGAGTCTCCCACAAGACCCTTGTGGACCCTGGTACTGACCCAGAGGTCTGCCTCTTCAGCAAGCTTTCTAGGATTAGTCAACTTGCTATCAATAAGGTGCTGGTGTAGCTCTGGAAAACAATTAGGAGACCAGTGCTCCCTAGCAATCAAATCATAGAGCGCTTGAAAAATATTAACATTCCTACCCCTCACCCAACCATCCATAGCTCTGCAAAAGAAAGACACATATTCTACCCAAGTGGTTCCCTCCAGTTTCTTACAATTCCTGAACCTCTGTCTATAGAGTTCTGGAGTCAAACCATACTTTGCCATCAGTGCTCCTTTGATGTGGTGATAAGACATCATATGCTCACTTGATAGGTCTAACAAAGTATACCGCCCCTCAGTCAAAAAGCGGCCCCACAACCCCGCTCCTCAATCCTTCTCAGGGACCCGGTAGGCCAACATTGCTATCTCAAAGGCTGCAAACCACTGACCAATATCTTCACCTTTGTGAAAATCTTTGGTGACATCCTTGGGAATATGTACCCTGCCTTCTGAAGGCACAGATGGTGCACTGCCACCAGAGGGATTGATTTCTAAGCCTTGGCCTTGATCTCTAACTCCCTCAACATCCTCTCATGCTCCATTCTCATTCTCTCTCTTTCCAAAGACAACCTGCCATTCTCTGTTTCCCTCTGACTCTACATATTAAGCTTAACCAACTCCAGCTTGTGCACCCTGTTATTCTCCCTATCTTCCAACTCTCTGGGGGACAGGTCTTTGGAAGAGATGCTGCTTCCAGGCGGGGCGGTACCCCCCCCCCCCCCGGGCTGGAAACACCGGCCTATCAATTTGCCCATCTGCATCCCCAACTGGCTCTACCACAAGATCAGGGACATTTCTTGCTTCTACCCAGGCCCTCAGTGCCTTTTGGTAGTCTTCTTTTTTAGAAATGCCTGGTGTAGCAACTTTCAATTTCCTGCAGAGATACTTGAGCTGTTTCACAGTGTAGGTTTCCAACCTCTCTTCCTCAAATCAAGATCCATAGATACAACAGATGCTGGTTTACTCATGGTTGTAAGAATTTGGAGTTTTCAGGAAAAAACTAACAGTCTAAGGAAAAAGATTCTAAAAAAAAGTATGTGGTCGTGTTTGGTCTGCACTCACTAGTAGTGTACAGTAGTCACTGTATATGAAACACAAATGCAAAGTCCAAATCCTCACCGCTGACCACCAATATTAGATCTGGGGGTCTCTAGTTGGCAATGGTTTTCACCTTTGTCCAAATAGGGACCCTTACTTCCTTTTTAATTTTTTTTAAATTTTTAAATATTTTTATTGACAACACGGGAAAAACATAACAATAAATTCATTGAGAAGCATTTTAAAGTGAAACAATACAATGATGCTAAATTTGCACAGAGATACAGTTTTGCTAGGTCAAAGGAACTCAGTCAATTATACATTTATGTTATACTTTATAAAGTAAGTCAATTGCAGCCTTCCCAGTCCATAAGCCTTAACATTCATTAGATACAGAGGGAATCCGAAACATAGTTAAAAAAACGTTCCCCACATTTTATCCACTTCCCTCATTGATTGAACACCCCTTATTTTAGCTACTGGTAGTTCCATGGTGTAAATTTCATGAACCAAAGTCCACCATTCCATAATGTGTGGTGGTTTCAAAGAAATCCAAGTCCTAGCAATAGTCAGCCTAGCACATGAAAATAGTATAGTAATTAGATCATTATGTTGACAATTTAGAGCTTGTATATCTAGTAAAACTATATTGAGCGATAAGGGAGAGAGATTAATCTGTTTCTGATTAAGAATATTTTCGAAGCCAGACCAGAACTCAGACAATGCCGGGCATAAAAAAAACATATGTCCAAATCCGCCGCCATTAGATCGCATTTGGGACATTTAGAGCGATCATTCGATGGATTGTTTTGAGACCATTTTGATATTCTTTGCGGAGTATAGTATAAGAGACATATAGTTTTGTATAATTGGAGCCTTACAATAGACGACTGAGCCACGGGATTAATACTGCTAAGTGAAGTTGAGATCTGACTGGGAGTTATATTAGTTCCTAATCTTACAGTCCATTTTATAGCACGTTTTATACAATCATCTATCTTATAGTGATTAAAACAGTTATAGCCCTCACTGATTAGTGATTTGGTTTTTCCAGAGTACAGGCAGGTCCAAATATCCGAGTCTAAGACTTCATTCAGTTTGATCTTACGGATGAAAAAGCTGCCCCAAGTAGTCCCTGCACCATCGTTGAAAATTCCGGGAAGCACCGGATTGCCCCACAGCGGTAGTTTAGAATGATAAAAAGAAGTCTTACAAAAAGTCAGAAGCAAATTCCATATTTTAACTGTCTCCCTGGCAGTCTTAAATTTAACTCTTTTAAAGTAGTTAGGATCATTTACTCTCACTAAGAACTGGTTAGAATCTGTGCCTAGCATAAATTGATGAAAAAATAATTTTTGGTTATTAGTGTTAAACAGGCTACGAAAGCGACAAAAAAAAGTTGCAAAAAAGTATAGTCTAAAGATGGGGAAGTTTAACCCTCCTTTGATAGTAGGGAGCTTAAGCATAGAGATCGATCTAGGAGCTTTTTTGTAGCCCCAAATAAAGCTACTACAGACCCCATCTAATTTTTAAAAAAAAAGATTAGTAACACGTAAAGGAATTGATCTGAATAGATAAAGACATTTTGGCAGAACTTTCATTTTTTAAAAATTAATCCGACCAACAAGGCTGAGTGGGATCTTATGCCATTTTTTTAATAGAACCGAGACTTCTTTTAGTAGCGGGTCGTAATTGAGTGTAATTATTTCTTTTATTTTAGATGAAATTTTAATCCCCAAGTATGTGGCAGTCCTGTAAATCCCCTGAACAGGAGTCTGCGGTTTGTAATTCAGAATAACCTGTGTTTTGTTTATATTTAATTTATATCCAGAAATTGCCCCAAAGCTGTAAGCCTCCTCTGTTATCCCTGGAAGAGCTTTTACCACATCAGTTGAATATATCGCGATGTCATCCGCGTAAGCTGTTATTTTAAGACAGTTTGGGCCATATTCAAACGGAATAATATTCGTTTGGGCCTGTAATGCATTAACGAACGGTTTGATAGAAAGCTCAAACAACAAGGGTGACAACGGACACCCTTGTCGGGTGCCCCTTGCTATTATAAAGTTAGAGGAAGTCATGCCGGCACAGCTGATTTTTGCTGTGGGATGATCATATAGTGCCTGCATCCATCTTAGATACTGTCCCTTAAAACCGTATGCCAACATTACAGCCCAGAGACAGACCCACCCCACTCGGTCGAAAGCTTTCTCCGCGTCCAACAGTGTCATACCGAGTGGGGTGGAGCTAATCGCTGCTACGTCAAAAGCCGTTATCGTCATGTTTACGTGAGCTGTGGTATCCCTACCGATAATGAATCCATGCTGTTGTGGATTAACTAATTTTGGCATTAGGGGGGCGAGTCGCATGGCTAAAATTTTCGTGAACGCTTTTGCATCCGCATTAATGAGTGATATGGGTCTATATGACCCACACTCATTAGCAGGTTTATTCTTTTTCAGAAAGAACACAATCTTAGTTGTATTCCATGAATTAAGTGCTTTGCCAATTTCGCCAATCCCGTTAATAACTAAACTGAAAAGAGGGAGTAATTCATCAATACATATTTTGTAAGGTTCTATTGGTAACATATCCTCCCCCGTGGCCTTGCCAGAGGGGAGAGAGGCAATTGCTAACCTTATAGCTTCATTGGTGATGTTTTCAATCAATTGCACAATTCCTTCTACTTCTCTATCACTCGTCAAATTATTAATAATATAGGTTTGTATATTATTCATAGTTGGATAATTTTCAGGGGTATACAGATTGCTATAATATTTAACAAATTGTTCCATTAACTGCGCCGGTTGATTGTAGATAGCATTATTCGGTCCCTTGATAGACTTAATTAGAGTATTAACCTTCTCGTCAGCTACCTTGTAGGCCAGATTTTCCCAATTTTGTCGCCACTCTCCTATTGAGACAGATGGTATTCATGGAGTTTAATACAAATTTTTTCTGCTCGTGATCGTTGTAATACTTTATTCAATACATTTTTATCATAAAAGTAAATAAATTTCCAATCATAAAACAACTATAAAATTCATATATCCAATTTACAGCCACTTAAAACGATAAAAAGACTTATTTACAATAAAAAGAAGAACCGAAAAGGGCTAAAGTGCTGCGGCGAAATAGTCATATACTAATTCTTTCTCTAAATATACTTTTCATAGCAGACTGGAGACTCACTATGTTGAGTCTTAATTCAACAAAATTTTGCGATCCTTGATGCAAGGCTTCTGCTAATTGATTTTCTAATAACCGAATATTAGACATCTTGGTTTCAATCTCGTTTCTGCGCTCTGAGTTTTGTTTCAATATAAACTGTTGAGCTAAGCCCCTTACACCTGCTTTGCAGGCACACGAAACAAAAATAGGTGAGGTAGAATGCAAGTTAATATTAATAAATTCCGTAATATGTTCCTTAAGTTGTGAGATGAATACTGGTTCTAATAACAGATATCTTGGGAATGTTAATGGCCTTGGGCCCTGTTTTTTAGACACAATGTTAAAAACAAGAAAGAGAGGATTGTCGTCTGAGGTGACCCTTGGACATATCTCTATAGAAATTGATTCTAGAATCCTATCTGAGACCCAGGCCATGTCTATGCGTGGACATAGTTTATGGGGAGCAGAATAGTAAGTATACCCTCCCAAATTAGGATATATAGTCCGCCAAGCGTCCTTTATATTATGTAATCGACTTAATTCTAATATAGCAGCATGTGATTTACACATCCGTCGGGAGCCACCCTGTCTGGTAGTATATAATTCATAGTGGAGAAGTGTGGCTCACTGGTTAGAGGAGGCAGACCTGGAAGCAGAGGTCAGCCCGGGACCAGGGTTCAATTCCCGGCTCGGTGGGGTCTTGAGTCCTAAAAAAATGTCCATGGACTCGACAATTCTCGCTCCGGTGCCTACTCGATTCACAGGTTCACACTCTGCGACTCTGGGCAATAGCTTGCTTAATCTCCACAAAGGCCCCTCGCGGCGGGATGCCTGGCTTTCACCTTGCGGATACCCTGCCGGGGTTATCTCACAGGGGAACACCAGGACGGGTTCCCTAAGCAAGCGCTTAGAAACCGCTTGGTGATTTGCGCTATATAAATGCCTGTACATTTACATTTAGTTCATTACACAATTAAAGTCCCCCATAATTACAAGTTCGCCTTCCTAATCCAATAGCTCAACATTCAGACAGTCCCACATAGATGGATCATCTATATTAGGTCCATATACAACACAAAAAAAATATTTACAGTTTTCCAAGTCCATTTGGGCCACTGACCATCTACCCCCTTTATCAACAGCAGTTTTGATGATTACTAATCTTAGGTGTTTTTGTTTCAAAATAGCAACCCTTCTAATAGAAGCACCTAATGTAAAACAAAGTATTACCTCATAGCCTAGTTGCCCTAATAATTTCCTATCTTTGCAACAGATGTGAGTTTCTGATAATAAAGCTAGATGGGGGTTATACATTTTAAGCTCTTCTTGAACTAGATGCCTCTTATTCTTGCTGTAATGGCCGGCGACATTCCACGCTAGACATCTAAACTGATACATTTCCTAAATAAACTTCCTCCTGCTCTCTGCACAAAAATATGTGTATAAATACAAATACAAATGTTTCAACGGGAATTTGCTTTACCTGGGGGTGCCAGAGAAAAGCATGGCTCGCCTCCAAGTGCTGCAAAATGCGGCAGCTCGTCTGATCCTCAGGCTGCCCAAAAGGGCGCCTTCGAAGGCGGCACTGCAGAAGCTACATTGGCTTCCGGTGAGGCGCAGAGTTGAATATAAAGCCCTCTGCACGTGTCACCGTATCCTGCATGATAGGGCTCCTCGACCACTGAGGAAACTGGTCGAAGTTTATATACCCGCTCGAGCGCTTAGATCCGCCGATGGGGGTCTGCTCAGGGTCCCCAGGGTGAAGAAAGCGCGCATGGGAGGCAGATCTTACAGGTGTCTAGTGGCAAACCACTGGAATAAACTTCCAGTGGATCTGCGTCTGGAACCTGAAGAAGCGAGGTTTCGAGCGAAATTAAAAACCCACCTCTATGTGAAGTAAATCATTATTAAGCTACTGTGCTCCCTGTTTACTGTCTCTCCCACTGTCGGCGCGTGGACACGCCGGTGCGCGTAACGCAGCGCTTTACAAATGTCCCAATAATAATAATAATAATAACATAATCTTCTTCCATAGTCCTAATTCTCGTGTTGTCATTTTAACTCCCCTTAGAGTCCATCACCCCACCACCTACCCCTGAGGAAACCTCCCCCCACCCGTTTGTCCCTAAGGGGAAACCCCCCCCCCCATATCCTGCTGCCGCTGGTAGGGCAGCCTTGCGGAGAGGCAACATTGGAGTACCCCCTACTAACCCCTACTAGGAAGAAGAAACATAAACTACTGTTTTTTTTTTTTAGCGATTTCAATTTCAATCAATTATGATTTATTCTACACCAGCTCTTTCTTGAACGCGGAGGCACAGGGATACCGACGGTGTGTCAGGACAAGCGTACCCTGTAGAACGGCTCCACTCCTCGCCGCACCCGCTCCGCGGGTGCCGCATCGGCCCAATCTGCACAGCAGCCACCTAGGAGGTCTTCAAGGCGGTTCGGGTAAGAGGCTCGGCGGGGCTGGGAGCGTGCAGGGACTCCAGTGACCAGGAGTCCCTGCGAGACCGGGGAACAGCTGACGGTCCGCTCTCCCTGCTGGCCCGCCCCCCTGCCAAACATTCCTCCTATATAGTAGACGTAATCTCCCGCAGCGCGGGACGCAGCCCGGGGTAAGACCGGGCTAAGAGCGGGCCGTTTGAGGCCGTTCGAGGTCTTAGAGGGCTGGGCTGGGCCACGTCCTTTGGCTGCACCTTTGCTACCTCCTTTACTAGCGGTGAGCGTGGATTCTGCTATCTGTGGCGTATTTCCCTTTTGTCCACTATGTGTACTCGTGTAACACGCAGCAACACTGCTAGGGGGGCCAGTAAATCCAATGGGACTTTGGATGACTTTTTAACAAAGACTAACTTGGCTATAGATGCCGAAATTACAAAAATGCAACATAGGGTTTCCCTGGAGTTGGATGCTGCTCGGAAATTGTCCCTAACCATTGCTTCCACGAAGAAATCTTCATTAGGGAAATTTGCCTCTGCACTTACACCAGAACGTTCAGTAGGCCCTCGTTCCTTGCTCACACAGGCAGATATACATCACCGCCCGCCTCTGTCATCATGTGATCAAGCAGAGGATCTTTCACCAAATCACCCGGAAGTGCCACCCAATTGTGTAGTCGGTGTTAGGCCACAAGAAATAAGTAAGATGCCTAGGGCGATTGTGAGGGTTAATAAAAATGTTTAAAAAATGGCACTTTGGCAAAAAAAAAACCTGGCTAGATCTGCATTTGCCCGTAAAAAGGCAAAAATTGCGAGAGCCCAGTTTTTTAATTGCCGCCGACAATTGGGTGCATCTGTTCCTGAGGCAGCAAGTGATAAACCCCTCACAGATAACTCCTATATAGATCTGCATGCAAGTGACCATGTTCCGTTGGGAAATGGGAGGGTTGAACAGGTTGAATGTCCATCTGGCTTAAGCAAAGATGGCTCAAGGGAGGGAAGATTGAGTGAGGATGGGAGGGACAAGAGGGGCGATGAGGAATTCGTACAAACGGTATGGGATACTATTAAGAAGTTACTTACCCCCCTGGAACTCAAACTTTCCAGAATAGAAAATCATCTGCTTGAGATGGATAAGACTATTGTTACACTGGCCAGTCTTAGTCTCAAGCAGATGGAAGCAAGATTTTCACAGGGAGAGGCATTCTCACAACCGATAGAAGTAGAAGTAGAAGTATCTGATCCTCCCTCCCTAGGGCCCAAACCGGTACCTATACCCAAACCCCGCACTCAAATTGGGAATATTATTATCCCCAACCCAATAGCTATGTCTTGCCTTGCTAAAGATGTTCCAGCGCCAGTTAAACCTAAGCACATTGTCCCTAGTGCTGGGGCGGATTCACGCTCCCAGCAGACCACTGTATGTCCTAAACCTGTGCCCCTTGTTGATTCGCAATCCAAACTGCCAACCCTTAGTACCCAGCCATCTCCTGCTCCTGATTCAAACAGACCCAACTTCCGTGGTGGCTATATTGATTTACCACCGGAAGTTACTCCTTATGTTATAGTTTTGGCCGGTGTACCTACTCTTGGCCCATTAGCGAAAGAGGACCATTGGTCCCTCAAGAACAAAGTAATACACTGGCTCGAATCATATAGGCAGCTTCCTAACCACCAGAGAAGTCATGTACTCATGGTGCGTAGAGTACCATGGGTTGGACCGAGCCACAAATCCATCATGGGTGACTGCATTGTGGTGACTTTTGCTGATCCCCACACAGCTTGGCACCTCTCCTCATGGGCCCCTAGCAAAGACGATCATACTGTTGTAGTCAGACCCCTCACTTTTTTTTATCCCCCTAGGAATCAGCATAGGATGGGTGGGGCTTGGACAACAGTACAAAAGCCTGGGAATAGGGGTTTTAGAACTGGGGGACCCAGTCACAGTGTTTGGTGGCAGGGTGCTCTGACATCTAATATGTTTGGTTGCCTTGAGGAGGTCGATTGACTCGGGGAGATGAATCCAGTAAGGAAGATGGCAGACCCTAACACGAACTCCACAAAAGGAACTAGTGCAGTCTGCCTCACGCTACCAGTTGTACATCAGATAACATCTGTTAATGCCACTATCCCCCACTTGACTGAGGACGCGATCTCAGCTCTACCAGTAACTTGCAATACCAATAATCCTGTAACCTGCAACACTAATCATTCTGTAAATGAAATAAAAATAGTTTCATGGAATATAGCGGGGCTTCGGGGCCGCCTTGAGGATGATGATTGGGTAGACTATATCTCATCCCATGATATCATCCTCTTCCAGGAAACCTGGTCAGTTGCCCCTTTGTTTAGATCTGGTTACCTAAACTTTTATAAACCAGCTGTACAGGGAACGAAGGGCAGGGCTTCGGGTGGTCTTACCATATGGTTAAGGAAAAACTTGGGTTTCACTGCTAAAGAATTAGGGGGGACGAATCCAGACCTTCTTTGCATATCCCTAAGTAAAGAGAACTGCATGGATCTAATTATTATCAATATCTATGCTAGAGGCTGTCAGGGTGGCCGGAAACAACCCATTATTAATGATCTGGAAGATCTTTTAAATGAGCACAAAAGCGACCAGCTCACAATAGTGGCTGGTGACTTGAACTGCTCATTTGAACCAATCCTGAACCTAGCCGAGGATGTTTGCTTAGAACAAGATCTCACTTGGAATATCCCCCCATTATCAATTATTAAGGGCGTTAGGGGAACTGAGGCTGCCCTCAATTGGTTTGGGTTCTGCCTTGAATGGGGCCTTCGTGCAGCCAATGGCCGTAGCATTTCTGATAAGGAGGGAAATCCCACTTTTGATAATGGGTCCTATACTAGTCGTATTGATTATATATTAATCAACATTGAAGCTTGGGCTTCAGTAACAGACATGACTATTGACACCAGGCCGGAGAGTGATCACAATCCTCTCTCATTATCACTTATGGTCCCAGGACTGGGGCCCCATCAGGTAGAATCTGATTGTCTTACATCTGACCTCACCTTATGTGACAACAGAAGGCGGGTCAAATGGTCTAGAGTGATAGCTGACCCTGAGCTTGTTAATCAGATTGAAGAACTGGTCCTACACACTAAAGATCAAATGATAGCGCCCTCCCCCATTGACATGCTTAATTCTCACAATGTTGACCTCCACGAGGCATGCTTTGCGGCCATCAAGGAACTACTTACTAGGTCGTGCCGCAAAAAGAAGGCAACTCAATCAAAGGGCTGGTATAACAAAAAATGTAGAGAATCCCATGGCACCCTAATTGCAGCTGTCAAATCTAGGAACACACTTGATATTAGGGCAGCAAGGCAGGTTTACAAACGTACTATCCGGGAGGCAAAAAGAGACTGGGACGATTTATATTGGCTGGACCTCTTCCATGCTTGTGAGAATTCCAACCAAACTAAGTTCTGGGAGATAGTCAGGCGGGGCAGAGGTATGGACACATTATCCCCTGAAAACTATGTCTCTGCAGAAGATTGGGTTACATTTTTCTCTGCCCAATTTACCAACCCAAATGGCCCTCAGTTGGCAGATAGTCCCTTATCAGGGTCCATATTAGCCTCATATGGGGATAAACTTATCTTTAGCAGATCGGATACGGAGCATGCACTAGGCTTGATCCAGTCTGGGAAAGCACCTGGCATTGACGCCATCCCAGCTGATCTTTTTGAATTGAACTTAGATCTGTGGGTCCCCTACATAACTACTCTAGCAAACTGTATTACAGCCGGGGAAAGGATACCTCAGTCCTGGAAAGGGGCTGAGATTATCCCGGTCTTTAAGAAAGGGGATCGATCTTCACCTAAAAACTATCGACCCATCAGCTTGATCGACACTATGCAGAAAGTGGTCTCACGAATGGCCCTTGCTAGAATCCAGGGATGGATGGAGCAAAACAACATACTCTCCCCCATGCAGGCAGGGTTTAGAGCAGGCACCAGTACCCTTGACCAGGTGTTTCGTCTGACCATGATCTACTGGAAGGTAGTCCTCCTGGGCGGCGGTATCATTTACGCTGCTTTCGTCGACCTTCGGTCGGCGTTTGACCTGGTCCCCAGAGCTAAACTCTGGGATGCCTTGAGATATATGGAATTTCCTCCCGAGCTACTTGACCTGGTCAGGCGCCTCCATGAGGACAACTTTGCACGTGTAAGATGGGGCAATCAGGGTCAGGTGACCACCAGCTTCCCTGTCGAACGAGGGGTCCGGCAGGGTTGTGTGTTGGCCCCTACCTTGTTTCTCCTATTTATTAACCGGGTAGTCGCATTTTTTAAAGACACTAATACTGATGCACCTATCCTGGGGGGGTCAAAGTATCCCATGCTAATATTCGCTGATGACACCCTGCTCCTTTCAAGGACTCGAAGCGGCCTACAGGCTGCTTTAAATAGATTCTCTGAATTTTGTGTCATAAACGACCTCCAGATCAATGCTGATAAGACGAAATTTATGATTTTTAACAAGAATAAACCCATCTCCAGTTCATTTACGCTAGAGGGTGTCCCAATAGAACAGGTCAAAGTCATGTCGTATTTGGGCGTGACCTTGGACCACCAACTTACCTGGAAACCCCAGCTAGAGGTGCTAACTCTTAAATTTGTCCGCCTCACAGGATGTCTGTTAAAGGAGCAGAAACAATCCCTGACAAAACGCATCGCACCGGTGCTAAAAATATATGAGGCCAAGGTGAATGCTGCTACCCTTTATGGTGCGGATATATGGGGACACAAAGGGATGCCGGCTCTTATTTGTGCCCAGAATAAGTTTCTTAGGAATCTAGTAGGACTCCCCCAATCTTCCCCCATAACACCATTGCTTTTAGATTTGGGTTGTAGACCTCTGGATGAGATGGCTCAATATCGCCTTATAGCTCTTTGGCGCCGCCTCTGGACGAGCCAAGAGCTTAGCTTGTTTGCCCAAGAACTAGGTGAGGTTAGGGCTCTATGGGGTGCACAGAAGATTCCTTGGCTACGGGAGGTTAAACGAATATTATATTCTATGGGCCTCCCAGAGCTATGGTTGCACCCAGAAAGCTCTATCTTCCCGTCGAAAGTGGAACTTAGAGACCTGTACTGGGCTGATAAAAAATCTGCTTTGATTACACTTTCCTCTGCCACTAACCTAACAGGTCAGTTCTTAATGCATAAGATATCTCCATTTCTCGAACCCTATTGGGACTTGATAGGCAAATCACTTGATCGTAAATTGTACCACCAGTTCCGAGTGGGAACTTTGCCTATAAATTATTTTACAGCAAAGTGGGCACGAAACCAAAGTAACAAATGCCCCTTTTGTCCCGATCAGGAAGAAAGTCTAGGCCATATATTCTTTGCATGTCCTGTGTATAGATTACCTAGACTTAAATGGCTGAAGCCAGTTTGCGAAACACTCAACTGTAGAAGCAGTCAGGCAGCCCTGCTCAAATTAAGAGACTTACGCACTACAAAATCGGTGATTTGCATTGCAAAATTTTTGGGGTGGCTATGGCTCATTCGGGTCAAGAAACTGTAAATTGTTTTTTTACTCGTCTTAATGTTACCAAACTGTTATATTTAAGTCATTTCCCTTTTATCTGTTTATGTATTGGGGGATTTAATGTACAATTTTATCAAATTTGGGAAATGTTTTTTTATATACATGTATTTGGTTGTCTTTTATGAATTTTTTATTCGAAATAAAGACTTATTGACTGATTTATTCTAGTCAAAGAGCTTATCAAAGGAAGCATCAACCACCCAAAAAAAATAAAAAAGGCGAAGAGATATTGAATAAAGGAATATAGATATGAATAGAAAGACGCACAGACAGAGAGACAAGCAAAGTCCTGAAATTCCCAAAAAGAAGATAAGAGAAAAAAAGAGGAGAAAAAAACCAAGTTGCCAATATAGCTGTATACCGGTATGCCAAATCACATCAAATTCTGAACTATCACCGTGATTTCATACAAAATTATCAGTCTTTTCCCCCTTAATTTTCTTTAGCTAAATTTAGGGCTGGGTAAGGGTATAGGGTGGTAAGGGTGATTTTAGGGCTTAGGGGTGGGTAAGGATATTGGATTGTAAGGGTATTTTTAGGCTTTTGGGTGGGTAAGGGTATTAGATGGTAAAGGTTTTTTAAGGGTTTAGGGGTGGGTAGGGGTATAGGGTGATAAGGAGTTTTTTAAGTTTTAAGGGTGGGTGAGTGTATTGGATGGTAAAGGTGTTTTAAAGGTTGAGGGATTAGGGGGGTAATGATATTTTTAGGGTTTGGGATGGGTAAGGGTTTGGAGTGGTAAGTGTATATTTAGGGTTTGGGGTGGGTAAGGGTATTGGGTAGTAAGGGTGTTTTTAGATCTTGAGGTGGGTAAGGATATTGGGTGGTAAGGGTATTTTTAGGCTTTAAGGGTGGGTAAGGGTATTGGATGGTAAAGGTGGTTTAAGGGTTTAGGGATTAGGGGGGTAATGATATTTTTAGGGTTTGGGATGGGTAAGGGTTTGGAGTGGTAAGTGTATATTTAGGGTTTGGGGTGGGTAAGGGTATTGGGTAGTAAGGGTGTTTTTAAGTCTTGAGGTGGGTACGGATATTGGATTGTAAGGGTATTTTTAGGCTTTTGGGTGGGTAAGGGTATTAGATGGTAAAGTTTTTTTAAGGGTTTAGGGGTGGGTAGGGGTATAGGGTGATAAGGATTTTTTTAAGTTTTAAGGGTGGGTGAGGGTATTGGATGGTAAAGGTGTTTTAAAGGTTTAGGGATTAGGGGGTAATGATATTTTTAGGGTTTGGGATGGGTAAGGGTTTGGAGTGGTAAGTGTATATTTAGGGTTTGGGGTGGGTAAGGGTATTGGGTAGTAAGGGTGTTTTTAGGTCTTGAGGTGGGTACGGATATTGGATTGTAAGGGTATTTTTAGGCTTTTGGGTGGGTAAGGGTATTAGATGGTAAAGGTTTTTTAAGGATTTAGGGGTGGGTAGGGGTATAGGGTGATAAGGATATTTTTAAGTTTTAAGGGTGGGTGAGGGTATTGGATGGTAAAGGTGTTTTAAAGGTTTAGGGATTAGGGGGTAATGATATTTTTAGGGTTTGGGATGGGTAAGGGTTTGGAGTGGTAAGTGTATATTTAGGGTTTGGGGTGGGTAAGGGTATTGGGTAGTAAGGGTGTTTTTAGGTCTTGAGGTGGGTAAGGATATTGGGTGGTAAGGGTATTTTTAGGCTTTAAGGGTGGGTAAGGGTATTGGATGGTAAAGGTGGTTTAAGGGTTTAGGGGTATAGGGTGGTAAAGGTATTTTTAAGGTTTGGGGTGGGTAAGGGTATTGGGAGGCAAGTGTATGTTTAGGGTTTGGGGTGGGTAGAGGTATTCGGTGGTAAGGGTGTTTTTAGGGTTTAGGGTTGGGTAACGTATTGGGTGGTAAGGGTGTTTTAGGGTTTACGGGTGGCTAAGAGTATTGGGTGGGATGGGTGTTTTTAGTGTTTGTGGTGGGTAAGGGTATTTTTAGATTTTAGGGGTAGGGGTGGGTAGAGGTATAGGGTAGATTTACAGTTTTGGGGTGGTTGAGTTTAGGGGTTGGGGTGGATGGGATTAAATATATATATATATATTACCTACTGGTGGTCGCCAGTAGGTAGTTATAGTTAGGACCTAGTTTCCATAGGAAATCCGCAACATTCTATTGGGAATAACTTTGGCGTTGATGGAAGGAAATTGGCTGAATTTCTCCAAGAAAATGGCCAGCTCCGCCCCACTCCTTCCCTGAAAGTTTGGGGGGATTCGTCACGCGGGGCCGAGATAAAAGGGGGGTCCCAAAACGTGTTTTCCCCATGTTAATTTCCATAGGGCGGCAGGACTGACTTTTAGCCCGAACGGCTGAATGGATTTCCACCAAACTTGGCAAAATTGTAGGGACTGGTAGCCCGATGTGCCTTTGCTATGTCTCAAGATATGTGCTCCAGTGGATTTTGAGTAATTTAGGCTCCAAAAAATATATATATCTATAAGCGCGCCCCGGTACGCGCACCGGGGTGCGTACCAGCGCGCTACGCGAGTTCGCAAGCGGAAACCTGATTGGCTCTCGGGTGTCTGTGAACATTCCAAACAGTCCGGAGCGGCCGCCATCTTGTGTCTCGGTAGGATCGAGACACAAGAGGTGGCAAAAACAAAGGGGGAAATGACCAAAAGGGGGCAGGGTAGACCCCCCCGTGACCCCCTAGGTTTGATGTGGGGGCCATAAAAGGGCCCCGCGGGGCAAAAAAAAATTTACTTTTTTTTTCTTCGATTTTCGCGGGGGGAGCGCCCGGTACGCGCACCGGGTAGCGTACTGGGGAGCGTATCATGGAAAAAAAAAATGACAGAGTTTTTTTAAAATGTAGCATTTTTTTATAAATTGGAGGTAGTTCTAAAAAGAACTGTTTTTTTTATTCTTTTTGTTGTTTTATATTTTTTTTATTGTTTTTTTGAACATTTTTGACTTTTTTTGGCTTCTATGAACAATTTTATATTTTTTTTGTATTTTTTATGGGGACAAACAAAAAACAGGGAATTGTAAACGGCTCAACTGGAGCAAAAAAAAATCTGGAAAAAATTAAGGCTTCTTTCGGCAGTTGTGGTTGTCTCCAGCACGGTTGATGAGTTTGATGCTTTGCTCCCCATAGGAAATTGTCGTCCCGCAAAATATACAAACTATTTTGTAATCTCCAAACTGGCGTTGGATGTTTGGGACCATCTCCCTTGTCTCTGGACCCGATGGAGTGGGTTGTTTGCTTTTGGAGGTGCTCGGAGAAGATTGGGGAGGGTTTCTGGTCAGTTCTCTGACCTCTGCCGCAGCATAGTTGTTAGGGTGCCTGCGTTGCATGTGGTGAAGCATTGTATGGTTCCCAAATGAATATTTTTTTGCAGAGTTCCCCCTGGAAAGTACAGTGCCACAGATGAGACATGTCACCTTTGGCGCATTGACTTTCTTTTGGTCCTTTGGGATTTTAAAAAACTCCCACAGAAAGTGCTCCTTAGGTTTATAGGGAGTTTTAGCTTCAGGCAGGAACTGCCTCTCCTCCTCCTCTTCTTCTTCACCACCAATGTGGTGTTGTGGTGGTCCTTGTGGTGGTGGTGGTGGTTGAGGTGCTCCTGCTGCTGCTGCTACTGTAGCCATTTCTCAGGTCTGCAAACAGGTCTTCCTCAGTCAAACAACAAAGTGAGAATGAGGAAAAAAGGTGGGGGCTTTCATCATTTGGAAAAACAAACTGCTCTGAACCAATGAAAAGTGTTATTTTCAGGTCACATGACCCGACGCGCTTACGCTACGCGCCCCGGGCGTGCCCGGGTGCGCGCCCGGGTGCGTGCCCGGGGGCGCTTACATAGCGCGATGGTATGCGCCGTTCGTCATAAGACGCATCACGCGGCTACGCGATACGTCACGATGATGTTTTCGTTCGCGGCAATAGCGCTAACGGGACGCTCACCGGTACGCACACCGGGGCGTGCCGCAAGTCTGCGCTTACCGGTGCGTTCACCGGTACGCGCACCGGGAGCGCTCCAGGGCAAAAAAAACAACAAAAAAAACCATGAACAATATACATCAAAAAATAGTATTACATAAATATACAATATAGGATTGATTATAAAAATTATTATATTTCATAGTTATAGAAATTTGCTATTAAAAAACCTATGAAATTCACTGAAAAAAACAGTTATAGTTAGGAATTAGCATTTAAAAAACCTATTAAATTGACTGAAAAAACCATAGGTTTGACACCAGTTATAGTTAGCTGGAAATTTTACTGACATAAAACCATTGAAATTCCCACGTTATAGTTAGTTGGACTCACTATAACTCGCGCGCCCGCAATGCACTGCTGATGATGTCACATATTACATCATTCATGACATGGTTAGTGACATCACTGATGACATCTCAAATGACATCACTGGCTTGGTAGTTCGGACTGGACTGTTCCCATGAGGCACAGGGTCAGAGCTGATTTGCATATAGCCAGTGTCTAACCCAGGGTTGTGTGGAGTGCAAAAACACGATGGATTTAGGCCCAGATCCTTGTACTTGGGTGAATGTATGACATTGTTCTACATTCTGTCCATCAACTGTGTTTTTTGCAATTTCACCCCGAGTGGGCTGGGGATGCTCAGACGTGAGTCCCAGGCTCTCCACACCACTGGAGTCAAGCTATCCAGGCTGATGAAGGCTGATAGCCAGAAACCGGTCCTTGGATGCTTGATTCCGGTCTGGGAAAGACATGGCTTGGTAGTTCGGACTGGACTGTTCCCATGAGGCACAGGGTCAAAGCTGATTTGCATATAGCCAGTGTCTAACCCAGGGTGGTGTGGAGTGCAAAAAAACCATGGATTTAGGCCCAGATCCTTGTACTGGGGTGAATGTATGACATTGTTCTACATTTTGTCCATCAACTGTGTTTTTTGCAACATACAGGCTTCACGGCGTGCCATCGCCCCCTGAGATAGTGAGTCCACCAGTGGTTATGTAAGTGTGAATTAATTTGCTTAGTGTACTAATGTGACTCAAAAGGTTTTCCAGCACTCCCCACCAGTTTGTGGGTCCCCCGCATGTGAAGCGACTTGAGGGTGTGGGCTTCCGCACATGTCCATGTTAGTAGTGTGGCCAACCAGCGGTGAATATCTGGAGGGGCAAGCGCCTTCCATGCCATCGCTATCTGCCTTTTAAATAGAACAGAGACAATGTCAATAAACTTGCAAAGGTGTCCATCACTGGGAATGTAGCCCCAGCAGAAAGGATTTGGGTGTGGATGCAAGGGTATAATTCGCGAGTTCAGCCATACCCATACCATGGAGTATAATCCAGCGTCTAGTATGTTATATCAAGGACACTATGAGGTATGGGCTTGAAATATGCACTTGGTTTGCGGAGGAGAAAGGTAAGCGTGATACACATAATTAAAATTTGTGAAATAAAAGCTAGGGTTACGAAATACGTCCTTCACCACTAGAAGAGCCTGTGACCAGGACTTCTCCAACAAGGGCTGTGGCAACACACTGTCTCATCTGGCATGTGGCACATCCATATACTCTGGTGGAGGAGAGTTAAGGTTAGTAATCATGTAACACGTGGTATCATTAGTCAGGACCACATGCAATGTGGCAGATGTAGGAATCTTCCCATCCACTGCATTCCACGTAGCGCGCAGTGCATTTTGTATGATATGAAACATTAAAAACTGTCCAGCTCCTATTCCAATAGAACTGGCAAGAGGAATCCATCATGTCCTTTCTAGATGTTATGGACACTATTGGTTAGTAAGGAAATCAAAAAAAGGGAGAGAAGAGGTGGTGCTGGGTGGCACCGAGGTGGGCACGTCCTCCTCTTGTGAAAGTACTATTAATCAAAAAGGTCCACCTCGAAGAGGATCTGTGTATATCCAGTTGTTAATGGAATACACACAGTGTGTTAAAATACCCCTCACACACCAAAAGGGCTCTTAGTGTCCTGCTTCATCATTGGGGTCTTCCCGCCCGGCTGCCGGACGGGGCAGTGCTGCGACAAGCGACTACGCTGGAGCACCTTTTGAATGTGGGTGCTATGTGAGTGAGTTGGAGTGAGTGTCAGTAGGGTCAGGGGTGAAGTAATAAAGTGATGTTAAAAAATACCTGGCCTAGTGGTAGAAAAAACTATTTAACAAACACTGGTTGGTATCAATAAAAATGTGGTGTCAGAAAGGTTAAGCGGATTAATGGGCTTACTTTCCTGTGCGGGTCAACATGTTTCGGGGCGCCATGCCCCTTCGTCAGGACCGGGGTCAGATCCCCCTGTCCCTCACTCATGTATTTCCACAATAAAAAGTGTATGTACAAAGGAGGAGTCTAGTGGTGATTATATTATATATATGGGGTTCCAGTAAACCCCCTGCCTCGTTGTGCTTCCTCCTCCGTCCGTGGCTTCCAGGAAAGTAAGCCCATTAATCCGCTTAACCTTTCCGACACCACATTTTTATTGATACCAGCCAGTGTTTATTAAATAGTTTTTTCTACCACTAGGCCAGGTATTTTTTAACATCACTTTATTACTTCACCCCTGACCCTACTGACACTCACTCCAACTCACTCACATAGCACCCACATTCAAAAGGTGCTCCAGCGTAGTCGCTTGTCGCAGCACTGCCCCGTCCGGCAGCCGGGCGGGAAGACCCCAATGATGAAGCATGACACCAAGGGCCCTTTTGGTGTGTGAGGGGTATTTTAACACACTGTGTGTATTCCATTAACAACTGGATATACACAGATCCTCTTCGAGGTGGACCTTTTTGATTAATAGCACTATTGGTTAGTCACAGATAAAAAACACTGCACTTGCTCCGGTGCAGGCATGCTGTCACAGTGTACAAACCTGATAGTACTTGAGAAAAGCAGCATTGATGGCTGTCTGTGAAGTAATTACCATGCCATCATCTAGACGGAGTGGCCTGATCAGGACGCAATGCTGATCCTCCTTCACGAGCCACGCCAGCAGCGCCCCTGAGCGATTTCCTCTCAGCATGAAGCACAGTTGTGTGTTGCTTGTAGTCAGGTTTCCCCAGGAGTTTTTCAACTTCAGCCCACTACTAACGCAGCTGCTGGAGTTGCTCGGCCAACTTGGTATGAGTAGCCACCCTTACCACCAGAGGGCACAGCACTTGCTTGAGGGCTACTAATTGCGCCAACTAGAGACGGCGTATCTTCCATGAGGCCACCAGGCAGTGGCCACTCTTGACCACCTTATGCGCATGCCACTCTAATGCCCAGAATGAGGCAGGGCCCTTGTTGAGTTCAAAGTAAAGTGTGATGCACTGCGCTAGCTCCTCTCAAAACGGGGGGTCGGAGAGGGCCTCAGTTTGCAGATGCCAAGTGGGTATGGTGGGGCGTTGCCTACCCCATTGCAGGGTGACCAACAGGGGGCCGTGGTCTGAGAGGGTGTATGCTAAGTACTCCACCCGGGTTATCAGGGGCCCAAGGTGTTGCGTGCAGAGAAAATGATCGATCCTAGTATGCAGATCATGAACCGGGGAATAGAAGGAGTATTCCGGGCCTACCTGGTGCCCAAGCTGCCAACCATCATGTAAGCGTTGGTGTGTGATCCAGGTGTGAAAGTGTTGTGTGGTACAAACACATGTAGCAGCATGCAAAGGAGGGAAGGAGTAGTCAAGACCAGCATCTGGCACACAACTGAAATCACCCCCACCCCCCCCCCCCCCAAGGCCCAGGGAGAAGGGTGTTCCAAAAGAGCACCACAGTAAGCAAATCCAAGAATCTCGAATTATAGTGTTGTGGGCATAAACTGCCACCAACATGAAGGGAGCCCGTCCAAGATCACAAAGCCCCTCTGTGTCCACTCTGTGAGTGTCCAGAACAAATGGGACCCCTGGAGTAATCCAGATGAGCACCCCCTTAGCGAATGCTCACATGGGCCATTTACAACTCTGGTAATGTGAAATGAGTTGTCTGGAGCATGGGACTGTGCGCATGATGGCACTTCAGATATGCATAGATGCAATATCTTTTAGTGGGAGTGGCCATACCACACACATTCCATGTGAGAATGTGATGCTGCGGGCTTGAATGTCAGCTGTGGTCCACAACATGTCAGCTGGTAATGGGATTCATGGTGAAGGATATGGTGCCCCTCTGTATCCTACACTGGTAGCGACCAGCAACCAGATAGGATGCTCCTGAGAACACTAGTGTAAGTAGCAGATCCTTTAGCAGGCACCCATAAAATGACAATGCATACCTGAACAGCAGCATGTCGAAAAGGCTGCATCCCCCCCAGGACAGTGGACTTGTGCGTCCCTGCCCAAAGGTCCCCAACTTTTAAATAAAAACAGAACAACAAAGAAAAACAAACAACCAAGGGCCAGATGTAGGAGCCATTTACCGACCGGTAATGGCCGATTTCGGTCGTTACCGACCGGTAAATGGGTTTTCGGTATGTAGGGGCACATTTTTACAGAATCGGTAAATTTACCGATTCGGTAAATTTACCGATTCTGTAAAACACCGATTCGGTATTTTTACCGATTCGGTAAATCTCAGATGTAGGTGGGACTCTTCAGAGTCCCAAAGTCCCTACAAATTCGGTATTTTACCACCCAATCCAATTGGGTGTTAAAATACCGAATTCAGGTGTGCATGCACATGTGTGCATGCACACCTATGCCATGTGACAGACAGACATGCCCTTAGGGCATGTCTGTCTGCCACATGGCGCACATGTCAATTTCTGGGGTGCCAGAGGGTGTCAAAGTGACACCCCCTGCACCCTTGCAGAATTCGGTATTTACCGATTCGGTAATTACCGAATCGGTATTTCCCATTGATTCCTATGGGCTGTGAAGCCCATAGGAATCAATAGAAAATACCGATTCGGTATTTACCGAATCGGTAAATACCGAATATTACCGATTCGGTAATTCCACATCTGGAATTACCTACATCTCCCCCCCTCTATTTTACCACTTCTTAAATACCGAATCGGTAAAATTCGGTATTTAAGAAGTGGTAAAATATAATTACCTACATCTAGCCCCAAGTCTGCATTGCAGCACATGCGGGACATGGTGCAGTGACTGGAGCTGGTCTCCGTCATCTGGGCCCATCACAAAAGTCCCAGCATCTGACCCACCAATGCCAACAGGATTCCCTATGATGCAGGTAAGTTGGAATGCACCAAGTGCACATGGGGGTGAGGGGCTCAGTTGTAAGATGAAGAGCACAGTAGGTCGTCAGCCAATCAAAACGTGATTTTAGGGTCAGGAGTGCTGCCCAAGGTGGAAGTCTCCGAGTCGCCATTGTCTGAATCAGAGTCCAAGACAGGCTCAGAGTGCAGGGCTATGAAAGGTTAACGTAATGTTATATTTAGCTGAATTTGCCAGTTACAACATTAATGTTTTGAACAAACAAAATACAGAAATTCCCCAGTTACAGTTAGCAACGCTAACCATAACTTGCCCCCCCACCATGCACAACTTATGACATCACCCATGACATATTCTATGAGATCATTTATGACGTCTCAAATTCATCATTAATGACATTATTGATTACATCATCCACACTTCTTTTATACACATTGCTCTATAAACGGGTATATCATTAGAGCTACGAAAGTATATAAAATAGCTTAGAATAATATGAAGCATTTTTACTGCTATCAGACATACAAACCCCTTAGGTAGACCCTATACCATACACTTAATGGGGAGCCGAGTTCATGGTGACTATGAACCACGGATGACCAGGTAACCTATCGTGCACATGGTGTTCAAACTGTATACAACTGTTCAGGGAAAACAAATTCCTGCAGATACTCAAGCCCTGTTACATAACGAATTCCCTACTACGGAGACTCTTTACCTGTATCAACCCCCTGACAGTCACTGAACCTACATTGAGAAATTAAGTGGATATAAGTAGAAAAGTGGGTACTGTTAACACTGTTTACTGTATTGACAGTGTTTACTCTGTTCTACACTGTTTGAAGATAGTGAATCTCTCATGAGAAAAACAGCACAAAGTATTTAAAAGTATCTAAAAGAACTCTGACTACTGTATGCTGAACTTGTACATAGAGAGGCTAGTCACTTAAAATTACCACGGTCTGAAGATGCTGAAGATCATGCTACCTATAGCCTTCATAATGAGGTGACAAGTTGCAGATCCCCATCTTCTGAAGCAAAACAAGCACATGCACATAGCTTAAGACCTGGTGTGCACAGTCTTCTATGTTACGTAAAAACTGTCATGCTGACACAATTCTGTCTCAATATTCCTGAAGTAGGTCACAATTTGCGACCCCCTAGGAATCGCTAAAATAGAGAAGGTGGCCTGCTTAATCAGCAGACCACCAAGTCTGTGATTGCTTTTCAATAATGCAATGTTTTTAAGTGCAGCCCATTTTTCTTAAAGAAAAATGGGTTGCGTTCAAAAGAAAAAAAAGAAAAGTTTTCTTTATATGTTTTAAGAGCTGGCAGTGGTCCTTGGGACCACTGCCTGTTCTTAAAAAAATGTTTTGCCACCATTCCCAAAGGGGAAGGGTTCCCTTGGAGACCCCTTCCCATTTGCGAGTGGGATACCACCAACTTCAAGTTGGTGGTAAAATGTGAATGCTTTGTGACCGCATTCACAGTCACGAAACATTCATGCATACTGCTGCAATTCAGTATTTGGAAGGGACGCCCTAAACATGCCAAATACCAAATCGGAAACCCACATTGCGATTTAGTAACAGGTTACTGAATTGCGAAATAGGGTTTGATACATAGGTAAAGCCTTTTTTGCGATAACAAATGGGCCAATTCTGCGAATCCGCCTGTTTGTGGATGTATGTCACTACAACGCATGCTAATACAACGCATCCCATTACAATGTATTTTTTACAACGCAAGTACCATTACAACGCACGATTTTACAACGCATACCGTCACTACTCGAAATAATAATAGTAATAGAAAACTACCATTACAACGTAAACAAATACAACGCATACCATTACAACGCATAAAAGACTATTAATAAATATATTTTTAATTTTTGTAAAATAACCCCTAGGACGGGGTGCAGGGAAAATAGGGGTTTTGGGTGAGTAAGTGTATTAAAATGTAGTAAGAAACTTAACGTAAAGTATGAAAAAAGCCTAATATTATTAAAAAGTAATACTCGAGTGTTAAAAAAAGTACTTGAGTATTAAAATAAGTACTCGCGTACTACACGAATATTTAAATAATTAAAATCTTTTAAAAAAACACAAAAAGCGTTTTAAAAAACATATTAATCATAGTACAATAACTGTAAAATACCAAAACGTACGAATTATTAATATTAAGTGCGGAACAAACACATACCCGCCATTTTAGCAAAGAAAACTAAAAAGAGTCCTACAACTCTTTCCATGAAAGAAACACCAAGGCACTGAATACAAAATGGAGGTCAAAACGCTGTACGAAACTCAAAACACACACTTATAAACACGAAATTTAAATTACATGTTTTCACAGCAAATAAAACATTTAAAAAAACACATTTAAACGATGCTTTTCTCTAAAATGAAGATGACACTCCCAAAAACGTATAAATACGAGTAAGACACCATTTTGAAAACAGTTGATCATCAACTACCAGAGAGAGCAGACGCATTTAGCTGACCCACTGACCTCTTGGCACAGAAAACTACTGAAGCAAAAGTGATACAATTCCTATCGAGAAAAACAAGTAAGTTGAATTAGAAACACATGTAAACATTGAGCTTTTTAAAATAATAAAAGTAGATTAAATAATAATTTTAAATCATCTTTATGTTTCAGAGTATAAAAACATAGCCATCAATTCCCCAAACCTTCACCCCATTGGAATACAAATAGCAAACAATGTAAGTACTTTAAAAAAAGAACATCATTTTTCTAAAGAATGTCAAGAGTGTGACATATGACATAGAAGAATATTCATGTAAATAAATCAAAATGAAAAATGTAAATAGTATATGTCGCTTTAAAAAAAAAACGTGTTCTGACTGAAAGAATAAAAAAAAAAACGAAGGTAAAAAGATTTCCATTACCATTTTTTCAGCAAACTAATTAACATTTGAAGACAAACATCACAACCGTAATTTAATTGACGAAAAAGGAATAGAAGACATATTTATTTCCAAAACTAAGGTAAAAAAAATTGAAAATATAAATAATTATAACGCTTAGCTCAGAAATGCTAGTCCTTATGTTCAAAAACTGTCAACCCATCTAGAAAATATTTTAAAAAATAATTCGAAATGTTTGTAATGTTTTAAAACACTACTTTCAGATATAACAACATACGTGTAATAACCAAAAGAATTTTCCTATAAAAAAAGGGTTTATTAAATATGAAATAACATACATTTTCTTTGCAACCCTCAACAGAAAAATCGACAACTTGGATCAAACGAAAAAAATGCACGAAAAGAGCGATCAAAGACAGAAGAAACCAAGATCCAAAACAAAAGAACCAAAAAAGGTAAATATATGTGTATAAGCACAAGAACCCTGTTTTTTAAGAACCTATGCTTAAATGACAATGAACAACCGCAGCATTTAATAGAACACTATACTAAGACTAAGAAAGACCTACAAAACTTAAGAATAAGAAAACTGAAAGAACTGACGTCATCAAGCAAGCAAAACACAATTAGCAAAGGTAAGACACGTTAAAAATACCATCGTAAATATTATAGTAAATGCAAGAGACCAGGGAAAAGAATTTCTAATGAAAGGAATTCATTTTTAAAATATAACATGTACATATTTTTAAAAAGTTTGAAATGCAACTGCATAGTATGTATAAACAGAAACATAAGGAAATAAGTAAGCAAAACGTTGATTTTTCAAAAATCTCTTTTCACGAAAAAACCCAACAATATTATTTAAAAAGGAGCACGATAATGAAATGTTCATCTTTACTTCAAAAACAGAGAAAGAACTGAAAACACTACAAAGAAGAGGGAAACCGAAGAACCGAATCATTTTCTTAGTCGAGCCAACAGCAAACAGGACCAAAGTAAAAGGTAAACCATAAACAATCCAAAAACTATATTTTAAAACTAACACTGTAATGTGAAAAGGTATGATAGAAATGGGTATTAAATTACTATTGTAAGACCAGGTAGGTGTAACAGTAATGAAAGTGATGGATAGAGTAGGGGTATAATTTACTATTCTAACTCCAGGAAGGTGCAGCAGTAGGAAAAGTAATGGATAGTGTAGGGGTAGAATTTACTATTCTAACTCCAGGAAGGTGCAGCAATAGGAAAAGTGAAGGATAGTGTAAGGATATAATTTACTATTCTAACTCCAGGAAGGTGCCGCAGTAAGGAAAGTGATGGATAGTGTAGGCGTATAATTTAATATTCTAACTCCAGGAAAGTGCAGCAGTAGGGAAAGTGATGGATAGTGTAGGTTTAAAATGTACTATTCTAACACCAGGAAGGTACAGCAGTAGGGAAAGTGATGGATAGTGTAAGGGTATAATTTACTATTCTAACTCCAGGAAAGTGCATCAGTAGAGAAAGCGATGGATACTGTGGGGGTATAATTTACAATTCTAACTCCAGGAAAGTGCAGCAGTAGGGAAAGTGATGGATAGTGTAGGGGTGTAAATTACTATTCTAACACCAGGAAAGTGATGGATAGTGTAAGGGTATAATTTACTATTCTAACTCCAGGAAAGTGCAGCAGTTGGGAAAGTGATGGATAGTGTAGGGGTATAATTTACTATTCTAACACCAGGAAGGTGCAGCAGTAGGGAAAGTGATGGATAGTTTAAGGGTATTCTAACTCCAGGAAAGTGCAGCAATAGGGAAAGTGATGGATAGTGTAGGGGTATAATTTACTATTCAAACTCCAGGAAGGGGCAGTAGTAGGGAAAGTGATGGATACTATAGGGGTACAATTTACTATTCTAACACCAGGAAGGTGCAGCAGTAGGGAAAGTGATGGATAGTGTAAGGGTATTCTAACTCCTGGAAGGTGCAGCAGTAGGGAAAGTGATGGATAGTTTAGGGGTATAATTTACTATTCTAAGAATAGGAAGTTGCAGCAGTAGGGAAAGTGATGGATAGTGTAGCGGTATAATTTACTATTCTAACTCCAGAAAGGTGCAACAGAAGGGAAAGTGATGGATAGTGTAGGGGTATAATTTACTATTCTAACTCCAGGAAAGTGCAGCAGTAGAGAAATCTAAGGATAGTGTAGGTGAATCACTTACTATTATAACACCAAAAATGTGTAGCAGTAGACTTAGTGGCCCATTACGATGTCGGGCGGATTGCCTCCGCCAGGCTGGCGGTAGCCACCGCCGGCCTGGCGAAGGCTATCCGCCCGACATCGTGTCCAGAATTCCCCCCTGCCATATTAGTATGGCGGGGGACCGCGGCAGACGGAAAGACCGTCCGCCGCTTTTCCGCTCCGGTCGCCTTGCGGCCGGGCCGGAAAAGGAATAATATGGTGGTGGTGTCTAACAGACACCGCCAGCCATATTATGATGGGGTGTAAGTGATGCCTTTCCGTGCGGTCTTCACTTTGGGGGCCCCCAAAGTGAAGGAGGGGTGGGGGTGCACACGGGGGGTACCTGTGGTACCCCCCTGCATTTTTATATGCAATGCGGTAGGCACCACGCGGTGCCTGCTGCATTGTTTATGCAAATGCGTGCATGCATTCATGGCATTGTGGCGGGCGGTGCAGAGTGCACCACCCGCCACAATGTTATAAATGCTGGGTGCGGCCGCCACTGTGGCGGCCGCATCTAATGCCACACACGGGACCCCCGCCTTTATGGCGGGCGGTCTCTAGTCCCGATAGGATGGCGGGCGGACTAAGTCCGCCCGTCATCCTAATGGACCCCCTAGTGTTGCAAAAAGAAGTGATTGTAAGTAATGTTTAAAAAGTTTTTAAAATGTATTAATACCATTACAATTCAATTCCTTTTCACTTTCTTTTCAGATAATGTCTACAGACAAAACAGCGTCATACATAAAATCAAACCGTGGATACAGACTATTAAAACATGCAGGATATATATATATTGTAAAGAGAGAATAAGTGAACCACGAAGACATGGGAGGTGTGTGCAATTTTACTTAAGCCATTGCAGAGGCAGAGCGGTTACTCTTGGTGAGAAAGTCATTAAGACAACAGACCACAACCACTTTGCCTCTGCAATGGACATTGAGGTAAGAGAAACTATCAATGAAATGAAAGAAATTGCATGCACCTCCAATGAAACTTCTGGTTCTATTTTAAGAGAGGTTGCACAGCATGTCCCCAGCCCAGTTCAGTTCAGTTAGCTTTATTCGATTTTGTTTAAAAACCATAAAAGCGTCAACAATACATAGATACCATAGGGTTACATAAAACATCATAACATTTCATTACAAAAATAGTAAAACAGAATTAAATAGGTATATCGAATCAGCTAATCAATATACATAAATATACATAAATTACATTTTCAATAATCAACTTTAGAACAAGGGCATTAAACAAGCTGCAGTGACATCCTGTCTTGTCTGTAAATTCCTCTTAGTGATGGGTTTTTTAGTATACAATTTTTAAAACAAAAGTTGAAAACCATTAAGGACTAAGAGATTAAATGGCTATTGGTGTAACTAGATATACCGGGGGCTCGGGTAAAAATCGTGCAAATCCCAAGTTTGAATGGTGCCATGTCTCTCCTTGGGGGGGCGAAATCGTAAGTAAGGGACGATATTACTGTTCTTGAATTCAACTAGCACCAGGTCCCCAGCGATGTCCTTGGGCAGCGAGCCCAACCACCCCACCCTCCTGATACCCAAGATGCCACCATCCAGCCCGGGCGGCAGAGGTCTATTTTTCCGCAACCAGGCAATGGCCTTGTCTAGCAGGTCCTGCCGTGACTCGTGTGTTCCCTTGGTGATGGCAGGAACCCCAGAGAGGATAGACACGTATGGGGCGGCCTGTGGAGGCAAGTGGATACATGGCATTCTTGCCAGGGCTGGACGAACCACCATATGAGTTAGTGACGGGGGTTTTGAAGTTACTTTGTGCTCTATGGGAGTTGGTATACAGGGGGGGCCGTAGTTGATGTTCGCCATTTTTACAGGTATTAGACTTGTACTTTTCAAGGACAGTGACAGTGGGAGGGTTTGTGCAGGCGGATACATCCATTTTGTTATTCGGAAGAGGATACTTTTTTATTGCTTCCTCGATGCTATTCAGCCTATCCCCCAACTCATTTATTTTTAGGACCAAAGGTGAAATAACAGTTAACAAGAGTTGCTCAATTTGAGACAGTAAAGTCATTTGGGAAGGCAAGACAGGATCATCTTGCTTGGCCGCGGCCATGTCCAGCGCTGATGTTATTAAATTGGAGGGAGATAATGTTGGGCCACTGCACGGATGTTGTATATTTGCATTATTCGCAGTGACAATGTCGCAGTCGTGTTTCCCTCTAATGGTGTGATCCAGGGGTGAGACGTATACTTGTTTCTGATCTTTTAATATAGGTGATGATGAGTCCCGTGAGAAGTCATTAGAGATAACACAATTAGGGCTCACAGTAGGGGAGGTTATAACAACATCTGGTGCGTACTTTGTGCCACACAGGGCGTTAAGCTCCTCCCAGATGGACATAGTGTCTATGTTAATGAATGAAACGCCGATATAGTCAATATAAGAATTAAAGCATCACAATGCCTCCTCCCGTGATGGAATCAAGTGGGGTGGCCCGTCCCGTCCTCCTCGGGTCCTCTGAGGGCCACAGAGGGCCCGCCCTTTGCCCGGGCTTCGCCCGGCTAGTCCCGCGCGCGTCCCGCGATGCGGGAGGGGCGGCTGGCTCTTATGCGCCTCTGGGCGCTGCTGTGTGATGCGGCAGGTCGGCGCCCCTGGTGGCAGCGAGGGGACGCCGGGAAATGGAGTCCAAATAGAGTCCCAGTCGCTCTCCCCCCTCGGCGGCCGCGATGTCCAAGCGGCGGCGGGGGAGAGCGTGTGCAAGCAGGCAGAAAACGGCAGAAAACAACCACGGGACCCGGGACCCCCACAGGTACAGTCCGGTCACAGTGCCCCCAGCAAGTATTGACCCCCGCTCAGCCGCTGGGGCGGCTGGCTCTTATGCGCCTCCGGGCACTGCTGTGTGATGCGGCAGGTCGGCGCCCCTGGTGGCAGCGAGGGGACGCCGGGAAATGGAGTCCAAATAGAGTCCCAGTCGCTCTCCCCCCTTGGCGGCCGCGATGTCCAAGCGGCGGCGGGGGAGAGCGTGTGCAAGCAGGCAGAAAACAGCAGAAAACAACCACGGGACCCGGGACCCCCACAGGTACAGTCCGGTCACAGTGCCCCCAGCAAGTATTGACCCCCGCTCAGCCGCTGGGGCGGCTGGCTCTTATGCGCCTCCGGGCGCTGCTGTGTGATGCGGCAGGTCGGCGCCCCTGGTGGCAGCGAGGGGACGCCGGGAAATGGAGTCCAAATAGAGTCCCAGTCGCTCTCCCCCCTCGGCGGCCGCGATGTCCAAGCGGCAGCGGGGGAGAGCGTGTGCAAGCAGGCAGAAAACGGCAGAAAACAACCACGGGACCCGGGACCCCCACAGGTACAGTCCGGTCACAGTGCCCCCAGCAAGTATTGACCCCCGCTCAGCCGCTGGGGCGGCTGGCTCTTATGCGCCTCCGGGCGCTGCTGTGTGATGCGGCAGGTCGGCGCCCCTGGTGGCAGCGAGGGGACGCCGGGAAATGGAGTCCAAATAGAGTCCCAGTCGCTCTCCCCCCTCGGCGGCCGCGATGTCCAAGCGGCGGCGGGGGAGAGCGTGTGCAAGCAGGCAGAAAACGGCAGAAAACAACCACGGGACCCGGGACCCCCACAGGTACAGTCCGGTCACAGTGCCCCCAGCAAGTATTGACCCCCGCTCAGCCGCTGGGGCGGCTGGCTCTTATGCGCCTCTGGGCGCTGCTGTGTGATGCGGCAGGTCGGCGCCCCTGGTGGCAGCGAGGGGACGCCGGGAAATGGAGTCCAAATAGAGTCCCAGTCGCTCTCCCCCCTCGGCGGCCGCGATGTCCAAGCGGCGGCGGGGGAGAGCGTGTGCAAGCAGGCAGAAAACGGCAGAAAACAACCACGGGACCCGGGACCCCCACAGGTACAGTCCGGTCACAGTGCCCCCAGCAAGTATTGACCCCCCCAGGCATTTAGCTAGCAGTATGCCTATAATTCCTAATCTGAGAAGAATTATCCAAAGAAAAAAGCAGGCAAGTAACACTCATACCATCACTCCTCATACCTTTTCTGATATTCGCATTCCTCCTGAACTCTCTATCTCTTTTTCCAATGAATCTTTCCTCCTGCATGACAACGAAAACCCTCAAAAACGTATTCTAATCTTTAGTACAGCCCGCAACCTTGTTAAATTAGAGAATAGTGAAATTTGGATGATGGATGGGACATTTAAAAGTACGCCCCACCCATTCACACAAATTTACACAATTCATGCTAAAATAAATAAGTAATTCCCTTAGTCTACAGTTTGCTACCTGATAAACAATCTGCAACCTACACTGAACTTTTTTCAGTGATTAAAACCAAAACATCAAACAAAAGTCCTAGGAAAATAATTGTTGATTTTGAATTTGCAATGATTAATACAATCACCAAAACGTACACGGATACCCAAATTCAGGGATGTTTTTTCCATTTTCCCAGATATTTTGGCGTAAATTACAAAAAACATCCCTGGTTTCAGATTATTCAATGGATAGCAAACTACAATTTGAACTAAAAAGACTAACAGCTCTTTGCTTTGTTCCTCCTGAAAGTGTAGACGAGTACTACACTGAATTTCAGAATCAGATTTTTTTAATGAAAACGAGGAAAAATTGGCACCCCTACTAAATTACTTTGAAGACAAAGGAATTGGACATCTACGCAGGTCGGGTCGCAGGAGGAAGCCACGTTTCCATGTGGAGTCGTGGAACTGCTACACGAGTTGCTTAGAAGGAGAAGCAAAGACAAACAATGCCATAGAGGGATGGCATAACTCCTTCAACCATACAATTGGTAAACCACACCCCAACTTTTATCATTTTTTGGAAACTTTGAAGAAGGGGCAAAGTTTTCAAGAAATGAGAATTTCCCAAACATTAACAGGTAGTCTAAACCCAAGCATCTCTAAAAAATCAAAGGAGATGTCTGAGAGACTATTGGGTGTTTTGCAACAGTTTTCGTTGTGCGTGGCTTTAGACTACCTTGATAATGTGGCTAACATACTACATTTTTAACTAATTATACATCTTTACTTTCCTGCTTTGCCCTAAAATCACATTACTTCTAATTACAATTGGCATTTTTCGTAAACATTTTTCTAAATTTTTAAGTCGGGTCACTTACCTTTAGATGTCTTCCATCTTCCTGTGAATCCATTCTTGTATATATATCCAAAAATACATTGTTTGGCTTGTTTTAAATAAAGTTATCCATTTTTTTTAATGACATCATTCCCAAAAATGTTTTGTTTTCCAAAATAAAAACAAGTTCCAATGACCAATTCCAAATGTCTAAGAACCAAACAGCAGAAGATCGAATACCAACTTTTCTTTATTCAAACCACATACCAAGTATTCAAAAATCTTCTTTTCCAAAAACGATCACCAAACCAAAAAATTCTTCCGATCCAAAAATTTCCACCATTTAATCCACAAGTGTTCTTCTTTCTTCTTTACTCGATTCCCAAAGTGCAAAAACTTCGAACCCAATAATCCTTCCAGTGTAAAACAATGTCCTCGATCCGTATCGAAAATTCAAAATTCCGAAAAAAACAACGTATTCCAAAAACCAAATCCAGGTACTCGAACTTTTTCTTCTTCTTTACACATTTAGGGGCTCATTAGGATGGCGGACGGAAGTGCGACCGCAGCCCTGGAGTAAGCGGAAAATGCCTTTTCCGTGTCCGCCTGCCGTGGACACTCCGTCCGCCATATCAGGATAGGAAAGAGTGTCAAAATTCTGTCCGCGACGGAAGAGCACGCACCGCCGCCCAACTACACCCGACCACGCGGCGGACGTAACCTATTCAGAGACTCCACCGTACGGACTGACGTCTACGACCGTCCCCCAAATCAAGATGGCGGAAAATGGGGGCGGAGCCAGACCGGCGGCCAAGATGGTCGCCCGGGCTCCCGGCTCCGTCGACCTTCTTCCCCCGCCGCCTGATCCTGTCGACTACCCTGCGCTGCGATGGTGCTCACAGTCGTCGGAAAGGGTGCTGTGTTGCTGTGTCCGACTCCGGTGATTTTTCGAGTCCTGAAGACGGAGATATTAACCCTCGTATTTTCTGGCCTGCACGTGACCCGAAGCCGGGACCCCGCGTGATGCTGCGGCCGGCCGCGAGTGCAACAACAACGGCCATGCAGACCCGGAAGGTGCCGGTCAACCGCTATGGAGGTCAGCCCACCCCCGAGAGTGTGCATCCAGCGCCCGGTCCGTGGAGCCTGGTGAACGTGAACTACGCCACCCCCCTGTGCCGTTCATGCCTCCCCCCCCCCCGATTGCTGATTGATGGCGATGGAAGACCTAGACGCCGCTCTTTGTTTCCATTACGGAACCCTGTTTTGCCAGCGTACAGCTGTTTCCATCCCGCACTCCAGGTGATCGTGGCCGGTTGAGGCACAACGTTGTGGCGGCACTTTTTGGCTGGGGGGGGCTCATCAGTGGGGACGTGGAAATGGCACCCATGCTGTGTGTAACGTGGAGGACGCGGTGGTACCATGCTCCTCTCTGTCTCGAGGGCTGGTGGCTCTGGTGTTCGTTTGAGTGGCGCTCATGCTGGGAGTCCCTTTTGGAAGTAGCGCCTCAATATGACATACCTGACCATGGCGGTGGCAGTGCGCACTGAAGATTGATGGGGAGAGATCGGATACCCCCTGTGTATTGGAAGGACAAAATCTGGAATAGATCGATATGAGGATGGCCCCGGTATAAGTGGAATGGAAAGAGAGCCCGAGGCCGGTATTGTCTTTGGGAGACTTTGTTTGTCTGGCCCCTTCTACAGTTTTCCGTGAAGACTCTGCTGTAGGGTGCGAGGATGTCTCTATCGATGGCTGAGAGCCGATGGTGTGTACTTGGGGGACTCCCTGCTCGTTCCAAGCGGATCGCCACAGGGGCACCTGGTTCCATGGGTGCATGGTTTCTTTGGAGGAAACAACAGATGTGTATTTATCGCTTTCTCTCGCACGCTCCTTCTCCGGTGGCGGATTTCGTCATGAGGCCCAGAAACTACGTAATGACTCCTTTTTTGCGCTGAACTTTGTTCTCAGGATCGTGAACGACCATGGGGCGGTGGTTGACTTTCGAGTGTGTCGTATCCTGGTGCATTGCGCTGTTCCCGACTTCTCTCCGGGCTGGCCTGTTTGTTCACTTTGGTACTTTGATTGCCCGACCCTACACCACATGGACTGGGCTATATTTGTGATTATGGCTGGGTGGGTCTACGTGGATTAGTGGTACTCTGATTTCTTCTGGTGTTACACGGGGGTCTTTCATCTTAATTGTGTGACTTGAGGGGCTGAGCGGCAACTGTTATCCTGTTTATGTTGGCAGCTTTGAGACTTTGGTAATAACTCTGTTGTAATTGAAATGCCACGCGGCGGTGGGGGGGGGTGGCCGGGGGCCCGTACTGGGGACCCTCCCAAGTTTTCTTCTTTCCCCTATCGTGGGGGATTTTCGTTAACTTTTCTCCTTTTCCTTTTCTTTCTGTTTTTGTGTAGATTATTGTCTCTTCTTCTTCCATCTTCTTCCTTCTAGATTTCGGGTTTTTGATATTGGGCGATAGGCACGCTGCTAGGTGGGTAGGCCGTAGCCGTATGCAGGGGTGCAGGGTGGGGGGCTGGGGGAGGGGTATTATTGTTTTTGATCCTTTTCTGTTCCTATGGCCTTTTTATGTGTGTCATACTTGCTTTTCTCAACTTTTTTCTTCTTCTTCTTTTTTTTCCCGGGATCTGAGTTGAGGTAACTCTCCGTGTGTTTTGCTAGTTCAGATAATAACGGTAGATGTCTTTCCAATGCTTTACGTTACAGCGGGCATACACTGATTCGGTGGGCTAAATATACTGTTTATTGTTTATCCTGATTATGTACACCAGCACTAATATCTTATCTACAGTAGTCCTGACTGTGAATATCCTGTCTTATGAATGTCCCTTGACCTGTTCTGGTTTCATTGCACGGCATCAGATCCTGTTCTTTCTTTAATTTTAAAAGAAACCTTCTTTAATCCTGTTACCAAGATGGTACGAATATTCTTCTGAGTTACGTCAGAGCATTTGGGAGGCGAACTTCTGCATTCTATGGCTTAATTGATTTGATTTGACCGCCTCTGTTCTGTTGGCCGACCGTGATGGTTTGTAGGCCCGTGACTGTAAATGACTTAAGTAACAATAAAGGTTTACAAAAAAAAAAAAAAAAAAAAAGATGCCGGAAAATACACATAAAACCGCTGCGGAAAAACAACCTGTCTGAACACGGCGGATTCCCCACACCGAAGATAACATACATAGCAGAGATACCCACCGCAAGCTGCTCGCCACCATGGACCCAGCGCTACACGCTTTCCCGATGCTCTTCGCGATCCACCACGTCCAAGTCTTGGCCCACTATCGACGACGACGCAGGTAAGGCACAAACCATTCGCTGTCTGGAGGGGAATACCTGCAAGGGTCGTGACGTTGGGAGGGGGAGTGTCATGTTACCGAAACCACTGATTAGAAGCAAATACAAATACACAATTGTAGTACGCAAGCAGGAATGACTACGACAAACCACGACACATGATTGACTACCTTTATTACACATAATAGGGGTATAATCACAGTGTATGCGTGAGCATGGGCAAAGTGGGCACCAGAGCATGAACATCAGAGTCAGCACATCAGAGGGCAGAATGCAGTATCAGAGCATCAACAGGGCATTGTGCCCAACAGAGCAGGTACATCAGAGTCAGCACATCAGAGGGTAGAATGCAGTATCAGAGCATCAACAGGGCATTGTTCGTAACAGAGCAGGTACATCATTGGCAGCACGTGAGAGGGCAGAATGCAGTATCAGAGCATCAACAGGGCATTGTTCTTAACAGAGCAGGTACATCATTGGCAGCACGTGAGAGGGCAGAATGCAGTATCAGAGCATCAACAGGGCATTGTGCCCAACAGAGCAGGTACATCAGAGGCAGCACAAGTACATGTTCCAAGCAACCCGTCCCAAGGACCACAACAGTGCAAGGCTGTTCTCAATGGACAATGTACACACCATGTGCTATAACATGTGAGTGAAGTGAACAGCACCTCACATCACAGAATCAGGTGGACTGCGTGAACTACCTGCCTCGGACACACTGCCAGCACCAGAAACAGGAGTGTGAGACACAGCCACAGCCCGAGTGACTGACACATGGGCCACCGACCCAGACACACTGCCAGCACCAGAAACAGGAATGTGAGACACAGCCACAGCCCGAGTGACTGACACATGGGCCACAGACCCAGACACACTGCCAGCACCAGAAACAGGAGTGTGAGACACAGCCACAGCTCCAGTGACTGACACATAAGCCATAGACCCAGATACACTGCCAGCACCTGAAACAGGAATGTGAGACACAGCCACAGATGTAGTGACTGACACGTGAGCCACAGACCCAGACACACTGCCAGCACCAGAAACAGGAGTGTGAGACACAGCCACAGATCTACTGACCGACACATGAGCCATAGACCCAGATACACTGCCAGCACCTGAAACAGGAGAGGGCACAACTGAGACTGTGCTACTACATGATGCATGACAGCAAACAACAGACACAGTGTCACTATCTGATACATGAGAGTCAACTGCACCTGCGCCACTGGGACCACTGAAATGATGAGCCACAGGGCTGTATGGGCCAGGAGGCAGGGTGGCCCTGGGAGCTGGGGATAGCTGTACTTGAGCGACATCGGGGTGGGCAGGTGTCAATGGTGTGTCTGCGTTTCTTAGGGATGTGTGAGTGCACCCTGGACAGGACAGGACTGGCAAGTGGTGGGGACTCAAAAGAATTATCACCCACCATAGGTGGAGCATCTGCTGCCGGGGGTCGGCTTTCTGGGGACGTGCTGGAGCCTGCTTGTCGTTTGCTGTGTGCCTGCCGCCTGGACTCAGAATCATGTGTAATGGGGGATGCAACAACAGGGGACTCCCTCCTCTGCTTCTGACTGGCCTGGATGGGAGTGGAGATATGGGGGGAATCCGCCGCGGAGACATCTGTTTTCCGTTCCTTCCACAACATCAGCCTCAGTGCAGCCAGGGGTGATGTATGCCTGTCCTTGATTGCG
This sequence comes from Lissotriton helveticus, assembly GCF_964261635.1. Taxonomy (NCBI): domain Eukaryota; kingdom Metazoa; phylum Chordata; class Amphibia; order Caudata; family Salamandridae; genus Lissotriton; species Lissotriton helveticus. The sequence goes on along the minus strand of NC_136067.1, from coordinate 1,546,257,354 downwards.
CCAGTGTCCATGGGAGAAGCCTTGTCCCTAGGATGTGCCTTATCCGTAGGAGGAGTGTTGTCTCTGGACTTTCCCTGTGCCCTGGACGGTGCCCTGTTCCTGGCAGCAGACTTGTCGTCTGTGGTGTACCTGTCTCCAGAAGACACCTTTTCCCTGTGTGTGTCCCTGCCCTTGGGAGATGGCCCTTGCTCTGTTGTGTGCCTGCCCTTGGGACTCTCCCTGCTCTTTTGAGGTGCCTTTATCTTTTGACTGTCCTTGTCCCTGCCCTTGGGAGATGGCCCTTGCTCTATTGTGTGCCTGCCCTTGGGACTCTCCCTGCTCTTTTGAGGTGCCTTTGTCTTTTGACTGTCCTTGTCCCTGTCCTTGGGAGTGGCCCCTTCCTCTGTTGTGTGCCTGCCCTTGGGACTCTCCCTGCTCTTTTGAGGTGCCTTTGTCTTTTGACTGTCCTTGTCCCTGTCCTTGGGAGTGGCCCCTTCCTTAGTATTGTCCTTGTCCTTGGGAGTGTCCCTGCTCCTTTGAGGTGCCTTTGTCCTCTGACTGTCCTTGTCCATGGGAGTGTCCATGGACTTGGGAGTATCCCTTGCCTTGGGAGTACCTTTTGTGTGGAATGCCTGTGTAGCATGTGAAGGCATGTCCCCCAACACCACTTGTGGATCCTGTGTGTGTACTCCAGTGTATCTGACGTTGTCTTTGTGAACAGATTTTGCTGACCTAGGGGATGGTGTCTGTGCCCTCCGTGCCCTGACGTGCTGTCTGACGCTGCTTCTAGTGCAATAACCTGTATTGGAGTCCTGGTCAGAATATTCACTCCCCACTGAGACATCCAGTGGTGTAGATGGGGAAACAGAAGTAGCACCCTGTCCATGCGACTGTACAATGGCAGACGACACACTGCTTGCCAATGACTGAACTGTCCTGTGTAGACCAGCAAGATTGCCATGCATCCCTTCCATGAATGCCACCACCTGCCCCAACTTCCTATCATGGTCTTGGAATGCATTTGTCATATTGGTCTGCCCCACACACAGCTGTCGCAGCAGATCAACAGCCTCAGCACAAAGTGCATTTTGGGTCACCGTGGCAGGGGCAGCGGTGCCTGCACCGAACGCCACTCTGCTCCCCCTACTCCTGCGTGCACGAACAGTACATGGTGCAGTTGGCGGCAGTGTGGGCCCTGTGTGCTGTGTCCCGATCGAAGGTGTTGATTGCCCACTCCCAGTCTGTGACAACAGTGCTGGCTCACCAACACTGTCGGAAGATGAGGACGATGGTGTCTCCACATGCGAGTCCTCAGGGACGGTCCTGTCCCCCCTCTCCGGCGCTGTCCTCCTCTGTGTCAGTCTGCGTGTGCGCGAAGTCTGATCCGGATGCATTGCCTCCACTCATCTCCGCCGTCTGTGGCTGAGTGCCCTCTGCCAAAGCTGAAATGCACAGAAAAGAGGTGTAAGTCATGGGCACACTCACGTACAGAAGGACAAGGAATCCCTAATTCCATTGCTGACAAAGTTCTTCTAGCCCCCATCCTGCACACGGCCCACCTCTACCAGTCATCCTCACATGACATAAGCGTTGGTGGCCGTGACACATGTACAGCATGCGGACAGGGCAGGAGCATGTACATCTGCACACATGTCTTGCCATGGGGCCACGGACCACTACGGCATGTGCTTCAACACTCAACTACTAAGCAAGTGGCGTGTCAACATGCCGGACCTGGATGTCAAATTACACTCACCCAATGGCACCAACATGGCATTGCAGCGATACATACGCACCACGGAAGTCACTACTGTGTCTTGGCACCAATACATGCATTGCACTCCCAAGTAACATACACAGACAGTCTGCTCACTGCTAGTTTGCTGTTGATCCACACTCAGCCGTTCGGACAGGTCAGGATGCGTCACAGCAATGATACGGTGCATGAGAGAGGTCATGGAGCGTCGGGCCAGACGTGGCGTCCTTGGAATCATCCCCAGTGTCACTTCCGCTACATTCTTGCTCAGCCTGGAAATGTCATCCCAGCGTTTGTGGCAGTGTGTATGTCGTCTATTGCACACCCCCAATGCCCGTACATCACGTGCTATGCTCCTCCACACGTCCTTGCGAAGGTGCAGCTTGACCTACCATGATGGGAGACAAAAGGGTGCAAGTCAGTGGACAGTTGGCCTGTCACACAGATAGGGGCAACACGTATCTGTCAGCAGCCATGCACATTCCGACAAATATGTCGGCCCACAGTACACAGCTAAGATTGCAGAAGCCAGGAGTCATTGACCACCTCATGCACACCAACATGTCCCACACTGCACTTACCACCTGTCCGGGTGCGCCGTAGAGCCGTCCAAAGTTGCGGATCACACCGTCCACGAGGACATCAAGCTCCGCGGCGGTGAAGGGACGAGACCGGATCTCTTTGACTCTCAACATGGCAAGAGCACGGAGTATGGCACTAGAGCAGCAGTCGGTGGTCAGCTCAGCAGCAACAGGTCGAGGTGATGGTCACAGGCAGCAGTCGGTGGTCAGCTCAGCAGCAGCAGGTCGAGGTGATGGTCACAGGCAGCAGTCGGTGGTCAGCTCAGCAGCAGCAGGTCGAGGTGATGGTCACAGGCAGCAGTCGGTGGTCAGCACAGCAGCAGCAGGTCGAGGTGATGGTCACAGGCAGCAGTCAGTGGTCAGCTCAGCAGCAGCAGGTCGAGGTGATCGTCACAGGCAGCAGTCGGTGGTCAGCTCAGCAGCAGCAGGTCGAGGTGATGGTCACAGGCAGCAGTCGGTGGTCAGCTCAGCAGCAGCAGGTCGAGGTGAACAGGCAGCACTGGTTCCCAGGGTAGGATGTGTGCTTTTTGACATCACACATATATAGGGCCCTGAGCACATGTCAGTGGCATACGTCGCCAGCAATTGGTCAGCCCCGGATGCGTAATTGTAAAAGGGCCAATGACTGGCCCTGGTGTTGCGGTGCACTGCTTCCACTACTTTCGATTGGCCATACGCGGGCCGCGTTCCCTCTCCCCATTGGCTGCATGTGCACGGACCGTCACGGTCACACATCGGCAACCGCATGTGCAAGCTTCCGGGACGGATGCTTCTTTTGCAACAATGTTCTATCACTGGCGCCACCATGGCGGTGCACGTATTCGGCGGGAGAGGTGCAGGCCAACACACCCTTTAGATGTAGTCAATGGACATGGCAGTTCATGACCCCCCTTACAGTCACATTGCATCATCCACCGTACACCGGCCGGACCAGCCCGGCCCGGGACCGCCGTGCCGGCCATGTCCACAACCGCCGTGCCAGGCCTGGCCTAGGACCGCCGTGCCGGCCATGTCCACAACTGCCGTGCCAGGCCCGGCCTTGGACCGCCGTGCCGGCTATGTCCACAACCACCGTGCCAGGCCCGGCCTAGGACCGCCGTGCCGGCCATGTCCACAACCGCCGTGCCAGGCCCGGCCTAGGACCGCCGTGCTGGCCATGTCAGCCACTGACGGGTGTTCACTCGCCTGGCACGGCGGTGGCTGACATGGCTGGCACGGCGGTCCTAGGCCGGGCCTGGCACGGCGGTTGTGGACATGGCCGGCACAGTGGTCCTAGGCCGGGCCTGGCACGGCGGTTGTGGACATGGCCGGCACGGCGGTCCTAGGCCGGGCCTGGCACGGCGGTTGTGGATATGGCCGGCACGGCGGTCCTGGGCCGGGCCTGGCACGGCGGTTGTGGACATGGCCGGCACGGCGGTCCTAGGCCGGGCCAGGCACGGCGGTTGTGGACATGGCCGGCACGGCGGTCCTGGGCCGGGCTGGTCCGGCCGGTGTTCGGTGGATGATGCAATGTGACTGTAAGGGGGTCATGAACTGCCATGTCCATTGACTACATCTAAAGGGTGTGTTGGCCTGCACCTCCCCCGCCGAATACGATCACCGCCATGGTGGCCCCAGTGATAGAACATTGTTGCAAAAGAAGCATCCGTCCCGGAAGCTGGCACATGCGGTTGCCGATGTGTGACCGTGACGGTCCGTGCACATGCAGACAATGGGGAGAGGGAACGCGGCCCGCGTATGCCCATTCGAAAATAGCGGAAGCAGTGCACCGTCATGGCGGCGCCAATGATTGTATATTTTCAGACGCTGCACCGTGGTGTATTGTCTGCAGTTGCGTCATGAGGGTTGTGAGCGTGATAGGGAAACTTCATATGTCATGCACTATTCCATGTGTGTCCATACTATGCCCATCGGTGTGCACACAATGTGCAACACATGTGCATGTCGACGTGTTGACGTCGGGTGTGACCCTACAGACGTTTTAACTTCTTCACATCTACACAGTACATCACGGCTGTATCGCCACATTCTGAATCTGTTGTCAGTGTGTGGTTCATGTGAGGTCACTACAATGGTGGGGGTACACATGCATTCAGTGTATGTGTGTTGCCTGTTGTGTCACCATGCATGTAATGTCCGTATGCTCACCATTATTGGTGTTGGCATTGGTGCATGATGACATGGTGTGTGTATCATTATCGTTTGTGTGCATGCACTTGCATGTGTGTCTGTGATGTGGCTTCTACACATTAGGGTAATGACACACGTCTTGTCAGTAATGTTGACATGTGACTAAGTTGCGTTGTACGTGTTGACACACTTCCTGTTGCTAGTGGCTGCACATTGTTAATAGGGCACTCTGTATTGTAGTTACTATCAGAGATGTCACACATATGACCATTGTCCACAACATTTACCTTCTTGCTAATGTTGGCTTACATGTGATGGAGTTGCACACCTATGCGTCATTTGTAAGTTGACTCAAGTTACATCTCTCTCCCACACAGTAGGCTCCAAATGTGCATCGGCCATACACTGTGCTGGAGGATATGGTTGACGAGGAGGTGATCAGGAAATTCCGGCTAGATCGACGTAGATTGATGGAGCTTGTTGCCCAATTGTCTCCTCATCTGCATCCACGAAGGACGTATCCTGGTTCCATTACACCCACAGCAAAGGTGATGGCGGCACTACACTTTTTTGCTACTGGCACCTTTCAGTACACAGTTGGACATGCCGGGGGGATGTCACAGTCGATGTTCAGCATGGTACTTCGGGATGTTCTAAAAGCTATGATGCTGTACAAGGATGACTACATCCATTTCCCACGGCCGGCAGAGTTGGCAGCAGTCAAAGCAGACTTCTATGCACTGGGCCAGATACCACACGTAGTGGGTTCCATTGATGGCACACATATCGCTCTCATTCCACCACGGGCACGTGAGCAGGTTTATAGGAATCGGAAGCACTTACATTCGCTGAACGTGCAGGTGGTGTGCCTGGCCGACAACATCATCTCCCATGTGTGTGCAAGATTTCCAGGCTCCGCATATGATGCCCACATCATGCGGAGCAGCATTGTCCGCCAACTGATGGCAAATCTGCGTCCCGGTCATGCATAGCTTGTTGGTGAGTATGCTGTGGGGACTTTTGTGATTTCTGTGTGGCATGGGGTATCCACCAATTCTGGTTGTGATATTTGTGTCTGTCATCCCCCTACATAGGCGACTCGGCGTACCCAAACCGGCCCTGGCTCCTGAGTCCCATTCGTAATCCTACTACAGCGGGTAAAATGCGCTACAATGATGCACATGGAAGGACACGTAGAGTGGTGGAACGTACTTTTGGACTGCTAAAGTCTAGGTTTCGGTGTCTGGATAAGACCGGAGGGGCCCTGCCTTACTCACCAGGCAAAGTATGCAGGATCGTGATTGCCTGCTGCATGCTCCAGAACCTGGCGTGCGCAATGACATTGAACTGCTCTTGGACCCTGAAGACCAAGAAGTTCCTCGGCCTCCCATCCCACCCATGTCGACTGATGAGGATAGTGGTGAGGAGGAAGGTGTGGACCAGAGGCGCCAGCTCATTGATCGCTACTTCCCTTGAATGTGAGTAACTACCTCTTGTGCCGGTTGACAATGCCTTATGTATGTTTGCTGGTGTTGTGTGGATGTGGTGTGCATCAGCTGGGTGTTCTGCTATGTGATGGTTGCATATGTGTGTGTTAATTTATTTGGACATGCAAGTCTCCATGATGTGTGTCCTCTCATCCAATGATTTTGTGATGAGTGTGGTTTGTGGAATGTTGCTGTGCAGTGTGTTGTGATGGGTGTGAATCTGTTTCCTGACGTGTGTTTGCTGTCTCTGAATTTCCCTAGGTCACTCCCACAGCGGCATGATTATGTACGACTTGGATCCCTGCACCTGGTTACGTCTGTTTCTGAGGCAATCATGTGATTAAACATGGAGGCAACACATCATTGAGTGTGTAAGTGGCATTTATTTACAGGTTGTGCATTGGTGCTGGTGAATATTTACAAGTAAGTGTGGGGTGGGGGAGTGTGAGTTGAAGGTAATGGCAGATGAAATGTCCGTGCTGACACCACATTGGGTGATGTCAGGCTAGTCCAGCAGACCTGTGCCAATGATTGGCTATGTGGGACAGGATAGTTGGCAGGGTGAATGGCTGGCTCAGGCAGTGTCAGAGTCATTGTCGGCCCTCTTGGTGCGTGTGGATGGAGCACCCCCACTGCTCTCACCCACTTCCAGCCTCGGACGGCCCCTCCGTCTTTGAGGTGGAACGGAGTCAGCTGGGGGGGCAGGTTGCTGAGGGGCCACATCCGTCGCCAGGGGCACAGGTGGCGGTGGCGGTGGTGTTGCTGGCCGTGGCGTCTGGACACTTGGTTGAGGGGGGGTGGGGTTGTTGCGGGCTATCCATTCCCTCCACATTGTTGTCTGCTGGCCCATGATGTCCACTATCTGGCCAAGGCGGCCCTCAATGTCCCGCAACATGTTAGTGTTGTCCACCGAGTCCTTGTGGGCACGATCTGCCTGTTCCTGGCCACGATCGTAGGACGCCTGGCACCTGGCTAGGGCTTCAAGTGACTCTGCCACAGGATGGGGTGGGTGTCCTTCCTCAGCGCGACGGAGTGTGGATCTCCTGATTGGCTGATGTGGCCTCGCCTCTCTCCTTTCTGGCCCACTCTCCCTGCTTGGGTGGGAGGCCAATGGCCCTGCGTCGTGCAGTGGGTTAAGCAGGCTGGCACAGGCAGGAGTGGTGGTACTGGTGGTGGTGGTGGTGGTGAGTCTGCAGCTCACTGTGGCCGGTGTTGCAGGAGTTACACAGGCAACGGTTGTCGGGGCCGGGATTTCCTGTGAGCCAGATGGCCCTGGCAGTCTGCTTTGGCCCGCACCATCCTCCGCACCGGAGCTGGCTGTGGCATCGTCCCCAGAGAGTCCGGTATGGGTGTGAGGCGAGTCTTGCGGCCGGTTGCTGGTTTCACCAGTCAGATTACGATCACCTGAGGGACAAGATTGTGCTGATCAGTACTGTGGACATTTCATGTTCATATCAATTTGATTACATTTCAGTGTCCTGTCGCACACACCCCAGCCACCACCACCGCCCTCCCTGTGGACATGGGGGCCTGTTGGGAGTTGTAGTGGTGACCTCTCACACACCACAGCCACCACCACCGCCCTCCCTGTGGACATGGGGGCCTGTTGGGAGTTGTAATGGTGACCTCTCACACACCCCAGCCACCACCACCACCCTCCCTGTGGACTTGAGGGCCTGTTGGGAGTTGTAGTGGTGACCTCTCACACACCCTAGCCACCACCACCGCCCTCCCTGTGGACATGGGGGCCTGTTGGGAGTTGTAGTGGTGACCTCTCACACACCCCAGCCACCACCACCGCCCTCCCTGTGGACATGGGGGCCTGTTGGGAGTTGTAGTGGTGACCTCTCACACACCCCAGCCACCACCACCGCCCTCCCTGTGGACATGGGGGCCTGTTGGGTGTTGTAGTGGTGACCTCTCACACACCCCAGCCACCACCACCGCCCTCCCTGTGGACATGGGGGCCTGTTGGGAGTTGTAGTGGTGACCTCTCACACACCCCACCTACCACCACCGCCCTCCCTGTGGACATGGGGGCCTGTTGGGAGTTGTAGTGGTGACCTCTCACACACCCCAGCCACCACCACCGCCCTCCCTGTGGACATGGGGGCCTGTTGGTAGCCATTTACATTTTGGTGAGTATGTGGCCCACGTGCATGGGTTGGGGCCTGGGAGATGTGTCTTCTCAGTTGTGTGAGGCTGACCATGTCGTTCTGATCGTGGTGCTTGGTTTGTACTTACCAGCCTCTTCTCCTTCCTCAAGTCCTTCCAGGCTCTCTGGGTGCAGTATGCCCAGCACCTTTTCCTCCCAATCAGTGTAGGGTATGGGCTCCGGGGGTGTGCTGCCGTCAGTGTGATTAGCTCTCACATGGTTTTTGGCACGGATGCCTTTCACCCTGGTTTTCAGGTCATGCCACCGCCTCTGTATCTCGTGCTTTGTCCTTGGCACGGTCCCTGACGCATTCACCCGACTGACGATCCTGTCCCACATGTGATTTTTTTGCACCACAGTGGTCTGCTGGACTTGGGCCCCGAATATGTGGGGCTCAACACAGATAATTTCATCCACCATTACCTTCAACTCGGTCTCCGTGAATTTAGGTGTTTTTTTGGGTGCCATGGTGTGTGGTGCTCAGGGTGTGGGTTGAGTGAGTTGGGGGGTGCAGGTATGTGTTGTGTGGTGTGTGGGAATGGTGTGGTGGGTGTTTGTGTGGTGGGTGTGGTAGAGTGGTGGTTGTGTGTCTTCAATTGGTGTATGCTGTCGGTCGTATTGGGCCTCTTGCTAGCAGCTATGCTGTGATGCAAAGGATTGTGGTAGTGGGTGTGAGTCATTTTATAGTCGTGTCTCAATGGTTGTTGGCAGTCAGGTGGTAGGTGGGTGTGTTGACTAGTGTGCATTATTGGGTACTTGGGGGGGTGTCATTGTGGCTTGTGATTGGTGTTGGTGTTTCAGGTGGGGGGTAGTCCTTTTTCGTGTGTTTGCAATTTACTTCCGTCACACTTTTTGACATTGGTTTGACGGTAGGGATGTTGTTCGTGTTGGACTTCCGCAGTGATGCACTGTTTCTCGTTGCATTCTTTCCGCCGCGGACGTGGATGGCGGTGCGTACCGGGGTATAGGCGGCGTTATCCTAATCGCAGACACGGAGCCTTCGCAGGTATGGCGGTGGATGTGGCTGTTCCCGCGGTCATGTGCGTCCGCGGCGGACGGGGTTTCGTCGGTTCCGTCCGCTTGCAGCAGGCTCTGGTGACTCCGTCCGCCGCGGACTGACTTTGGTGTTCTCCGTCCGCCGCGGTCGGGGGTTCGTTCCATTATTTTCCTAATCGCTACGGCGGTAATCGCTACGGCGGTTTATCCGCGGAGCGGTCCGGAGTATCTTGCCCGCTTCCTTGGCGGACGGGACACGTTTCCGTCCGCGATCCTAATCGGCCTCTTAATTTTTACATAAACAGTACTTACACATTACTATTATAAACATTTTCCAATATAATAACATTGAAATACTCTAAACAGGCGACCCGACAACGGCATACACTAGCTACATAACCGGAAACATGCTGAAATTCAAATAACAATGTTTACATTAACACATGCTACCTCTCCTTATTCTCTCTTTACAATATATATAGTCCCAGCTGAACTCCGCGCTGTGAGGGCAACGGCCTTAACCCTGCACCCTGCACCTGGGCACACACGGACACGGGACTCTGTTTGCCGGCCGCGCTGTCTATCGCGACGCCCCGGCAAAAACTACATTTCCCAGCTGCACGCCTGCCAATGGGAGGAAATTGACGTGCCCGGAGGCGCTTAAACTGGAAGGAGCGCCGAGAGCTCCGGGGGACCTTATCAGCCCAGCTGAACTCCGCGCCGTGAGGACAACGGCCTTAATTCTGCACCCTGCACCCGGGCACACACGGACACGAGACTCTGTTTGCCGGGCCGCGCTGTCTATCGCGACTCCCCGGCAAAAACTACATTTCCCAGCTGCCCGCCTGCCAACGGGAGGAAATTGACGCGCCCAGAGGCGCTTAAACTGGAAGGAGCTCCGAGAGCTCCAGGGGACCTTATCAGGCCAGCTGAACTCCGCGCCGTGAGGGCAACGGCCTTAACCCTGCACCCTGCACCTGGGCACACACGGACACGGGACTCTGTTTGCCAAGCCGCGCTGTCTATCGCGACGCCCCGGCAAAGACTACATTTCCCAGCTGCCCGCCTGCCAACGGGAGGAAATTGACGCGCTCGAAGGTGCTTAAACTGGAAGGAGCGCCGAGAGCTCCGGGGGACCTTATCAGCTCAGCTGAACTCCGCGCCGTGAGGGCAACGGCCTTAACCCTGCACCCTGCACCTGGGCACACACGGACACGGGACTCTGTTTGCCGGGCCACGCTGTCTATCACGACGCCCCGGCAAAAACTACATTTCCCAGCTGCCCGCCTGCCAACGGGAGGAAATTGACGTGCCCGGAGGCGCTTAAACTGGAAGGAGCGCCGAGAGCTCCGGGGGACCTTATCAGCCCAGCTGAACTCCGTGCCGTGAGGGCAACGGCCTTAACCCTGCACCCTGCACCTGGGCACACACGGACACGGGACTCTGTTTGCCGGGCCGCGCTGTCTATTGCGACGCCCCGGCAAAAACTACATTTCCCAGCTGCCCGCCTGCCAACGGGAGGAAATTGACGCACCCGGAGGCGCTTAAACTGGAAGGAGCACCTCTCGCCCCGCGAGTCGCGCGCGGGAGCACCCGGGACTAAGCCCGGGCAAAGGGCGGGCCCTCTGTGGCCCTCTCAGGACCGGGAAGGACGGGACGGGCCACTCCCCTTGGCTCCATCAGGAAAAGGGTAATAACTTCTACCTACTAATTGACTGACTATCAAGGTACTTTTTGTCATCCGTTTGAACAATCCTACTAACTGATTGATCATCTTCCTGTAATCGCGATGACGCGAAAGGGGGCAACTAAAAAAGCTATCCCACATAGGGACTCGCCAAAAGGGACACAAGACTTACAAGGAAATACACCCACTCAGCAATCTCCCTTAAAACCAGGGGTAAATGAACCTACACATCCATCCGAGTGCATAACTACAAATCATTCTCCTGTATCTCTCTTTGACTATGGGAATAGCTTAACAGGGCTAGAGGAACTAAACAGATTGTGTGGAACTAAGTACACTATAGCTGCAAGCAGCCCTGAATACATTAGCGCCCCAATTGGTTTACAAAACTCTAATAACAGTCCGCGCGAACAACCCCAAAATAACCCAGCAGACACCCAAAGCACAGTAACAGCACGGCTTCCACCTGGTAAAAGAAAGTGCGAAACAGACAAACAAAATGGCTATCAACACAAACATCCCAAATTGTCTTCAAATTCCTTGTTGTCTGCTATTACTTCCCCTCCAACTCCAGATCCGGGTGAAACTGTGGGAGGGTTAGATCTTTCAGCACCGCCCTCACAGTCGACCTTACTGACCCTCTTTGAACGGCTAATTAACTCCGCCATTTTACCATTGATGGCAAAAATAGACCTCCTGGGGGATAGACTCACGGAACTGGAGACCACCATCAATACAAACCTGGCTCTTACAAAAAATCTGGTATATACCAGACAATCCTCTCCATCTGCTGTTCCTGGAACCCCTAAACCAACTGCACTAAGTACCAATGCTCAGACTCAGGCTCCAGCTCCTAATATACTAGACCCAAAGGACCCTCATTCCCCGCCAAATTGTGTATTTCCACAGTGCAATATCGCCAGATCAGGGTCAAACATAGCACCTCATATTAACTTACCACCAGAGGCTGCTCCCTTTGTTTATGTTCTATCAGGAGTGCCACCAATCATAAAGGGGAAATCTGAAACCCAACATGAGCTACACAACAAAGTTATTCACTGGCTATCTAGGAATAGACCCCTGCCTGCTGACCTTAATGGCAGAATACTATCTGTTAGAAGGGTGGGCTGGCTAGGTCCCCTTCAAAAGGATATTGCCGGGGATCTGGTCTTAGTGAAATTCTACAACAGAAACATCGTTCCGTTCCTCCAATCCTGGTACCGGCAAGAAGAAGCTGGCCCGATATATACTGGGGTCCTTTATGACTTTTACCCTCATCACCCCTCACTTAGACTAGGGGTAGGCTTCACCCATGCTATCGGTAAATCTGTTTGGAGAACGATCAATAACAACCTCCCTGCACCTAACCGTCTCGATACGCTGTATAACAATCAACGCTACAGTGGCTCTTATTAGTAGCCTATGGGGAGGGTGAATTCTATTTTAAAGGCAGGATTGTTAGAATATATAATTTACCTAAATATTGTGTAAAGTTGTTTTCATTATGAATGAGGTATGTACACTTTAGGGCCGAGATCCTCTCTCTTTGAACAATCTTTTAAATTTTACTTTTAACTTCGTCAATATTTTGCGGCCCTTGTTATGGTTGCTCTAAATGTATGTTTTTAAAATTGTACGCTTTTATGATTTGCACGACAAAATCGAATAAAGCTAAATTGACTATGACTAGTCCTAAACATTTTTTTTAAAATTAAAAATAGTTTGTAAAGTTTCCTACCTGAGCGCAGATCTGCTTCCTGCTGCTTTGTCCAACGACGCTCTCCAAAATGGCTGCGATCTTCACGTTTATGCGTCTACGTCATCTGGAGTAACAAACAACAAAAAAGGAGAATGTATTAATAATATACATTATTGTACATTATGAAGTTTAAAAAGTGTATTTTTCAAAAGAAACAAACATTTGTTTATTTTTCTAAAAGTGTAATACATATTAAAAAATTATTCTTTCTATTTTACAATGTCTTTGAAATAAATATATTATTTTACAACTATGTATTCCGTGTTTTTTTATCAATTAATGTTATTACTAAATTAATTAAGTTTATACTACTATCTAAAATGTTATATTAAATATCTTACCTCTATTCGTCTTTCAAAGTCCACTCCAGTGTTCCGCATCCTGTTATTTATTAACTTGTAAAAGAGATTCATGTTTTCAATACAGGTAGCTGTGGAAATAAATGAAGGACAATACTTGTCATTGAATTCAATGGTAAAGCGTGGGATTTTTTTATAAATACATACTTTACTTCCTTTATAAATGACTATTACTATCTCACTGGTTCTTTAAACAAACTACATACTTACACATATATTTTTTGTATTATTAATTTTTTTAATTATTACTATAGTATTTTTATAAATACTTTTCAAAAATGTAATTAATATAATTACTAATTTGTTACATACAAATACTATAGTATATAAACATTTTCTTTTTTTTTTTTTTTTAACTTTTTATTGATTTTATAACACAAACACAAACAACTTGCAAGGAGAGAGGAAAAAGAGACATCAGTATATACAACGTTGCAGTACATGGTGGCGGAGCGGGAAGGGCAATACCATAAGCATTTGTTCCATCGAGAAAGAATCTCAAAAGGGGGGGGGGGCAGAAGAGACAAATTGCAACCAGTGTACAATAGCATGTGAAGGAACCCTCGGGTTACGGGACGTGGGTGCTACATCTGGGTCAGGAAGAGGAGGGGCACATATATCACCACGGTAAGTGTTCCATTGAGTCCATATCTTCCCCCATTTTCGGGGGGTACCTCGAGAAATATATACAGTGTTTTCTCTGAACATGCACCAGTCCATGTTTTGTTTCCATTTCCGAATCCCGGGCGGGCCCTGAGCGCCCCACAGTTGCGCAATGTCTCTTTTGGCAATCATATTGCCCAAGGTCACCCACCGAAGCTGCGACACGGAGTAATCATTCGGTTCCCATACATTCAGCAGGCATCTCCTAGCTTCCGGCATCGATCGCACCCCCGTAACCTCACTCATCACCTCGTGCACACAGGACCAGAATCGCACTATCTCAGGGCACTCCCAAATGATATGTAAAAAGGTGCCCAGGAGACCGCATCCACGCCGACACAAACCATCCACAGAGAAGCCCATGTGTACCAAACGGGGACCAGTGACATACACTCTATGCAGGATTTTAAGTTGCACAAATCTAAGGCGCGCCTGGATGGCCACCTCTTTAGGGGAGGAGATCGCCGCCTGCCAGTCCTCATCGTCCAGCTCCAGCCCATCACCAGTCCAGACCTCTCTAAGGCGAACCAGGAGATCAGACCTGGAGTTGATTAATTTTTTATAAATAAGCGAAATCGTACTATCAGGAACATGTCCGTCCAGTACCCTATCTTCAAGCGGGGACGACTCCGGTATCTCCACACCCGAAGGGAAGACCGAGAGCACCGCGTGGCGGACCTGCGCATAGCGAAAAAATTCACGATCGCTCAAAGCGTACTCGGTTTTCAATTCCTCGAACGTCTTCATTCTCCCCTTAGTCCAGACATCATCAATCCTGCTGATACCAATCAAGTCCCACCTATCAAACCCCCGGAACTGCCAAAGTGAGCCAAGTCTATCAGATGCGTACAGGGGGGTGGCACGAGTCAATTTACCAGTCCACCCAAGCGCCATGGAAGCATGTCGCCACACCTGGACGGCAGTCCTGGTGGGGCCCGTCACGTTGCGAGGGGTGATTTTCGAGTAGAGGGCTCTATTGAAGTCGCCCCCCGGTAACAACCATTTGTCCATCTCGAAGGCCGGATTCGGCAAAGGGCCATACATGCAATGATTTATCGCCCCCAGTTGAGACGCCCAATAATAGCGACAGATATCAGGTAAAGCAATTCCACCGTCGTACCACGGGAGCGACAATTTAGCAATGGCGATCCGGGGCCTACCCCCCCACACCAGTTGCCTCTGTAATCTTTCAACCTCACGGAAGTATGTAGCCGGGACGACGTCAAGTGTGTTTTGCAAAGCGTAGAGGAAGCGGGGCAGTGACATCATCTTAAACAATGCCGCTCTACCCAGGGGAGAGAGAGGAAGTTTCCCCCAAGCGACCACATCCGCCCGAAGGCGCTGAAGAGGGGGCAGTAAGTTACGGTCAAACCGCAGTGCAGGGCTCAGCGTGATAAAAATGCCCAGGTATTTAAAGCCATCTTTCACAATCGCGATAGGACAACCACTTGGCAGAAGGGGGGCGGCACCCGACAGGACGTATATACAGGACTTCGACCAGTTGATGACAAGGCCCGAGTTTTTGCGGAAGGACATTAAGACATCAAACAGTACAATGAGGGATTTACGGGGTGATGTAAGATAGAGCAGAATATCATCAGCGTAGAGGGATACACGGTCTTCAAACCCCGAGTTCCACCTAATGCCCTTCAGGGACGGTTCCCACCTCAACCAGGCCGCCAGCGGTTCCAAGGCGAGAGCAAACAACAAGGGGGACAAGGGACAGCCCTGTCGCGTCCCTCTGCTCAGAGCAAAGGGCGCAGAGACCCGACCATTGACCACTACCTGAGCCATGGGACCGGCGTAAAGCAATTTGACCCACCGAACGAACTCCGAACCGAAACCAAACTTAGCAAGAACCGCCCACAAATACGGCCATTCTATTGTGTCAAACGCCATCGTAGCGTCTAAGGACGCCAAGATGGCGGGCTCACGCAGCGTCTCGGCCCGTGCCAGGACGCCATGCAACCTTCGGAGGTTAAGCGCCGTATTACGATGCGGTATAAAGCCAGATTGATCAGGGTGAACCAGTTCCCCAATAACGGTCACCAAACGTGTCGCCAGCAACCTGGCCAAGATTTTAGGTTCCGCGTTAATCAACGAAATGGGCCGAAAAGAGGCACAGCTATCCCGAGGTTTACCATCCTTGTGAATGACAACAATAGTGGCCAGTCTCTGGTCTGGCGGGAGAAAACCCACCTCCAAAGACTCAAGAAACATAGAGCGCAGATGAGGAGCTAGCGAATCCGGGCGCAGTTTATATAGCTCAATGGGGAGCCCATTAGGGCCCGAGGCCTTGCCGGATCGGACCGAACGGACAGCAGCGGCAATCTCGTCCACAGTAGGCGGGGCATCCAGAGCATCTCTATCAATGTCAGACAATCGGGGAAGTGCAATATCACGCAATAGCAGGCAGGAATCCTGCTCTGAACGATCAGACACCTGAGAGTACACCTCGCGGAAATAATCGGCAAAACATGCAACAATATCAACAGGGTCTGTACAACACTCTCCATTCTCCGCAACAATCATAGGGACGACACGACTTGCATTCTCCCTCTTATCCAACCAAGCAAGCAGTTTCCCAGCCTTATCACCCACATCATACAAGCGTCCCTGCTGTTCCCTCCCCATTTCCTTAGCAGCTTCAGTGACCAGAGCTCTGTATTCATGTTGCTTCAACTCCAGTAGATGCAACCCCTCAGCGGTAACCCCAGATTCCAAGCGCTGCTCCAGGGCCGTGACCTCCCCCTCAAGTCGAACCATCTCAGCACGGTTGGCCAACTTCACGCTACCAATCAGTGAGAGGGCCTGGCCACGAATGACCGTCTTGTAAGCTTCCCAAAGTAAACTAGGGGAGGAAACAGAGCCCACATTTTCCTCAAAATAACAATCGTGTGCTTTAACCAGCTCACCCCTGACCCTGGGGTCCTTCAAATACCAGGGGTTGATCGGAGCCACTCGGCCCGCCGAACCCTGCCGTGCATCAACCACCAGCCAAAGAGGAGAATGGTCCGAGATGCCCCGTGCCAAATGTTTAACTTCCCGTATGAGGGATGCATGGGCCGAGGGCAGTAATACGTGGTCCAACCTCGAGAGACTACCATGAGCACCAGAATGATAGGTATATTGCAACTGTCCTGGGTGGAGCAACCGCCAGCAATCAGTGAGCCCCAGCGTCTCCAGGAAGTCACTCAACCAAGTCTGGGCCTTCGGCAGTTCCCTGGGAGGGTGACGATCACGCATCCCCGAGACCACTGCATTAAAGTCACCCCCAACCAAAAGCAGACCCTCGGGGAGACCCAGGATAAGTCCACTGAGATCAGCAAATGTGGTGGCCTGGAGGCCCGGGGGCACGTACACAGAAATCAAAATAAGAACCTTCCCCTCCCAGCGCCCCACAATGGCGGCGTATCGTCCCTTATCATCCAGAATGACATCATCTATGGCCAAGGGGAGGGAGGTCCGAACCAGAATGCCCGCCCCCCTAGAGCCCGAAGTGAAACCCGAGTGCGCCACAAGGCGATAACCACGCCTATTCAAAGCGTAGCACTTGTTGCCGAGCAAATGAGTCACCTGCAGTAAAACGACATCTGGAGTCAAACGTCTCAGCAATTGCAACACCACCCTCCTCTTAATGCCATCCCCCAACCCGTTCACGTTCCAACACAATAACCGAAGTCCCCTACCCCCCATCCCCGTGTTCAGCCCCTCCCCCGCCCCACACCCAAAGCGACCGCAAAAAACAGGAGTGCGCCCTTCCTTCGCCTTGCAAGTAACAAGAAAATTCAAACAAACAACCCAGTTCCCCCAACAATGTCAAAACAACTATACCCCCCACCCCGCACCCCTGCTGAAGACCAAAGAGCCCCATAAACTTGCAGTGTGCCTGTCGCCCAACCACCCAACTAGTCTACGAAAAGAAAACCCAGGAGGAGAAAGGACCCGTTCACCCCCCACCCACCCCCAAAAGGACTATTACTTGCAAACATTAAGAACAAAACATAGCACAGTTCAAAGCCACAGGAAGGGTACGGGGTCAAAATCAACAGCTACTCCTGCTCTGTCGGGCCACCTTTCGCCCGATCCGACTTGCCAGAGTCCTCAAAAGGCTCAGGATCCGTAGGCAGCGTGTCAAGCCAGTCACTCACGACCCCAGGATGGTCGAAGAAAAAAGTACGATCCCTATGTACCACCCGCAGACGGGCCGGAAAGAGCATGGCATACTTCATAGACCTTTCCCGGAGTCTCTTCTTGACCCCTTGGAACCCCAGCCTCTGTTTCTGAACCTGTTGTGTAAAGTCCGGATAGAAGCTGACAGTAGAGTTCTCAAAGGCAATGGGACCAGACTGCCGCGAAGCCTGCAGGATAGCGTCTCTGTCCCGGAAATGAAAGATCCTCGCAATGATGGGTCGAGGATTCGCACCCGATTTAGGTGTGCCGCCGGGGATCCTATGTGCACGTTGTACAGCGAAGAACTTGCTGAGACCCTTGGGCGCCAAGTGATTCAGCACCAGGTCTTCCACCAATAGGTCCGTCGAGGCAGCGGTCGATGATTCCGGGACCCCAATCAGGCGGATGTTATTGCGCCTGGCACGGCTTTCATAGTCCTCTAGGCGCCCAGAGTAGTAATCATTGGCTTTCCTCAGATTCCCGACTTCAGCCTGTAAGTCAGAGACATCGGTGACCAGGCTAGAGGTTTTAAGATCCAGGGATTTGACCTTTTCGTTTGTCTTCGCCAAGTCCGCCCTGATCAGATTGACATCAATCGCCACCGTATCTAGTTTGAGAGTCAAGGCCTCATATTGTTGCCCCAATGAGGCCTTCATACCGGTGATGGCACCCATGAGATCTCGCAGCGAGGGCTCGTCTTCGATCGACGAGTCCTCCAGCATTGTTGTCGAGGGTTTAGCGACCGCTCCCGGCGATCCCTTAGCTAGAGTGTACCGGTCCATAATGTTTGTTTGCAGAGCACTCCCTCGAACGCCCGGTTTAGGCCCACACTTCCCACTCTCAGGCTTGGTGGCCATCTTGGATCCTGGACCCGTACGGGTCACCTGTTGACGGGTAAAAATGGTGACTGCGGAGGCAAATGTAGGACCAAAAGGGCGAAGGTGGTGCCAGTCTCAGATCTGGAAGCCGCTACAGATCGGCAGTAGGAGCAGAGAGACCAAGGGTGTAGGAGCGTCCGGCCGTCCACGGAGCCAACAAAGTCCGGTTGAGCTCCGGACAGGAATCGAAACCGAAAGCCGTCGCCTGCCCACGCAAGTCTGGCAGTCCGTTGTTGTTCACTTACTGGACGGCAAACGAGACAAGATAGCGCGGGGCGTCACCCTGGAGCAGGCCAGAAAACTGCGACAGTCTGTAGCTCTGGACCCCGAAGTCCAAAAAAGTTCGCTGAAACAAATAAATGAGCAGTAGAACTGTGCCAATAAACACCCGTCGTCCGAATCAGGATAAATTACAGGATAGTCGATGGAGGTGGCGAGGGTCCGGGAGCCCTGTGCTCACGCGACCATCTTGGGTGCGCGCGAAGCTCCTCCTCCAAAAAAACATTTTCTTTTTAAAAATTATAAATAAATTACTATATTTTTAAAAAGATTAACACTTTAGTATATTTTAAAAAACATAAAAAAGAATAAATTAATCTACTAAATATATAAGGTATTATTTTAAATACTTTTCTATATTTTAAAATGAATGTCCAGTATAAATCTAATAGTTTAATTAGTATTATTTTTAGTTATTAATACTAAAGTATTTTTTAATAATAATAATAATAATAACAATAATTTTAATAAAATAATAATACTAAAGTATATTTATAAATACTTTTCAAAAATAAAAAAATAAACCAATCTTTTTTAATAACTATTTATTTATGAAATTAATACTAACGTATTATTTTAAATACTTTTCTATACTTTCTATATTTTAAAATTATTTTACACTATAAATCTAATAGTTTATTTAGTATTATTTTTATTAATTAATACTAAAGTATTTTTTAAATAAAAATAATAATAATAATTTAAAAAAATACTAAGTATATTTATAAAAACGTTTCAATAATAAAACAAAACAAAATACATTTTAAATAACTATTTCTTTAAGAAATTAATACTAAGGTATTATTTTAAATACTTTTCTATACGTTTCTATATTTTAAAAATAATGTTCAGTATAAAAAGTATAAATCTAATAGTTTAATTAGTATTATTTTTAGTAATTAATACTAAAGTGTTTTTTAATAATAATAATAATAAAAATAAAATATAAAAATTATTAAAAAATAAAATAATAGTAATCTAATGTAAAAAACAATAAATAAAAATAATAATTACCTGCGTTGTAATAGCACCTGCGTTGTAATAGCACCTGCGTTGTAATAGCATGCGTTGTAAAGGCACCTGCGTTGTAATAGTTGCGTTGTAATAGCAATGCGTTGTAATAGCTGTGTTGTAATGGATGTTTCCCACTGTTTGCAAATGCAAAATAGGTTTATATATGTGGACCTAAGTATGTTGTATGTAGAATCTTTGCCTTGTAGCAAACTTTTTCTACACAGCCTAAAAACGTGTGTGGAACATTATCAACAAATTTCTGTCCAAGACCTTAAGATCTCCTCTCTCCAAACATTTTTTGACTCTTCATCTAAACTCTGGACTACTGCTATTTTCTCATGCTGTCTGTTTAGCTTTGTGGTGATACTGCCCTTATCTGGGGTGTAGTCTGATCCTGTACTGTTCTAGATTATGACAATATGTTTATTGCTCACTTGTTATGGTATTGACTTTTCTGATCTAGCTGTATTATCGTTAAGGTGTCACCACCCTCATTTGCGGTGTTGCCTTAGTCTGTACAACTCTAGATTATGTAATAACTATTATTACTCGCTTTTCATGCTGTTGTCTTTTTTGATCTATCTTTCGTAACATTGAGGGGTCAAAACCCTATGTTGGGGGGTTGCCTCGTCCTGTACTGTTCTAGTTTATGACACTATGGGTTATAAACGTCTCTGCTCTCTTCCATTTGTAAAGTGCTCTGATACCCGTGAGGGTCATATGCAGGCTATATAAAACTTTTCAAAATAAATAAATGGACACAAGTTGTCAACTGTCACCTGCACATAGGGTTACTCGTCAATGCAAACATTTATAATTACATCAATACCTCAGCACACATATGATGCATTACTAGCACATGTTTTGTAAATAATTACACCCATTAGCAGGACCCTGGCTGTTCAGAAATAGGTAGAAAAGTATTATGTTAATTGCGCGCCACTATGTAAACTATAAAACAATCTAGCACACTAATTGGATGATGTCATCAGTAATGTCATGAATGATGTCATTTGAGATGTCATCATTGATGTCATAAATGATGTCATAGAACATGTCATGAGTGATGTCATGTGTGAGGTCATAGGCAGACCTCCTCCATATACTAACAGAGCATAGGTAATGGGTACTGGTTCTGGTACAGTACCCGGTGCGGGTGCAGCAGACCAAAAACAGAGTCCATCCATAGCTGTGCTAGTTATCACAATAGTAAGTGCCCTATTTGAAGTTTTAATGAGAGCATTGTCAAATACTAGCAGAGATACTCCAGTTGTTTCTCAAATTCAAATTGATCCACCAGTTACTTTAGTTATGGTTAAAGAGACTCCAAACAAGAAAAGTATTACTGTTGGCCTTTTGAAAATTGAATTTGGAGAAATGTTACAAAGGACAATTGATATAAACAGATTATTTCCATACAATGTTGATTAAATAAGCTACTTGATCTAAGAACCAGCAAGATTTGCAAATTTGGCACTTGATAAATGAGAAGAATTAGCAGAGGAATGTGAAATTGACATTAGTAAGATGCAGAAAATGAGAAAGAATTACAAAATGGATTTGACTTATGATGAAAAAAAGGAATTGGGTTTGGTGACTTTAAGAGCTCACACTAAAGATTTCATTGGGAAGGCAAGGAAATGGAGTGATTTAAAGAAATACAGAGAAATATGGAAAAGGACGGTAAACAAAAAGAAAGTTAAAGGATTAGAGAGATTGGCGAGGGGATTAGCTAGTGATTTGGAAGTGGTATCAGGAACGGTTTTAGAATTTCTAATAAGAAAAGCGCCAGGGGGAATTTTAGTTCATATGCCCTGGACGATAGCTGATCTTTATTTTATTACTACAGATTTTCTAAAACTACGAGAAGAGCCTGAAAGGTGGTACAAGGAGGTTCATGGATTGTCAAAAATTATACAGATGCTGTAGACTGATTTTAAGTCACAATTTTGCAAGTGTCACTTTTAGAAAGCTGGTATTTTCTTGTCCCAGCCATTTGTACCTTCTACCAGTGTCCTGGGTCACATGCCTGTGAATGGCTGTGCTTGTTGGGGTTTGTGTATTGCATCCAGACAGTAAAACAAAATGGGCTTAGGTGTGGACAGGATGGACCATCCTGGCAGGATGACTAGGAGGGCTTGCACCCAGCCCCACGTATTAGTCAAAAGGCTTTATCTCCTACATGCACTAAATAATTTGCAACCAGGCCTGCTCTCTGTCTTTTGTCACCCCAGACAGTTTAGAGCCTTGACCGGGGAAGGGGAATAACTTTCCAGAACCAGGTGGGGATATATCGGGAATCCTCTTACACATAGGCTGGCACCAGTTATATTGGATCTACAGAGTCACTCTTCAGAACACTTCAGGACCTGTGGCATTTACAGAAGTAGAATTGCTCTGCTGCCAGAGAACTGCCTTGCTTCTGAGGACTGCCTTTCTATTTGAGAAGGAAGACTGGACCTGCCTTCCTTCATCCCAGGCTAACCTTAGTCACTCCAAGGTTCAGTTGGCTGAGCAACGTGAGAGCTGCACTCCGTGTACAGCAACAAAAGCCAGTGGTGACTGCCAATACGCACCTCCAGCAATGACCATCTGGGACACATAACCGTTTCATCTCACATCGGCAGTAGCCTGTGATGCCTGGCATGCTCTTCACCCTACAGCGATAACCATCTGCTCCGCTCTTGCTACTCCTCCCTGCCTCCTCAACCACGAACCAAACTCTTTGTGCTCGATTTTCAGGAGGTAACTTCTACAGGGGGGCTAATCTGGTCCCTGTATCTGCCCCACGCTCCGTTGTGGTTGGCCTTAACTTGTGAGTTTTCCCCCGTTCTAGTACTATGAGATTACCTTGAGTGGCGCTTTGTGCTTTTTGGTGCTTTTTTCACTATATACTTTAAAATAGAGTATCTCTGATTGTACTGATTGGATTTTTTCATTCTGGTATCATTGTATTCACTAAAATTTACTTAATTTTTCTAAATTGGTTTGGGATGGTTTGTGTGTTGTATTTTCACTTTATTACTGTTTTTGTGTCGCATAGATGCTAAATACGCTGACTCTGAGTTAAGTCCGACTGCTTTGTGGCAAGCCAACAGAGGGTTAAGCACAGGGTAATTTAGTGACCTTTTTGTGGTTCAGCATGACAAGGATTGTTGTTGTTTCCTGGGTGGGGCTTCCACCCCTCAACCAATAACCCATTTCTTATAGGAGATAACTAATAAAATAGTCTAGTTAAAGATCATTTGCAAAAGAGGGTGCCTGAAAAATATATTGATTGGGCAAAGATTTTGAGAACTTCAAAACAAGTGAGTGAATGCTTGTTTTGAGAGGCTCATTCAGATTTTCAAGCGGCACAGTGGAGTTGATGATCCAGAGAAAATTGTGTCAGTGGTTTAATCTCTGCTTTAGTTATGGGATTGCATCCAGAATTAATAGTTCTAAACAGCTAAGTAAAATCTGTTGGCAGACAAAGAGCATAGATGAGTTTTTGAGGCTATCTAAATATATTAGTGATTGGTTTGATGCTAAACAGAAGAGAATTAAGGAGAAGCTGATGGTTGCCCACACAAAGCAATTTGAGGGGAGTGTCTGAAATCAGTTGATGGGTTCATACATGGGTCATGGGCAGTCTGGAAATGCTGGAGTGAACGGAATGACTCAAATGCATGGAGTAAGAATGAGAAATAAGTTGATGCAAATGGAAGGTGGTGGAAAAGGAATGATGAAACATCCTGGAATTAATTCAAATGTTGAAGAGTAACACTGCTTGTCACTTCTGTGCTGAGACAAAATCCAGATAAAATTCAGAATGAGTTTGGTCCTCAGATGCAGCAAAAACATTATCCATGGTCCCAACCCAATCAACATATGTGAGGAGTATGCATGATTAGAATCTGTTTTGCATGACAACACCTTCAGCCCCACTGATGGACCAAAACAAAAAAATAATGCCATCTAGTCCAGGGTACCAACAGAATCCACTGATTCAGAGTAATGATTTTTAGATTTTTAGGTTTTAAAGTTACATTTTTGTGCAACTATAATGTTGTATAATATGCAATTTTACGCAAGATCCTACATATATAGTCCGAATTATTATGATTACAATTTAAAAAAAAAAATCCCATGATGTATAGAAGTGAAGTTATTAATGTGTTTAAAGTAGGCTACATGTCTGTATAAATCTCCATTTTGAGTAAGAGGGATACCACCCTGTCACTCACTCCTGTTACCCCCTGCACACATCCCCTCCCCACAAGCTTTGCAAAGCACGCACTTAAGGTGAAGACTTAAGGATTTATTTCCATTGCAGTAGTTGTCTTGCTATGGTGTGGATTTAAGATTGCAATAAGTACTTAGGGGCTTATTTACAAGCCCCTTGCGCCACCGGTGCATCACTTTTAACATGGGAAAAAGTGACGTACCGGCGGCGCAAGGGGCTGGTAAATAAGCCCCACGGATTCATTTGATTTTTTCACAGGGTCGGTTCACTGGGATAAAGTCTTATTGTTTAATATTTCATATTTGTTTGAACATCTCCGGATGACATGTATAGAGGGTGTTGACATTTTTTTTTAGAATTGGGATGGTGTTTCTGTGTTAAGGTAATGACAATTATTCTTGTGTCCTGAATTGCTAAAGAGCTGATACGTTTACCCACACCACGATGATTTTGCAGTGTTCCTAATTTACTATGCAAGAATTCTGTACGAGAACACCTTGATTTTGGGGGCGAGCCAGAGAGAGATTTCCTGATCTTACCTATGCTGCTAGATTTTCTTATGATTTTGATCCTCACTTGGGACTTAGATAATTTTATGATTTTTGCACACTTTGTATAATTTGCATCTGAAAGTCTTGGCATCTACTCTGTACCACATATTTTGAATTTCTGTAATAAAACCCTTTAATTCAGTTATTGTGTGGACCCCATTACTTATTGTATATTTTTGTTTTTGTATTTTTATGTATTTATTGTAGCTGTCGTGATTTCATCTATCCAAGAAACTTAAGTTTAATATTATCAGTCTATGATTTGAATTAATGAATTTGTATACAGAACCAGTTTTATCTACTTTTTAACAATATCAACTTTACTTTAATGCCATATTATATTGTTTTATGTGTCATATGTGGGTTTATCCCTGAAATAAACAGTAAATACTTAAGTAAATATTAGAAATAGTGTTAGAAACAGTGATGTGTATGAGCATTATTTAATGCAAATGTAAATAACATTGCTGCATTACACTACTGTTGCCTGTGAATTTATAATCCATATGCTAAGAAATTATGTTACATTCAACCCCCAAAGTTTGTCAGTTCCCTTACTCCTACGTCTCGCACTGAGAGATTGGTACGTTCATTGTTTCCATAGAAACATACCCCTTATTTGTGCTAACAGCTCGTGGCACAATCAATCAATTAACATTATTAATTATGTAATGCAATTATCACATCAGCACAAACCATTCTAAACAAATGAACCTAATTAACAACTTTGTATACAATTACAATCTACTTTAATATTGGCAGAGATGCAGCTAAACAGAGAAAAATAAGACAAGAAACCTGAGATTCGTGATTGTTCAACCCGAGTGTTTTAAAATACATAATTAATTTCCCAATAATGTTTACAATTATGTAGTTAATTAATATTATAAAGTACTGATCAACATCAGTTGTTTCTGAATCCTAACTGCCTCCTTAATGCTTTCATAATTGAAGATCCTTGGCATTATGTACTCAAGGCTAAAGCAATGAGAAATCCCATCATGCATTTCTTCTTTTGTCCTTACCTTTTCAATAATGCTCATGAGATCATGTTACATACACACTCTAAGTAAGAGGCGTCTTCATAATAATAATAATAATAATAATAACAATAATAATACACTTTCCTAGAAAAGAAGTGTAAGCACAGTTCAGGATGTATTTGTGGGTGAGTGGGATTAAATGGAAAACTGAAAAACAATATTTCTGCAGTTTTAATATGAAATAGGGACGCGTGGAAACAAGTGGTTGGATAACAAGTGATGTTGGTCACACACTGGAACCACAAATTATCTAATGAAGAGCTCTTCACAATGTGCAAAACTAATTGGAAGAAGAAAAAGATAGACTGTAATGAGCGAGTTTAGCTCTTGCTCTGCTTTCAGAACTACGTTTCTTTCTTAAGTTTGACATATACTTCTGATCTGCATCAGTAGCAAATGGCCCCATGTCATGTGTAACACTTTCAGCCAGTCTTGGATCTTTAGCCAACAGGACGTTGCATTCTGGGTCATGTAGTTTTGTTTTTAACATTGTAAGGATGGACTCAGAAATGTCAGCATGCTAAGTGCTATTATCTAAGAAGGAAGGACTGATGGTGTCACACATGGCATGAGACCACATGGTGGTAGTGCCACCTTTCGTAGCCAGTTTTTTCATTGTCATGCACTCCAGTCATTGTAGGTTAGAATCATTCAATGGCTGATCAGGTTTGTGCATCAGATTAATAGTCTGACACAGTCTCCAAAACATACAGTCTAATTATGGACAGGCCTGCCTTTAAATGTACAGGATATTTGAGTTATTCGAAGTGTATATCACATTTTTGCATTGCAATGAATTAGGCCTTTAACTCCATGATCTTTTCACTCTGAGACCATTCCAGCCCGTCTTCGATCACTTTATTATATTGCAGTGGCAATGTTCACAAGTCTTTAGAACAGGGTTCTCCAACGTCGGTCCCTGAGGGCCGGATCCATGCCAGATATTTATGGTAACTACATTTATCTAAAGGGAGATACTCTAAAAACCAGGCAAGGACCGATTTTGGAGACCATTTATAAAGACTACCCTCCTACCTCTCTGTGTCTTGGAAAGTGAATGGGAAATATGGCCCGGGAGGTTCAGGAATTGTAGTTCTCGGAATACAATATTATCTTTCCTATGTCAGAGTCAATAGTGAGTGCATTCTGGAACCAGTATTCTAAGCAGTTCATTGCAAAATTCCAAGACGTTTTGCAGGGCTTTGTGACAACTAATAAGGAAAGAGATAAGTTCAGTATTGGTCCTTGGAATAAATTACAATTGGCAGCTGATTACTGAGGTACCAGCTAACTGCTTTATTTGTGATGCAACCTGGAACACTGCAAAGTAGATGGAGTTTTTGGTTCCGTCCAGAGGTGTCAGGGACAACACCCGAAGACCCCGGAGTTCAACCTGTCTCGGTGCACAAACAAACAGAAACACGGGCTTCTCGATGGTGGCGTCAAAGACCAAAGGTTTTATTACTGCAGGGACACAGAAGTCACAGAAACTACACATGGGCAGTATCTAGGAGCCTGTTCAATTTGTACAAAGAGGGTTGTTCCTCATATACTGAATATTGGGCTTCAGGCAAATTCTTTACATGTTAGCACATTCCAAAACCTTTGTGTCTTGTACAATAAATATTTGGCGTTGCACAGGAATCGTCATCAATATCTGATGTCAAAACATTACGAACGAGGGGTTCCCACTATTCCATCATAATCCCATGTCAACTTCTCATTCAAGACCCGGACCGCCTCATCGTAAATTTCGTTACCTCCCCCTAATAAAGGCCCAGAAGGAAAGGAGCAGAGCCAGGTGCAGAAGATAGAAAAGTAGGATAAGAGATGTTTGTGGGTCGTAAATGGGCACGGCTACCAGCTTCGGCCGCCTAATCATGATCAGACCAACGAACACGAGAACCAGTATAGCAGGACTGGCCTCAGGCTGGGGAGGCAGCTCTTGCCGAGTCATGCTGCCACAGCGTTGCTGGCCTAAGGTGTCGCACGTGTCACTAGCAAGGTGAATTGCCGGCTAAGGCCTACGTGTCCTTAAATGAAAAGAGGTCATTGCGTGTCCATTGACTAGGTGAGGGCAAGGAATACAAAATGGCTTCCTTGTTCTAAGATGGATGCCACGGGTAGAACAGAAATGTGTTTGTAACAGGAGTGCTCTTGCTCGTAGCATAGCGAAAACACCAGGATATACTAAGTGGATCATTTGCGGTTCACTGATACCAAAATTATGCATTTGCGACAATGTTACAAACACGGGTAAAATCGTCACGGAACCTCAGACCCTCCTTTTGCCCTTACATAGGCAATTACTCAGTCTATGTCAGAATCTAACTCTATGCTCATTAGGTCAGTGACATGTTGTTGCATCATCATCCTGTCTCGTGCCTTTTCTCCTAATGCAGGTGGTCTTCTGAAACAGGTTGCAGCACAGAGACTACACAAAGCGGGACCACATTGGATAATAAGGCAGCATGAGAACAGAAATACTAGGATGACACCAATGACCATCAGAACCTTCCATCCCCACGCTGATACCAGAGTCCAAAACCACTCCATGAAGGACCAGTTTCCCTTGTCTACGTGTATAGAGTCGGAAATCTTGTGTAGCTTAGAGATCGCTTCATAGACGGTTGGAGCATTATTGGGAATAAAAACACAGCAGCTCGATTGGATCATTCTGCATACCCCACCTCGATCTGCAAGTATTACGTCTAGAACCATACGGTTCTGCAACGTCATGAGACGATCCGCCTGAAGCTCAGCTGTTAAGTTACTAAGGGCACCAGCAGTTTCTGTAATAGTAGATTCAA
Source organism: Lissotriton helveticus (assembly GCF_964261635.1). NCBI lineage: Eukaryota > Metazoa > Chordata > Amphibia > Caudata > Salamandridae > Lissotriton > Lissotriton helveticus. The sequence goes on along the minus strand of NC_136067.1, from coordinate 1,546,228,829 downwards.
CTACCCGTGTTAGTTGACGTAGATTTCTACTATTGGCCATAGGCCCCCAAAACGGAAGGAAACCTTTGAAGAAGTCTCCAGCTTCCTGACCAGCGGTATCTTCCTTGCTGAAGACACCCCTTGCTACTCTGGTCTTGTGATAATCAGAGGAAGCAGTGTATTTCGGAGGTAACAATCGAGCAATATAACATGAACCTGAGAAGTCAGCAGGCAGCCATGTATACGCTCTGTCTTGACAGATGAAGTAAGTACCCCTAGCAGTAAGGAAGGCAGGGGAGGAGTTAGACGGAAATACGTAAGTCTCAACGCACTCACTCCTCCCTAGCTGAGCTCTCAGATTTCTCCCATTTCCTTGCAAACAGACCTGACCTCGGTGAGGCACGACCCAGACTGAAGTGGAGCTTTTACGCTTGCTTTCTCCCAAACTAAGGCGATACTCGGTAGAGTTCCAACTCAAATACACCCGTAATTCATCTCTAGGGTAAGATGGAGTATTATTGACGTCTTTAATCATGTCAATAATTCCCTGGACTAAAGCTTTGTTGGCTGAGTTGTATTTAGTGGACCGTGGTGGACGCGGAGGATAGGTCTCAAGGGCATATGAAAAAATGGTCTGAAAGGCCTGAAATGATCCATTGTAGCTAAAAGGCAAGATTAGATAGGGAATGCCTTTATCCATAGTGTGAGGTATCAAGCCACACACCCAGCAGTCTGTAGTATTAACTACCAGTTGGTGTTGATGCAAGAGCTGTACAAATGTATTGTTAATAAATTCTGAGCGTCGAGCTTGTTCGTGTTCAGGAAACGAGTGAAAAGAATGCATAGAAGAAACCGTAGAAGTAGTAGGATCAAGGGGAGGTACTGTAGTTACCGGCATAAAAATCAAATGCACACCAAAGATGATTCCACCCACCAACGTTATCAAAACAATTAAAAATGTAACTGCACATTGCATTAGAAAGCATTTGCTGTGAAGTATTCGGTACAGTCTATTTCTGCGAACATAAATTACATTCTTTCGTTGCAGCTCAGGAAGCTCCATCTTCTACAATCCGCTCGTGACCACTGATGATGTGTACGTAGATGAAAATGCCTCTATCAGTCCTGGGAGTTCCCAGAACTAACAGAAAGATCGACCTTGTGTCTGACCCCCGCAGATTCAACTAGGCACACAGCCACGACCCTACGGCTACCCAGACGGCAAGGCAAATTTTTAAAACAACAAAAATAATAGTAAACTTCCTGGCTGAAGGCAATGTATAGAAAATTCAATTCTGAAAATAGGCAGTTTCCTGCTTTATTTGTCCATATTGCGAGGTCGCAAGTTGTATCTCAGTTTTGCAGGAGCTGTCTGATCTGGAAATAATATATTTTCAGCCGACGCTGCAATGTTCGCGTTTGCAGATGACAAATGTTCTTTTGGTGCAGATGGCAAGTGTTCAGGGTTCAAAAGAGCAGTTTCAGGAGGAGAGTCAGAGTTTGATGTATCAGTGATCAGTTCTGCATCACTGAAAGGGATGAACCTGGGTATTTGTTCTGCTTCAGAGGCACTGATTCCTTTCTTTACCCAGTTGTCGTAAGGAAGTGGCAGAGGCACACGTTTGACATGTGTCGTATGAATCCAATTCTTCCTTCCGGCCACTCGAATAGCAGTTCTCGTCGCCAATAGGACTTGGAAAGGGCCAACGAATCTGGGCTGAAGATTTTTCGTTCTTGCAAAATTTCTAATGACTACTTGATCCCCAGGTTTCAGCTGATGACCTGGACTCTCCGGTGGCTTTGGCAATGCATCGAAAACCTGTTGGTGAATAAGGCTCAATTTAGCAGTCAAGTCGAAAAGATAATCAATTAACATTGGGTATTCCAGCTGCTTAAATTCTTTCGGTCTAGGTACCCCCCAAACATTTGCAGGACGACCAAAAATTATTTCATATGGACTAAGCCCTACTCTAGAATGTACAGTTGCTCTTGTTGATAACAAAGCCAAAGGCAGTGCATCTGGCCAGGGCAAACCCGTGGATGCTTGTATCTTAGCAAGTTTCAGTTTAAGGGTGCCATTGTAACCCTCAACTAAACCCGCGGACTGGGGATGATTCGCACTATGAAACTTCTGTCTAATCCCTAGGCCGGCACACACACTCTGCATAACTTTCCCTACGAACTCACTTCCGTTATCTGACCATACAATCATCCGTGGCATTCCGAATCTGGGGAAGTATTCTTTAAGGAGGATTTTGGCAGTGGACAAAGCAGTATTGTCCTTTAGCGGGTATGCTTCGATCCATCTGGAGAAAGCACAAACTACCACCAGGACGTATTTCAGATTATTACAACGATCCATGTGAATGAAGTCTAGCTGGATCACTTCAAAGGGGCAGGAAGGAGGAGCGAAGTGACCTGCAGGTGTGGGGATTCCCTTGCCAGGATTATGCATCAAGCATACCATACAATTTCTCACCACTCTCTCTGCACACTTACTAATCCCATCATTCTTCCAAACTGGAGCCAACATCTTACAAATCCCTTTAGAACTGATGTGCGCTGCTCCATGTGCCATCGTTACTACTGCAAGCACATACGCATCAGGCAACATCCAACGCTGTTGTTCCGACAAGTCAATCCAACACCCACTCGAGTCCAATTTACCCGTGCTCTCTTTCCATGCACGCTTTTCCTCCTCAGTCGCCTCTTTCTGAATTTCTTTCACGCTTTCCACTGTGTCTTCACACATTCCAGACTCAGAAATCCATCTTGCAGACGTTGCAACATACATTCTACTCATCATATTTCTAGCTGTCTGTTTTGCAGTCTCATCAGCAAAAGCATTCCCACGACCAACATCATCCGTGATTGCTTTATGAGCACTGCATTTCACAATCGCAACTTCAGTCGGCAAGGTTAGAGATTCCAACAAGTCATTAACTAGCTGGCCATGTTGAATCTTAGTCCCATGGGACGTAATGAAACCTCTCTCTTTCCACAAACGGCCAAAACTATGGGCCACGCCGAACGCGTACTGACTATCTGTGAACACATTCACTCTCTTTCCCTTAGCTAAAACGCACGCTCTTGTCAGCGCGATCAATTCTGCAGCCTGGGCAGAATTCTGACTCACTCTCGCAGTCTCCACAATCGTACTCAAAGTCGTTACTGCATAGGCAGCAGTCACATCACCATTCTCCAATTTGAAGCAAGACCCGTCAACATACAACGTGCCATCTGGATCTGATAATGGAGTGTCTTTTAAATCAATTCGTCCTTTTGTTTCTTCCTCAGTTTTAAAACAACAGTCGTGTGGTTCGGAATCACTCGACTCTTGGCTAGTCGGCAACAATGTTGCTGGATTCAATACATTGCATCTTTTGATCTGAATATGACTCGCTAACAATGTCAGTTCGTAACCTGATAATCTAGCACTGGTAAGGTGTTGCGTCTTGGTTCGATTCATGAGTGTATCCACAGCATGAGGAACCATAACCACTAGCATGTTGTTCATTACTAAACCAGCAGATTGCCGAATGGAGGCTGCAGCTGCGGCTGTAGCTCTCAAGCAACTAGGCAACGCTCTAGCTACTGGATCTAATGTTGATGAAAAATACGCACAAGGGCGTTGTTTATCACCAAATATCTGTGTCAAAACACTCAACGCGCAACCTTCTCTCTCATGGACATAGAGCGTGAATGGTTTACTGTAATCGGGTGTACCCAATACAGGAGCTGAACACAGTGCATTTCGTAACTCAGAAAAACTCTCCTGACATTCGGCAGACCATGGCACTGGACTCGGAACATTTTTCCTAGTCAAAGCTACCAACGGTTTCGCCAAAAGAGAAAAATTTGGGATCCATTGCCTACAATATGAGGTAATACCTAAAAAGGCACGTACTTCTCTCTGCGTGCTAGGAACATTCATCTGTGTAATTGCTTTTATTCTCTCTGGGGTCAACTTCCTTCCCTCCTTTGACAAGAGATGACCTAGGTAGGTCACTTCTTGGCAACAGTATTTCATTTTTGAAGGTGACACCTTGTGATTCAAATTTGACAAATGATGCAATAAAGAAATTGTAGCTGTTTTGCAAGTTTCCTTGTCATCGGCAGCCACTAGAAGATCATCGACATATTGTATTAAAGCAGAACCAGGAGGAAGTACAAATGAGTCTAACTGGCTTTTTAATGCTTGACTGTAGATGGATGGGCTTTCACAATAACCTTGTGGAGCGCGTTTAAACCTGAAGCTTCGTCCTCCTAGAGAGAAACCGAAGATATCTCTGCTTTCCTCGGCTATCGGAATGCTGAAAAAGGCATTTTTCAAGTCGATAACTGAAAACCATGCTGCTGTAGCAGGAATCAACGTTAACAATGCAGTAATGTCTGGAACCACAGGAAACTGTGGAATCACAATTTTATTAACCTCTCTAAGATCAATTACAAATCTATATACTGGAGGTTTTGTTGGGTCAGTTCGTTTCAGAATGGGCAGTACAGGACTATTGCAGACATTACCTCTAGTTTCTTCTATAACGCCTTTCTTGATCAGATCTTGTACTATCAGTAGGAGCGCACGCTCACCTTCACTAGATATTCTGTATTGTGGAATTCGTGGAAATTTTACATTCGCTTTCAAAGTTACTACATATGGTGGAATTTCTAAAAGACCTACATCATTAGGACCAGTCGCCCAAAGAGTATCAGGGAGTGAATGCAGCTCTGGTGGGAGTGCATCCATCGACAAGTACATTGGAGAGATGATTCTTTTACCCAACGTAAGCTGTACTCCTTCTGGAGAGCAGTACAATGTCGCATATAGGCGTTTTAACAAGTCTAAACCAAGCAGATTTTCATTACAACCTGTCGTCAAAATCAGGGGTGCTTTCAATTGTCGGGGTCCAACAGAAATAGACAAAGGACCAGAAACAGGGTTGTGAACAGGGGCGCCTGAAAAACCTACTGAAACGTTTGTTGAGCCAGACAAAGGTGCGCCAGGGAGTTTCGCATGTATGATAGAACTTTTTGCTGCACCAGTATCCAACAGAAACGGTTCGACTATACCTGATGTTGCTACTGCGACATAAGGCCCACTCTGATCTACTGGAACTGATACTACTCCCTCTCTTTGTCCATGGCTGTCCTAGTACTCCCTTGGCTGACCTTCCTCACTAGCTTCATAGTAATCTTCAACATGATATTGTTGAGACCTATTCTGTTGGGCAGATTGTCCATTTCGTTGGTCGAAATAATTAGGAGGGCGATCACTTGTCTGTGGAGGCATAGCACCTCTTCCTCGACCTCTAGAGTTCTGCATATAACCACCACGACCTCTTTGAGCTGCCGCAGCATTATTTTGTGCCCGTACCGGACACTCAGTCTTATAATGGCCTTCCATTTTGCAATAAGCACACTGATTCCATTGGTACTGTGGCCTCTGAGAATTATACTCCGTTCTTTGATATGACCCTTGCTGTGTATTGGTCTGATTGGTGCGAGGCGGATATGCTTGCTGTAAAAGAACTTTAGTTTTTAACTCTTTCGTCTTTTTATCTGATTTTTCTTTCTCCTCTTTGTCCCTATTTTCATAGTACTGGGCAGTAGCAAGTATTTGCGCAGTCGTAGAGACAGCCCACGCACTTTCAGAATTCTTTAATTTACCACTAAGTTCTGGCAACAGATTGTGCACAAATTTATCAACAAATAATCTCTGGCCTCCTTCTGTGCTCATATCCTGACCACTGTGATCCACGAAAGTCTCCTCGAATCTTGTGATAAAGTCGGAGACGCTTTCGTCTTTCTTTTGTTTGCACGCGGACAATTTGTCCCAGTTAACGCGTAATGCTGGCATTAGGGTCTTCATTAAGTCGATTATTCTACCGGGCAAATTAGCAATTAAGGGTTCAGGTTTAGAACCACCTATTTGTTGACCATCCGCTGCAATTATAGCTGCCCAATCACCACCTAGGGCAACTGGATGATTCTCTTTACGAATTTTAGCCCAAATTGGTTGCGGTACTACATTACCAAATAGCAGATCTATGTCAGCTAGATTTAATACACAAGCGTCAACTGTCTGAGCCAACTCTTTGTAATACCCTGCAGGATTTTTACGCGGATCTGGTAAGGCCTGTTTCACTGCTAATACTTCAGCTCGCTTCCATGGAATATGTATCCATACTCTCTGGAATTGGGCCGGAGCGGCTGCAATACCAAGGTTTACATTAGCTTGCACAGCTTCACGCCAAATTGGTGGAACCTCCCTCATTGGATATTGACGATTTAGTTTCGTACTACGTTTCTCTGACTCCCTCGGAGAACGAAGAGATGGGTCAGTCCTATAACTTAAAATCAGTTCCATCGCTTCTTTTATATTTTGTCCAACTATCATACCTGCAGCAAACTCTTTCTGAACATTAATTAATTCTTCTAGATTTGATTCAGGGTCATCCTCTTCCAATTCCTCACGTAGAAGGAAACACATTTCATCGAACACATATCGTTGTGTCGGTTCATTCCATTGCATAAACGTATCTAATACATCTTGTGCATTATATCTTCCAATTTTCGAAATCCATCTAAGAGCAGTGGAATCTAATATCCCTCTTTCTTCAGTACTGGGAAGCTGACTACGTCTCTGCACAGAGTCAGAGGTAGGAGTCTTAATCAGAGTTTTATAGAAGGGAGATAGAATGTTAGAGACAGAATCAGTGATTCTTCGACGAACAGAAAGTGGAGTCATAATATTAGCAGAAGCAGTAAATAGAGTAGCAGTTGGAACAGATAGATTAGAAACAGTAGGAGTAGCGGGCAAAACAGCTTGTGAACTAGCAGGTGTGAGCGATACAGGCATAGGTAAAGAAGCCGGCAACCCTGAAAGAGGGGGTGCCGAAGGAACATTAATAGTGACCACAGGAGGTACAGGAACTTGATTCAGAGGAGCGGGAACACCAGGTTGTCCAGCAACCGGTAATTGAACATTCGGTATAGGTGGAGCCGTAGCACCCTGTGCATACGGTGGGGGTGATCGTAACAAGTAAGATAACAGGGGATCCTTTTCAGGGTCCTCTACTATCTTAGCTGTACTTGATGGCAAAGCAGGATAGCACTTGTCTATTGCTAAATTATGCTCTCTATTGGCCACCTCCATCGCTTTCTCAGACTCGTTGAGTTGCAGCTGCTTAGCAGACTGTTCTAAAGTCAACTCTTGCTCTTTCTGTTCTTTTTTCAACTTTTTAATTTCTCTCTGTTTAGATTCTTTTCGCCAATAACGGAAAGAATCAAACATTGCCGGCCGGGCTTTCTTCTTGAACAATTTCGTTTCTAAATTATCAAGAACTTGAGGTTCGAAACTACCATGCAGTGGCCAACTAAGGACACCATCTTTCTCTGTGTAGTGGATCCATACCTCGTTATAAGAGATAGGGCCCACACCAAATTTGCAATATAGATCATAAAGGGGAGTTCCAATCGGAGGAACCAAACACGAGTCCTCCAACTGGGAATCACTGTTGCAACTAAAACAAGACAACATACAATTTTTCCGACTTACCATTTTATAACCCGGAACACAAAACAGACGAAACACAAATTAAAGAAAGGTGCGCACTTGAACCAAGAACTTAGGCCTACCAGAACTGACAAACGTATCGATACCCGAACTGAACTGAATGATTATCATAACCAGAATAACCAGCGACAATCTTATAAAACCGAACCAAACCAAGAACTAAAAGGATTAGCAAAACAGAAACAACCCTTACGAAGTAACCAACTATCAACCACTTAATACTTAACTGAGGCACTGAAGACGTCACCAAGGAGAAACCCGTCACGTCTCGCCGTACTAAGGACTGCACCTCGGGTCCAAGACAGGGCGACGGTCAAGGCAACGAACCACTGCAGCCGTCTGAACGGGAACCCTCGTGGAAGAGAACATCGGGCCACTTTTGCGATATGCCGGGATCGATGAAGTGGGGCGCCTCCCTCTGAAATCTTCACACGAAGCTTCTCGAACTCTTCAGGCTTTTGGACCGGTACCGAATGACGTCGCCCCACGTTGGGCGCCAATTGGAGTTCTGGACTTTTTGGTTCCGTCCAGAGGTGTCAGGGACAACACCCGAAGACCCCGGAGTTCAACCTGTCTCGGTGCACAAACAAACAGAAACACGGGCTTCTCGATGGTGGCGTCAAAGACCAAAGGTTTTATTACTGCAGGGACACAGAAGTCACAGAAACTACACATGGGCAGTATCTAGGAGCCTGTTCAATTTGTACAAAGAGGGTTGTTCCTTATATACTGAATATTGGGCTTCAGGCAAATTCTTTACATGTTAGCACATTCCAAAACCTTTGTGTCTTGTACAATAAATATTTGGCGTTGCACAGGAATCGTCATCAATATCTGATGTCAAAACATTACGAACGAGGGGTTCCCACTATTCCATCATAATCCCATGTCAACTTCTCATTCAAGACCCGGACCGCCTCATCGTAAATTTCGTTACCTCCCCCTAATAAAGGCCCAGAAGGAAAGGAGCAGAGCCAGGTGCAGAAGATAGAAAAGTAGGATAAGAGATGTTTGTGGGTCGTAAATGGGCACGGCTACCAGCTTCGGCCGCCTAATCATGATCAGACCAACGAACACGAGAACCAGTATAGCAGGACTGGCCTCAGGCTGGGGAGGCAGCTCTTGCCGAGTCATGCTGCCACAGCGTTGCTGGCCTAAGGTGCACGTGTCACTAGCAAGGTGAATTGCCGGCTAAGGCCTACGTGTCCTTAAATGAAAAGAGGTCATTGCGTGTCCATTGACTATGTGAGGGCAAGGAATACAAAATGGCTTCCTTGTTCTAAGATGGATGCCACGGGTAGAACAGAAATGTGTTTGTAACAGGAGTGCTCTTGCTCGTAGCATAGCGAAAACACCAGGATATACTAAGTGGATCATTTGCGGTTCACTGATACCAAAATTATGCATTTGCGACAATGTTACAAACACGGGTAAAATCGTCACGGAACCTCATAGACCTGCCACATGGCTGCTTTGACTGGAAATGCAGCTAAAGAAATTAATGAATCACCAAATAAAGTACCTAGTTTCTTATTTTTAGGGCTGTGGAATCCAGACTCTTGAGTTTGATATACAAGAGTGCAGTGGTGGCTGCCTCTGAATGGGGGTGGTGGGCGGGGAAAGAGGGGGTGGAAGGGTTGCGGGTGAAATAAAACAAAAAACATATGCCTCTCCCGTCGCCACATGCCACTCCTTCAGCTGCTGGCAGTACCGGAGGCACCCAGGCTCCCAGAATCTCCAAGCCAATCACGAAGCTGCTTGTGATTGGTTCTAGAGGCTTGTTTGGCCGTTCAGGCAGTGCCTGGGGAGGCTGGGCATGTTCTCCATGGAGCTGTGTAATACAGCCCAATGGAGAACATGCCAAGTGCGCATGATGATTTCGATTTGGCCGGCCCAAGAGGGCCGGTCAGACGGTCATGCGCATGTAGGGAGGGAGTGCAAACCACTCATGCTCCCTCTGTGGTGAGCCAGTCCCACTTAGCCCAGCCTGGCTGGTGCAACGAAAAATAAAATGATAATAACTTCTTGTTATTATCATTTTATTTTTATTTTGCACTGCTCAAGAAGCAGTGGGGCGACATTCCTCCACCTTAATGGAGGTGCCGCCACTGCAAGAGTGGGTTTTGGAACAGGCCCCTTCAAACATTTGCTTGCTTGTGTAAGCCCACATCATCAGTTGGTTTTTCACTTTGCCAATTATATCTTGCTTCAGCCCATAGGAGAATGTTAGTCTCACTGTCATTCTGAATCCTACAAAGTGTTTCTATTGAACTGTACGAAGAGCTACATTGCATCTGAAAAATGAACTCCGCCATCACATTTTTTTGCCACATTTAATTCTTTAGCCTATCTCCGTGGCCATTCTAAAAACTAAACAAATTATTTTTTCCACTGCAAGCCTCATCGATGCTGTTTTTGGCAAAACGAAAGATGTGCGAGGGACACCAAAGGGCCACTCTCCCTAATGGTTACCAATAGTGCAACAACCCATTTGCGTCCTCTGCAACTAGAAGTAGCTCCTGGTCTGCTCACAACATTCAGTACATCTGGCAGTTCCTCTGCCCTGGACCACTGCTTTGGAAAATCCAAAGTCTGGTTTATAACTTAAAAAGACATGTCAAACCTATTAGCTTTAAAAATCCTTGTTTAATTTTTGATTGAAAAGAATTACCAATGCCCTTGGAATGAAATAGGGGCTGGGACCACGTATAACTTCCTTCTTTTCTGACTGTTCTTTCTGAATCTGAGAAACAGCTTGAAGCTTAGGATGAAAATGCATCCAAAGCCTGGCCTGCAGCTGAGCAACTAGACCTGACACAGAAACACATTTATCTCATAGGAATGAATGCAAAAACGCATGCACTAAAACAACTGGAATGTCCCGCTGTACGAAAACACTTTTCTTTATTTTGAAGTGGAAAATAAACCAGTTCAATTTCTGACAGCTTCCTCTTGCTCACGTGGTCTCTAGCCAGTCGTCAGAAGGCCTTTTAGCCCCTCTAAATTCACAAAGAAGACAGCAGTAAAGATGGACAGAAGTGGATTACAACAAAATACTATTTATTGTACACCTGTCCAGTATGGAAGCAGCCACTGCAGAATGCTTAAAGAAAGTCTGCAGTCCAACTTTATCACTTCGAATGTCCATCTCAACATTCCAGAGTCATAAACAAAATGCAAATATGCTAAACTAACATATCACGCACAGAACAAAATTCCCTCCTCTTTAGAAAAATTAACTGGTCACGTCAAAGTCATTTAACTGGATGGGCAGTCTAGTGAGCGGGACCCTACTCCACTGCCTTCTGGAGCTTGTAGTTTATCATTTAACGTTGTAAGGATGGACTCATAAATTCCAGCATGCTTAGTGCTATTATCTAAAAAAGGAAGGACTGATGGTGTCGCACATGGCATGAGAACACCTGTAAATAATGCCACTGTTCGTTGTCAACGACAATGTTGCGTGTTGGCACCCACGCTTTTCTCACTATATGTAAATGACATCCCCAATTATCTGGGTACCAAACTTAGGGGTATAGCTATCACAGCATTATTATTTGCTGATGATACTATTCTTATTTCCCAGACGCCTATGGGTCTACAAAATATAGTGAACTCATTCCATAAATACTGCGTGGAGAAAGGTCTGGAAATTAACTCAACCAAGACCAAATACATGTCTATAAACCCGCAAAAATCGTTCAGGAAGAACCTAGTTCTAAACAATCAAAAATTGGAATATGTGGGAAGTTTTAACTATCTGGGAATTATGCTAGATAGCAAATTATCCTGGAAGGGACATCTAGAGAAAAATAGGATAACGTTTCGTCAAAATTTACTCCCAATACTCACAAGGCATGGAGATAGTCAGTCTAAGGCTATTTCACCTGCCTTGGAAGTGTTTAAAGCTAAGGCTCAATCAGCGGTACTCTATGGGGCCGAGATTTGGGGCCCTTTTTGCAAAAATAATTTTGCGCGGGAGGAAAACAACTTTATACGGAGACTACTGAAAATCCCAACCAGAACACAGAACAATCGCTAATAATTAGTACTATTGGATACTAATATTAAACGTACTGACCATCAAGCAGCTCTAAGACCCTTATTATATTGGATAAGGATATGGACCACTCCTGAGTTGATTAATTATAGAGATGGCCTGATAGAGATCATGCAGATTAATGGGTATAAGAGCATCCCCTGGCTAAAACATATTTCATCTTGGGCGAATAAGTTAGGTCTAACTCACTACTGGGAAGAGCCCTTAAGATTGACACCTCTCTGCAAGAAGATCTTAAAGTCCACATTCTGGTCCTATATGCACAATGAATTACTTCATAGCTCATCTACGGGGTCACACACCCAGAAGTTCCTCGCATTTAAAGAGGAACGCTTTATGGACGAGATAGGCCCCCTGCTAGCTAAATCTTTATTTTTAAAATTTAGATATGGCATTCTGCAAATAAATGCATATACGTCTAGATGGGGGGGGTTCTAATGAAGAAAATGATGTACGTACTCTTTGCATGCAGAAGGCTAAGGAAAATGATGTCCATCTATTTTTCTTTTGTCCATCCTACAAAACTGCTCGGGATCAATGGATCAGACCCCTGTGTAGGAATCTGGGTGTGAGGACTTGTAGTGAAGCTGAACGTATACTGAAGTCTAATGCCTCACAATTGGTGGTATTCTGTACAAGTAGATTTTTACACAATGTGTACTTGATTAGGAAGAAGGTTGGATTAAAACTCTAGTTATATAGCCCCATACGCAATGAACTCTGGGATTAGGAATTTTCACACTTGCACTTTAGAAGATGTGATTAGTTTATTAATTGATAAAATGCCTGGCTTTTAAATAATTTTAATGTATTTAGGATATTAGAGGGTAAACTGATCATGTAAATAAAAATTGTATGACTATTTCTACCACTAAATCCATTGTACCTGACCTGTTGGAAGATTTGTTATGTAAAATATGTGTATTTTCTAATTGTTTCTTTTATGGCTAAAAATAGCCGAAATAAAGATCAAATGAATGAATGAATGAAAAGGAAGCAATTAATAAACCTTGAACAATGTACTGAAGTTTTTGAACCAACAGAGGCATAAAAAACAAGTCCGGGATCCATCCACGCTCTTTAATCTCTGTCCTATTTCACTACTTACTACCCTTGGCAAGCTTACAGAAAAATTTGCCAATAGGGAGTTATCTGCCTTTTTAGAAGAGGCTAGCATTCTTCATCTTCACCAGTCAGGATTCGGACCTAGATATTCAAAAGAATCTGCCCAACTAGAAGTTGTAGATACATTGAAACTCACTGTAGACATCAGAAAGAATGCAGTACTGATCCTATTAGATCTGTCTGCTGCATTTGATACCATTTCTCATTATATTCTTTTATCTCAAATGAAAAGTTGCGGTATATCGCACACGGTCCTAGCCTGGATCCAGTCTTTTCTACACTATCAGAGGCAATTGGTTGCCTTAGGTCCTTTCCTTTCTAAAGAACGTTTTATCTTGATGTGTGTGCCACAGGGCTCTTCCCTTAGCACTCTTTTGTCCAACATCTACATGGCCCCATTATATCTGTAATCTCATCATTCCAAATCAAAACTACATCCTATGCAGATGATACTCAGCTTATCTTAGTCTTGGATAAGGACTTAAATGAAACTGAACTGAATTTTAAGGAATGCTTATCAGAGGTCATTTAGTGAATGTCTTCCAACCACCTTAATTGCAATACAGACAAGACTGGGATAATGCTAATAGGCAAAGACAATCCTTTTGATCCAGTCAAATGGTGGCCAGAAGATATACCGGCCCGCCTAATACAGTGGACATAGTTAAGAATCTTGGGGTAAAATTTGACACCACTCTTTCATTCTGGCCACAAGCCTTGGCAATGGCAGGGATGTGTTTTAATCCAATCAAAGCACCACAGAAATTCCTTGATCTCATCCCCGTCAATGCAAGAAAACGGTAGCAGTAGCTCTGACTCCTTATAGACTTGACTATTGTGATAGCCTATATGCCAGGGCAAATAAGCAGGTGCTAAAAAAGTTACAGATGGTTCAACATGCAGCTGCTCAACTAGTTTTGAAATTGCCTCATCGCTCCTCAAATGGGGCAGCTCTGAAAACCCTTCAGTGGCTGCTGATCCATAAAAGAATTATATTCAAGCTCCTTTAAATTTCTTTCAGACGTCTAGGAAATCAGGACCTTCATACTTGACTGCTAGGTTTACACTCTATGTTACTGCCAGAACTCTCAGATCCTTCTCAGCTAATTTATTTAACCCCCCGCCCCATTTAGACTCAAATCTAGAGGAGGAAAGTCCATGGCAAGTCTAGGAACAAGAGCATGGAACCTTTTGACTACACAACTAAAACTCTTGGAGTCAGTGACGCTTGTTAGGAAAGCACTTAAGACTTGGATCTTTACAGCTCTTGATTCCCTCTGTCACTCTTTGGTGTAATCTAAAATGGTATGATTCTTCCGCTCACTCCCGCATAGCGCCGAGATGCTCCTTCCGGAGTGATAGTGCGCTTTATAAATGCATAAATCAAATCAAATCAGGCTTGTGTCAGAATAGACAAAAAGAAAAAAAAACAATATTTAAAAACAAAAATGTAGGATTAAAGTGGATAAACATTCAGTCATTCCAAGATTGGCCACATACAAATGCTTGATAAAGTATGCAGATAACTAGATAGGAACAAAAACTGCTCAGTAAGGGGATAACTGACCAGCAAAATTGTCATCCCCTGCTAAAGGGACTGCAACCTTTACAATAGCCGTTGATTGTGCCTTACACAGGTGGCATGGTGTTGGTCTGTTTTTAATGGAGCTGGTTAAAGTGGAACTTACCTGTTGAATCAAAATCACTATCACAGAATATGAGTCTCTAATGGTGCAAGTGTCGCCCCGCCAGTGTGATTCAGGATAGTGGTTTCAGGATGTAGGACCCTTTGGCAGATCTGAAGAAAGAAGCTGGTGGGGAAGGAGACACAATTACAAGATGTGATACGGGTAGGCAGAGATGCAGGGTAAGCAAGATGTGGGGACAAGAGAATAAAATACCAAATAATTAGACCTCGCTGACAAAAGCAATAAGACTGGGTATTCAAACCAAATAAAATAAATTCCCTCTGACTAGCAAGAGCTCTGTTGAGATTTGAAAGGTCAGCTGAAGGACCTTCTAAATCTAACCGGAAAATATAACTGTACAAAAACAAATGCATAACTCCCACCGCAATATAAGGATATAATTATAATCTTTATTTTTTGATTAAATATAGTGATAGCACAATTAAAAATTAGTTTTACACAAAGAAAGATGAAAACCGTTCGACAAACAACCAGATACGACAATTCTACATATGAATATAACTATGCATATATTTCATATCAATACATTCAATCTGTACAAAAACATCAAAAGGAGCGTGTGATATATTAATTAATCTATTGCAGTAGCTGTTGTGTACACAGTAATCCAATTTTTCCCTCTTTCTGTGGTGAGTCATCTGTTTAATGAGCAGGATTGTTTTACATTCCTTTCTGAATATTTAATCTTGCCACTTTATGCAAACATTCGTTTTGACTGCACATTAAAAACAGTTGATCTCTCCTCCGGCGGGTGCTGTGTGTGGCTGCACCCGCCTTGGGTTGGGGGGTGCCTGCAGTGGAGTAGCAAGTGTGCCATGGGTTATAGCGCAAGGAAGGAAATGGGCCCCCAAAAATCTGCGTTCAGTGAGCTGCTCAGAAATCTGGTCCCCAGACCATTGCTCCATGAGAAGCTACAACCCTGGGTACCAGAGGCGAAACTAGAGCCAAATTTCGGTGGGAGCTACTAAAATGTTCAGGGGAGGGGGGGGTAATTCTTCCAACAATAGACAGAGTGGAGATGCAGGGGCTCTAAGAAGGGGTGAAAATACAACAAAGCCTTGTTAACAAGTAAATGGTCTTTTAAAAAACTGTGAGGTACTCGGTGCGGCTGCGATAAAATGGACGCCAGACCAGCCAGCCCACAGCAGCTCAAAAACTGTCTGTGTGTGTGCCCGGGAAGCTGTCTCAGACCCAGCTTACACACAATGGGGGAGGGAAGGGGAGGGAGTGGCTGAAGCCCTATGGGCTTACGCGCAAGCTGGGTACATATGGGGGTCCCAGGGACGGACCCCTGAACCCCCTCCCAAGAAGTGCCCCAAGGAGACTGTGTGCCTCATCCAGTGTGGTATAGTGTTCATTGTGAGAGTTTGCCATGTTGGTGGTATTTTGTGGGCTGTCTTCAGATGGTGGGTCTGGCACAAAGAGGACGCCAGAGAGGTGGGGGAGGTATAAGTACCCTCCCCGACCTCTGTTCGCCGGAAGTGACGCGCCTCGCGCGCCAAGGCGAAGGACTCCTTCCAGAGTTCAACCCTTAGCCAGTGGGTGGCATTTGTGCCCAAATGGCACTAGAGGGCCGCTCGTTGGAATGGCCCCCTGCGGAGGACGCGGACAGCCGCATTCTCTCATGTGCCTGATCACCATCCCCTACAAACGAACTTGTATGCAGGAGTAACGTGTCCACCCACTCGATCCCTGTTAGAAAGGGGGCGGCCAAGAGTCTGCGGCAGTGTCTATGACATGAAAGGGTAGTTAGTGTGTGAGGCCAAAAATGTGACACAAACACCATTTTATAATAAGGCTCCATGTGTCCAATCCAATTGACAAGTTATGCGTTCTGGCGGTTATTGTCTGATTTGCTCCCATAGAACCATTTGTGCTAATGTATGTGATGATAAAGATTTAAACTGAAAAGCCTAGTACTAGGAGGCTAGGGTCTGCTGCAACGAGGAAATTACTTGAATTGGGGGTGTTATGCCTAACTCGTGTTACACATGAATCTGAGGCCATAGAACAACCCCCTCGCACGTTCACATGTGTGGTGCCGTTTTCACGGCTCACATGGGTATTTAGAATTAGATCTCGTGCTGCTTGCAGGTGGAACAGGTGCATTTTGCCACATCGCCACCTTCCTATTTGCTAAAAGCAAAACAGCGCTTTCAGGCCTTTTACGACAGGCACAGGTGCGCCCCGCGCCCTGGATACTTAACAATAACCCCCAAAGCTCCCAGGGGGGAGCCTATGGGCAGGTTGTCAGCTTCCTGCTTCGACTCAATAAGGCGCGAGCTCTTTAGCAGTCGGTTTATCTTGAATGTAAACATTTACCCGCGCGGTCCTTGTGGAAACTAAGATGTCGTCTCGGGCGGGCTGATGGGTCTGTTAGCCGGGCAGGGAGAGGTCCCCCCGACCACGCGGATCCCCACCGACCCTGCTGCTGTCAGTTACATCTTCATTACGTTTATTTATACTTTTTTTTTTGTCGCCCACCGAAGGCAAACGCTGTACAAATGAGATGACGATGGGGCCTGCCTTGATAACTCGCCTTATCTCATTAGTTTCCACATCAAAGTTAATCAGCAATGTGAATTGTAATTGCTGGGAGAGACAATGCCCTGGTTCACTGGGCCCGGCGTCTCCACACCCTCCCCTGCCTGGCATCTTGAAACATCAGCAGGCTGGGGAGAGCAGATAGGCTTGGAGAGAAAATGATGTGGCGGGCATAATAAGCGAGCGGCTTGGAATTAATGAGCTCACCCAATGAGAAAAGAATACCCAATCAATGGGATGTTGGGCAAATATAATTTAGGAATAATTGCTTGATTGGCTGTCTATGGTACACTGATTTGGCCACACACAAGGATTAAGAATTAAGATGTCAAGGGAAAACAGTTGCCAACCGGGGGCATGTCATTTTTTTTGTTGTTTTCTTTCCCTCCCTGCCCGCCTGGGAGAGAAGAGGTTGTTTGATACAGTGAGCTATTCAGAAGGGAAACAAGGGAAGAGGGCTGTTCTCTCCCTGGTCTTTTCTTTATGGCCTTGTAGAAATGCTCCTTTCTCTTGTGAAATGGGGATACCTTGCGGAAGGACAATAAAAAAAGGAAATAGGGCTTTTTTTTATTTGCTGCCTTTTAATATCCCAGGCCTGTGCTCAAGGGGATTTTTTTTCTCCATATTCATGCGGCGTAAACCGACTGATTGTTTGAAAGAATAATGCATGGTTGAAAAGGGATGCTCGCGGCGCGCAACAATGATTTGTTCCCCTAACGGGAGAACAAAAAAAAAATGTTGCATTCTAATATCATATGTAATGCATCCAATTAGAAAAACCAAACAGAAAATGCTCCATATTCTTGTATCTAAACTATGAGGACGCTTCCGCCAGAAGGTAAATTTGCTCTGATCTGCATTACATCTAATTGAGTCGCCAGCGATGTCTCTGTACCAACATCAAGAAATGTGAAAATGCGAGATTATTTCACTGGGGATTAAACCTAATTTTTGCGTGTTCTGCATTAACCTATTAGGCTGGCTCATCTGCATTGCTAATGAGGCGCAGGCAGCTGTCACCGCTGAAGAAAAACATGATCATGCAATCCTTGAATGAATGATTTCCAGCCCTGATTAGTGCTACTGAAGTTAGCTGAGCCCGGGCGATAAGGGAGAAAACATTCCCAGCCTGCCAATAGCGCTGAAAATTATTAGCATGCAAGAGGAACAAAAAAAAGAGGGCCTAAATGCTCACAGGCTCCCTTCGAAAATGGAGCCTGCGCGACAGCGTTATCATTTAAGGCTGCCTATTTCCTACAATACTTGTAACTATAAAGAATCGCTGGTGGTGGCCACCAAGGCTTTCCTGCTTATTGGTCAAGGCGGTGAGTGTCGAAGATTGTTGCGGGCGCACTCAATTTAACTTATCCTCCACCAACAACTTAACTACCTTCCTCCAGTGCTACTTCTCAACACTCTAGTCCTTGCCCCTTGTTGTTACCAGATGTTGCTGATTAAGAAAAGTTGTTAACCAAGCCAACAAGGCGATGCGTGTATGGATGTCTCCAATGTTTGCTCCAAATTGATTAACACAACAGATAAAACAAGCAGAAGGCAATGCTGCATTTATAAGAGAGCTGCTTGGAACAATCATCCGCATAGTTTGATTAGCAAATCTACAATAGAAGAATTCTTTAGAATTGGTCCTACCATGAAGAAGCTCAGCAGGTGATCCTTTCTAGACATGTTGCATCTTAAAAGATCATATATCTCAGAAGCATAAAGCCCTTATCTCCTTTTAGGAGCTACTTTCAGGTTGTTTCATCCGTCTCCCACCCGGCTGATCCTTTTCCCTCTCTGTCTGTTTCCTCTGCTTAGTTTGAGCATCAAAATTCCAGTCATGTAAACAGGGATTCATGGTTGATGCAAGGCGCAGACACCCGTGCTCTGGTCCTCGGCGGCGCTTAACTGCAATATTACATTCGTGCATTTGAGCTCATCCCCGCTCTTTGTTTGCATTGTGAGCGGGCATCGCTGTAATCTCAAGATTTGACTGACTTCTTTCTATCCAAGCGATTGAAAATGGGGCGCGCGGGGGAGGAGGAAAGCAACAATGGCGGATCCCCTTGAGATGTGAAACATTTTGGAATGAGTAATACTCACAGCATTAGAGCTCAGAGTCATTTTAATCCGATTAATGCCTCCCAACAAAGAGTGTCCCAAAAGCCCATTGTAGACAGAGGCCTTCAGTATATTTGTTTCCATTAGCCAGGCATCCAAGTTTTCGGGAAAGCAGGGTCTTGGCCCATCAGGCTGAACGACCAACAGAAAACACAACACGAATATAGTGAAATGCGCCAATATTTACCTTTTGGCCTTCTATTGTCTGTTAGGAGGACTTGTTGAGTGTGCAAAGTTTACAGCAGTGCTCTATCTGAGAGCTCTTGAGACCTTGCATTGTGCGACTACAGTGATCCCTATTCACAACACTATGCCATGCTAAAAAGGATGCGAGAGGCATGTTCATAGGAAGCAGAGCATCAATTGCACCCCAAAGAACTTTGTTTAGCATTGAAAGCTAATAAAAATAGAAAGAAGGGAATAAACAATTTGGATGTGGCATCGATTTTGTGTTGTCTGGATATATTAGTTGCACGTCACCGAAATCCTAAGTGCCTGCGCTTAGTTACAGGTAGAATGGATATTATGCACATGTATGACAAGGTTTAATTTTGACTGGTGCGGAGACTAGAAAATTGTGTAAAAGGTAAATGGTGCAAACAATTGATTTCACTCCAAGCGGAGGGAGCCATGTTTGGAGTGCCTTGCAATTATTTGCAGCCTCTTATAGGCTAAATAATGACATGCATTGTGAAAGGTCTGTATTTTACAAAGAGCTGCTGGTCACAGGAGCGCCTGATGGGTGACTTAAGAGGAGGGAAAGGGATTTTCCATGAACCTGTATCAGCTAGCCACATGCACATCAGATCCCAGCTTAGTGTTTTCTGGCCGCGGCTCGTATAGGAAATTCCCTCCGCTTTTATTTACGCTTTTAGATTCTTGTTACACATCTGTGGAGCCAGCGTGTAATATTTCGAATAGAGCATGATGCCTATAAACGTGTAAAGTATGGTAAAGTGTGTTTAAGAACCCGGGGGTCTGTGCAACGAGAAAGTGCGCGCATAGCTAGCTTCAGGAGGGTGGGGGGCGGTGTTAGGGGTGTTATAACCCACAAAAAAAAGAATTTAGGAAACATTGTTGGGTACAAGTGCTTTCAGTTGGGGATGGCGAGGTGCCTGTCGATTTCTCCAGGATTTTTTACACACACGGACAAAAACGCACACACACACTCTCCCCCTTTCTGTTTGAAAATACTTCAAAAATGGACTTATTTCCAGCCACGGTCGGTAGTGGGATGACCTGCAGGGCGGTGACGTGGGGAGGGGGAGGGGCAGGGTGGGGGGTAGTAATGTATGGATTACGGAGTTTTACAGGTAAGTAAACATATAAATATATAAAACGAATTTCGTTGCGCGTACTGCATCGCATTTGGTGACGCAGTGCTTGCAAGGAAATTCATTTTATTTATTTATATGTTTACTTACCTGTAAAACTCCGTAACCCATACATTACTACCCCCAACCCTGCCCCTCCCCCTCCCCACGTCACCGCCCTGCAGGTCATGCCACTACGGACCGCGGCTGCTTATTTCACAAAATATTGCGTTTTCTCACTTAGTGCCCCTACCAATCTGCATTCCTCTCCCTCTCCACTGCCCCTTTAGCCCATGTTGTGCATCCTGCTGTCCCCATAGTGTATTTTAATATTATGTGCCAGCTTAATTGTTGGGAAATCGGAGGTGCACCCACCCCCTCAATCTGACTCACCAAGCTACGCCGGTGCGCGAAAGATAAGTACATACATTGTTTATGCAATGCAAGGGATATTGTGGGATTTTTTGTTCCGATTGCAACAGGATAAACTGTTTTGATTTGGGAATTGTCATTAGCCTCATAAGGGTTGTGAAGAGCACAATGACAGATTGGAGCCACAATGGATCCTGTGAATGGATAAGCCCTCTACTGCCTCTACATCAGGGCTATGGACTATGGTATAGTGCCCATCCAGTGAATAGCGTCACAGAGGGTCAGGGCACCTCCCCCTGATGTTATCACATAATGGGACATTCTGCAGTACTTATTGCTGGTAATTATTGGTGATTCAGGTTTGGGTAAAGAGAAGTAGGTTTTTTTCCATATTGGAGTGCCTCTTTAGCCCCTTGGGCGCGGGCGCGATTCTGCGCCTGTGCGGCCGTTTTAATGAGTGGGCGGGTTCATGACGGCCCCCAGCCGTCATCAGCAAACGCCCACCGTGATAAATGATGGACGGGGGCCGTCACCAGCATGGAAGGGGTTAAGGAGAAGCATGTAAACAATGAGATTCTATCAATGTGTAGAGGTGCAAAATATTTTTAATATGTTTTTATTTTTGTGAAATGCTGGGCTCTCTCTTAGAAGTGGAAAGACAAGAGCACAATGTGCTTGTTAAAATACCCCTCACACACTAAAAAATCCTTTAGTGTCATGCTTCATCATAGGGGTCTTCCCGTCCCTATAACGGGGCGGGGCGTGCTACGACCAGACGAACTACGCGGGAGCACTAGAAATGTGACAGGGCTATGTGTTGGTGTAGGGGTGTCAGTGAAGTGTAGGGACCTAACTAGTGAATGCAAAAAAATACAAAAAATTAATTAATTAAAAATTCCCTGGCTTAGTAGAAAAATAAATTTTATTAGCTTCTCTAGCTGGGAACGTTAAGAAGGGGAATGTGAGGTAGAGCAATTGCTAGCTACCTAGTCGACATGTTTCGTAGGCAGTCCCCAACTGCCTACTCATCAGGACCATATAGTGGTCCCTACTATTAATAGCTCGGTTCTATAGTCATAAGCCTACTGTCCTACAAATATAACAGCAAAAATCGGCTGAATATTTGGGCTTCAGGGCATGAGCTGGCCCAGGTGAAGCATGGTACTAATAGTACGTACCAAAAAACATGTCGACTAGGTAGCTAGCAATTGCTCTACCTCACATTCCCCTTCTTAACGTTCCCAGCTAGAGAAGCTAATAACATTTATTTTTCTACTAAGCCAGGGAATTTTTAATTAATTAATTTTTTGTATTTTTTTGCATTCACTAGTTAGGTCCCTACACTTCACTGACACCCCTACACCAACACATAGCCCTGTCACATTTCTAGTGCTCCCGCGTAGTTCGTCTGGTCGTAGCACGCCCAGCCCCGTTATAGGGACGGGAAGACCCCTATGATGAAGCATGACACTAAAGGATTTTTTTAGTGTGTGAGGGGTATTTTAACAAGCACATTGTGCTCTCGTCTTTCCACTTCTAAGAGAGCGCCCAGCATTTCACAAAAAGAAAAACATATTAAAAATATTTTGCACCTCTACACATTGATAGAATCTCATTGTTTACATGATACGTCTAGGAGGGCGATTCTATCTCAACCTCTATGCTTCCCTTTTTTGTTTTTTTGAAGTTATTGGCAGCGCACAGCTGCGGAAGCCCCAAAAATTTCATAATCTTGCTCTCATCACATAACTGAAGTGATTCCACATTCAGCACCTGACCCTCAGGTGGACTTAGAGACCCCTTTTTTCTCTGACAACTACAACCAACTATGGCGGATTTAGGCTTGGCCTTTACCGAAGACGAAATCTCCAACCTCATATCTACCCTGGGGACTTTTGAGGGTCTGAGTACTGCAGGTCCCTCCACAAGGAATAATGATTGGGACGAATTAGAAGAAATCAGAAGAACACAAATAAAAACTGCAATTCATGGCCTATTAATGACTGAATATCTTCAAGCCAATACTGCACCAGCAGGTCTTGTAGTCCGCAATGAACCCTTCATCTTTCTACATGATAAAACCTTCAAAATTGACTGGTCCAAAATCTCATGGCGATGCACCCGTGATTGGATTGTGCTAATTATCAAGACTGCAAGCAGACTGGCAAGTTACCTCAAAGTAGAGATACAAACTATAGAAGTTCGTTTAAGAAGTTACGAATCTCCAGCTGATCTGAAAAAATACCTTGACGAACTGAACACATCTCTGAACGATTTCGAAACCACATTGAAAAACAATAAATATGAAAAATTGAGAAAAGACACCAGTCGGTGGTCAAAAGAACGAGTCTATCCTTACATAAAAGATGACTACAAATCAACAAATGAGAACACCACTGATGATGAATCATCCGACACTGGATCTAATGGATCAAACTCAAGTCGCGGAAAAAGCCCGAGATCCCAAGGTGGAAGGAGGAACTTTCGTAGACCAAACTATCGTGGTTCAAGAGGATGGAACAATTTCCAACCCCACATGATGTATCCCCAACAACAACAGTACGGTCTGGCACCCTTTCAACATCCACAGGGACCTTTCCCCGTATGGGGATACCAACAGCAAGACTATGGCTATTTTGATCAATCTGCGCCTTTTTTAGGGGCGCGCCAAGGACAGACCAGAGGAAGGAATCGGAGGGGCACCTCAGTACATTGGAACACAGGCGAGGAAGAAACCCCACGGGTCACCACGAGGAGTATGACAGGCGCCAAAAAGAACCAGAAGTGAGCCTAGTGGTGAACCTTTCTGACATCGAACTTACAGAGGCACAAAACAGGGTACTGGAAAAAGGCCTGGGGTAGGTGCCCACTGCCAACATGGACAAATTCCATCTCTGTAGAGAAGTCCAAGAATTCATGCGACGTTTGAAGTTGCAGGTCTTCTTTAAAGACAAAAAAGATGAAACGGAACAAGGAGATACAAAATTAAGACCAAAATCGACCTTCACACCAATGAACAACACCCTCCCAATTGAACTGCTTGCATTTGAGAAGTCAGTAATGAGGGAACTTGAAGATATAAACCCACGGGAAAGAAGTACTTTTCAGAACATAAACAACGAGGAACGACAAGCACTACGAGAGCTGAGTAACAACAAATGCATAGTAATAAAGCCGGCTGACAAGGGTGGTGCAACTGTTATACAGAATGTGAAACAGTACGACATCGAATGTACGAAACTACTCCAGGACGAAAGGAATTATGAGATTCTCCGAACCAATCCGACGGAAAGAATAGCAATTAAGATCTCCACAATGGTAGAGGAAGCCTTAGCGCATGGTTGGATCACGAAAAAGGAAGGAGAATTCCTTTGCCAAAGAAATCCAAGGACCCCCTACCTGTATACACTACCGAAAATACACAAGAACCTACAGAACCCTCCGGGACGACCAATTGTCTCTGGTATCGGGAGTATACTGGAACCTCTCTCAAGATTTGCAGACGCTTTCCTCAGACCAATAGTCCAAAAAACTTCAACGTATCTTAGGGATACGAAGGATGTATTGAATTTACTAGAAGATGTCACCTTTGATCCCAACACTCAGCTATTGATTAGCTGTGACGTGGAGAGTCTTTATACTAGCCTGCCACACCACGCAACATTGGAGATTGTCGAAGATGTCCTTTTTGAAGACTTCTGGGAATATCAGACACCGCGTAATGTGGTGATGGAATGCTGTTCCCTAGCGCTAAGAGAAAACTTCTTCGAATATAAAGGCGTCTTGTATTTACAAAAACACGGCTGTAGCATGGGAAGTACATTTGCCCCCAGCATAGCTGGCCTTTATGTGCACCACCTGGAAGTGACCAAAATACTGAATCCTAACAACCCTTTCAGAGATAACATCAAGATATGGAAACGATACATCGATGATATCCTTATCATCTGGGATGGAGATGAAAGGGCTTCCGAGCAATTTCTAAGTTGGTTGAATTTACAAGATGACTATCTGAAATTCACAAGTACCACCTCCAACAGCAATTTGGTTTTCTTAGATTTGAATATATTCCCCAAGGATGGTAGATTAATGACAACTACCCACTTTAAAAATACTTCAAAAAACTGTTTATTGATGTACAATAGCTTCCACCCTAAACATCTGCGGGACAACCTCCCCTATGGCCAGTTTTTGCGCCTCCGCAGAAACTGCACAGAGATCAATAATTTCAAACTTCAGTCCAAGGACCTAAAAAAGAAACTGGAAGCTAGAATGTACCCAGACAAAATTATTGATCAGGCATACAAACGAGCCAAAAACAACTGCCGAGAGAGTCTTTTGGAAGAAAAAATACCAAAAGAGGAAGAAAAAAGACCGATTTGTGTCACCACTTACAACACGAGTTCTAACCAAGTGACAAAGATCATCAACAAGAATTGGAAGATTCTGAACAGTGGTGGTCTACAAATACCAAAACCAATCTTCTCACATAAAAAGGCACAAAGCATAAGGGATGTCTTAGTCCACACAAGACCCAAAACTAACAACAACATTGGGCAAAAGAATCCGAACTTTGTACATGGCCATCATCCATGTGGAGGCTGTAAAGTCTGTTGTCTAACGAGTAAAAGCAACAATTTGACCTTCAACAATGGGACAGTCTGGGAACAAAGGAACTTCAGTAATTGTAACAGTACTAATGTTGTTTACCTAATCACCTGCCCCTGCAAACTTGAATATGTAGGAATGACGAGTAGGGCAGTGAAAATCCGGATAGGTGAGCACAAAAGTACTATAAAGTGCAAAAAAACAAGTGCAAAACTCACCAATCACTTCCTGGAAATGAACCATAAACCCGAAGAAATATCTTGGACTGTGATAGAACAAGTGGGAAACGAAAGGTTCCTGCTGGAAAAAGAACAAAGGTGGGTGTTTCGCATCCAATCCCATAAAACGGGTTTGAACGATGACATACCTTGGGGACAGCTGTAATCACAATCACCGTGACCCCTATGAAAATCACTGCACAAAGAGACCATATGGCCCCATGCACGAACTGCGATTTATGATCAATACCTGGGAATCAGTAAAACACCATAAGGTCCTATGGGTATACCTAATAATTTACTATTTGAAAAGATATCATAATTAGTTTTGTGTGCATACATCTGCGTTCCGTTTTTTAATAAATAGAAAGCGTGAAAAGACTTCCGGGTGTACTCCTCACCCTATGCCGAATAGCGGGGACAGCTGTAATCACAACCACTGTAAACCCTATGAGCATCACAAGCTGATCGCACACTGCACTAAGAGAGGATATAGCCCTATGCATAAACTGCGATCTATGACCAATGCCTGGCGATTAGTTAAACACCATAAGGTCCTATGAATATACCTAATAATTTACCACTTGAAAAAAGACATCATAATCAGTTTTGTGCATATACATCAACACTCCGTTTTTAACAAATAGTAGGAAGCGTGAAAAGACTTTCGGGTGCACTCCTCACCCTGTGCCGAATAGCGGTGGCCATTTTGATTCAGCGCTCTAGCTTTTACTATGGGCGTTGACCTGAAGCAGCAGACAACACGGAAGAGAATGGTTAATAACTACACCGCAAACGAGAGACCTATAGTCCTCGAAGCTGCACGGAGGTAGGAACAGAGGCAAACTCTCACGCCGGTGATGCAAGTAATAGACTCAGACCTCGAGTCTCTAATAAATGGGTCACAGGGGCATTTCGTCTACAAGGCAGTAACAAGCTGTATTTGACAATGGTTGCGGCATTATTTATTTATTTTTTCAGTGGACCGAGCAAAACAACCTCCGCCTGCAAGCTCATGGGGCACTGAACATTGACAAAAAAGTATGTATAATGCTATAATGTTGGCCCCTACCGACATTACTCTCTCTTTAGAGTACCGCTTTTTACCACTAACGAAATACAAGGGTCTCATTTTCCCATCTGTGTGATCGGATGTGTGAGTGTGTTGAGTCACATTTGTATGGGTGATGACACAATTGCGAACCATTTCAGTTTGGAAGGTTCAGGACGAATCTTCTGGTATATGCGACCAGTTAAGAGAGGTGTATATTGATTACTTTGCTCTACACAAGGCAAAAACAAAAGCTTTAAAAAAAGGCGATTCGCTCTATTCACAATGTTATCAATGGCATAATAGATCATTTACAGCAGTTTATTGATCGAAGAAAAACATGAATTTGTTTGTTCTTTCTCCCTCTTTTTCTCCTTCTCATTTACAGAGACCATTGGTCATCCTTTTTTGGTACGTACTATTAGTACCATGCTTCACCTGGGCCAGCTCATGCCCTGAAGCCCAAATATTCAGCCGATTTTTGCTGTTATATTTGTAGGACAGTAGGCTTATGACTATAGAACCGAGCTATTAATAGTAGGGACCACTATATGGTCCTGATGAGTAGGCAGTTGGGGACTGCCTACGAAACATGTCGACTAGGTAGCTAGCAATTGCTCTACCTCACATTCCCCTTCTTAACGTTCCCAGCTAGAGAAGCTAATAAAATTTATTTTTCTACTAAGCCAGGGAATTTTTAATTAATTAATTTTTTGTATTTTTTTGCATTCACTAGTTAGGTCCCTACACTTCACTGACACCCCTACACCAACACATAGCCCTGTCACATTTCTAGTGCTCCCGCGTAGTTCGTCTGGTCGTAGCACGCCCCGCCCCGTTATAGGGACGGGAAGACCCCTATGATGAAGCATGACACTAAAGGATTTTTTTAGTGTGTGAGGGGTATTTTAACAAGCACATTGTGCTCTCGTCTTTCCACTTCTAAGAGAGAGCCCAGCATTTCACAAAAATAAAAACATATTAAAAATATTTTGCACCTCTACACATTGATAGAATCTCATTGTTTACATGATACGTCTAGGAGGGCGATTCTATCTCAACCTCTATGCTTCCCTTTTTTGTTTTTTTGAAGTTAAGGAGAAGCACCAGGCAGGATTTTAGTCAAGAAGTAACTGCCACATCTCAAAGAGATCCGACAATCCGAGTGTGGCCTGATGACAGGTCAGCTAGTTGAACAAGTCATGTAAGAAGGGTCACAGCTAAGGTGTCATAGTAGGATGGTTCAGGGGCCAGTGGGCACTAGCAGTGCGAATGTGTTATCCCATAATGCGGAAAGGAAGGATCATAAGCAGAGCCACTGGAATTATGCGATTGTGAGGCCGCAGCGATTTTAAAATAATTAGGCATTTGTCGTATTTGCCACATAATCCATTATCCTCTGCATAATCTGCTGATTTTAACAGAAAAAAATGTTTCTAGCTAAAACAGTTCAAAAGTTACTGAAGACGCAACAACATCTGTTCCTGTGCAGTGGAAGGCTCTTTGCAAAGCTTGACTGGTCACCTTTCTGTAGCTTATTGCTATATTTGGGTGTTAAACTGATTCTAAACAAGTGCAACTAATGTCCAGAAAGTAATAAGTTAAAAATTGACAAAATAATGAAGCAATACTATGAAAAATGTCCCGCATAAGGCCACATAATTAGCATTTTCTTGTCGCACAATTTACTCAACCTTGCAGCGTAATTTGGCCCTCTGCTACTGCATTATTCCAGTGGCCTTGATCTTAGGGCAAGGTTTGTGTCTTTCCTGTTATGTATAGTACGAGGAAATCTAAGCATGGATTGAACTACCTGTGTAGCGGTAGGTGCCCCAAACCCATGTAGTTTAAGTGCTAGATGCGCCAGGAGGTACAAATTGACACAAACTGAAGTTGCATGTACACAACGGGCCGGAAAAATGTCTATAAAAGGAAATTATAGGGATTTACTCTTAAACTCAATGGGGCCGATTTAAATAACTAATCTGAGATAAAATCCTAAACTTACTACTTTTGGTATTCACAGAAAGCATTTATTTTGAGTAAAGTTAGGACTGCTAACTTTACTACTACTAAACTGAGACAAAATCCTAACTTTACGACTTTCGGTATTCACAAAAGGCATTTAGTAGTAGTAAAGTTAGGAGTCCTAACTTTACTACTACTAAATGCCTTCTGTGAATACCAAAAGTAGTAAGTTTACGATTTTAACTCGGATTAGTTCTGTGAATTGCTCCCATTGTGCTTGAAGCTGCTTGCTTTTGTACAGAATAATAAAGCTTTTCAGTACTACCCTCCATAAGGGTCCAATGTCACCTGACGCAGACGATCTAGTAACAGCTTGCTGTACTGAAACGTTGTGAAACACTTTTAAAGGTCTAGTACCTGACTGGGAGGCACATCAAGTCACACAGTGCAGTACTGCAGCTTTGTGAAAGGCTTTTCAAGCAGTTGACTTTGACAGTAGTGAGACATCCATAAACATATGGAATTACTACAGTTTTTTGAAGGACTTTTCAAACAATTGCATCTGTCTCGATAGGGACACTTAGAAACAAGCCGTTGCAGAGGGGCAACTAGCAATGCCTAAGGGTACAGCAGTTTTTTGAAAGGCTTTTCAAACAGTTGCACCCAACTTGAGAGAGACATCTGGCAAATCCTTGGTACTGCAGCTTTGTGAAAGATTTTTTAGCAATTGCATCTTATTGGGAGGAATGCCCCCTGCTTATTACACAGACATGTTCCTCTGTCCTGAGTGCCTTAATGCGTGTATATCCGGTATTCTGACTTTTTGTTTTGTCCACGACGTCAGCTATTCTAAACATTTGCAAAAAGGCCTGCGCCTGTTCTTGACTAAGAGAGGTCCTGGACTTGTCCTGTGATCTGGATGGCACCACACACATGGACGTCATTTAGGGGTCGCATCTGTGAACTCTGGCTTGCCCCTTGCTTTTGCGACCCCTGGCCTCAGAGGTGGCAAAAGTGCCTGGAATGCAGGGGCAGTTCTTCCTAATGGACGCGGATTGGAGCTTAACTTGCCTGGTTTCTATCAATTCTTTTATTATACAAATAGTGAATAATATTATTCACTATTAGTGTAATAAAAAATAGAGTACATTAGCTGGAATATGACCCTATCTGGAAGCTAAGGTAAGTAAAAAATACTGTTGATTTTTTTTTTTTAAATACTGTTGAATGACTCGAGAGGAAGATGGCGGCCGGCTGAAAACGCTCGATCGGGAGCTCCGAATATTTCACCAAATGTAACCCGTAAGTAAGAGGCTCTCCCCGGCACAAAACATGTCTCTCGTTGCAAATATAGAATAAAAATATAAGAGCACTTGAAAAGAAACACCCTACCTCGTCCAGAAATCGAGCCGGTCAGGAATTGCCAGGAGTTGAAATCTGCGGTGTGAGAGACGCGCCCCCCCGGAAGGCATTTGGAGCTGGGTGTTCCGTTGTACACCGGGATCTGGGTTGCAGCCCTCGGCGCGAAGCGAAGCTGCCGCAGAGCGTTTGGCAGGATCCCTTTCCTGTTCCGGGGGATAGGAGGCAGAGACAGCGGACCTGCCGGCAGCCAGGAAAATGACTCGCTGTCAGATTCAGGAAAACCTCTTCGCGACCAGACGCTGAAGGAGGCGAAAAATGAAAATGAAACTGGATCGAGAAAAAGTGAACTGTTGAGTATCAGCGAAAAACATTACATTTTATACACCGAGTGTCTGGGAGAATCCAAGCAGATGCAAAAAGAAATAAGACCGTACCAGGTTCAGGCAAACAGGGGAGAAGTGGAGGAATTTAATACACATAGTATACCCAATAAACATCAACCAGTGATTAAAACACTAATCAGGCACTCACTGCAGACACAGGAACAAGGGGCAGGGGTAGAGAAGGGAATAGCAGCCCCGGATTTAATCGTAGGGTGCAATCAACTCCCTTCAGAAACAATAGAAGGTGGGAACGAAGACAGGCGGAAAGGGGAACTCCAAGCCTATAATAAGCCGAAGACAACAACGGAGAGTGGGGGCAACGGGAGATCAGCTTACTGCCTCAGAAATCGTCAGCTTACCAAACAAAACCCCTTGCCTCCCCCAAAGAAGACTGCAACCCCCAGGAGCACAAGAAGGAAACAGAGAGCATCTCCTAACCTCGTGGAACTATCAGAGACTATAAAAACTAGAGCCACAAAACCAAAGGAACAAGCAAAACAAAGTTTCAAAGTGACTCCTTCTTTAAGATCATTCTTTAAAGTCCAACAGACGGTACAAGTGAGAGGGGGTAATCTTTCACCTCAGACCAAGAATGCCTCCTCGTCCTCAACCACTGGCAATAAGATAAATAAGATAAATATAACCCCCTTGACGGACAAAGAAACAGCGCTAAAAAGCACTGGGGAGAGAGTGCAGATAACACGCGGGGAAAGGTCAGATATACCACTTGACACGGTACCCCATACTATTTTTAACGAGGAAATTTCAACACAACCCATGGCAGAACTCCCTGAACTCTCGACACAGCCTGCAGACCAAGCGGGTAATGAACCATTGATAAACAACCAAACTGGGAAATTAATGGAGATTTTCATGGATAAGATCATGGGAGAGATGAGGGAGAAATTTGCAGTATCTGAAGCAAATCAAAATAAAATAAAAGAAGTTTGTGAAAATCTAGACCAAAAATTAAATGATCTAGGAGAGAGAGTCGCAGCAGTAGAGTAAACAATTGAAACTATTAGCAAAAAAGTAGCCACGAACCAAAAAAGCATAAGTGCATTAAAAGAGAGCGACCGTGTCATTAAAGAGAAGCTGGAATCACTGGAGAACCAGGGAAGAAAGAACAACTTGAGAGTCCTGAACATACCTGAGAACATGGAAGGGTCAGACATCAAGGCATTTATCGTCAATTTGTTTGAGGAATTTTGTTCCCTGGACCAAAGATAGTGATTTGAAAAATGACATCCAAAGGGTCCACAGGGATCCGTTCAGGAAAACCAAAGAGAGAAAAACCCCAAGGAAAATTTTAATCAACTTTTAGACATACACACTGAAGCAGAAAATCTTAAGCAAAGGCTTAAAGAATGGGACATTAAATAAAGACAACTGGACCTTCAAAATTCGTTCTGACATATGCAAAGCCACACAGGACAGGCAATGGGAACTGGGGCAGCATGTGCAAGAACTAAAATCCCTCGGGGCAAACGTTCAAATGAAGTTCCCTGCGGCCCTCAGAATAATGTGGCATAATAAAATGCACAATAAAAGGGAGCCCCAAGAGGTAGAGAATTTTATTCAACAGATAAAGGACCAGGTTCAAATGGAAAAAAACTAACCAAGGAAGGGAAAGTGACCTCTTAAATATAATAGCCAATGTAAAAATATTCTGGTGAAAGCTGAGCTCAAATCGGGTGGAAAATTCCGCCCAAAAGAAGAAGGGAGGCTTCCTCAGGGAGGGAAACTCGAACCTCACAAATATCTAATAACGTCAATTTTGTTAAAACATGGGTGGGGAGCAAACTAGGAAAAAAAAAAATGTCTTCATCAATCAAAAATCAGGAGCCAAATGGGAGTCTTATAAAATACTCATTAGCCTAGCTCAGGTTACAACAAATTTAATGAAAAATGACAAAGGAGAAAATAGTTAAGATCCTATCGTGGAACGTTAACAGCCTCAGAACCCCTAGCAGAAGAAGAAGAATCCTGGAATATCTAAAGGAAGCTGAAAGCGAAATCATTATCCTCCAAGAGACTCATCTTACAAGTCCTGAATGGGACCAAATAGTAAAAAACTAAATTGGGCGGATGCTTGTATACACACCTCACAAGACTGCAATATAAAAGGGGTCGCAATTATTCTTAAAAAGTCTCTTAAAGCCAAGATCGAAAGTAAAGTGTCAGACAAGAAGGGAAGATGGGTAGTGATCAAAGTCAGAATAGATGATAACATCTTCACTATAGCTGGCTATTACGGCCCAAACCTGGACGATCCTTCCCCTAGCCAAGAACTCTACACAGAACTTTTATCAGCCCCGCTCCCATAATCATAGGAGGCGATTACAACATTATACTTGACCCTAAACTGGATAGAACTCCACCAAGTAAACAGATAAATCTACCAAAAATGAGGGAATGGCTGAAGAACTACAAGCAAGATCTGGACTTGGAAGATATGTGGAAACAAAAAGGTGAAAAAACCCACCCTTTAACGCTGTGTTAAAAATAAAACAGATTTGAACTAAAAAAAAAAAAAAAAAACACCCTTTTACATTTCATAATAAAAAATTGGGCCATAGGTCAAGGATTGACTTCTTTCTTCTAAGTAGGAATCTCCTAGGTAGTGTTAAAGGCATCGAACACTTCCCAGCACACCTGTCTGACCATTCCGCAGTACAACTAACTCTCTCAATTTCAAAAATCATAACTCCTCCAAGATGGACAGTTGAGCGAGCCATATTTAATGACCCGCAGAATGTGAATCAACTAGAAACTATGTCAACACAGTATTTTGAAGATAATTTAGTCGGCACATCGAAACGAGTCACGTGGGACGCCTACAAAGCGGTGGCCAGAGGGAAACTACTAAACTTAGGAGCCTATAAAACCAAGACCAGGAAATTGGAGATCAGAAAAATGGAAACGGACATTAAACTTGTGGAGACACAATTAGAAAATGGATCTCATCTAGAACCAAGGAAGCCTTAGAAGAAAAGAGCCAAAAGCTTAAAGAAAACCTGGCCGACTACCTGGAGGATATAGTGAGAGAAAAATGGGAAAACAGTAAAATGTCAAACCACGAATACGGGGAAGGATGTGGGAAAATGCTAGCGTGGAGAATTAAAACTGAGCAAACTAGGAATAATATACCATGCATTCAGACTCAAGATCCAAAGCTACAAAGCTCTGACGACGCTGTAATTAGACAGGAGTTCTCAAAGTTCTTCTCAAATCTATACAGAGAAGATATACATCCAACTGAAGAACAGATCAAGAACTACCTGGATACTATACAACTTTCAACATTAACAGACAAGGAAAGAATAGAACTAAACAGCGAAATTAAACCTGAAGAGGTCAGAGCAGTCATAAAGGGTTTGAAAAGAGGAAAAGCTGCCGGCCCTGATGCACTTCCAAATGAATTTTACATGGCCCTAAAGGAAACCTTAGTTGACCGATTAACAGAACTAATGAATATTATATACCTAGACCACGAGAAAATTCCGGACTCTTGGAACGATGCAACGATTAGCATTCTTTTAAAACCTGGAAAAACCCTAAGCTATGTGAGTCATATAGACACATATCGTTACTCAACTGTGACTACAAAATATTCATGCAAGTGATATCAAAAAGATTAGCAAAGGTTATGCCAAATCTGATTAACATAGACCAGAAGGGTTTTATAAAAGGACGGCAAATTCATGAAATTACCCATGAGTTAATTGCAGCAATAGACGTAGCCACATGTGGAAAATTACCCTTAACTATAATTACCTATGATGCTGCTAAAGCTTTTGATAGAGTTAATTAGGCCTTCTTAAACGAAACCATCAAGAAAAACAACCTAGGGGAAAGCTTTAGCCACATGGTAAGGGAAGTATACAACAACCCAAGAGCAAAAATCATAGTTAATGGAAACTTGACGGGTAACATCAAAATACATAGGGGCACAAGGCAAGGCTGCCCGCTGTCACCATTACTTTTTAATCTTTATATAGAACCGCTGGCCTGTTCCATCAGAAAACATCCCTCAATAACGCCATTCAAACACCAGAACTGGTCAAAAAAAGTTGCATTATATGCAGACGACCTTATGATATTTATGGATAATTTTGAGGACGCTAACCAAGCAATAGAAGAAACGATAAACAACTTTGGAAGGGTTTCAGGCTACCTAATAAACCAGGAGAAAACAGAGGCGATGAGTTGGAACACGAATCCAAATATTCCATATAACAAAGACAAAATAAAATATCTAGGAATTATGTTGGATAAAGAAATCGAAAAAATTCCACAAATAAATCTGAGCAGAGTTGCCAAAGATATGAGAAGATTACTCAGAGTTTGGACGGGTCTACCACTTAGCTTTTTGGGAAGATCCAATGCAATAAAAATGACTATCGTTCCAAAATTCACATAACTTTTTAATACAATCCCATTGGAATTTAAAAAAGATGCTCTGAAGAAGATCCAAGGGGAAATAGCTAGCTTTATTTGTGCATCCAAAAGCACCAGAATAGCCTGGAACAAATTAAGGAGGAGAAAAGAGCAAGGTGGAATAACAAGCCCTGACTTGTATGAGTATTACAGATCATTTCAATTTAAGAACTTCAGACCCTTATTAAAG
Organism: Lissotriton helveticus; assembly: GCF_964261635.1. Taxonomy (NCBI): domain Eukaryota; kingdom Metazoa; phylum Chordata; class Amphibia; order Caudata; family Salamandridae; genus Lissotriton; species Lissotriton helveticus. Next base: position 1,546,193,810 of record NC_136067.1, on the reverse strand, counting down.
AAACATAAATTTTACCCAGACTATCTACAAAACATAACGGACAGAACAGACCACTTCCTATTTAAGTTCGGTCACACAAAATTTTTCCAAAAAATTAAGCTAAAGACCCTATATAATGCGGTAAGGCTTTGGAAACAGATCAGAAATAATGTAAATATACCGATATGGGACTCTCCAGGGACACCTGAATGTCTGAAAGACTCCCTGGCAACACCATTAAAAAGAGCAGGCATTGAAAGATGGGGACAATTGATGGCAGAAAACTCTATAATTACGTGGGACCAACTATACGTAATTACTGAAGGAAAACTACCAAAATTCAAATATTATCAACTGACCAGCTGGGCTAATACTTTACTAGAAAGAAAAAAGGGTAACGAGATTCTTGAAAACGAAATGTTAAAACCAGCACCAGTAAAGAAAGAAATATCAAAATGGTACTGGGCTCTTATCGGGCCGGAGAAGAAGACTTCTTAGTCCCGGAAGCAACATGGAGGAAAGACATGCCTGACCAAGACTTAGACTTACAGACTATTTGGCAAAGATCTCTTGAAAAATTTTGGTCCTGCATAAAACCAGCTGCACTAAAAAGAAATCATATGTTCACCATACACAGGGCATATTGGACCCCAAAGAAACTATCGAAATTTAAAGGAACAAACACAAAGTCTTGCCCCAAATGAAGGCGGATGAAACCCATATGTTCCAAAACTGCCCCGCACTCTGCCCTTACTGGCATGAGATTGGTAAGACGTTGACCACGGTATTGGGAATCCAGATAACTGTAAGTACCACTCTTATTATATTTGGGATATACAACACCATCGAGGCGGGCACGGGTAAGCTAACTAAAAAACAGGAAAACCTCCTATTTGTATTGATATTGTTAGCGAGGAGGTAAATCTGTATAAATTGGGTTAAACCAACACCACCCTCACATGCAAGCTGGCTAAACTCTGTAGTAAAACATAACAAGCTAGACAGGAAAGGGAAAAGCTCCAGGAGAGTAGTCTTTTGGGAAATATGTGAACAACACTTTCAGATGGACCGTTAACTCCAACTGGGTCACCGAAAATAAAATTCCAATGATTAAAGCGATGACAATAATTCCAGGCAGAATTCATTTCTGTCGAGTAGCCAGGAAGGCTAGCTCCTCCTCCAATCATAGGAATTATTGATAAAGATAAAGAGCATTGGAGAAAACTGATCGGTCACAATTCCCAAAGGGATACTCCCCAAACCCTACCAACAATAACGGGGCAGTGAAGGCACAGAATATGAGACCACCAGACTCCGAAGCCTCCTTATCTACATAATCGCAAAATGAGGATTAAAAAAAACAAAAAACTGTTGAATGTATTTTGTATGCATGCTTGCGGGTGAGAGTGTGTTTATGTGCGCAAGAGTGTGGGGATGTGTTAGTATGTGTAAGCATGTGAGTGTGAGTCAAACTAAAGGTCAAATGGTGTGCAATGTCACTTCTGCTAAGCCTGGCATTTTGGGAAGTGACGTCTATGACCACACATGCCCTCATTTTTAACAGTGAGCTACCGTTCCCGTCGAGAGCTTAGAACATAAAGCGATGGTGGCAGTATACCATGTTGAGATAATCCAATTAATGGTGGGTGGTAATCGCACACTCTTTTTTGATTCTGATTTCTTTGTAATTTCTGATTTTTTATGTTGTGGTTGGTGCTGCCGAAGTAAACCTTCTGGGCCCAAGGTGTGTGTAAATTCAAATATGCGTTACACGAGTCCCGTGTAACGTCTCTTTGGCGCACTCGTAAAGAATTATTCTTGATCTTTTTTGTCAGTAATTGGTATTTATTTTCATAATTTTCTCTTCGTTATTTATTTTCAATACATTATTGCTTTTTCATAATATATCGACATTTTTGCCCAATGCATTTCGGGCTGAAGCCCTTCATCAGGGGACTTAATCCTACAAATTAATCCAGAATTATACAAACATAAGTATGACATGATTATGCAGTTTTCTGGTGTTAGTATACGTGCATTCATCTTTTCTGTGTGTTACAACGGTGTTGGAGGAGCGTTGGGTGAGGGATCAAAGACGATGTGTTTAACCATGCACAATGAGAGTAGCGGTCCGGCATAGCGGTGCAACGTAAACGTGAATGCTCGGGCTTTTAAGTGCATTCTACGGAGGAGTTTTAGTGATTTGAAAAAGTTACAAAAAGTTAAAAAACATGCACGTGGATAGAAATCCACTAACCTGAAGCTTGAAAATCATACTAGCTTCGAAGATCGTTTTCGTTTTGATACTGTGAAGATATAACAGAGGAATAAACGGTCTTCTAACTAGAAACGAATGACTATTGAAAAAGAATAAATGTTCGAAAAGAGCGGGTTTTCGGGAAGGGAAATGCCTTACCGAGTAAGTTTCGGCTGTTGGTGTCTCAATGTGGCGTCCGGAAGTGCGTGGTCGGGTGCCTGGAAACACGTAGTTTCCAAATGGGTCTTCCGTGATTTTTGAAGAAACTAAGTTTCTTTCTGATACGGTGATACCGATCACGTGATCGCGTACGTTGTTAACCGTCTTGTGATAGGTGCTGGGTAGTTATGGATACACCGGGGCATCGGAGAAGTGAAACTTTATTAGTTAATGTGGGTGCGTTCATACGAAAAGTGAAAAAATGGAGGGTGTGAAATGTCTGATACCGGAGGGTCGTGAATAAAAAATGGAAAAAGTTACGGGTAACAATCAGTATAGTTTAGCTTATATCGGTATTTACATGCATGTGATACTATACAAAGACATCTATGAACTCTTTTTCAAGTAGAAAATACATTGAAATGTGTATGGTTAACTCAACAATTATAAGATCAAAAAGCGGTACACAATATGATATCCTGGGGGCCCCCAGATGATTGTTATAGGTAACAACTGAATTCCAGTCTTTCATTGAGCCCTTTGGGCTGCACTGATGATAAGCGGTGACTCCAATATAGTTCTCTCCTTAAAAGAAATTGGTCATTGTTTCTGCCCGGCAGTGTGGGAACCATTTCTAGGATACAATATTTCAATTGACTCAAGTTGTGACTTCGTTCTTGGAAATGTACTGCGACTGTTGAGTTGGTTGATTTCATTCTTATATTGCTTCTGTGTTCAGTTAAGCGAGTCTTGATTTTCCTCGTGGTCTTCCCCACGTAAATGAGGCCACAAGGACATTTCAACATGTAGATTAAATTTACACTTTCACATGTACCAGTGACTCTCAACTTGATTTTGGTTCCATACAGTGGATGTGTGATTTCATTGCCTCTAATGATCGAGTTGCAATTTCCACAATTATGGCATGGAAGTGTACCTTTGAAATGTAATCGTTGTGTTTCAGGTTTACGGTTCAACAATTCTTTGATGTTTTTGGTTCTCTCGTAGGCAAATATGGGATTCTGTGCAAATATAGCATTGAAGTCTTCCTCTAGTGCTACTAAGGGCCAGTGTTTTACAATGATTTTTTTGATCATTTGACTTCTAGTTGAAAACTTTGATACAAACACCATGCGACGTTCCTCTTTGGTACGCGTTGGTAATAGAAGTTGTTCACGTTTTACTCCAATTACTCTATTTGCAGCCTGTATCAGCGTTGACTTTGGGTATCCTCGATTGATGAATTTTTGAATCATTTTAGTTTCATGTTCTTCGTATAGTTGTGAGTTGGATGCGATACGTTTGATCCTTATTAGTTGTGAGAATGGAAGATGTTTTTTTAGGGATTACTCGGTAAGGCATTTCCCTTCCCGAAAACCCGCTCTTTTCGAACATTTATTCTTTTTCAATATTCATTTGTTTCTAGTTAGAAGACCGTTTATTCCTCTGTTATATCTTCACAGTATCAAAACGAAAACGATCTTCGAAGCTAGTATGATTTTCAAGCTTCATGTTAGTGGATTTCTAGCCACGTGCATGTTTTTTAACTTTTTTTAACTCTTTCAAATCACTAAAACTCCTCCGTAGAATGCACTTAAAAGCCCGAGCATTCACGTTTACGTTGCACCGCTATGCCGGACCGCTACTCTCATTGTGCATGGTTAAACACATCGTCTTTGATCCCTCACCCAACGCTCCTCCAACACTGTTGTAACACACAGAAAAGATGAATGCACGTATACTAACACCAGAAAACTGCATAATCATGTCATACTTATGTTTGTATAATTCTGGATTAATTTGTAGGATTAAGTCCCCTGACGAAGGGCTTCAGCTCGAAATGCATTGGGCAAAAATGTCGATATATTATGAAAAAGCAATAATGTATTGAAAATAAATAACGAAGAGAAAATTATGAAAATAAATACCAATTACTGACAAAAAAGAGCAAGAATAATTCTTTACGAGTGCGGCAAAGAGACGTTACACGGGACTCGTGTAACGCATATTTGAAAGTATACCATGTTGAAAGAATTAATAATGTGAACATGGGGCTTAACACAGGCTCCTGCTGCCACAGTGGTGCTCTGAACCCTTCAGTGGGCCCCCACCTTCAAGGGGCTCCAACTCAGCCCCAGGCAAATGAATGTCTACGAGATGTGGGAGACAGTGACCCCTCATCACATTCCGCAGGGACGCCCCCCCATTTTAATTACACCATTAGTGTGATCAGACCTTTTTATCTGGGTCACTCAGGCTAGGGTCTTCTGGCCCATCTCTATAAAGTTCTACTTCTATAGACTTGACCAGACCCTTGCACTGACATCCCAAGTGCGTGTTTGCATGATTCTGTGTGTAGCCAATGTAGCGCATGCATGTTATGTGAATAAGCCACAGTATTGAGGCCAGTGGAATCCATTTTGGATGCACCTGGCCTAGCACCAGATAGAGGTTGAGAACTATGCTCCCAAAAAGTGGAAACGTATTGCCTTCATACTTGCAACTATGAGGACTTTTGGCTAGTGAGGAGTTACCGACTAATTTGCCTGGGCACTGCCATTTGGTAGATGGTCGGGGTGATGGGTGGAACTGCAGACTTTAGACATGATTCACTAACAGCATTTTGTAGAACATAAATAGTACTACAATAGTCGTACTTACTTACTAAAAAATGCCATTCACAAAACTAGGAGTGTAAATCTCCATCATTCACAAAGACTACATGTGGAAAGCTCCCCCTTAACGATTTTTTGTCTATGGGTATTTCCTCACACATGCAAGTTTACTTTTGAGTTGCAAATGTGGGGTGACTAGGGAGAGTGACAGGAAAAAAGGGCCTGTGTATTAAATGAGTGGGGTTCAGGGAGAAGTAAAGATGGACTTGGAGAGGGCTAAGAGGGGTTTAGGAAAGGCCAGACACCCATACACAAGAGAGAATTACTATTCACACATTCCACTACTAAAGTCATTAAGCCAAAAATGGTCTAAAACAGTAGTAAATATGATCCAACTCAGACCTGGAGTAAGCCCAGTGCCACATGTGGACAACCACTCATACTGCAGTACCAGTCACTGACAGCCAAGGGTACTGCTTCACCCTCTCATAGAAAATTATGGAGACAGAGACCTAAAATAAAACTCCATGGGAAATGTAAAAATGAAGTAATTTATTTTTACTTAAAAATATATATATAGATTTAATTTAATGTTAAAAAGTATACTCAAATAAAAATGTTGGGTATTTATTCTAAAATATTTCAATAACATTTTAATTTATAAATACATTTAACTTTTTAAAATAAAAATGAAATACATTTCAGTTAATGAAGTCAAAATGTTTATTTCGGACACAGAGATCCATAATACACAATACAACAAATTAAAAGTATAAAAACAGGTTGATTAAAAACAATAAATACCAAAAATCTCATACAGCCAGCAAGGCCGCAGTCAATAAAATACATACAAGCAGAGTAAAAAGAACCCCATCAAGATTATAGCAGCATTCATCAATGATACAGAAAGGCAAAATGTGCTTTTGAAGCATGGTTACTCCAGTGCTTTGACACTACGCACATGGACAAACTGAGCAGCGTGCAAAAATGTCATAATCTCAACAACAATTACCTCTCTCGTATCTGAACGTAAAGTGGGTAGTGCATACTCATAATGATGGAAGCCAAAAGTTTACACACTGGCCTAATCCATCGTTTGCAAGGTAAATCATAAGCAGGACAATAAAGGGTAACATGATGTGACGTTTCCTCTGCTAAGTTACACGAAGGACACTTGTTAGAATTACAGTATTGTACACCCCATTTTATACTAAAACTATTTAGGGGGTAGAACTACATACCTTCATTTTAAGAAAAGTTGCAATGGGATGGGACCAGTAAGAATATCAAGGAATAATTCTTAAGTGGGAGTGAGCTTAATATCTAGGAAATAGTAAGCTAGACTTCCTGCTTTAACATGTTTAAATTCCCTCATCGATAAATGCTCCTTTAATCGTTCTTTATCCAGGGAACCAGGTACACATTTTGCTATGTGTGGTGTATCCCACAGAGATGGCAGGCCTATCTCATATAGCATGGCCTTGATATAAGCAAACCAAGCAATTCTCTCACAACCCAGAGATTTTAATAGAACCACAATTGCAACTCTATAGGATTCTAGTTTGTCTGTAGCCCAAAGTCTTTGCCAGTACATAATGGGATTCCAATTAATTTTATATATACCATTTTGTAATGCCTAATATATAATAAGTAAATATAAAATTAATTAGATGTATTTAAAATAACTATATATTTATTTCAAAAGTAAGTTAATAGTGCTGTGGACTTTTTGTATTTTGTTCTATACATACAATTAATATATACAATCAATTTACAATAATATTTAACATTAAAATATTTTTACTAATTGTTTTAAAATTGTAATAATTGTTTCGAAATATCCCAAAAACCTAGCCTTGGGACGGCATCTACCGTGGTGGTGTAGAACTTTTCCTACATGTGAAAAGTTGGTAGTAACTTTACACATTTGCCTTAATTTTGAATTAAATATTTGATTAATTTAAATATATAGTGCCAGTGTTACCTGCTGTGTGAGACCTCAAACTACATAAAGGCTGCTTCTAGAGCATAGCCTGGGAAGGACACTTTAAAGAAGAACCTCTGCACACCTGTTCTACAGTTTGAGACTGTGGATCAACATCCCCTGTGTGGAAGTTGTGTATAAAATTGGGAACCAAACCACCCCACTTGGTTCCAGTTCCAAGTGCTCTATGACCAAGGAAGAGAGTGTTCTGCAGAGTACTCAGTGCTCCGCAGAGTACACAGAGGACTGCTGTGCAACCAGGGCTAATGTCTGCCTGACAACCAGACTCCCAGAGAAAGGGGAAGGAAACCTGTGTGCTTGTCATGAAGTCCCTAGTAGCATGCCTGCCTGCTGAGAGATGGAAGGAGCGTGCCTTACCCTGCAAGAACAGAGACTGCCCTGGAAACAACAAGGTCCAGCATGTCCCCAGTTCCTGTGAAATGCCCAGAAAGAAACCGACTTCTGGAGAACTATCTGGGAGGATCCTGGTGCCTGTGGACTCTCATTTCGGTTCCTGTAGGGAACTGCAATACCATAGCTGCCCAGTGGGGGCTGAGACTGCAACTGTGTGACTATTCAAGACCTAGTCAGAGCAACTGCTGAATGGCTGAAGGCCTGAGTGAGACTAAAATTACTCAACTGCTGAAGTCCCGAGCGACCCTCCAACTGCTGAAATGCTGAAGGCCTGAGTGGGGCTGCAACTGTTTAATTACTTTAAAAAAAGTTTTAAATTAGTTTAGTTACAGAAGGACACATTCATTTTTGTTAGGCACGGGGAGATTACGTGATTTGCCCAGAATCATAGGATTTTGAGCGTCGGTGTCGAGGCTTGAACCCGGTTCCCCAGCTTCGAGGTCGACCACTATAGCCGTAAGGCTACATCCTATTACCTTGTTGAATTTGCATCGACAGAACAGTCAGCTCAGGTGTGGGCAATAATTGCTGATTGTGGAGCATCCAAATGGGATTGCACCTAAATCAGGTGCAGTCAGGACTGCTGATCGCTGAGCTACGGACTGCACCTTTTGTAGCTGGGACTATGACACTTCAGGCTGCTACAGCCAGGCCCTCATTCAAACTCATGGAACCCAGTCCAGCAACTGCAAGAAAACAGCTAGGTGAAAGCGCTGCCGAGCATGAGTCGCCTGTCTGGCCCAACAATGTCTGTTGCTTTCAATGTCTGTTGCTCTAGAGGAGCGCAATTAAGACTCCATTCCTCACATGTCAGCAATGCACAATTTGTATTTATATTTGACATTACATCTACTGTGTGCCTTAATAATATTAACCTGTGTGAACATATAAACTAGGCCTGGGCGGTGAACTCCGCTCCGTTCATGGAGTTTTTTGCACTCCGCGAAGCTCAAGAAGTGCAGATAGTCCGCTCCGCGTAGTGCAGCGGAGTTTTATCCCCACTCGTGAATGGTAAGTTTGCGAGCGTGAGATGCCACTCAGGTAGAATTTCTACCCAAGCGGCAAGAAGACCAGCGCGACCGGCAGTTCACACCGCACTTCGCCAGTTGTGTAACTCCGTGGAGTTTTTGTTGTCACTTCGTGGAGTTCTGCATAGAGAAACTCTGCGAACTATGCCCAGACCTGATATAAACACATTAATGAAATGTAAACACAGTGAAACTGAAGCTTTATAAACATGTGCACTAATGTTCAGTTTAACATGAAGACATGTATTTTGTATCCACATTGCATTTATGCTCTAAGTCACATTTGGATATATTTTGAAAATCATATTTGATAGTGTAATCATGTAAGCTTTACTCTCTTAGGGCATCATTATGATGCCGGTCGGAATCTCATCTGACCGGCACCATAGAGGAAGAGGGACTGCCTGACAAAGAGTCAGTGGTCCCCTGCCCTTATTACAATGCGACCGTTTTCACGGTGGTCAGAAAGTGTATATTTTCCTTTGCGGTTTGCCGCAATAGAAAATATACCCTTTAAAAACATCTCTGCACCATGTGGCAGACATCATGCGGTGCCTGCCACATGGTGTATGGATGTTTAGGGGGCACCATAGGCGCCCCCTGGCCCCATAGTGGGCACTCATGTGCCGGTGGGATCGCAGCAGCAGATGATGGTTGGACCACATCTGATGAGACATCAGATGCAGTCCAAACACCATCAGAATGACCCTCTTAGTGTTTATTCTCGAAATACATGTGCACAAGTATAACCATGTATTTGAAGTGCACAGTTTTAATACCTAGTTAATGTTAGCCTGATTAAAGGCCTTAGTTTTGAAATGTATTTTGTTCTGCCAGGTTGTTCTTTTCCTTTGCAAATGCATCTTAAAGGCTCCATTAGCTATATAAAAGGAGTATTGTTGTTCATATTATGTTTTGATAGTAAGGCCTGAGAAGAGACAATGTTGACGAGAAACATGACGCCCTAATGAGCAGATGAAGACTCCTATTTACTGTGTATCAGGAACGGTGAAAGTTCAAGGTTGTAGTAACTCTCCAAGTTCTGTGGGATAAGAAAGTCTGATAATGTTGCACTTGCACAGCCCAAGGAGAGACCTGATTGACTCCTAGGGGGCCAAGAAGAGATTCAATTTTTGCAGAAGTTTCGGTTTGTTTTAATTACTGTACACACAGTTAGAAGTTAAAGCAGATTGCCTTAGACTTTGAGCCGTTCTTTAAGTAACATCTATTTCTAAAACCGTTCTTGGACATGTTACCGGTAGTCCCAAAGCACAGGACTTCTATCCACAAAGCCTATCATTGCAACTAAAACGAAGGGCCTTAGCGGAAACCAAGCGGATTCTTTTAAAGGCCTTGAAGGCAAGAAGAACAGGAGCTACAAATCCCCACACATTGGAAATAAAAGTGCTTTGCAGGGAACACATAAAGAAAATATGGGAAATACGATTAAAGAAAATCGAGGCAGAGTGGCTGAAAATATTTAACATTTTCAAAGAAAAAGGTCACATCCAACTTTGGAGATACATCAGACAACTAAACCACACCGGTCGGAGCAAGAAAAACGGGGTGGCAGCCTCCGAGTGGGTTAAATAAGCAAAGCTACTGTACACAGCACAGAAGAATACGACTGATATCCAATCACAACAAATCCCTTCAGTAACCCATAAAGATGGCAAAACTCCTGCTATCACCAAGGATGAGATAATCAACCTGATTAAAAAAATGAGGTCAGACGGCGCGCTGGGTCCCAATGGAGTCCCAGCGGCAGTGTTTAAAGCCACTCATGGATTCTGGGCGGACCAGTTACCTCCACTGTTTAAGTATGCACTTTAAACTTTCACCGTTCCCTCATCGTGGAAAGGCTCAATACTCTTCCTGATTCACAAAAAAGGGGACCGCACGAAACCCGAAAATTATTGGCTTATCGCTCTATTAGATATAGAAGCAAAAGCATATGCCATAGTATTGTTGAAGGAACTTGAAACCTGGGTAAAAGACCATAATATTCTTCCATCTGTTTTCAGGCCCCAAAGCTCCACCATAGACAACATTCTAGTACTGGGATACTTGTCACTACGTGCGACCCAGCCATCACAATTACCTTTGTTTTGTTGTTTCGTGGATTACAGTGCATCTTTTGACTAAGTCGACCGCGGGAAGCTTTGGAAAAAAGTATCAACTGGGGTATTTCTCAAAAAGCTGTTAAAGGCAATAATTGCTCTCTATGAAGGGATCTGGGTGCGGGTCAAAACTAGTCAAACGCCAGTAACAACTAAGGTCCCTACCAACAATGGCCTCAAACAAGGGTGCTTTCTTGCCCCTTTACTTTTTAACATCTATACAGCCAATTTGGTAAAAGCCCTGGAGGGGGCAAACCTACTTATACCAAGGCTGGGGGACTTGCGGCTCCAAATTCTCCAATATGCCGATGGCATAGGTATTATTGATCACACTAGGACAGGCCTACAGAAAGCCTTAGAAAGGCCAGGATAATAGTCTTTGGGAAGAACTATCGAAAGAAGACAGCTCAATGGCGCCTAGGTGATTTGCAAATCAGAACCTGCAAAAGCTATAATTATTTGGGTATCAGGCTTTCGGAAGGGGCCAAACCAGCAGCCCATTTGAAACATTTAAGAAGTAAGGGGTCGGTATCCTCAGTAACCTGAGAAGTCTTAATCAAAGACTACACAGCCCGACTGCTGAACCTATCCTGAAAGTTTTAAAAGCAAAAGTAGTGCCTTCCATTAATTACGGCCATCTAATCTTTCCTGGGGCTCTCACTAATTTCCTCATGAGCCACTAAATCTCGGTATACAAGTAAGTATTAGGCATCCAGCGACAGGCCAGGAGAGCAAGAGTAAGGCAGGAGCTGGGCCTCACCAACTGGACATTACCTGCTCCGGGGACATCCTAAAATATTACATTAGCACCTTGCGAGGTTCAGCAACATCTTTGAAAGCACAAATTAAAATAATCTATGAAGAAGGTGGATCCCCATGGCAGGCGCAGTTGACTATAAGCCACAAAATTGTTAGAAATAGATGTGCAAAATGTGTACAACTTAAACATTCCAGTTGCTGCATGGAAACGATCAGTGAATAGACAGGCTACGAAAATATCACATGAAAGAGATCTGGAAAGCTTACACCATCAATCCAATCTCTCATAACTGGACGCCTCCTACATAGTGGGAAAGGCACAGCCTTATTTCGAACAAGCACTGACTGTCCCGGCCCGGAAAAAAATCACTTTCATGAGACTTCTTGCATTGCCCTTTGTAGACTTTAACCAAGGTTGGGCCCGGCAGGACAATTTAGCAGCATGTCGTCTCTGTAATTACCATCAAGAATCCTTGCTCCATATGCTGTGCTGTTGTCCTAAGTTAGCCAGCGAGAGACTCTGACTAGTTCTTCCAATTTGCAGAGCTCAGGGTCTTGTACGATGCTGAGAAGTCCCAGACTTGTGTTACTCCGCTAAAACAGCTCAAACAGTCGCACGGCTGGGGACATTTACAGAATCAATTTGAGCCGCACTGACGCGGAATGGACTTCATGAAAGTTGAATTGTTTTATTATTGTTAACTCGCTTTGTGACTCAGTCAACTTAAAAATATCCCTCAGGTAAGAGAGAGTAAATCACTCTCCTGCACACTCTCCCTTTCTATAAGTGCATGGCTCAACCCCTTGGAGTGCAAGGTGGCAAAGACATTTAATGATTATATAACTATTGGCGTGTGTATTAATGTGTTCAAATGTGTTATTAAAGTTCTTACTTATAAAGAAAATCATTTGGTTGGACATTCACTTTATTATGTCTGTTGTTTATTGTGCACCCCTCTACATCCCTTAGAAGTATGTGACTGCTACCCTGAGAGCCAAGTGCATAAATGGTTGTATTTGGCCCTGTTTCCAGAATCATTGTAAGATGGGTCGTTACATCAGTGGTAAATGACTTCAACCTCTCTGTGAGGCCAGCAACCCCTGCTTACCACGTGGCCCGCCCCCTCCCTCCCCCGCCCAACAGGGTCTGACACATCTGAATCGAGATGTAACAGTACTGCAGTTTTATGAAAGGTTTTAAATCAGTTTCATGTGATTCTAAAGGGAAATCTAGTAATGTCCTGCTTTACTGCAGATTTATGACAATTATTTAAAACAGTTTGTATTTGACTCACGAGGTCTCTGTGAGAGAATTTTCAAGAAGTTGCAGTGACTCAAGAGGGACATCTTGTAATGCCTTTTGGTACTGCAGTATTGTGGGTGATATTTTAATCAGCTGCTTCTGACACTGCGGAGACATCTAGTAAAGCATTGCTGTACTGCAGTTTTGTGGAAGACTTTTCAAACAGTTGCAACTGATAGGAGAGAAATACATAGTATTGCCTTGTGGTACATAAGACCCTAAAGGGCCTTCTAGTAACAGCATGCATTATTGTAGTTTTGTAAAATTATTTATAAGTAATTAAGGGCCAGATGTAGATGGCCAAATACCGATCGCTAATGCTGAAATTCACAGGATTTCAGCGTTTGCAATCGGTATTTGCTGAGAGCAATGTAGGTGAGTTTAAACCTACTAGCAAAATAAGGAATCGCAAAATTGCGATTCCTTATTTTGCTCTTGCATTTAAGGAATCGGAAATTGTGATTCTTTAAATGCAATGTAAGTAGCACAAAAGAAAGTGCACTTTAGCCTTAAGAAATCGCTAATTACCACCAACTTCAAGTTGGTGGTAATTAGCGATTTCCCTTAAAAAAGCACTTTTTTGCTTTTTTTAAAGTGCCATGTAGTACATATTCATGCCCTTAAGGTATGTATTTGCGCCACATGTGAACACATGCAGTTTTCAGGGGTGCAATAGGGTGTCCTATTGGCACCCTGGCACCCTTGAAATAGCATGTGTTCACCGAATCGCAAATAGTGAATATCTTCCTATTCATTCCTATGGGCCCCCTAGCCCACAGGAATGAATAGGTAGGTATTCCTTAATAACAAATCTCAATTTGCGATTCGTTATTAAGGAATATTAAGGAATCGCTAATATTTTAGCGATTCCTACCAACATTCAACTTAGCGCGTCCTAAATAGGGATTCGGTAAAAATCGCTATTAAGGTCTCGCAAAATTGAATTTACCTACCTCTGGCCCTAAATCTGAGATTAGACATCCAGTAATGGCTTATGCTAAGACTGATTTGTGAACAAAATCAGACAGTTCCATCTGATTTAAGAGGGCTTTGTGAAAGACCTTTCAGTCAGTTTCATCTGACTTGACAAGAACACCATGTAATAGCTTGCGGCACTGCAGCTTTGTGAAAGACTTTTGAAGCAGTTGCATCTGACTCAGGAATGATATCTAGAGAGGGTTTAGGGTACTGCAACTATGTTTCCGCAATACTTTTTAAGCAATTGCATCTGACTTGAAAGGGACATCTATGGGAAGCCGTTCACGTCAAAATTACAAATCCCCATATACGACACCTTCTGAAATGCATATCGTGATGCAAAATGATTATGACACACACCAGAAGGAATATAATATCTGTAAAGGTAAATATGATACCTGGCAGAGTGAATCTGACTTGAACCAAAACAAATATGAAGCCTGGCAGAGTGAATATACTACTTAGTGATTAATATGAATAACACAGACTCTGAATTGAATAAGAGATATATTGAAATATACATCAATGATACTCTAATGAATATGGCCCTCACTATAAACAATATAGCAATCAGTGAAACAAATGCGATATGCATAAAAAAGAATGGGACATTCCTTAAAATAACTGACATATGCCAAGAGGAATATGACATACATTAAAATGAATATGACAGATTGAAATGAATATACGTTACTGAAATGAATATAGTATATTCTGAACAGAGTATAATGCATATTGAAATTGCAAAAGCATGCACTGAAATGAAAATAATACATGTTGCAATGAATATAAATTGAGTTGAAATTAATATTACCTACATTGCAATGAATAGGAGATGATTTCAAATGGTTATGGATTGTGTTGAAATAAATATATGCCCCATTGAACTGAATTTGACATGCCTTAAAACGAGTATGAAGAAAGCTGAAATTCCCATGACATTTGTCAAAATGAATACAGCATTTATTGAAATTAATATGATACATATTCAAATGAATATGATATATGTTAACATGGATAAGTTGCATCTTAAAATGAATATGCCAAGTGTTAATATGAATATGACATCTATTGAAATAAATATAACATTGATTGAAAAATATCTAACACATGTTAAAATAAATATGAAATGAGTTGAAATGAATGAGGTCCATTGAAATGAATTTGACATGTTTTAAAAGGAATACGAGTAACATTAAAATGAACATGACATTTATGAAAATAAATACAACTTGTTTTGAAAATAATTTGATATACATTGACATTATTATGATATGTGTTGAAATGGATAATAGTCATGTTAAAATTAATATAAGATTTGTTATTTTGAATGAGACATCCATTGAAAGGAATATGATATATGCTAAGATGAATAGGACATGCATTGAAATGACTATGAGCCCCATTGAAATTGATTCCAAATGGCTGAAAATAAAATGAAACGTGTCAAAATGAATATGTTATGCTTTGAAATTAATATGATATACATCAAAATGAATATTTCATGTTTTGAAATTAATATGACATATGTTGAAATGGATGTGACCCATATTAAAATTGATATGACAGTCGTTAAGCTGAATCTGACTTCCATTGAAATGAATATGACATTTATTGAAAGGAATATGACACATATTAAGATGAATATGAACCACTTTGAAATTAATATCACATCTGTTAAAATTAATATGGCCACATCAAAATGTATATGACACTTATTAAAATGAATATGCCATTTTGTTAATGAATATGATATGATTTGAGATAAATGTAGCATGCTTTGAAATTAATAGGCACATATCAAAATGAACCAAGCCATGTTTAAATGAAAATAACCCATGTTCAAATGAATATGGCTTGCAATGAACAATGTTGATTTGCTTTAAAATTAATATTACATATTGAAATGAATATTACATATTCTGAAAGGATATGAAAAGGACTACATTGAATTAACTAAAATTAATATAACACACATTTAACAGAATATAAAACAGGAACCAACCTTTACCATGCATCCATTTGCAACGCAGTTAAATATTCATACATTTGTCACACCATACTTATCACATAGGTAAGTATTTTTGTAAATAACATTGTGTTCATGTGCGTCTCTGGTCCAGGCAACACACTCCCCAGCAGCTCTGTTTGCAGCGCCTCCCTGCCTCAGTGCCAGATCCTTCCCGCCTCCTGGGTTCGCGCTGTCAGTCCGCTGCTCCCGCGCTTCACCCAGCACCACCTGGTCCTCTCCTGACTTGTTAGGAGACTTGTGTTTTCGAGTTCCATTTCCGTTTAGCACTTCTTGGTCCTGACTCATTTTTACTTATTTGGCTGACTCAGTCATCTTGCTCCTGACCTGAGAATTTTGCTTCACTCCAGGCAGCCTTTCCCAGCGCTGCTGCCCCACGGCCCCTCCCACCAAAACCCCTGTCCCCACCTCCATCTCCAGTCCCACCCCTCCCCTACTTAATGGCGGCCGCTGCGGGGAAGCGTGTATAACTCCTAGAACTCCGGTCCAGGCAACACACTACCCAGCAGCTCCACTTGCCGCGCCTCCATGCCTCAGCGCCAGAGCCTTCCTGTCACCAGCAGTCCACCGCTCCCACGCTTCACCCAACCTCCGGACCTGAGGATTTTGCTTCACTTCAGGCAGCCTTTCCTGCCGCTGCTTCCCCGCGGCCACTCCCACTGAACAGCCCCGCTCCCGCCCCCACCTCCAGTCCCGCCCACTCCCCTACTTAATGGCAGCTGCTGCGCGGTCGCGCCACTGGCGCGATGAAGGCATGCCTAAGGTAAGCCCGTCTGCGTCCATCTGTGCCTGGACTGCGCCCAGAACCATACCCCATGGCCCCCACGAGCGCCACGACACCCGACTCCGCTACAACTCCAAATTCCTCCACAAACTCAATGCCAGCTGATCGTCCCCCTGCTTTCAGGCCACCCTGAAGCTCACCCACTGACCCTTCTCCTGCCATAGCTGCAGCTTCACCAGCTGCCGAACACCCACTGGTCCCACCCCACCCGCCAAGGCAGGAAGCAACCATCTCAGATGCATACTTGTCAACATCCGCTCTGTCCACAAGCACACCATCGAACTCTGTGACCTACTCAACTCAGCCTCCCCGGACGTCGCCTTCCTGACGGAAACCTGGATGAGCCCCTCCCCAGTGCCCGACATTGCCATAGCCATCCCGGACGGCTACAAGATCACCCAAAGGGTCTGCACCGACAGACCAGGGGGAGGAATCGCCATCGTCCACAGGAATACCCTCAGTATTTCGACCAGCATCGAAGACATCTCTAGCGCCGCAGAACACCTGCACTTCCAGATCCACACTGATCCCAACACCACCCTCAGAGAAACCCTCGTTTACAGATCCCCCCGACCCCCGACTACATTTCTGAGACTCATCACCGACATCGTCAGCGCTCATGCCCTTGCTTCCACAGACTACATCCTCCTCGGAGACCTGAACTTCCACTTCGAGAACGCCAACGACAGCAACTCCATCACGCTGCTCGAAAACCTTGCCAACCTCAGACTCAAGCAGCTCGTCACAACTCCCAGCCACTCCGCCGGACACACGCTCGGCCCCATCTTTTCCGCCAGCAAACCACGTCACCTTCAGCCACACCACCGAACCCCACTGGACCGACCACCGCTGCGTCCACTTCACCTACAAGAAACCCACGACGCACCACCACCTGCAACGGACCCCCTACCGCAGCTGGAACAATATCACCGAAGAACAGCTCATCACCATTCTCACCCGAGACCCACCAACCGACACCACCAACATTGACACAGCCGCCTGCAACCTCAGACAATCGATCGAAGACTGAGCCAACACTCTCACCCCAATCAGAAAACCCTCCAACAGACGCACCGACAGAAAGGCCAGCTGGTTCACCACCGACCTCCAGGAATCCAAGCATACTTGCCAAAGGCTCAAGAAAAAGTGGTGCCATGAACAGACACCAGACAACCAGGCTGCCCTCAAGAACACCAGCCGTAAGCACCACCAACTCATTCAAGCCACCAAAAAGACCTCCCTAAAGGAATGCATCAACAACAACGCACACAACAGCAAAGAGCTCTTCAACATCGTGAAGGAACTCTCCAACCCCAGCTCTAACAACATCCCACCATCGCAAGACCTATGCGACTCCCTAGCCACCTTCTTTCACCTCAAGATCGCAAACATCCACGACAGCTTCAACACCCAGACCCGCCAGACAGCCACCGACAATGCAGACTCGCCACCTCCTAACCTCACCAACCTCGTGGTCTCCTGGACCCACGTCAACGACAACGACATCATCACAACCATGAACATCATCCACTCCGGATCACCTTCCGACCCCTGCCCTCACCACATCTTCAACAAGTCAAACCACATCATTGCACCCCAACTCCGGAAGATCATCAACAGCTCCTTCCCGGAAATCTGGAAGCATGCCGAGATAAGCACCCTACTCAAGGAATGCACAGCAGACCCAAAGGACCTCAAGAACTTCCAGTCCATCTCCCTGCTCCCGTTCCCGGTGAAAGTCATCGAGAAGATCGTCAATAGGCAACTGACCTGCTTCATCAAAGAGAACAGCATCCTGGACCCATCCCACTCCGGATTTTGCAGCAACCACAGCACCAAAACTGCCCTCATCACTGCCACTGGTGACATCAGGACCCTGCTGGACAACGGTGAAACTGCGGCACTCATCCTCCTGGACCACTCGGCCGCATTCGACACCGTCTGCCACCACACCCTACGTACATGCCTCCACTACGCAGGGATCCGCGACAAAGCCCTGGAATGAATCACCTCCTTCCTTACTGACAGAACCCAGAGGGTCCGCCACCCCCATTCGGATCCGAAGCCACCAAGATAATCTGCGGCATGCCCCAAGGATCATCCCTTAGCCCAAACCTGTTCAACGTCTATATGACACCGCTCGCCAACCTCGTCCGATCGCACAACCTCAACATCGTCTCCTATGACTCTTGGTGGCCGACCGCTCTGGGAGCCGCACCAACACCCACAAACCACGCACGCAACCTGGGGGTCACCCTTGACTCATTGCTCTCAATGACCCAGCAAGTTAACAACGTCTCCTCCTCCTGCTTCAACACCCTCCGAATGCTTCGCAAGATCTACAGATGGATCCCCACTGGAACCAGAAGGACGGTCACCCAGACCCTCGTCAGCAGCATATTAGACTATGTCAATGCCCTCAATGCAGGAGCCACGGCCAAACTCCAGAAAAGACTACAATGCATACAGAACGCCTCCGCATGCCTCATCCACGATGTCCCCCGCCACAGCCCACCTGAGAAACCTGCACTGGCTCCCAGTCAACAAGAGGATCACTTTTAAGCTGCTCACCCATGCTCCCAAAGCACTCCACAAAGCCGGCCCAACATACCTCAACAAACGACTCACTTTCTACACCCCAAACTGCCAGTTTCGCTCCACCGACCTCGCCCTTGCCACTGTCCCACACATCCACAGGACGACCACCGGTGGCAGATCCTTCTCCTACCTCGCTACCAAGACATGGAACACCCTCCCCACCCAACTGCGCCAGACCGAGGATCTGTTGACCTTCAGGAGACGTCTCCAGACCTGGCTGTTCGAGCAGTAGCTGCACCCCCTCTCAGCGCCTTGAGACCCTCACAGGTGATTAGTGCACTTTACAAATGATTGATTGATTGATTGCGCATAGAGATCAAGGGAAAGATAATTCAACCAGTGCACATCCCTATTCGTTACTTTTCTCCAATTGGATTGTAATTCAATCACTTTGATAGATCAATTTCCTTCAACTCCACACAGATATTCAAGTAGTACACAGTCCATTAGTCTTTAAAGTTCCTGTTTATTGATTATTTTCTTGCCACATCGTCACAGCCGACGCGCGTTTCGCCCTCCGCGGGCTTTTTCAAGGCTGCAAATCAGTATACAAATGCATACAATCAGTAAAGAATCATACATTAAAGGCCACCTTTGCCCATCAATGATTAACCAAACGCTCCAACTCCTATTCTACCAAATCCCAATTTCCAGTATATATCATACATCAGTACTCTTTTTCTAGTATGATACGTAGAATCTGAGTCGCTGCACAGTTCCTTGAAAACAATGGCAAGCATAATGTACATTTATTTAAAAAATCAATTGCACACATTGTTTGGTGGTCAGCCTACTTCACATAGTTACCTTGTATTATCTATTTAAGATAATCCCTTTTAAGTTATACTTGCGAATCCTGTCGCTCAAGATGACCACCACTTGTGCCTCAGTATCTTTTGTTAGAAAGCATTTCAATGTGCCCATAATCACCACACTCTATCAGTATTCAGAACTTATTAATATTTTAATTGCCCAGTTAGAATCTGAGTGCATAAATATTGCTAACTGGTATTTAAAAGAGTCCACTTACCAAAACAAAGTAGAACGGTGAGTGGCGTATTCTCGTATAAATCAATAAAAGACGTAAAATTCTTACTCATTGCTCCTGTAAAACCAAACAGCACCGGTATTTAGATAATTTTCTCTCCATAGTATGTCATGTTACACTTCACAATTTATCCGGGACCATTCCCATATAGAACGGCTTACCTTAGAGCCTTTAAATAATGAATATGACAATTATCCCTCAGAGTACTAGTGCTTCTAAGTCCATTCATCACTTAGTAGTCTGTGAATTAGTCGAGTGTTAAAGGAGCCATGATAAGTTCCATCTAGAAAAAGAAGTTCATTCCCATTTCAGTCATTTTTAGAGTCCAAAGATTAATGTATTATCTATACACTTATAATATTGCCAATTGTGTATTTCATTATGTTGTCCCAAATTTGCATCCAGGCTGTAACACACAGCCTTTCCAAATACCGGTCCCACGCTGCTATAAAAAGACCAATGTTGCCATCAAGTCAATCCTCTAATCTACACGTGTGCCAACAATTTTAAGCTGTCCCTCGTCATACTCAGACTTCCCTTATGCCAGAAGTGTGCCCCCAGCATCTGTTTACACTGGCCAACGTTAGACATGGCCTTCCATATACCCGTCCACACATTGCACATTACGTAGGGAAAGTCAATATAATTGTAGCTCATGTTCCTAATTTCCCTAATTATTTAAAAACAGATAGCGACAGAAATGCAAATACTAGACGCATCTCTCAATCGGGTCTTCAAGGTTTTAACCGCCCCGGTCTATTTATCGCATTAAGGACTCCTCGTCTCATTCGTTTTACACAATATCCACTGCGTTATTCTAAGACCCATTTTTAAAACTTACCGCCATTGCGAAGCCGGTCGCGTCTCTGCAAGGCGTCTCTCTTCCGCGTTAGTCTTACCGGAAGTGGCTGCGTCGTCCTGGCCCACCCTTTATGATAATCATAAAAGAAGGACTACGCCGAGTAGTTTTAACGCTTACTGAGGTGAAAGCAGTGGCCATCTTGTAACATTTGTGAAACTATACACCATACATGTGACGGGCAGAAAGTTTTTTTATCTGAAGGCATAATCATACAGTATATGCACCATAACAAACGCATTGCAAAATAAATCCTTTTCATCTCTTGTGATCTATTTGGTATTGTTAATAAAACCGACATGCACACAAATTCTCCTTGGACATGAATGTGTAATTTTTATGGGCATATTTAGTTGTTAAAATCTCATTGATCTTTTCCCAATTCTGATGAACCGAACATCTTTACATATTCATAGAAACTCACACATCTCTTTGTCCATATTAGCTCCTTTCTCCACCGCTCTCAAAGAAATGATCCATTTGCTTTCCAATTTTCGTAATTGCTGTTCACGGTTCCCACCCCTGTTACCTGCCATCACAACATCTATTCCATGAAACCTGATTTTATGTAGATCATTTGGTTGATGTACCATGTTAAAATGCGCTGCCAGGGGATATTGGGCATTGTTGTTGCGCATGGCCCTGATATGTTCCTGGATTCTTTCTTTTAATGGCCTTATCGTGCTGCCTACATATATCCAATCACATATACATTTTATGCAATACACTGTATAAGTAGTATTGCAGTTGATAAAGTTACGTATCGTGTGCAATTTTGGACTGTTGTACCTAAACTGCATTGTTTTATGTGATGCAAAACAGCATATGCAGCAATTACCACATCTGTAGAACCCTTTTGGAGATGTAGGCATCCAATTTTTCCCTCTTAGTGGAGGAATGTAACTCGGACACAATTCTTGTCTCAGAGTTCTTCCTCTACTCCAAGTGATTGAGGGTTTTGTTCCCACTTTGTTATGCAGACTAGGATCTTCCAATAGCAGGTGCCAGTTTCTGTTTAGTATCTTATAAACATCAGTACTCACAGTGCTATATGGAGTGATGAACCTTATCTTTCTTTTTGTTCTGTCAGGTTTGCGCAATTTTTTCACAAGCAGTGAGTTTCTGTTAATTTTGTCAATTCTATTTCTGGCTTTAGTCACTGTTTCATTGCTATAACCCCTAGATAAAAATCTCTTCTCCACTGATTTAAGTTCTGTGTCTAATCTTTCTTGATCGCTGCAGTTTCTTTTAGTTCTTAGCATTTCCCCGTAGGGGATTGCATTAATTTGTGAGCTGGGATGTGCACTTTGTGCGTGTAACAAGGAATTACATGCCGTATCCTTTCTGTAGGGAACCGCATGTAATCTGTCATTCTTGACCACAATAGTGATATCCAAAAAATTAATCTGAGAGACACTTTGCTCTTTTGTGAATTTAAGATTAAAAGGATTATCATTTAGGAAATCAAAGAACATGTCTAGATCCTCCTTGCTGCCAGACCAAAACATCAGTAGGTCATCTATATAGCGACCAAGGTACAGTATGCTTTCTGTCAATTCATTTGGGCATTTTCTCCATATGTGGATCAATTCAAAATAGCCCATATATAGGTTCGCCAGGGAGGGGGAAAATTTTGTCCCCATGGCTACCCCCCTAATCTGGCGATACCATGCCCCATTATGCAAAAATACATTGTTAGCCAATACCAATTCAATCATCGCCACCAACATATTTGAGTGGGCATAGGTCTCAATGGGTCTGCTCTCTAAGAAGTGACGTACCGCTAGTAATCCCCTGTCACAGGGAATGCTCGTATATAGAGAGCACACGTCCAATGTGACCAGCATATGGCCCTCCACCCAATCCACATCTCCAATTTTATTCAAGACATCCCTGGTGTCTCTGATATATGTCGGCAAGTTGACAACTAATGGTTGCAGGAACAGGTCTATGTATTCGAGATTTTTTCGGTTGGTGATCCAATTCCTGCTATGATGGGCCTACCCGGAGGAAAATCAGATTTTTTGTGTACCTTTGGCAGGCAATATATGCAAGGATAAGTTGGACTTTCATTGTACAGATATTTGAATTCCGTTTCAGAAATTAGACACTCATCTTTCCAGATTTTAAGATGGTCGTGAATTGTTACATTTATCTCTTTTATAGGGTTACATGTCAACTTAATATAGGTACTTGTGTCACCTAGTTGTTTGTCAATTTCTCCGATGTACTCTTTGCGGTTCATCAGGACGATATTCCCTCCCTTGTCCGCCTCACGGATGACAAGGGAGTCCTTCATTTTCAGGTTCGTCACTGCCTTACGTTCCCTCTCAGTGATGTTCTGGGTTCTATATCTATATGTGCTTGAGTATTTATCCTCCAACGCATATAGCTCCTGGGTCACATTATGTTGAAACCTGTCTAAATTGTTATTGCCCTGTAATTGTGGTGTGAATCTTGATTTCGCTCTGAGGCCACTGTTGATTTCGGTATATGTATCCAGAAATAGACTGGTTGCTACAGATTCCATACTTTCCATACCATCCTCTGCATTTATGCTGACTAGCAAATGTGTATCTCTGATGTCCCTGATCGAAGGGTTAGAGCTATTCATATGTATACTAGATACCCCTTGTTCTCTCTGCGGTCTATCTGCAAAGTACTTCAACAATTTAATATTTCTAATAAACTTAAAACAGGGATCTTTTTTTTTTTTTTTTTGGATTACAGCGCTTCAGACAGGGAAACAAGGAAACATTCAAGAAAGATACAATCATAAAAGGACAAGGAGGGGGAACAAGAGATCAGGAAGAAAGGGGAAGAGCGGGGGTTGCAACCAGATCAGTGACCCGCAATCAAAAGATGTAAATGAACAAATTGAAACCTGTAATGAAATTGCCATTGTGAATCTGTCTGACCATGAATTGTTGCAACCAGAAATAAACATACTGAGCAAAGGATTGGGTTTTTGTCCAAGTAATATTCCAGATTTTACTTCGTTTCATATAAGCTGTTTTAAGTTTATTAGAAATATTAAATTGTTGAAGTACTTTGCAGATAGACCGCAGAGAGAACAAGGGGTATCTAGTATACATATGAATAGCTCTAACCCTTCGATCAGGGACATCAGATATGTTGGTGGCGATGATTGAATTGGTATTGGCTAACAATGTATTGTTGCATAATGGGGCATGGTATCGCCAGATTAGGGGGGTAGCCATGGGGGCAAAATTTTCCCCCTCCCTGGCGAACCTATATATGGGCTATTTTGAATTGATCCACATATGGAGAAAATGCCCAAATGAATTGACAGAAAGCATACTGTACCTTGGTCGCTATATAGATGACCTACTGATGTTTTGGTCTGGCAGCAAGGAGGATCTAGACATGTTCTTTGATTTCCTAAATGATAATCCCTTTAATCTTAAATTCACAAAAGAGCAAAGTGTCTCTAAGATTAATTTTTTGGATATCACTATTGTGGTCAAGAATGACAGATTACATGCGGTTCCCTACAGAAAGGATACGGCATGTAATTCCTTGTTACACGCACAAAGTGCACATCCCAGCTCACAAATTAATGCAATCCCCTACGGGGAAATGCTAAGAACTAAAAGAAACTGCAGCGATCAAGAAAGATTAGACACAGAACTTAAATCAGTGGAGAAGAGATTTTTATCTAGGGGTTATAGCAATGAAACAGTGACTAAAGCCAGAAATAGAATTGACAAAATTAACAGAAACTCACTGCTTGTGAAAAAATTGCGCAAACCTGACAGAACAAAAAGAAAGATAAGGTTCATCACTCCATATAGCACTGTGAGTACTGATGTTTATAAGATACTAAACAGAAACTGGCACCTGCTATTGGAAGATCCTAGTCTGCATAACAAAGTGGGAACAAAACCCTCAATCACTTGGAGTAGAGGAAGAACTCTGAGACAAGAATTGTGTCCGAGTTACATTCCTCCACTAAGAGGGAAAAATTGGATGCCTACATCTCCAAAAGGGTTCTACAGATGTGGTAATTGCTGCATATGCTGTTTTGCATCACATAAAACAATGCAGTTTAGGTACAACAGTCCAAAATTGCACACGATACGTAACTTTATCAACTGCAATACTACTTATACAGTGTATTGCATAAAATGTATATGTGATTGGATATATGTAGGCAGCACGATAAGGCCATTAAAAGAAAGAATCCAGGAACATATCAGGGCCATGCGCAACAACAATGCCCAATATCCCCTGGCAGCGCATTTTAACATGGTACATCAACCAAATGATCTACATAAAATCAGGTTTCATGGAATAGATGTTGTGATGGCAGGTAACAGGGGTGGGAACCGTGAACAGCAATTACGAAAATTGGAAAGCAAATGGATCATTTCTTTGAGAGCGGTGGAGAAAGGAGCTAATATGGACAAAGAGATGTGTGAGTTTCTATGAATATGTAAAGATGTTCGGTTCATCAGAATTGGGAAAAGATCAATGAGATTTTAACAACTAAACATGCCCATAAAAATTACACATTCATGTCCAAGGAGAATTTGTGTGCATGTCGGTTTTATTAACAATACCAAATAGATCACAAGAGATGAAAAGGATTTATTTTGCAATGCGTTTGTTATGGTGCATATACTGTATGATTATGCCTTCAGATAAAAAAACTTTCTGCCCGTCACATGTATGGTGTATAGTTTCACAAATGTTACAAGATGGCCACTGCTTTCACCTCAGTAAGCGTTAAAACTACTCGGCGTAGTCCTTCTTTTATGATTATCATAAAGGGTGGGCCAGGACGACGCAGCCACTTCCGGTAAGACTAACGCGGAAGAGAGACGCCTTGCAGAGACGCGACCGGCTTCGCAATGGCGGTAAGTTTTAAAAATGGGTCTTAGAATAACGCAGTGGATATTGTGTAAAACGAATGAGACGAGGAGTCCTTAATGCGATAAATAGACCGGGGCGGTTAAAACCTTGAAGACCCGATTGAGAGATGCGTCTAGTATTTGCATTTCTGTCGCTATCTGTTTTTAAATAATTAGGGAAATTAGGAACATGAGCTACAATTATATTGACTTTCCCTACGTAATGTGCAATGTGTGGACGGGTATATGGAAGGCCATGTCTAACGATGGCCAGTGTAAACAGATGCTGGGGGCACACTTCTGGCATAAGGGAAGTCTTAGTATGACGAGGGACAGCTTAAAATTGTTGGCACACGTGTAGATTAGAGGATTGACTTGATGGGAACATTGGTCTTTTTATAGCAGCGTGGGACCGGTATTTGGAAAGGCTGTGTGTTACAGCCTGGATGCAAATTTGGGACAACATAATGAAATACACAATTGGCAATATTATAAGTGTATAGATAATACATTAATCTTTGGACTCTAAAAATGACTGAAATGGGAATTAACTTCTTTTTCTA
This sequence comes from Lissotriton helveticus, assembly GCF_964261635.1. Taxonomy (NCBI): domain Eukaryota; kingdom Metazoa; phylum Chordata; class Amphibia; order Caudata; family Salamandridae; genus Lissotriton; species Lissotriton helveticus. Next base: position 1,546,167,459 of record NC_136067.1, on the reverse strand, counting down.
GATGGAACTTATCATGGCTCCTTTAACACTCGACTAATTCACAGACTACTAAGTGATGAATGGACTTAGAAGCACTAGTACTCTGAGGGATAATTGTCATATTCATTATTTAAAGGCTCTAAGGTAAGCCGTTCTATATGGGAATGGTCCCGGATAAATTGTGAAGTGTAACATGACATACTATGGAGAGAAAATTATCTAAATACCGGTGCTGTTTGGTTTTACAGGAGCAATGAGTAAGAATTTTACGTCTTTTATTGATTTATACGAGAATACGCCACTCACCGTTCTACTTTGTTTTGGTAAGTGGACTCTTTTAAATACCAGTTAGCAATATTTATGCACTCAGATTCTAACTGGGCAATTAAAATATTAATAAGTTCTGAATACTGATAGAGTGTGGTGATTATGGGCACATTGAAATGCTTTCTAACAAAAGATACTGAGGCACAAGTGGTGGTCATCTTGAGCGACAGGATTCGCAAGTATAACTTAAAAGGGATTATCCTAAATAGATAATACAAGGTAACTATGTGAAGTAGGCTGACCACCAAACAATGTGTGCAATTGATTTTTTAAATAAATGTACATTATGCTTGCCATTGTTTTCAAGGAACTGTGCAGCGACTCAGATTCTACGTATCATACTAGAAAAAGAGTACTGATGTATGATATATACTGGAAATTGGGATTTGGTAGAATAGGAGTTGGAGCGTTTGGTTAATCATTGATGGGCAAAGGTGGCCTTTAATGTATGATTCTTTACTGATTGTATGCATTTGTATACTGATTTGCAGCCTTGAAAAAGCCCACGGAGGGCGAAACGCGCGTCGGCTGTGACGATGTGGCAAGAAAATAATCAATAAACAGGAACTTTAAAGACTAATGGACTGTGTACTACTTGAATATCTGTGTGGAGTTGAAGGAAATTGATCTATCAAAGTGATTGAATTACAATCCAATTGGAGAAAAGTAACGAATAGGGATGTGCACTGGTTGAATTATCTTTACATATGGTTCATGAAACTCTACTACAGTTTCTGTGGGTAGATTATCGTGACGGAAACTGCTTAAGGGTGAATAAGCATCCTATCAGTTGGGCACTCCCAAATTGAGTATTCTTGTGTGACTGGACAAATGACTACGATGGGAAAAATGCAACAGTGATGTGCTGATCATAATAGCAAGTTCACCCTGTCTTTTTGTTGAGATAGAGATCAAGGGAGGTAAGGATGATTTTAGGGTATAGAGGTGGTTAGAGGTAAAGGGAGGTAAGAATAATTGTTGATTTTAGGGGTGGGTAAAGGTAAACAGAAGTTATGGTGATTTTTGGGTTTAGGAAGGGGGTAGAAGTAAAGGGAAGTAAGGAATAAAAAAGGGGTTCTCACGTGCAAAATAAAAAGAAAAAACACACACACATAAATCCATATACATGGGTGTGCACACATATGTATATATCTTTATCATTTCTGGATTAGAGTACCGTCTAAATTATGCAAAAGAGGAAGCAGGGAACTCTGGGTAGTTCCCAAGTTTACAAGGAGTGCAGCTAAAAAGAAAGCTACAGCACAAGAAGGTTCACTCTTGCTACTCACGGCTTCTGCGCGTCCGCTCAAACATGCCGCTAAAGTAGAGTGGCTGTATCAGCTGAACACGCAAGCCGGGTGTGGGAGGATCAGGGGCGGAGTCACGTCCCTCCAATCAATTGGTAATTAATTACCATGGTGGACCGGGGATCGTGCCGGAGGTGAGTGCCTTAACGCAGCGGTGAGGTGATTAGGCCAACAGCCCCTGCAGCAGTAAAATATGAATGGAGCAGCAGCGCAGAGATGCATCTCAGCGAGGTTAGCAGGGAGCTGAGAGCACACCAGTACACATTAAAAGTAAGTCACTGTCAGCGCGGTCAAAACAATCTAAAACACAACCAATACATGTTTTGTTAAAAAATAGTTTAAACGAGGCTAAAAACAAAGCTACAGCACAAGAGGGTTCACCCTTGAATTGAATGGTGACAAGAAGGTTCACTCTTGCTACTCACGGCTTCTGCGCATCCGCTCACACATGCCGCTAAAGTAGAGTGGCTGTATCAGCTGACCACGCAAGCCGGGTGTGGGAGGATCAGGGGCGGAGTCATGTCCCTCCAATCAATTGGTAATTAATTACCGTGGTGGACCGGGGATCATGCCGGAGGTGAGTGCCTTAACGCAGCGGTGAGGTGATTAGGCCAACAGCCCCTGCAGCAGTAAAATATGCATGGAGCAGCAGCGCAGAGATGCATCTCAGCGAGGTTAGCAGGGAGCTGAGAGCACACCAGTACACATTAAAAGTAAGTCACTGTCAGCGCGGTCAAAACAATCTAAAACACAACCAATACATGTTTTGTTAAAAAAAGTTTATACGAGACTAAAAACAAAGCTACAGCACAAGAGGGTTCACCCTTGAATTGAATGGTGACAAGTGGAGAACGGGGGTTAAGGATAGAGGTTTGATGAATGAGGGGTGATCACTGAGTCATGAGGACAAAAGAAATTGGAGATATTGATGAGTGATGAGGAATGAGGAATAAGAACAGAGGCAGGCATGTGGAGTGAGGTATTAGATTGCCCTAAAATAGACAGGATGGTGAACATTTTAGGATATCATCATTTGTCAATTGTACTTATCACGCAAAGCGAAAAGAAAAGGTGAAAGCCAAGAGATATAGAATGAGTGATTAGGGGTAAAAGGAGAGGAAGAATGAAGGGAGCATGAGAGTAGAAAGATGAGGTTCCAGAGCTTCTGGAGCCTTGGATTGTTGTTAAGGACACACTGAACCCACAAAAGGACCTTCTTCGAAGAAGATTCAGAAGTTTGAGATCATTTGGAGCATTTTAGTCAAAAACCTTTATAACTTGACTGACCTGTCGTCGAGAGCCAAGCCGGCGACGTCAAACCGTGACTCGCCCATGTCATCGTAGTATGCCCTATCACCTCGGATAGTTCTCCTGCCCTTCCCTAATGGAGAGCATAATCAGGGAGAACCATTTCTGTCAGGGGCTAGTCACTCCACCCTATCCATGGCATCAAAACAATTGAAGGTGGGAACTGTAAAACCAAGAGGCCTCATCACATGCTCAATGGGAGTCTTACAGGGCCAATGCGAAGACATTACCAATTTGTTGCAAAATTATCACAGTCCCAAACACAAGATGGTTTATAAAAAGACCCCAGCTGGAATACCCCAATCATAGACTCTCTTCTGAGTCAGGGAAGTAGGCCAAATAGCCTCTGCACTACCTCTGGGGATCTGAAGTTTATAATTATGTAATCACTACAATGATCCTAGGATCCCGACCCCAACCGTACCACTCTCCATGTGAGCAAAATCTCATTAGCCATGTAATAGAGGAACTTCCTCTGTTGGGCCAGCAAATTTAAACATGTATTAGTCAACTCGTCCTGACCCTCCTTCTGATTCATTGATTCACATTCAACTCAGGAACTCCTACCAAATGTACATACAGGCAAGATGCTGTGGTGAGATCGGTCACTGGTTGCCTCTGTATGGATACTGGGGTATTTAGCATAGGTGGCTGTATCCCCACAGCTCCAGTGGTTTCTTTTTATGCAGACCTATATAGCGCGAACTCGACCTGAAGGTATTGGAGCGCTTTACGTGAGCACCAGTTACATACACAAGGACACATTTATGTTTTTGGTAGGCACAATGAGATTAAGTGATTTGCCCAGAACCACAGGATGTGGAGTCGACCCGAGGCTCGAACCTTGGTTTCCCTGCTCCAAGGTCAGCAGTCTAGCCGTGAGACCACACCCTCTCCCCTAAAGGACAACCAGGCCTTATTAACTCCTAACGCTTTTTATGTGTCCAAAGTACCCGCAACCTCAGTCCCTTTACCATGACTAATTACAGCATCTCTTGGTAAAGTGACTGTGGTGCTGGTGCTAGAGACCTTAACCAGTTTGAGTTGGCAGTTGGAGGTCATAACTTGGGCACCATTCTCTGCTACTGGTATTGAACATACAACTTGCTTTTGTTGGGATAAAACGCAATTGAGACCCCTTTCGCTGGCCTCCAACCCCACTGTCAATGAGGAAAGTTGTTTATGCAGATATTCTTTAATTTTCCCAATACAGGACTCCATGAGGTCCACAGTCCAAGGAAGTGTAAGCATGATTCCCTCTAGGCTGGATTATAAGGGTCAATAATGCTTGAGTCAACATATGAGTTAGCAGGGGCTAGAGGGGACTAAGATGTGTGCTGCTGTTTAGGTCGTTTGGTGACTCAAGAAGGTCGTGATGTAACTTTCAGGCATGCGCCTGTTGGTTTAGGGGCCAAATTTGCCTCCTTATCACTTGCTTGGTTGTTACCCAACCCCAAATGGTCCACTGCACTATTTGTACCAGTTGGGCTGTATGATAAAGAGCCATCCAAGCTTGAATCATTTGGGACTCCCAGAGACAATGTACTCTCAGTCAGGGCTATTTCTGTGGAAATTATCCCCCTATCCCTCTGCAACATTTTGTCGATGCTGGTAGTCTTAGAGGGAGAAAGTGCTTTCGACTCAACCTCCTAGGGTATGCGTTTGCCCATTGGAATTTGGCGATATCAAAACCTCAAGATCACCAGAGGTAGTATCCACAGAATAGCAACCAGGATACAACTATTCCCAAACACATTAACAGATCCACAATATTCAGCTCTCCAGTACAATAATAGAGAGCACTCACCCCAGGTTCAAGATGTCAGAGGGTGGTCACAGCCTCCTCTGGGCTCTGTCGGGCGTAGGACATGCCCGTCCGCTGCCCATGCTGCGGGAGTTTGGGGATTGCTTTAAGTGCTAGATAGGCTCCTCCCCTTGTCGCAGATACGCGCCTCCTGGAGCGATGGTAGCTAGGATGTGGAGTCCCCAAAAAGTAAAATGGGGAGTGGATGGAGGCATTATGGGAATGTGTATACACACTGATTCCAGGACAAAAGCTCCAAATGTAATAGTATCTGAAGTGCCATCCCGGCCCCATTTCCGGTTTGATGAATGCCACTATGCTTTGGAGGTGCGGTCCTGATGTGTGAAAAAAAATTTCTGAGAAAAGAGGGATAGTGCTGGACTGTTAATCTATTAAAATATATGCTGTCCCATGTGTTAAGGTGCTGTCATTTACTGTAGGCAAGTGTACTGTTTTGTATAGAGTTGATATAACAAAAAAGCGAATTTAAAAAAAAAAAACAATTAACATTACAGAATGGTTTAAATATAAGAACTCTTGAAATTGATATAAATAACAGGGAGGCAAATAACAGTGTTCTTGAAATGAATATGGGAATCACTGAAATCGGATATGAATCACATTGTGATGCATGGAATACTGAATGAACTGGATAAGGATGTGAATGAATTGGATATGGTGAATTGTGTGTATAACATATACTGAAAAGCACGTGACACTGACAGCCAATCACAGTCCTATCCTCTGGGGACGCTTTCTGGCGCAGGGAATGTACTTCCGGTGCGCCGTTGGACGTGGGGTGAGGCGGATCCTGTTGAAGGCCTCGGGCGCTGTGGCCCCTGCGCTCACACCATTCCACGAGCTCTGCTTGCATTTATAAACGGCAGGGAAAGCCTGGAGGCCTGGGGTGTCTGAGCATATTATCGCCACTCGGTGCGGAGCCTTGAAGACTGCTGCCACCAGCGTCTGCAGGAGTGAGACGGGCCTGGACCTGGCTTGCTCCGTGTTTGAAGCCTCTTTGGGCCCGTCATCCTGGTGTTGGTGCGCTTTTCACTGCCCCTTTGACAGGACGCATGTCCTATAAACTGTACTGAGAACTTCACTCTCAGGTGTCCACCAGCGCCCCCACCTGCTATCTAGCTGCGTGTCCCTGCTGCTTCGTAGCGAGAGCTGTTGCTGCCACCCAAAGAGGCATACTTTTGGTTGAGTGAGGTTTCGGTGGGACGGCGTCTGCGGCCAGTCGTCTCGCAGTTCTTACCTGACACGTCAGGAAGCACAAGTAGGCCTGTGTCGTAAATTGCTGCCCAACCCGGCCGTCCCCGCAACCCTTCAGAAGAAATCTCTTAAAGCAGCATTAAAAGAAAGCACGCTGTAAAATGTATTCACACCTACAGTTAATCATTCATCTGCTTGGCTTGGTATTTCTAAATGTGATATACAGTCTGACGAGAAAGATGATCCTACTGTAACACATGTACTAATCGCATGGCTTTAAGTGGGCCGGGTCCTGCTGGTGCTCAGCACCGTCAATTCTAAATAGCAGGTGCCAAAAAACGGGACATTATCGGGCTCTCCTTTTTCACACTTGGATGAAAAATAAATCTAAACTCTGCAGCAGTGCTATCCTTCACAGCCTTTGATGTAACTTCAAAGAGACTCGTTATGCACAGTCTCATCATTTCAGAACTGAAGCATTGTCAAAGTTATATACAACAAAGGACAAAGCCATCGTTTTTGCTTATCTATCTTATGCAACTAACAACCATTGACAAAGCCAATAGTCCTGGCTTGTTGTGTAATGATACTTGTTGTGTCATATATCTGGATGCACTGCAGTGACAGAAAAATCAAAATACCAGTGCGGTGGCACACTATGCTCAGCAAAGATTTTTAGCTCAGGTGTTTTTAAGCCACACCCTTCATTATATCGATCACTCCCTCCCCTTTGAGATACCCTCCAGTTTTTTCATCACACTTAAAGCCCTGGCTAATTGGATCACCGTGTTCTGGACTTTCATGTCGCAGCATTGTGCATAGATGGAGTTTTTATCTTGGTTCACTTGGACTAGGGGCCAGATTCAAATTCTATGCAATTTGGACCAAGGGCGCACCCTTTTCTTAAAGTGCCTGGCATGTACCGGATGTTACAGATGTAGGAGCTGCTGTGGCTTTTGCTGTTTGTGGGCAAACGTGTTAAACTTGTAACTCGCAGCAGAGGATTCTGGGAAATGTAGTCCAGCTATCATTAGTAATCCCAAGGTTCATCGCGCACATTAATTAGGCATGTTGGCAACATTTTAAAAAAGCAGAGGCGAAGTTACACTACTTTATAACACTATGCTTGAGTGGAATTTGCGCTATGAAAGGAAATAAATAAGACCAGGCACACAGAGTGCAGTGCTAAATGATTCAATGCCACAAGAACATAACTTTTCCAGTTCTGGACTTTTCCTCACAATTTTCAGGTGTGATAGTGAAATTGGTTGATTTGATTTACACCAAGATTAAAATTCTCAGAAAGAATTGATAGTGTAAATACAAATGGAAATTGGCGGACTCTGAGCGGAGGAGGTCCATGCGGTAAGTCGTGATGGGGTGAAACCATGAGTTACCCGCATCGGGTGACACCAACCCTAGTGACGCCACTGATGAGGCCGGATGCACTTGCGGTGAAAACACTGTTCTACTCAGCGGGCTCCGCTCTCCCCTTATGAGCCCATGTTGGTCAGCCGGCCCATGTATGGAGGTAGCATGAGCTACCTGCCAGATATCCACTGGCGCCCTGGAAAGTGTTGTCTGTACGAGGCTCCATTGCTACAGGACTTCCATCCCGCTCTTAGCACTGCAAGCTGTTACCACACTTTTTATAAGGCCCACAAAGTAGTGTGTGCCTTTAAATGCTGAAAGTGATAGACGCCTCGGCATCGCATCAGATCAGCGCTCTATAACAAGGTGGTGAAATTTCCATCGGGCCTGTATCCTGGCTAAACATGGGTTGCGCGCTGAATCAGCATCCTGCCAAGTGCCAGTCCTCCCAATTGTTTCAGGAGACCACAGAGTTCAAGGCTAGTCTCCCGCCTCCTGATTCCTGCAGTGAAAACCCCGATTCCTCTGTGGGCTTCCCAGGACAGGCACAGTCTATATGTGACTCAAAGTATCCACTCCCAGCGCCAGTAACCTCCTCTTCTTGCAGGCCAGTGCACATTTTTGCCACGCACTCTGCTTGCCATGCCACTTTCAACGTGCAATGGGCAAAGCAAATAGGTCTCCTCTGGTGTGTAAGAGTGAGTGGATTTTGCAAAAGGTAGCTAAGCAGTGTAGTCAGTCAGGGAGCGGAAAGTCTTGAAGAAACACTAATATGGGTGTAAGTTGCAGAAACAGGTGTTTAGCTCTCTGTGCTTCAACAGCATTGAGGACAAGCAGTTCTTGATAAGCTGGACAGATGTAGACCACAAATGAGCTCAAAAACCTCGATAGTGTTTAGAGGCTAGCAGAGTCCTCTAGTTCTAATAAATCAGCAATTTTGAAGCCATTTTTAAGACCCTCTGAAGAAAATAAAAGTAGATGCTTTTGCACCAAAGCTGATAAAACCTGTATTGACATGATGCCCGAGAACTATATTTGCGGTCTGGTAGTGGAATCTTGGCAGACACATTTGTAATGGTCCATGGAGTGATAAACATTCAATGAGATCCTAATCAGCAGTTTTCCTTATTTAGGTTTGTAAAATGTGTACCGCGGCTCAGTGTTCAGAAAAGTGATCTTTTTAAACCATACTGCTTACGTTTTTAATGCTATAAACAATAAACATTGAAACGGGTCCCTTCCAGGCAAAAACACTAATTGATTTCTGAATAATGAGTGTAAAAGGGTAAAGGTAACCATGTTGTTCCTGCTAACATTTCACATGCTTTACCTAATCTTGCATTCCCTGTGTGATTTTTCCAGGATGGTGGTACTTTTTTTTTCCAGGCAGCATATTACTCTTGTCTAGTGCATAATTTAAATTGAGTCGCATCCAGGTGTTTATAGCGGGGCACAATTGGGTTGTAGTTGAAGGCAGTGCGAGTTTCTCTGTGGGGCAGTATGGTGTTCAGTGGGGGAGAGGATGTGGCACTATGACTAGAGCTGCCGAATTTGGAACTGAGGAACCAGGTTCAGCCTTCATGACCAGTCTACGCGACCACTCTCCTGAGGGAGCATATTCCCGTGCTAGACCACAGAAGCCCTGGTGTCTTAGCATCAGCAGGGTTAACCTAAGGGTGGCAAGTGTGGGTCAAACTTACAGGCCTGTCCATCACTATCCATACTGTAGTTCACCTCCAGTCTTGCGGGCAGGCTGAAGCAGCACACACTAGAGCAACAGTGACAGTCACTGAGGTCACAGGACCCTTGAGGCCAGTCCGCCTCACCCATTGGTACTTCCATTGGCCTTGTTTCATCAGTATTACTACAACTCACCAGGGATCGGCAATGCAGGATTTGCACGCACACCAAATTACGGGGCATATTTACTAGCACCTATTGCCACCACAGCGTCACTTTCAGTGATGTGATGACGATAGTGGCCTTGTCTTATTTACAAGGCAGCGTTAAGCCACTTAATGAGGCTTAATGCTGCCTTGTAAATAAACAAAAACAGCGGCCGGGCAGATTAACCCCTTAATTGCTGCCGTCGGCCAACGGTCGTCACGGCCACTACCTCCCCAGTGCTGCGCACGACCGTTGGACGTCCATTCAGCACTAGTTCCAATGGACAGCGCAGCACTGGGGAGGTCTATTTACAACGCTTTAAAGGGGTTAAGTTATTATAACAATGCACCACCTAGTGAAATCAATTGCTAGGTTGGACAACCATTTGTATTGAGTTAATTCTTATTTTATAGAGTTTTTTTTAAGAACGTTTTTTGGCATCAAAATACAACACGATATTTACACAAATACATAAATACATTCAATCCACTGAAAAAACATATCAAACAGAATGATTAAACAAAAGAATTGTCACAGAGATGTTCACATGGACAACTGTGCTATGCCTCAAATAGATGAATTGATGAGGCACCAGTCCTGAATGAAAATAAACAAGTGGACTAGCGAATTGTTACATTGGCCTACTTGTTAACACCAACACAAGATACACAATGAAGTTCATCACAGAGTGCTATGACTAGGAATAACACGTAAACTGCTGGATAATTTACAAGTGTATTAATTAATTCCTATCAAGCCCCATCTATTTGGTATCTTGGAGGTAAGAACGTCGACGCGTTTCGAACCCAATATGTTTCTGCGGGTTCTCCTCAGGACTCGGACTGGGGGGTCGCTGTCACTGTGAAGTAATAATTAAAAAGTGATGTCAGTGAGGAAACTACCTCTAGGGACCTCCTCTCTCAGACTCAAACACTCTCAAAATAAATGTACCTTATTGATGAGGGGTTCGGGTCGCTCCCTGTGAACAGATAAGGTAAAAAATGTCTGTTTAAGATATTGCTTCACTGTCCCCCTTAAACTAAGCTTGTAAGCCCCTGACCATGACATACCTCGTTAATGCGCATACAATGCGGGAGGCGGGTGCCGGTACACGTAAGTTTATCAATGTTCAGATCTTTGTGGCTACAGGAAATTTATTTTGAGAGTGTTTGAGTCTGAGAGAGGAGGTCCCTAGAGGTAGTTTCCTCACTGACATCACTTTTTAATTATTACTTCACAGTGACAGCGACCCCCCAGTCCGAGTCCTGAGGAGAACCCGCAGAATCATATTGGGTTCGAAACGCGTCGACGTTCTTACCTCCAAGATACCAAATAAATGGGGCTTGATAGGAATTAATTAATACACTTGTAAATTATCCAGCAGTTTACGTGTTATTCCTAGTCATAGCACTCTGTGATGAACTTCATTGTGTATCTTGTGTTGGTGTTAACAAGTAAGCCAATGTAACAATTCGCTAGTCCACTTGTTTATTTTCATTCAGGACTGGTGCCTCATCAATTGATCTATTTGAGGCATAGCACAGTTGTCCATGTGAACATCTCTGTGACAATTCTTTTGTTTAATCATTCTGTTTGATATGTTTTTTCAGTGGATTGAATGTATTTATGTATTTGTGTAAATATCGTGTTGTATTTTGATGCCAAAAAACGTTCTTAAAAAAAACTCTATAAAATAAGAATTAACTCAATACAAATGGTTGTCCAACCTAGCAATTGATTTCACTAGGTGGTGCATTGTTATAATAACTTAATCTGCCCGGCCGCTGTTTTTGTTTACTTCATAGTAGTGGTCCAGGCCGGACAGTGACAGGACCCAAGCCTTTCCTTG